>NC_060119.1:1104592554-1105223324 GCF_021461395.2 Schistocerca americana | reverse complement strand
TTATTTCTCAGAAAACATAATTATTTTTCAAACTTCCAATTTAATTCAAAATTATAATGATATTTTAATTTATCATATTATAGTTTGTCTTGTGGATTAATTTGACAATATTTATAAAAATATAATTAATAGTGTATTAACATTTCTAGATGTAAATCAATATTGTTTAACATTGCTGTACTGAGACTTACTGTAACTTTGTAATTATTCGAATCAGTAGTTGTTATGTAGCTGTCATGGAGCTGTTGTTATGGAGTTTGTAGTGGTTAACAAAAAAGAGAAGAAAAATAAGAGAGAAGAAAAGAGGTTGAAAATGTGGAAGAAATCGTGAATAAAAAAAAGGGGTTTTAAAATCGTAAATGACTGTGAAAAAAAAAGGGAAAGAATGAAAAGCAAATCGGACTTCGTATTACAGAAAAGCTATTGTTGGGGTGGTCCTTGTGGCGTTTTTGAGCAAAAGTTAAACCAGTTTCCACTACAAAAAGTATTGAAAAAGAACAGGGAATAACAAAATGTAACTGACAGGGGGAAATGACGTAGATAAGAGTTCATCCTTTACCAGGTAAACTTGTCTTCTTTCGTGCGGCGTCCAGGTCTTCAAAAGTCTCTTTCATTTCTGCGTGAAAAGTCTGCTCCGAAATCTTGCAATCGTCCAGGAATCACTAATTTATACCAATTAAAATCATCTTGATACTGTATGCAATTTAATTTACTTTGCTACTTCCATCCTCCGAATTTCTTAAAAACTTCCACAATATGTCTACACATTAAAATCAGACTACCTAATAAGTTTTTTTTTTTTTTTTACGTCTTCATCAGATCACGTCTGCCTTCAGCTTCGGCTATCAAGAGACAATTAAGAAACGAATAGAAAACAAAAAAAGTTACAATTTTAGTAGTTTCTCTGCCGTCGAGCGCTCATACCGCTGCGACGGGATATTTTTTATCTGAGGGAATGAGTGTAGCGCGGCGAAATTTAAAGTCCCGCTACATCGCCACCTCGACTGTCACGCTAAACATTTAGCGTGGCAGGCTAGCAAACCTAAAAGTCAATATATGCATATTTTCATTGGAAAGGCCACGTGCATCCATAGGGGGTAATCTTTCCCAACACTTACTTTCTAAACCTATATACTAAATACAATTATTACAGTTTGGATCCTTTGTACACAATTATTATATATATTTACATACAGTTTGTGTGAACAAGCTGCTCGCCAGCGCAGTTAATGTTGGGTGCTCCCAGCGTTGGTTTCCCGATGCATCTCTGGCAGCACGTAGTCTTTGCGCACGCGCAGTAGCATGACTGAATTTCGCGGGCGGCAGTTTCAAAATCGCTGTGTTATGACAGTCTTGAACAGAATTCACTCTCACATAGTGTTCATTATAAGTTGTTATTCCAGCATAAATGGCGTGTTAAGTCCGGTGACACCATAAGATTGAGCGTGTGCGTGATCTGAAGCAATGTCTATGTCTTCTGTTACGACACAACACTCCAGGTCCTCGTGCGTTTTCATGACTATTGTTCCCGGGGCATATACGGTCGATGCAGTTTTTAGCCTCCACATCGCCAACGACAGGTGCTGAGTTTATTGTCTCCAAACCATCTGAAGGCCGGCCAGGAACAACGGCGTCGATGTTCGCAAAAGTAGGTGTATCATCACGTTGTTTACACTCGCCAACAAACGTTCAATTGCAGTGTGAAAATCCTCATTATCGTCGAAGTAAATTGCAGTTTATATCGATTTACAAACAGTGATTTGGTTTATGCACCATAAGATTCACAAATAACACAAAATTCGTCGTTTATAACGTTCACAGTTTAACACAGTTTGCAACACTTTTTTGCCATATTTACATTTTAACAAAGTTCACTTTGTCCAAGCATGTTTACATCGTTAATTCTGAAAGCTTACATTTCGTGGTCACATTTCAAAATATGTTGACAATATGCAAAGTTTTAATACATATACAAATACATATAAATTTACAAGAATCTGCATGTGAAATATTTACACTAAAAATTATACCAAGTCCCATTGGCTTTCTTTTATTGGGGTACTATTAATTTTTTTTTATTCAGGTTTGGGCGTGCCAAGGGATATCAGACTTATCATTTAAAGCACGGGCTTTCCTTCATTTATTATTTATCTCTTTCTTTTGATTCCATATCTTGGCTAGTGGTTGACCAGGCTTGTAATGCCATACTCAGTTTTGTTCGTCTTTTTATTCATACCTGAAAGTTTACTGTCACACAATATATTCTTACATTCCATAAACAAACAATACCCAGCTGCAGGAGGTGGTAGGATAATGGAGAAAGAAAGAAAGATAGACTGGAAGAAACTATTCACTACCTAAAAACTACCAAATCCTACAGCTAATACATAAAAAAGGGAACATAATACATTATAACGTTTGCATCACCTTCAAGGGGTGTGTGAAAGGAGGTGCTTACAATTTACCAAATCATGGGTAAATGTAAGTGTCCTTACGTCAAGTCTGTGTAGTGTAACATCATGACAGATTCTCTGTTTGTGTTGTGATTGTTCATATGACTTAGTGTATTATACCTTAACAAATCCTTGCATGAGTGAATCGCATATCTGCTCAGTACTTCCTCAATATCTCCACTTCTTGTGGATACCGTCTATACAAATGGAAAATGTATCTCAGAGATTGTCTCTCTCATAATGTGTATTATATAATGACATATCAAATTTCCTCTCAAGAGTTCAACCATGAACTTTCTTCTACTTTAATGAAGGTTAAACATTATGTATGTTGTATATATATATATATCATTTCTTTCTATAAAACATAAATAAAGAAAGTAGTCTTATAATTGACAGTAAAATGTCTCTTTCTCAGTGTCCGTTGCTCGACGTCGGCTGCACGGGTGGTCACTTCTCCTTTGCACTTACCTTGCATAGCCTGAAAAGTCAAATGTTGTCTTCAACATAGATGTAATTTTGTCATCTGTTCGCTTAAGTGGAGGTGTTGTACGAGTCGCAAAAACAGCCTTAATAACTCTCCTATCTTTTGCTTCCTCAGGGTTTTCTGTCATATGTAAGTATAAGTATAATAAAGGTTAACATGGCACTAAATTTCACTTTCGTAAAAAAAAATTTATACAAATATATTCACATGAGGGCTGTGTAAAAACTATATTTCTTCCAACTTAAGTTCCTTAAAATATCATTCTCCTGTCTGAACACGAACTATAAATGTTTTCTTCCGCACAATGGCTTAACAAAACTTAACGAAAGTTACTAAGTTACACTGCTGAAATAAATTAAAGCTTATGTGTTTACGAGTCATATTCTTATTACACTTCTTTCAACAGCTGTAATAATCATTATGTTCACTCTGCTTTTCTTGCATTCGTTCATTTTCGAGGGCACTGTAAATAGATTCACCTTTAACGCCTTGTACTCACGTGTTCTAACTCATCACAAATGTTTTCTTTCAAACTGAAATTCTTATGTAATCTTAAAGATGTAGACTGTTTACTCACTTCTCTATGTAGCACAATATTACCAAAACATTCTCACTCATTCCTTACATATTCATCATAATATATATATCCTTATACATTAAACATACACTCCTGGAAATTGAAATAAGAACACCATGAATTCATTGTCCCAGGAAGGGGAAACTTTATTGACACATTCCTGGGGTCAGATACATCACATGATCACACTGACAGAACCACAGGCACATAGACACAGGCAACAGAGCACGCACAATGTCGGCACTAGTACAGTGTATATCTACCTTTCGCAGCAATGCAGGCTGCTATTCTCCCATGGAGACGATCGTAGAGATGCTGGATGTAGTCCTGTGGAACGGCTTGCCATGCCATTTCCACCTTGCGCCTCAGTTGGACCAGCGTTCGTGCTGGACGTGCAGACCGCGTGAGACGACGCTTCATCCAGTCCCAAACATGCTCAATGGTGGACAGATCCGGAGATCTTGCTGGCCACGGTAGTTGACTTACACCTTCTAGAGCACGTTGGGTGGCACGGGATACATGCGGACGTGCATTGTCCTGTTGGAACAGCAAGTTCCCTTGCCGGTCTAGGAATGGTAGAACGATGGGTTCGATGACGGTTTGGATGTACCGTGCACTATTCAGTTTCCTCTCGACGATCACCAGTGGTGTACGGCCAGTGTAAGAGATCGCTCCCCACACCATGATGCCGGGTGTTGGCCCTGTGTGCCTCGGTCGTATGCAGTCCTGATTGTGGCGCTCACCTGCACGGCGCCAAACACGCATACGACCATCATTGGCACCAAGGCAGAAGCGACTCTCATCGCTGAAGACGACACGTCTCCATTCGTCCCTCCATTCACGCCTGTCGCGACACCACTGGAGGCGGGCTTCACGATGTTGGGGCGTGAGCGGAAGACAGCCTAACGGTGTGCGGGACCGTAGCCCAGCTTCATGGAGACGGTTGCGAATGGTCCTCGCCGATACCCCAGGAGCAACAGTGTCCCTAATTTGCTGGGAAGTGGCGGTGCGGTCCCCTACGGCACTGCGTAGGATCCTACGGTCTTGGCGTGCATCCGTGCGTCGCTGCGGTCCGGTCCCAGGTCGACGGGCACGTGCACCTTCCGCCGACCACTGGCGACAACATCGATGTGCTGTGGAGACCTCACGCCCCACGTGTTGAGCAATTCGGCGGTACGTCCACCCGGCCTGCCGCATGCCCACTATACGCCCTCGCTCAAAGTCCGTCAACTGCACATACGGTTCACGTCCACGCTGTCGCGGCATGCTACCAGTGTTAAAGACTGCGATGGAGCTCCGTATGCCACGGCAAACTGGCTGACACTGACGGCGGCGGTGCACAAATGCTGCGCAGCTAGCGCCATTCGACGGCCAACACCGCGGTTCCTGGTGTGCCCGTTGTGCCGTGCGTGTGATCATTGCTTGTACAGCCCTCTGGCAGTGTCCGGAGCAAGTATGGTGGGTCTGACACACCGGTGTCAATGTGTTCTTTTTTCCATTTCCAGGAGTGTATTCCTCATCAAACATTAATATATCACATACGTGGGGCCATTTGGCACTTCCATTCTCATGAAACTCCAATAATATTTTCCTCAAATAATCTCTTGTCTCCATCAACTACTTCACAGTAACTTACCTTCTTATATTAACTTAAATATTAACTCATTCATACTGATCATTCATTCTTACATCCTCATTCATTCTGCTACATACCTATGTCATTACTGATCTCAATAGCTATTATCTCCTGTCATTATAGTGCCTTGAAATAACTAACTAGTTGTTGAGTCAACTTATAATTTACAATTAACAACCAATGTAGCCTGCGTAGACCTCATTCCTATATGAATATCTTTTCTCATTCAGTAAGTGTACTCACCTGGGTTTACATTCTCTTCATAATTATGTGTACAAGTGTAACTGCAGTATATAATTTCCATAAATTAATGTTTGTGTTCTTAGGCTGTATAACTTAATGTTCGTGTATTCAATACAAATATTTATGATCTCATTTTCACAGCAACTTGCTCATGTTCAACTTAGTTGTCATTATATTATGTTGTTTTAGTGCACAAAGAGTTTCAAATGTCTGTGGGGATGCAGCCCCCTCGGCTTGTGAGATAACGGGTATTCTAGGGAGTAACAACCTGGGTGAGGTATGCTTGATATTCTGAAAGGACCTGAATATAATATCTGCCATTTTCTGTTCAGTTGTTTTAATTTTGTAGACTTGGGATGTGAACGCAAAAGATCGAGGTCATCAACCTGATAGGTTTTTTTAATTCCTGTTCTGCCGTCATTTTGTCGTTGTACCTGAGGAAACAAATCGTCTCAGCCGTTACGCTCTTACAACACCTCACGACCGAAGCACGAGCGCTTAGCTCGGTCGTCGACTGTTTTCCGTCGTCTGTCGTGTTTGGCTGGGTTCATTGACCAGCTCCATTATGTTTATATTCCGGCCGGTTGGCGCCCACGCATTGGCTGGTGGTGCGCCGCAATTGTTATTGTTACTTCGTGGTGGGGAGTGCATGACTGTACTGGGGAACGGCGGCTGATTCCGTGGAGGGTTATGATTTGTCATGTGTGAATGTTGTGTGTTCCACATATTCGGTCGGTGATTGTTGGGATTGTTATTGTTTTGATGGTAATTATGTCTGTTATATGGCATGTTCCTGTCAAAGTAGCCCGGGTTGTACCGGTTATTCTCACGTCTCCCATTGCGGTTGCTGTTGTACTGTCTGTGATTTTCATTTTGCATGTAGTTACCATTTTGATATGGGGGATAATTATTGTTGTTATTATTATTCCACTAATTTCTCCGGTTGTTCCTACCGTCATACACGTTTCCATTTGAATATGTTTCGCGCGCAGGCATCGTATTGTGTCGCGGCGCGGACGGATGGTTCCACCAACCACCGTCACTACGGTTCCTTTGGGGTGGGTGCTGATTTTGGTTACTAATATGAGTAAAATTTGAATGGCGTGAATCGCCTCTGTAAACTACGTCCATTTGATCTAAGAAGTTTAAGAAAGTCTTAACGTCATTCTCCGGTACTCCTATTAATCTGTCTCGGTATGGAAAGGGTAAGTGGCTCTTTAAAGTGTCAATTATCGCTGGCAAGTCGGCTGGTTTGGACCAGTACAGTGTCTTGTCTAGGTTCCTCTCAAAGTATTGTCTTAATGTCTCTTTTTTAGGGTCACAGGCCTCGGGGTTGCACACTTCTCTCCTTAGACTCTGTTGCTCATTCTCGGACCAGAATTCGTCCAAGAAGGCTTGTTCGAACTTTTCAAACGTAAGGCACCGCCGCTTCATAGCGGCACCCCACTTAGCTGCTCGTACTCTCATGAGATTGGTGACGTATCTGATTTTATCGACTTCTGACCAACTACGTGGAAAAACACCGTCAAATGATCTAATAAACACAATAGGGTGGACTTTGTCCTTGTCCTCACTGGAAAATGTCTGGAAATACCCATGCCTTACAAACATGTCATCGGCCATGCCGGTTGGCATAACTGTATTGACGTGGTTTGTGTCACTTGCTACTCTAGGTGTCGCACCGTAATATTGCTCGTTTGGTGGAAAAGAAAGCGGCACATTGTAATTTTGATTGGAAGTAGGTGATTCCACAATAGGTGTTCTGTCTGTGTCATTAGCCATGGTTTTACCTGTTCTGTCGTTCCCTGACGATGCGTTTGCACCAATCGCCAAACACGGCACAACATTGTCTCGTAATTTTGTCACTTCGTCTTCTATGTGTTTTGTCTCGTCTTTAACATGTATCTTTGTTTTTGAAAGTATGTCCTGTGTAATTGTTTCAAGTTTTTTGTCCAGATAGTCGTCACACAATTTACATTCGTGTACAATTCTTTCGGCCATGTTGGTGTCGTTGTTTAGTGACGCGAGGTCCGCTCGATCTTCTAATTTTTCTATCTTTTCTTTGAGGTGGGTTTGTTCAAGAACTACCATTGTAAGCTGTTGGGTAATATTTCCCACTTCTTCAGTCAGCTTTTCTGGGGTGGAGCTAGCTGAAGTGTGGGCCTGAGCTAACTCTTCCACACGAGTGTTCACTTCCTGCTGCACATTAGCTATTTGAGTTAACTGATTCTCACATCGGGTGATATTGTTTTTTGTTTCATGTGTGAATGTAACCAAAGTTTCTTCCTGTTTAGTGACTCGATCGGACAATGTCTCAAATCGCTGGCTGAGCTGTTGAGTGGTATTATTTGATTCTGTCATCTGTTTTGTCGTCCGTTCAAAATTTTCGGTCATAGTATGGTTTAATATGTCAATTTTCTGACTAGCGTCTCGTTTCATGTCTGCAAATAACTCTAATAGTCGGTCCAGTTTGTCAGTTTCCTGTGTCCGATTTGTGTCACATTGCTGAATTTGTCTCATATTCGGTTCTGACATTGATGTTAACAATGGCGCTGACGGTCTAGTCTCGCGTCCATTCCACATTTCGTCATTTAAAGTCGCCATCTGTGTATTATCACAAATGTTGCGAGTTTGAGGCAAAATCATTGCATTGATCTGTGAACTCGTCCATGGAGGGAAACGCGGACTTTCTTGTTGGTTGCACGATGAATCTAGTTCATTTAACTCATCTGCCGAAACTATCTCTACCTTACCACGTTCCATTGTAATAGGAGGTATAATCGTAAGTCAAAAGGGAATAATATGAGTCTGATTAATAAAGATTTGACTCAAATTTAGGTTGAAATATTTTCTCGTCAATGTAAATGATTGCTCTATTGCAAACAATGGTTGAGAAAGATGCAGCAGGGCGGACAAAATTTTTCGTAACAAATAACTGTTTGGCGGTCAAATTCACGATCTTCATATGCAGCTACAACAATACTATAATTACCACAAACTACAATATAGAGAGATAATTTTGGAAAAATCTAGAAGAAAACTACAGGATGTGTGGAAAGGGAAAAATGGATTCTGCAGTTGGCTATTGAATGCTTGAATGAAACATAATTGTGTGACTCACCATTAAATTTTCTGTCCTGCAGCGGCTGGTCAATCACTTCTGCGTAAATCGTATCCGTCAAAATATGGATTTTCTTAATACATCTCCATCGGATAATCACCAAAAGGTCTCAAAATAAGTTTTGCATCAATATATGCCCATGTAAAGAAAAACAGATTGAATTAGTTACTAAAATTCTTTACAATATTGTTGCATGATCATTTGCTTAGATACAATAAAGTTGGTGTTTTAGTTACCCTTTAAAGTTCAGGATTTTTGGATACTCTCTGTTGGGAAAAAATACAAATTAAAGTTTCAAATTTGCTCAAAAACGACACATCCGAGAATTGCGTCCTGTCACAGTCGCCAGTTGTAGTGATTAATAAAAAGGAGAAGAAAAATAAGAGAGAAGAAAAGAGGTTGAAAATGTGGAAGAAATCGTGAATAAAAAAAGGGGTTTTAAAATCGCAAATGACTGTGAAAAAAAAGGGAAAGAATGAAAAGCAAATCGGACTTCGTATTACAGAAAAGCTATTGTTGGGGTGGCCCTTGTGGCGTTTTTGAGCAAAAGTTAAACCAATTTCCACTACAAAAAGTATTGAAAAAGAACAGAGAATAACAAAATGTAACTGACAGGGGAAATGACGTAGATAAGAGTTCATCCTTTACCAGGTAAACTTGTCTTCTTTCGTGCGGCGTCCAGGTCTTCAAAAATCTCTTTCATTTCTGCGTGAAAAGTCTGCTCCGAAATCTTGCAATCGTCCAGGAATCACTAATTTATACCAATTAAAATCATCTTGATACTGTATGCAATTTAATTTACATTGCTACTTCCATCCTCCGAATTTCTTAACAACTTCCACAATATGTCTACACATTAAAATCAGATCAAGACTAGCTAATAAGTTGTTTTTTTTTTTTTACGTCTTCATCAGATCACGTCTGCCTTCAGCTTCGGCTATCAAGAGACAATTAAGAAACGAATAGAAAACAAAAAAGAGTTACAATTTTAGTAGTTTCTCTGCCGTCGAGCGCTCATACCGCTGCGACGGGATATTTTTTATCTGAGGGAACGAGTGTAGCGCGGCGAAATTCCAAGTCCTGCTACAAGTTGGTGCGAAAAGTAACTGTGGAGAAGAAGTTCAGCTTAGCTGATTGTGTCAGAATAGAGACATAATTTGCAGCTTTATGCTGAAGTATGACACAATGAAAACAAAAGCAATGCTGAAGAAAATTAATCGTGCAGTGTCCAAATCATGAAATCTAAAAGAACCTGACCATACCGCCTAGACAAATGGATTGTTTTCAGCGAGCTCTATTTCATCAACGACCCGTAATGCTGAGGGGATTTTTCACTGCACAATCATCATGAAGATGTAAAAGATAGGACAACTCTTAGTCAATGGCAGTACTGAATAAACATCCTGGTTTATGGTAACCTGAAAGAGTGAGCGTAAGTTATGATACTCGTACTCACAAAACATCATAAAACCATCTCTGGCCGTAACTACACCCTCGATACATTTTGAGGTAAACGCCTCCTTGGGCCACCGTTGCTCCCGACGCCTTGCGTCATTTAAGAAGAAGCAAATCACGGCTTGTCGGGCAACACTACAAGTCTTTAGTCAGCTACTGTTCGGTTTCTGTCTTTTTTGGACCATTGAAGTCGTGCAGATTTATGTGCCAGCGTGAGCAATTGCCTTTACAAATGTCACTTCCGTGCATTCGCTTGGAAATTGGTTTAAACAGACTTTCATTCGCTGATAGCAGCATTCCCTGTCGGATTTGAAACCGACCATCCCTGACGAGGGATGACACTTGTGTCGGATCTCTGTCGGTTACGATCTTTTTAACACCGCTGTCTTTACAACGTGTTCCCTGGTTGTTAGTTGTACACAGTTCCTCGTCGATACGTAGGACAGCCCGAGTTGATAAACCAAGAAATCGGGCAGATTGTTTCTCGCCGTTTGTGATGGGGACGTCCAAGCACGATAGTTCCTAACATTCTACCATTTCATTTCATCGACTCGCATTACTGCACTGATTCCATATAATCGATAGGTAGATACACATATTTTCACTGACGTGAAAGTCAACCAATGTGCTCTTTCATACGGATGAGTAATATTTTGTCTGGTGAGCTTATCAGTCTGTTATGACTTATGAGCATTAAGAAGAACACTACTAATTATTACCCTAAGAGTAGCATTCATAGTCATGATACTGGAGTCAGACTTAACTTCCATTTACCAAGGAAAAACAGAAGTAAAAATAGTTTTCTGCCAGAGAGTACAGATATCTAAAAAATCCGTTAAAGTATTACGTAGAGAACCCAGATTTAGAGTGGTAAAATATTAATACAACTAGTAAATAACTTTGTCATTCTACAGTATCCACGTCAGCCCCAAATTTACTTGTGATGGGTCGCTGTCGGCTGTGCGACTTTGCGCACGTATTTTTAGTTTTCTTACCACATAAGACGGGCCGTTTCGAGTATCACGCCACTTTTCGACAAGATTTTGTCCGAAAAATAGACAGATCCGTCTTAATGGAATTTCCAAATGGGTTCACGATAAATGTAGTTTGAGTGGTTAAACATCACTTCATTGCAAATTAGTACATGTTCTCATTACTTCAAACTGCTAATATCTTAATAAAGTTTGTAATTAAGACTCTGAATTAAAAAATTTACTACATAGTATTTACAGTTAGAAGCAATAAAGGAATGTAAGTAATTAAATGGTTCAAATGGATCTGAGCACTATGGGACTCAACATCTGTGGTCATCAGTCCTCTAGAACTTAGAACTACTTAAACCTAACTAACCTAAGGACATCACACACATCCATGCCCGAGACAGGATTCGAACCTGCGACCGTAGCGGCCACGCGTTCCAGACTGAAGTGCCTAGAACCGCACGGCCACAGCGGCCGGCGTAAGTAATTCAAATCAGTTTTATAGTTCACTGTTTACGAAAAAGAACCTCCTGTTTTGAATTTTTTGCAATGTTCATAAATTCATTATCTGCGGCTCTGAAGTCGATTTTGGGTTAATTCTGGCAGGCAATGCAGAATTTGTCCACCATTTTGAGATCGAAGTCTTAATTTCATGTCATACGTAAGCGTAACACTGCATTGACATCAATATCAAACATGCACATAAGATATCCATTAATCGTATAATAGGAACTGAAAAAAAGCATGGATCATAAATTGTAAGCTACAAACGCACACTTACTGGTGAGGTAAGAAACGGCAAAAAGTAGGACAGGGGGGAGGGCGAGGGGGGGGGGGGGTGACTGTCCACAAAGTCAGAAATAAAGTTGAAGATCATAAAACGCGGAGAAATTTGGCGGATGCCTGTAGCCGCTAGTGGAAGGAAACTGTTGATGATTGTACAATGAAATGTTCATATTGGTCTCTCAATAATGGAAGCGAATTATACACATAAAACTGGCTCTGCCTGGGGTGAGATCGTGTTATTTGAGAAGAGTGAAGCAAAGGAAAACTCCAAAAGGAAGAGGAGTTTCAGGGACGTCACTCGCAGCGCTTTTCCGATAACGGCTTGCGGTTTCTTGTTGCCACACTGAAGGACTGCTACGTAGTAGTCAGCAAGCGTTAGCCAAAGACAGGCATCGAAATGCATATAACCCGATTTCCTTCTTACTTCACATACTCACGACGTTGCGAGTTTGAAACGGGTGCACCTAATTTAAAACCAGCAACCTTTTTACGTGTGTTGAATGTTTCGTGACACAATAAACGGAAAATGTCACATGGTTACACGCAATACCAGCAATCAAATTTAACTACTCACATCTTCCGAAATAAAAACACAAAGAAATAAATTTTTATTTCTTTATTTGACTGTGTGACGATCTTGACCAGTTATACACTTTTATAGGCACATGACACGTAAATGTTACAAATATAGCAATAATCATCTGTACCATTGTTGAAAATAAGCTATGTTTTAGTGTAATTCTAAGTCCCTTTCAGAAAATTATTTGTTTATTGAATTTCAACTCATTAATTTAAATAAACACTGTCAACGTATTAAATGTTTCAAATGGTTCAGATGGCTCTGAGCACTATGAGACTTAACTGCTGAGGTCATCAGTCCCCTAGAACATAGAAATACTTAAATCTAACTAACCTAAGGACATCACACACATCCATGCCCGAGGCAGGATTCGAACCTGTGACGGTAGCGGTCGCGCGGTTCCAGACTGTAGCGCCTAGAACCGCTCGGCCACTATTAAATGTTTATTTTGTACACAGACAGTTGGGCTGGTTGTAGTCCAGAAACCCAGTAGCGAGCTCGATACCTGACGGAGACGACTAAGGAAGTTGCCGAAATGTCGTAGAAAGATAAAATTAGCTCGGACGCAAACCCCCTCTTGGAAATCTTCACAACGCATGTCCTTGACAAAGGTCGTCTGGTAAATTCTAAACACTGCTGGGATCGGAAAGAATGGGAAAAGTATTTTACACACATGTCATATTTATTTCCTCAAAAAATATATTCATAGAAACACAATGAAAAGTGTTGAGAACAATTGTCAAACTGCGACCCGTGGGCTGTATGCGGGTCGAATCGAGTATTGGTGTGGCTTGCGGTTCTCAGTCGTATTTGATGATAAAGTGTCTTGCAACTAACAGCCGGATTAAAAGATGTCAACCAACGTTAAGAACTCCTTAAAGCGTTTATTAACGATTCTGTCAGCAAAATATTAGGCAACTATTTTCGAACTTCACATCTTTATTTTCAAGCCTGGTCTACAGATAAAAGCATTACATAATTGTCAGTGAATAGTAATACAGAAGTATAATTACAATAAGAAGTTGGTATATAACGGATGTTAATTATCTGAAAACAAGCGTACCTTCACCGACAGTGTCTGATCTTAATACGAAACATCAAAATGTCAAGACTTTTTTATAAATGTTTGCAAAATGAATGCCACAATCCACACATGGCTCTTATCAAGTCAAAATCAATTGTGGCATAAACATAATTAACGACACCAAGAAACTTTCGATGGCGCTAGCGTCGCGCCTCACATACAAGTTCACATCCTCAGCTAATTGGCATGTCGCTTTTTAAATGTGGATGCCTTTAAACACCTTTATTAAACCTGACATCAATACAGGGAACGACAACAACAAATGTACAAGTATTACACAAATACAAATACTAATGTCGTGTGTACATATGTTAACATAAGACAGGCATTATCACGTTAAAGTGGGTGTCCACGACCAATATGCGCATCGAGTTAAAATAGGGGGCGTCACAGCTCCTTTATTAACCAATCACATTTAATATAAAAAACAATTAAACAAATAAAAATCACATTTGTTGCTCCGTACAAATTTTGTGTTATACATGCAGACTTCCATACATACATATTTCCAAAAGTCTACATACAAAAATAGTTTGCATACATACAACATATATCGTTTATTCAGCCAGTAATTTTTGTAAGAAACAGTTAAATAGTGCTACTAAAACAGCGTCTCATGGCATAGAATCACTACGACGTCTCGTCATGTCCGATCGCCTTGAAATCGCCTTGTCCTGTACTCAAAGCGTCTATCCGTTCATGTGAGTCCTGTCGTAAACCACAAAGGACGAATACTGAAGTACGGATACTCAAGCATTTTACATAGTATCAAACAATTTTGCGTTACTGGTCGTGCATACTGCATGAACAACCTTTTTCATATAGTGTCTCTATGGTTACACCACCAATCAGACAAAAACATCATGATCTAACATTTAATAACTAGACATTCTAAACCAACTGCAGATGCACTTACGTTCTCACCCCGAAACGTTGTTTAAAATTCAAACACCATAATCTAACATGTTTGCCGGCTTGACATGCATATCTAATTACGGATTGCACTCAAGTAATTTGATATCCACTACAAAGCGCTCTCGTACGAAACATTGTGCTACGCAAAATTGTTTGGAATTATGTAAAATGCTTGAGTATCCGTATATCAGTATTCGTCCTCTGTGATTTACGACAACAGGACTAACATGAAAGTTTCCTGGTACTGCTAGCTACGTTCACCTCCAGTTTGATTTGGTAAGAGGCATGTGTGAATTGTGGCAGTCATTCTGTAAACATTTATAAAGCACTTGTTGGAACTTTTATGTTTATTTTTAAGATTAGGCACTGTCAGAGTAGGTATGTTTGTATTCAAATAATTAATTTCTGTTACATTTCAACTTCTTATTGTAATTCCACTTTTGTATTCACTGTTGACTGACAACTACGTACTGCGTTTTGTAGCCTCAGTAGGCCAAGCTCCAAAACGAACCTATCAAGTTCGAAACTAGTCGTCTAATATAGATACTGCAACTGTTGACAGAATCGTTAGTAAAAGCGTTAAGGAATTTAATTAAGTTGCTGATTTCCTGTCAACAAAATGTTGAAACTGAAGCAATGTTAAGAAGTTGTTAAGAGTGTAGTTTCTTGTTCCGTAACAAACAAAAATACTTACAGAAACAGTAATATTTTAAGACGTGCTTAATTTTAATTGAAGTTGGTGCATTTGGCCGTGAACTAAGTGAAGTTGCCGCTCACACAGGTACAAAGTGGTAAGTAGAGCGACCACTGCGGCATTAGAGGATGTGTGAGCGGGATTTTTGTGTTTGTCTTACAGTACTGACAATTCTAAAGCGTGTGCGGCTCTTACCGTTATTTAGGTACAAATTTTGATAGGGTAGTAACATAGATTCGTGAATGCGCATTACAAAGATGGTCATCTACAAATGCAAAAATTTGAATTAATTTAAGGGTGTTGGAATACAAAACGTAGACAATGCAAGTGACAGATGGAAAACTTTTGTTGAAGACCTCTATAGTGACAGATGAAAAACTTTTGTTGAAGACCTCTATAGAGGATCCAAAATTGGAAGTTAAGATCAGTTTACTGAATCTGAAAAACTGATTGATGGAAAAAATAACGGAACACCGACAAAAAATGAAGAGTTCTTCCTTGCGCTAAATAGGTTAAAACCAAATAAAGCAACGGGTATATATGACATCCCTGCAGCGCTCCTACAAAACAGAAACGACAACATGAAAAGTAATTAGCTTACCGCGGTATCTGAATGTTATGAAGAGTGTATCACACCACCTGATTTCACAAAAAGCAGAACTACTGCATTACCCAAGAGGGTAAATCCACAGGACTGTACAAATTATAGAACACTAGCTTTTTCTGTCACATGCTTCAAAAACATTGTTGTTAGTTTTTAAGGACAGGACCAAGAGACAATAGATTGTAACTTAACCAACGACAGTTTGGCTTCAGATCAGGGAAAGGAATGAGGGAAGCAATATTGGCACTATGTCAAATTTTGGAAAGAAGATTAGGAGTAAACAGAAAAAGCATATAGGCTGTATAGTAAGTATTGGCCCAAAAAAGGCGTTTGATATGGTTCAATGCACAAAGCAGGACTTCACTGAAAGGACAAACGACTGAATTTAACAATATACAAAAGTCAAAGTATTGTGTTGGATATTATTGGTAGAAAGAAAGAAGCAAAAATCAGAAGAGGAGTGAGACTCGCACATGCCCTCTATCATTTTACTTATTTAATAAGTCCATCGAGAAGACAATAACAACAGTGGAACAGAAGGTGACTGGAAACAAAATTGATAGTATGCAGATTCACAGCATCAGATTTGCCGATGACATTGCAGTAGTGACAGATTCAGTGAAGAAACTAAGTAAAGTGCTTAAGGTCTTAAATGAAAAGACAACAGAACTAAAACAAGAATAAATATCAAGAAGACCAGAGTTATGATATTGTCACGTAGAAGAAGGTGTAATTATATGAATGACGAACACTAACTTCACTTAACGAAGGTTTATTCAACACTTGCACATACAAGAGCGCGGAACGAACTGCCTCCGGCCAGTACACATACAGATTAAGAACATTACAGTATAATGACTCTTCACATTTGTGGATACTTCTAGAATGTACTCGAACCGAATATAGAAATTAAAATTTTAAAGTCCAGGTGAATTTTGAACTCACGACCCTCCATGCAATAGTTTAGTATCATAATCATTAGACCACGGTGCTATTCCGCATCTTCTGCGACATTGCTCCCTCATTAAGAGAACAGCGTCTCTGTGTTACGTCCTAGTCCGGGAACGAGTCATCGGTCCTGCATACTCCGACTCCCGATGATTGATTCTCGCCCTGACGGTGATCTTCTTGGAACTTCTTTTGCCGATACGTTCTTCGTCACCTTTCCGCTTGTTGCCTGTCGCTTGAGCTTCTAATTTACCCTGGGTTGCAGGATACTTATAAGGACTCTTCATTCGAATGACGTGGACCATATCTCTGATCTTTCGTCGTCTTTCGTCGGGGTCGAAATCTTCAACTTCATAAGTAACATCAGACAACTGTCGTACAACCTTATAAGGTCCAAAGTAGCGCCTGAGGAGCTTCTCAGAGAGACCAACCTTCCGAACAGGAATGAAGATCCAGACGAGGTCACCAGGCTGGTAGACAACAGGGCGGTGGCTCACGTCATACATTTGGCGACCGTTTTCTTGAGCCTGCGGAGTCGAGCTAACTGCCGAGCTTCCTCAGCTCTGGTTAACACCTGGCCGATGTAGTCGTCGTCCACGTCATCAAGATGTAACGGAAACACAGTGTCCATCGCCGTAGTCACCTCACGCCCATGCACCAGGAAAAATGGCGTAAATCCTGTGGTATCTTGATTGATGGTGTTGTATGCAAACGTCACGAAAGGTAGCACCTCATCCCAGTTGCTCTGCTCAACATTGACGAACATTGATAGCATGTCGGCCAAGGTCTTATTTCGGTGTTCAGTAAACCCGTTAGTTTGCGGATTGTATGCAGTCGTCATATGATGAGTAATGTTGCACCGACGGTTTATCTCTGTCACAAGATTCGATTGAAAAACTTTCCCTCGATCTGTAATTAACGACCTTGGGGCACCCGTGTTTTAATACAATGTCTTCCACGATGAATTTGGCTAACTCGGATGCTTCGGCTGCTTTCACGGCTTTTGTGATGGCATAGCGTGTCAGATAATCAGCGCAAACAATAATCCATCTATTGCCACTACCAGACGTTGGAAATCGTCCGAGCAGGTCAATCCCAACACGTTGAAAAGGCGTTTGGCTGGTGGAATTGGTATGAGTCGGCCAGGTGGTTTCTCAGGAACTGCCTTTCTTCTATGGCACTATCGACATTGCGACACATGGTGATGGACACTCCTAAATAAACCTGGCCAGAAAAATCTCTTGCGGATTCTATCGTATGCCTTAATAAATCCTAAATGTCCGGCCTCAGGTGCGTCATGGAATTTCTGTAGAACATCTAAGCGCATGTGTTTAAGAATCACTTGTAGCTACTTCTTTCCAAACGGATCAAAGTTTTTCTTGCAAAGTAATCCATTAACTTTAAGAATTTTCAACATCGTGCAGCCCTATCAGCAACTGAGATAATTAAATATACGTCAGCCTTAGTTGCAAATAGAAACCAATCTTTACCTAGGTTTCAGCCAAAATAATTTGGCCTTCTTCAGAAGCTATTGACACCAAACTATTGCATGCAAAAGTTTGGCCATATCAATTATAAATCTATAGTACCGTAGTACCCAGTCATAAATCTACATTACTTAGCTGAAGAGAAACAGACGGACGAGGTCTGTACGCCGCGAAACCTGCGCAGGCCAAGCTTTGCATGTAATAGTATTGTGCCAAAAAGGCCAAATTATTTTGGCTGAAAACTAGGTAAAGATTGGGTTCTGTTTGCAACTGAGGCTGACGTGTTATATGTTTAATCCATTAACTACCTTAAATTGTTTTCTCACATCCTCTGACCGATTTAAGGCAAACATAATTTGAGATATCTTGGCGTCCTTCTTCTGCTCAGCAGAGAGATCCTGGAGTGCAGCGAGACAGTCACTATCTTCATCAAAGTCTTGATCGTCTTGTACACTATGGTAATGCCATACTCTTGAAGACATAGTGCCCACCTGGTGAGTCGTCCTGTTGGATCCTTAAGACCTGCCAACCAACAAAGTGAATGATGGTCTGTAACAACTGTGAATGACCTTCCATAGAGATACTGTCGAAATTTGCACATGGCCCAGGCAGATCACAGCAAGGCATTCTCTTTCTGTAGTTGAGTAGTTTCTCTCGGCTTTTGTAAGTGTCCTAGAAGCATATTCTATAAACTTCTCTTTTCCATCCGAAATTTGCACCAGAACAGCACCGATCCCATATCCGCTGGCATCTGTATGTAGTTCTGTAGGTGCTCTTTCATCATACAGACCAAGTACATGGTCAGTTGTCACAGCACATCGAAAGAATCTTGCCGGCCGGAGTGGTCGTGCGGTTCTAGGCGCTACAGTCTGGAGCCGAGCGACCGCTACGGTCGCAGGTTCGAATCCTGCCTCGGACATGGATGTGTGTGATGTCCTTAGGTTTAAGTAGTTCTAAGTTCTAGGCGACTGATGACCTCAGAAGTTAAGACGCATAGTGCTCAGAGCCATTTGAACCATTTTTTTGAAAGAATCTTGCTGAGCACCACCCCAGATAAATTTAGCATCAGCTTTAAACAACAGTTGGAGCAGTCCGGCTTTGATACAAAAGACTTTGACAGAACGACGGTAACAAGAACATAATCCGCGGAAGCTTCCCACATCTCTAATACTTTTAGGAATAGGAAATTCCGTTATAGATCTCACCTTTTCTGGGTCTGCCCGCACACCTTCGTTTGACACAAAGTGTCCAAGTATTTTGATTTCTTTTGCTCCAAAGAGACACTTTCTTGGATTAAGTTTCAGTCCGCCTTGTTGGGGACACTTAAGAATGGCCCTCTGTCTTTTTATACGTTCATCAAATGTCTCTGAGAACACTAAAATGTCATCTAAATAAAAAAGACGCATTGTCCACTTCAGGTGCCTAAGAAGATTATCCATCATCCGTTCAAACGTTCCTGGTGCATTACACAAACCAAACGGCATTACCTTAAACTCATACAGGCCCTCATGGGTGATGAATGCAGTTTTCTCATGATCAGCCTCATCTACTTCGATTTGCCAGTATCCCGAGTACATGTCCATGGTTGAGAAGACTTAGCCACCTTCAGACAATCTAGTGACATTCGTGGAAGAGGGTAAACGTCCTTTTTAGTTATCTTATTAAGCTTCCTGTAATCAACACAAATGCGCCAACTGCCATCCTTCTTCTTGACGAGGACCACTGGTGACGACTGTGGGCTCTGCGAAGGCTGAATGATGTCATTCTTCATCATTCTCTCTACCTCGTCGCGAGTTATTCGACGTTCCGTTGCTGACACATGGTATGCTCTCTGGTTTATTGGTTGATGGTCTCCAGTGCTAATCCGGTGCTTCACTGTCGATTTGTCTAATTTGCTCTTCACCTGTGGATTGAAGCATTCAGAGAACTCTTGAAGAATGGCAAGTAGCTTCTTCTGTTGTTCCTTAGTGAGATCTGGTGATAGTTGAGCTAGAAGATCTCGTCTCCTAGTGGTAGCGCTAATGTCGACCACAGACTCGGCATGGGAGGTTTTTACGACACTCAGCTGTTCTTCAATTAACGGCTCAGCGTTTGCTCCTCACATGTGTCTTGGAAGGATCTTCGGTTCTCGGCGACAGTTAACTATCCATCATTCACCGAATCCGTTCTTAAACGAGACGGCAGAGGCTGGGATGACCAAGTTATTCTTCAGTGGTATGCTTCTCTTACATTCCAATACAAGATCCATGGGTTGATGCATAGCATGACACGCGACAGTTACCTTGCTAGTGCTGACTGCAGGAATGATCGCTTCCTCCAGCACACATAGTCTCCACACACTCGGATGCGCGTCTTCCTCTCCACAGTATCTCATCTCGTCTAGCATAATCTCCGAGCGACCACAATCTATCATTGCCTGAGAAGCTTTCAAAAAGTCCCATCTGAGAATGACGTCATCACTACACTCTTGTAAGGTGACGAATTCTAAGGGCTGTATAAGGCCACTTATACCACACGAATGGTACATCTTCCTGTAGCTTTTACATATTTCCCATTAGCCACCTTCAGCAGAGATGTTTTGTTGTCAACGAATACGGTTTTCTGCAACTGGCGACGGTACTTCTCCGAAATGATTGAGTATGATGCTCCAGAGTTCACAAGAGCTTGGGCTGGTCGGCCATCCATGAGGATATTGACGTAGTTTCCTATCATTTTTGTAGTGATCAACGGCGGAGGATTTTTCTCTTCGGCTGCCTCGCCTCCAAGGAAGGTCGCAGCCTTTAGTTTTCCAGGTTGCGGCGGCTAGGTGATTGGCTGGAGCTTCTAAACGGCGATGGAGACCTTGATCGGCGTGTTGGGGAGCGTCCTCTCCAGCGGCTAGCTTGCGGCTATGGTGACCTGCATCGTCCTGCACCCACATCTTCTTGTTCATCTTCGTCGTCCCGGAGTTGGCGTCGGCTAAAATCGGTCTACTGTTTCTCGCGCGGGCGTCATCAAATACCTGCCGCCTTTCTCGGCAATAGCGCACCATATGTCATGGTCGTCTGTAGTGGAAACAGACTGGTTGGTTATCCTGGGTCCTCCAGATGTCAGTCTGCCTTGGTGCCCGAACAAGTTCCTTATGCGGCGTTGTAGGAACGTAACTCCGCCTGAGCCTCGACTTTTTCGCCGTTTTAAAGGGAAATGAAGGACGAGAGATTGAGTTCAATGTCTGTCCCAGTTCCTCCCTTATGACCACTTGAAGCGTCTCGGTTTTTTTGCTCGCCGTGCAATCCAAGTGCCTTCTGAACTTCCTCTCCCACTATCTGACGTAAAACATTTGTGAAATCAGTTGCTTCCTCCATCACAGACATCGATACGACGTTAGGAAGCTGATCAAACTTCTTGCGTGTAATTCTTTTTTGATGCATTGTCTCAGTATACAGGCACCATTTTATGAAGTTGTCTGCTGTCGAAACCTCCTTAAGGGATAAGGCTTGATACATGTCCTCAGCAACACCCTTCATGAGATGTGCAACCTTATCTTACTCCTTCATTCTAGGATCCACTATTTTACACAGCTCCAAGGCGTCTTGAATGTAGGATGCCGAACTTTCTCGTGGACGCTGTGCCCTGCACTTTTGTTTATCTTCAGCCTTGCTCTTCTGTCGTTGTGTGACACCGAAGTACTTGCGCAGTTCCGCCTGGAAGACTTCCCAGCTCGTGAACTTCTCCTCGTTGTCCTCATACCATTGCTTGGCAGTGTCCTCCAAGCAGAAAAATACGTTAACAAAACATACGGTGTCATCCCATTTGTTAAATTTGGCTGTACGCTCATATACCTTCAGCCACTTGTTTGGATCTTGGGCATCGTCACCAGAGAACCCGGAAGGATGTCTCATGTGGTGGCACACAGTTGCTGTCATCGTAACGTCCTCCTCTTCTTCTGTCTCCGATAGATTGCGATCTGTTGAATATGGCTCGAACGCGGGTTACTCACCACGTAAACGGTGGCTCTGTCGTGCCGTAGTGGGAGCCACTGTGTCGTTGGTAATGTGCGCTATCACATGTTCCAATACCCAGCGCCTCAACCAGAATAATATCACGTAGAAGAAGGTGTAATTACATGAATGACGAACACTAACTTCACTTAAAGAAGGTTTATTCAGCACTTGCACATACAAGAGCGCGGAGCGAACTGCCTCCGACCAGAACACATACAGCTAGAGAACATTCCAGTCCAATGATTCTTCACTTTTGTGGATACTTCTAGAATGTACTCGAACCGAATATAGAAATTAAAATTTTACAGTCCAGGTAAATTTTGAACTCACAACCCTCCATGCAACAGTTTACAATCATAACCACTACATCACGGTCCTACTCAGCTTCTCCTGCCACAATATGAGCAAGAAAGGAGTGGAGGTAGAACCGATATAGAAATAGGCAGTGATCAATTCAAGGAAGTGCTGCGCCACGAATAAGTATAGGCGTGGATTTGGGGAATTCTTGTAAATCTCGCGCAGCTATGTCGGAAGGCAGTAGTTAAGGGATGGCAGGTGTGGGGATATTGATATTTTGCTAACGATTCCGTGAGACAGGTTTACGACACCGTTCGCAGGCTAGAAGGCATTACCAGCGGGCACTGTATATAAATGTGAAGTAATCAGGGCAGCACAGGGCACTGGCGTGCAGTGAAGAATCCATACGTCGCAGTTACAACGCCTGGGTACCTGTGTGTAGGGGACGAAGGGGGCTGAGGAACGCTGTCGTTGTAATTATCAAAGAGTAGTCCACTTGTCCTCACCAGAGGAACTATGCCAGAGGCGCAGGGCCTCCCGCGCGCAGAGCTGTCTGCGGGCACTGAACGAGCTTCCCTGGGCGGACGGCCGGAGCTGCTAAGGCTCACTACAACGACGGCGAACGGCTGCTTCCCTTCGGCGCCCTACATGCAATCCATGAGTTGCGCTTGAGGGAGCAGTCAGTCGTGTTCCGGCCCACGGGCACAATTAACGAACGCGGCACACACTTCGCAATAGCGCGACTAGGATAGCAACGTCCGTAAGGCTGGGCAACCGGACGCTAAAGATGCAGATTCCGGCGTTCGCGTTGGTGCTGACCGTAGAGTAAATATCTCTGGAGTGAGCATTCACATGCGCAGAACAGATTTTGTGTTGTCAACATACATTGCCGGCCTGATCACGTGTTCTCGGGACATCATGTGTTTGTCCATATAGCGCCCTGTATATTTAGAAATGTCACTACATCCCAAATACAGACGGATTCTTTTCGTACGTGTCGTGGATTATTTATATATGTTTCACAGACATATTAACAGTATCCATTTGATACCGGGAATAGACCAGCTACGTATGGCTCTGAGCACTATGTGACTTAACTTCTGAGGTCATCAGTCGCCTAGAACTTAGAACTACTTAAACCTAACTACCCTAAGGACATCACACACATCCATGCCCGAGGCCGGATTCGAACCTGCGACCGTAGCGGTCGCTTGGCTCCAGACTGCAGCGCCTAGAACCGCTCGACCACTCCGGCCGGCCAGCTACGTAACTTTAAGGGCAAGCGATATTACATCCTGCTTCTTTGCGATAGGTGTCACGGTTCAGATGCACTGGATTTTTGGTAGTTTTCGGTATGACACGGCACTTTATAATATTACAGAGCCTGACGTACACTTTTGCAGTGATAGCCTTGCAAAACGACTTGACAGTACGCTAATACTTTTGCAAGTGTCCGAAAAACACCGAATTTGCCACATATTGGCGATTATATTCCTGCTAATTCGTCCTTTTTTCTGCTATTTCTGCGTATTTATTTTCCCGTTTCTGCGACCTAAAGCACAATTTTTCTTACTGGTGACACTTTGAAGTATTTATTTAACGCATTTTACGTACTTGCTCCCAGTTTATTAAATAAATGGTAGACTGAGTAATCTATATACATAAACGACAAGTCACTGATAATTGCACGGAGGTTAGTATTTGCTGAAACAACGAACCATTCCCATTCCTGTTCCACTAGCAAATTTACAAGAGGGAGCGATTGTTTGTAAGCTTGTGTACGAGCCGTAATATCTATTATATAGTCATAAAATCGTAGAAAAATAGGTCTACAGAATCAAGCCTTAATTATAATGCGTCTCGAAATTTTTAAACATATACAGTGTCTCTTACTAATATGATAACTATAATTAGAGCTACATGGTATGTACCCACGAAAAGTTACTATCCCTCCTTTCACATATTTTTATTTGCATCCATAGCAACAACAGTAATTCACCATCGCTATTACACTATCAACAAACGGTGAAACACAACAAAAACTCTTGATGTTATAAACTTCAAACGCTGCAGAAAGCACACACACACGGCGAAGTCCCAAAAACACGTGACAATCCTGGTTTAACGTTGACAACATGCGCAGAACGCAATGCTCACTCCAGAGATATTTACTCTATGGTGCTGACTCACGCACGTCGCGCGGCGCCATCGCCGAGTTCAGCCCAAGACCGGCTGTGTATCTTCGATGTAATAAAGTCAGTGACACACTTGCCTATGTTTCTCTGCAGGCTTCGGTGTGAGTCAACCCCCGTCTCCCAAACCATACCTCTCGCTCGTTCTGAAATATTACAACCCTGAGTTCGGGGAGTTGTAACAGAAGTAACTGAATTTCACTATCTCGGCAGCATCATGGAGGAAAACAATAGACGTCTCAAGGAAGTCAACAGAAGTATACCACTGAACAAGAGCGCTTTCCAAAATAAAAAGGACCTTCTGCAGAAGGAGCATGTCTGCTCTTACACTAGAAAAAGATTTTGAAGTGGTGTGACCTGACATAAGGATCTGAGACCTGGACGTTAGCAAAGCAGGAGAAAGCTCGCCTCGAAGCTGTGGAAATGTGGTTCTGGAGAAAAATTACAAGAGCTAGCTGTAGTGACAGAAAAACGAATGAGCTGATTCTACAAGAAATGGGGAGATAATGAACTGCTGAAAGTTATAGCCCAACGAAGAGCAAAACTCATTGAACACTTAATTAGACATGATATCCTTTTAGCATGATAGTAGGGAAACAAATAAGGGAACAACCGAAAACATGCTATTTAAAAATATATTCGGTGAGATGGGACGTTCTTCACAGGTGGAGGTGAAGGGGACAACTGAATAGAGAAAGTTTTGTCTGCAGAGACAAGACTGAACCTTTTGAAATAAGAAGAAACTAATGCAACACGATGAGTTGAAGAAAAATGGCATTCAAAACATTCAGTAAACATTTGTGATCACGTCCCATATAACAGAATGAATTTAAATGTAAGTAAAATTGCTATTACTAATCAACTGATCATCTGCTCACACAGACAGCACAACAACATTTCGTCAGGCTTTGTGGTCGCTGTGGATGGTGGCACTCTGAAACAGATCGGTCTAATAGTGCAGATTGTTAATGATCAATACTTGAGACCTAGCGGCCAACTTATCGTGTCCTTACTGTAATTAGTCTGTTAGCCTCTCATAACACGAGCGAAAAAAATTGACGATAACTGATTTATTTAAAGACAAAGATATGATCATTTTTCTCATAGTTCATTTCTAGCATGTATGATAATCTTTGTGAGAAACTAAACAATCAGTTGTTTTCAGATAATCAAGTACAACTTAATCTGTTCTCATCACTTGCCTTTTGCCCATTGTCCTCTCTTTTCAATCGGCATACTGAGAAATAGGTGATGTATTTGATTTAATAGTACATTTAATAATTACAAATGTAATTTGTTTCATTCTTTTACATGATCACTATGGTTTTTTCCTACTGTAAATGAAACATTTATATGTTCCAGCTAATTAAACCATTGGAAGTGGATGGTTTGGTGATATGATAAAATCACGCCATCAGTGCACTGTTCAATGTACATTTACGTCTTTCACAAGTCGGACCAGCAGTCCAGTTTTCTTTTTACGAAGTCAGATTGTCATTACTATTGCCATGTAAATCATTTCTTGCATGCAAATTTAATATTTTCACGGCGCTGCGTCACCAATCTTTCCTGCTCTCCAACAACGTCTTCTGCACCTGACTTTCATCAGATTATGAAATTTCAGGTTTTTTAGTCGATGCAACAGGATGTCAATTTTAACCTTAAGACAAGATATCTGTGATACCATGTCATTATTATATCTCTGCCGTCGCCGGCCGGAGTGGCCGTGCGGTTCTAGGCGCTACAGTCTGGAGCTGCGTGACCACTACGGTCGCAGGTTAGAATCCTGCCTTGGGTATGGATGTGTGTGATGTCCTTAGGTTAGTTAGGTTTAAGTAGTTCTAAGTTCTAGGGGACTGATGACCACAGCAGTTAAGTCCCATAGTGCTCAGAGCCATTTGAACCATTTTCCATCTCTGCCATCGACAATATGATGTGGCCCACCTCTCAAAAAAATCAACATTCAAAAATTTCGCCTTATTCATTTCATTATCTTCTTTGAGGGGTACATTACAATGGTGACATCGTGATAGGACTTTTTTTTTAACTTGTAATGTGCATTATATGTTAACTTTATTGTCGTCACATTGTTATAACTTTTCCTGTATTTTTTCACGTTCTGCAAAACTGTTGAGTATTAAACAGTGGGGCATTAGCACGTCAGGAACAAAACAACCAAAATAAATTGAATAACTATTACAAGTTTATTAAAAGGACTTAAACTTTTGATTAAGTCATAAGACAAAAGGTAAGGACAAATTGTTTATTTCCTCTGTCTGTGTGTAGGGTAGATTTGCGGTATACGTGTACTTGGTATTTAAACTTTTAAAGTCGTTATGGTAATTAGCTTTAACAACAGCAAAAATCTAATTTGTACAAGAATGCTGACTTCACGTCATGAGCACGCGAAATTGCACAGCAGTTCTTTATTGTTTCGTCTCAGTAATGTCATGTTTCTGAAATGTTCTCACTCAGCAATATTATCATTTGCGTCCCGATATTAAATTCAGATACATGAATTTCCTTATATGGTTTCAGTCATCTTGCATTTTATGGTCAAAACAGGAAAAGTCTCTTGTTTGAAGTGTATACCCCAGACAAAAAAAGTATTCATCTCATTGTTTTCACTAAGTCCTTTAAGGGCGTGTTCAAAATGGTTCAAATGGCTCTGAGCACTATGGAACTTAACAGCGAAGGTCATCAGTCCCGTAGAAATGGTTCAAATTGCTCTGAGCACTATGGGACTTAACATCTATGGTCATCAGTCCCCTAGAACTTAGAACTACTTAAACCTAACTAACCTAAGGACAGCACAGAAGACCCAGCCATCACGAGGCAGAGAAAATCCCTGACCCCGCCGGGAACCGAACCCGGGAACCCGGGCGTGGGAAGCGAGAACGCTACCGCACGACCACGAGATGCGGGCATCCCATAGAACTTAGAACTACTTAAACCTAACCAACATAAGGACATCACACACATCCATGCCCGAGGCAGGATTCGAACCTGCGACCGTAGCGGTCGCGCGGTTCCAGACGGAAGCGCCTAGAACCGCTCGGCCACTCCGGCTGGCTCAAGGACGTGTTACCAAAGTTGTAAACAGATCAGTAGAAGATCCACTTAAAACACAGATTTCACTCAAGAGAAGCCATCCTTTGTGCAACTGAGACCACAGAAAGTTGTCAAAATTATGAACAGTTCAAGAGGTCGTTCTTATCGAAATATTGGTCTGGCTGTGACCAAGAAAGACTCCATAAGAAGGTCTTCAGTTCAGAACCCTTAAACAGTAGATAGAGAAGTTTCCGCAAATACTTTGAAAAATACTTCAATAAGACACTAAACAGGGACAAACGCATTTTGAACAGGGACATTCTAAGAATACTCAAAGCAAAATTGCCACAAATTAGTCGATGGTCTGAAAACCAATCTTGAACACTACATGTCTATATTAGACTTACTGGACATTTAGTTAGCATATTTACAGACGACTATGTCCGGCGCGTGTATAGAGGTGGCGGCCGAGGGTATGTGACATAAGCGGTCGGACGCCCGCGGGCGGGTGGCGCGGTGCGTGTCCGGTTATACAGCATGCACGCGAGAGAGAGTAGACGATCTTATGTCATCACACGACTTCACGGTAGCGCCCTCTGGTGGGCATGATATGAACTAAGTCAGTTGAGCTCTGGAGCTCGTAGTGGATACATCGGGTCCAGCCATCTTGAATGACGGTACCTGCGTCATCACCTGACGTCAGGAGAGCACCCTCTGCTGGCACCGATATGAACTAAACCAGTTGCAGTCCAGACCCAGAGGCGACCACATCTGCTTGAAATTGGTTAAATAATAAGGACAAGTCCCTTTTCCGCGCCATTATCGTACTGGAATTTGAACTTTCCGCCATTTTCTGGGAGGAAGGGGGTTAGGTTAGTGGAGGTAGCCCAAGTGGCGTATCTACCCGCCAAAATCCACCATCTTGGATGACGTCACAGTGGCGCTCTCTGGTGGCGACGATATGAACTAAGCCATTTGGAGTCCAGACCCAGTGGCGAACGCACATGCTTGAAATTGGTTCCATAATAAAGACAAGTCCATTTTTCACGCCATTTTCCTAGGTGTGACGCATTATCATGTTGGTATTTGAACTTCCCACCATTTTCCTGGGCGAGGGGGGCGTGGCACTTTCCCACCAAAATCCGCCATCTTGGATGACGTCATCGCCACCATCTTGGATAACGGTACTTTGTCGCAGAACTCACGTTGTTCCAATACTCTTTGTTTCGTAGGAATAAATTGCTTAAAAGATAATCGTCCTTTGAACAGCAAGAGACTTTCATCTATACAAAGCTTGTGATGTGGGCGAAATGAATTCCGAAACGTCTTACGAACTTAGTCAACAATCGCCCTAATTTTAAGTCGACTGTCGCCCCCAGTACTCGCAGAGTTATTGCTGAAGTGTAACATTCTCAGAAGTAGACAAAAACGATCTCGGGACATAATTTTGCTGAAAACTGGTGTGTTCAAAAGTGTATCTCTGGACCAATAATCACTTAATTTTAACTTCTTAACTTGCGCCATTAGAAGGCAAACAGCTACAAAGCAATACATTTCCTCAAATCCAGTGTCTTTCCACTTTTAGAGTCGAGAATTCATAGATTCTGTAGTATTTTCTCTGGTGTAAACGTGTAACCTCACCCTCCCTTATCGACCTTAATGACAGTGAAAAATTAAACCGCGTGTACCTAATGGAAATTTGGGAAAGGCAATCGTCACCGAAGTTAATCTGTCGGTAAAGAGGGAGGAAAGGGTTACATCTAAATTAAAGGAAAAATGCAAATGAAACGGGTGGAAATTAATTTTGAAAAGGGGTAAAGTTAATAAAGAAAGTAAATGTGCGGCCGTTACGTTAACAATTAACTAGCGGTAATTAGATATTTGAGATTTGGGGGAAATTACGGTCGCCAGTCCTAAGGACAATTACTATAGTAACTGAAAAAGAAGGGTTATTACACATATAATTAGCACTAGAAGCGTGGCAACTGAAGGTTGACACGTGTAGCGTGAAAACTGAAAGTTTGTCAGAAGTAATAAATTTCGCTACACTCTGACTTAATTTAGCAAAAGAATTAATAAAACCGGAAAATTGAAAGTTAATTTAGTGACTGCAGTTAATAGTGAGCTTTCTTTCTGAAGCACATCGAAATTCAGTAAAATAAGGTTAGTCTTGGACTACCTCAACAATCATTCCAAAAGCTACTTGAATCTACGCAATTTAGAAATAAGAGATTTAACTTTGAACTTGAATTAAATGATTCTGAACAATTAACAATAGTAAAATTTAGTACGTACCAAGCTGAGCTGTAGTCACAGGTAAGCTAAAATATGGTAACAAAACTCGCACTCATAATTTGTGCTTGTGTAATCTAAATATTGTAGCCAGCTATGAATACTTTAACTGAACTTTGAAATTAAAGCAGTGAAATAGAATAATATTGCTTTAATGCTGGCGTTTGAATTTCAACGACACTCGGGTTCATTCCGGAAAAGGAAGGGACCCTGCTTGGTAATGCAATTGGGACAATGAACAACGAAGGTTCATGCTACGTTGCTGTAATTTTGTGATTTGAACAGTTTTAAAAGCTGAGGTCTGCCATACAGTTCTAAAACTTTACGTGCTTCCAGTCTTCCCTGTTGGTTGATTGAAGGTTTGAAGCCGTCGATCGAGGAGGTGGCGACAGTCACTCATTGTCGGCCGTCGCTGTTGCAGAAGCTGGATGTTGGCGCGCCTCCTTCTCGACACGGTCACCAGGTGAAACGGGCTCTTGATGTGCGCCAGCTAATGCTTCTCGTCCGCGACACCGTGTCAGAAACTATCATAGCAAGTCGAGCGCAATTTCATGCTGTCAAACCCCGAAAGCGCGGCAACTCGCGGGAGCGTCGCACAACACACCTGCTCCATTCGCTACTCCAGGCAGACTCCTCCTCTGCCCGCGCTCCACGTGACAGAGTTAACCATGGAGGTAAGAATTCTTACCACTGCCAACAAGAGTTAACACTACCAAAGATCCTAAACACTTTGGTTCTCGACACGACCTATCGATGTATTCGTTCGATAGCATAGTTTTCCCTAGACCGGACCCAGCGTATAAATACAAATAATATTCACAAAACAAACCAACATAAATGCATAAATATATATATAAATACAAACAGTAAAACAATTACAATATATAAAGAGACAGAAATGTCATACCTTCAGGTGACAAAATAAGGAAAAAAATATAGTACAATAGATGGAAATAGGAGGATATGCATTTCCGGCGTTACAAACGTAAAAACTATTTGTTTCGTCTGCAATAAATTGTGACAGTTCTTGAGACATAAATATCACAAAACACGAAAGAATGCTTGGGTCAGTATCTAATTGACATTTGTGTCCTAAACTCGAGTCATCGAAGTAATGGTTTAACGGCTGGGAATCGTTTTCATTCCAGTCAAATGTGTCACTTAAACGCGCACTTTTCTGAACCGTTTCACTGTCACTTTCTGATTCCTCGGATTCGGAGGCACTGCTGACTGTAATTCATGCTCTCTCCTCTGATGTAAAGGGCTGAGGACTACAGCTTCGAGATTCTGTTGAAGACTCATCACTGTTAGCAACGTCAGATAATTCACACTCATTGTCGCTCTTAGTGGGCACATCCAGGATTTCTTTATCTGTGCAACCACAGCGACGTGACATTTCTCACGTAGAAAACTGACGAAAATACGGGAATCTAAGACGAATTCTGCAAAGAGCGAACACAGCAACAAAGCTATATGCACTCTCGAACTACACAACAATTCAACAGCTCCTAGAAGAGCAGCGCGGAAAGACAGCTCTGCTTGTATACACGTCCGTAGCACTCTGGTAGCTGTGACTCAGGGCATCTAAACTCGGCCCTGGTGGTGGGAAAGCAACATTTTCAGTACCCTGAGCCCACTTTCAGTACTGGAGGATGACGATTGGGTTGAAGAATGCTCCTGCGACGTTTCAGCCATTGTTGGAAGAGTATTGAAGGGACTGAAGTCTCACCAGTGTCTAGTCCACCTGGCTGGTATAACTGTATTCTCAAAGGGCGCGGAGGAACACAGTCAGTAGCTGAGAGAGTCATTTGTGGAGTTCCAGACTGGGCACGTGACGTTAAGTACAGAAAAATGTCATTTTTCTTTAGAGGAAGGGGGTTACTTAGTTCATGTTATCAGCAAGGAAGGAATGAGAGTACACTACTAGCCACTACATCACGAAGATGACATGCTACAGACGCAAAGTTTAACTGACAGGACGAAGATGCTGTGATATACAAATGATTAGCTTTTCAGAGCATTCACACAAGGTTGGCGCCGGTGGCGACTTCTACAAAGTGCTGACATGAGGAAAGTTTCCAACCGATTTCTAATACACAAACAGCAGTTGACCGGCGTTGCCTGGTGAAACGTTTTTGTCATGCCTCGTTTAAGGAGGAGAAATGCGTACCATCACATTTCCGACTTTGATAAAGGTTTATCGTATCGCGACATTGCTGCTAGCGTTGGTCGACATCCAATGACTGTTAGCAGAATATGGAATCGGTGGGTTCAGGAGGGTAACACGGAACGCCGTGGTGGATCCCAACGGCCTCGTATCACCAGCAGTCGGGATGACAGGCATCTTATCCGCTTGGCTGTAACGGATCGTGCAGCCACGTCTCCATCCCTGAGTCAACAGATGGGGAAGTTTGCAAGACAACAACCATCTGCACGAACAGTTCGACGACGTTTGCAGCAGCATGGACTATCAGCTCGGAGACCATGGCTGCGGTTACCCTTGACGCTGCATCACAGACAGGAGCGCCTGCGATGGTGTACTCAACGACGAACCTGGGTGCACGAATGGCAAAACGTCATTTTTTCGGATGAATCCAGGTTCTGTATACAGCATCATGATGGCCGCATCCGTGTTTGGGGACATGGCGGCGAATGCGCATTGTTGTTGTTGTCGTCTTCAGTCCTGAGACTGGTTTGATGCAGCTCTCCATGCTACTCTATCCTGTGCAAGCTTCTTCATCTCCCAGTACCTACTGTACCTACTGCAATCTACATCCTTCTGAATCTGCTTAGTGTATTCATCTCTTGGTCTCTCTCTACGATTTTTACCCTCCACGCTGCCCTCCAATGCTAAATTTGTGATCCCTTGATGCCTCAAAACGTGTCCTACCAAGCGATCCCTTTTTCTAGTCAAGTTTTGCCACAAACTTCTCTTCTCCCCAATCCTATTCAATACCTCCTCATTAGTTACGTGATCTACCCACCTTATCTTCAGCATTCTTCTGTAGCACCACATTTCGAAAGCTTCTATTCTCTTCTTGTCCAAACTAGTTATCGTCCTTGTTTCACTTCCACACATGGCTACACTCCATACAAATACTTTCAGAAACGACTTCCTGACACTTAAATCTATACTCGATGTTAACAAATTTCTCTTCTTTAGAAACGCTTTCCTTGCCATTGCCAGTCTGCATTTTATATCCTCTCTACTTCGACCATCATCAGTTATTTTACTCCCTAAATAGCAAAACTCCTTTACTACTTTAAGTGTCTCATTTCCTAATCTAATTCCCTCAGCATCACCCGATTTAATTTGACTACATTCCATTATCCTCGTTTTGCTTTTGTTGATGTTCACCTTATATCCTCCTTTCAAGACACTGTCCATTCCGTTCAACTGCTCTTCCAAGTCCTTTGCTGTCTCTGACAGAATTACAATGTCATCTGCGAACCTCAAAGTTTTTACTTCTTCTCCATGAATTTTAATACCTACTCCGAATTTTTCTTTTGGTTCCTTTACTGCTTGCTCAATATACAGATCGAATAACATCGGAGAGAGGCTACAACCCTGTCTCACTCCTTTCACAACCACTGCTTCCCTTTCATGCCCCTCGACTCTTATAACTGCCATCTGGTTTCTGTACAAATTGTAAATAGCCTTTCGCTCCCTGTATTTTACCCTTGCCACCTTCAGAATTTGAAGGAGAGTATTCCAGTTAACATTGTCAAAAGCTTTCTCTAAGTCTACAAATGCTAGAAACATAGGTTTGCCTTTTCTTAATCTTTCTTCTAAGATAAGTCGTAAGGTTAGTATTGCCTCACGTGTTCCAACATTTCTACGGAATCCAAACTGATCTTCCCCGAGGTCCGCTTCTACCAGTTTTTCCATTCGTCTGTAAAGAATTCGCGTTAGTATTTTGCAGCTGTGACTTATTAAACTGATAGTTCGGTAATTTTCACATCTGTCAACACCTGCTTTCTTTGGGATTGGAATTATTATATTCTTCTTGAAGTCTGAGGGTATTTCGCCTGTCTCATACATCTTACTCACCAGATGGTAGAGTTTTGTCATGACTGGCTCTCCCAAGGCCATCAGTAGTTCTAATGGAATGTTGTCTACTCCCGGGGCCTTGTTTCGACTCAGGTCTTTCAGTGCTCTGTCAAACTCTTCTCGCAGTATCTTATCTCCCATTTCGTCTTCATTTACATCCTCTTCCATTTCCATAATATTGTCCTCAAGTACATCGCCCTTGTATAAACCCTCTATATACTCCTTCCACCTTTCTGCCTTCCCTTCTTTGCTTAGAACTGGGTTGCCATCTGAACTCTTGATATTCATACAAGTGGTTCTCTTCTCTCCAAAGGTCTCTTTAATTTTCCTGTAGGCAGTATCTATCTTACCCCTAGAGAGACAAGCCTCTACATTCTTACATTTGTCCTCTAGCCATCCCTGCTTAGCCATTTTGCACTTCCTGTCGATCTCATTTTTGAGACGTTTGTATTCCTTTTTGCCTGCTTCATTTACTGCATTTTTATATTTTCTCCTTTCATCAATTAAATTCAATATTTCTTCTGTTACCCAAGGATTTATACTAGGCCTCGTCTTTTTACCTACTTGATCGTCTGCTGCCTTCACTACTTCATCCCTCAGAGCTACCCATTCTTCTTCTACTGTATTTCTTTCCCCCATTCCTGTCAATTGTTCCCTTATGCTCTCCCTGAAACTCTCTACAACCTCTGGTTCTTTCAGTTTATCCAGGTCCCATCTCCTTAAATTCTCACCTTTTTGCAGTTTCTTCAGTTTTAATCTACAGGTCATAACCAATAGATTGTGGTCAGAGTCCACATCTGCCCCTGGAAATGTCTTACAATTTAAAACCTGGTTCCTAAATCTCTGTCTTACCATTATATAATTTATCTGATACCTTTTAGTATCTCCAGGGTTCTTCCATGTATACAACCTTCTTTCATGATTCTTAAACCAAGTGTTAGTTATGATTATGTTGTGCTCTGTGCAAAATTCTACCAGGCGGCTTCCTCTTTCATTTCTTAGCCCCAATCCATATTCACCTACTATGTTTCCTTCTCTCCCATTTCCTACACTCGAATTCCAGTCACCCATGACTATTAAATTTTCGTCTCCCTTCACAATCTGAATAATTTCTTTTATTTCATCATACATTTCTTCAATTTCTTCGTCATCTGCAGAGCTAGTTGGCATATAAACTTGTACTACTGTAGTAGGTGTGGGCTTCGTATCTATCTTGGCCACAATAATGCGTTCACTATGCTGTTTGTAGTAGCTTACCCGCATTCCTATTTTCCTATTCATTATTAAACCTACTCCTGCATTACCCCTATTTGATTTTGTGTTTATAACCCTGTAGTCACCTGACCAGAAGTCTTGTTCCTCCTGCCACCGAACTTCACTAATTCCCACTATATCTAACTTTAACCTATCCATTTCCCTTTTTAAATTTTCTAACCTACCTGCCCGATTAAGTGATCTGACATTCCACGCTCCGATCCGTAGAACGCCAGTTTTCTTTCTCCAGATAACTACGTCCTCTTGAGTAGTCCCCGCCCGGAGATCCGAATGGGGGACTATTTTACCTCCGGAATATTTTACCCAAGAGGATGCCATCATCATTTAATCATACAGTAAAGCTGCATGTCCTCGGGAAAAATTACGGCTGTAGTTTCCCCTTGCTTTCAGCCGTTCGCAGTACCAGCACAGCAAGGCTGTTTTGGTTAATGTTACAAGGCCAGATCAGTCAATCATCCAGACTTTTGCCCCTGCAACTACTGAAAAGGCTGCTGCCCTTCTTCAGGAACCACATGTTTGTCTGGCCTCTCAACAGATACCCCTCCGTTGTGGTTGCACCTACGGTACGGCCATCTGTATCGCTGAGGCACGCAAGCCTCCCCACCAACGGCAAGGTCCATGGTTCATGGGGGAAGGAATGCGCATTGGAAGCGTGTATTCGTCATCGCCTTGGCGTATCACCCGGTGTGATGGTATGGGTTGCCATTGGTTACACGTCTCGGTCACCTCTTGTTTGCACTGACGACACTTTGAACAGTGGGCGTTACATTTCAGATGTGTTACGACCCGTGGCTCTACCCTTCATTCGATCCCTGTGAAACCCTACATTTCAGCAGGATAATGCACGACCGCATGTTGCAGGTCCCGTACGGGCCTTTGTGGATACAGAAAATGTTCGACTGCTGCCCTGGCCAGCACATTCTCCAGATCTCTCATCAATTGAAAACGTCTGGTTAATGGTGGCCGAGCAACTGGGTCGTCACAATACGCCAGTCACTACTCTTGATGAACTGTGGTATCGTGTTGAAGCTGCATGGGCAGCTGTACCTGTACACGCCATCTAAGCTCTGTTTGACTCAATACCCAGGCGTAAAAGGCCGTTATTACGGCCAGAGGTGGTTGTTCTGGGTACTGATTTCTCAGGATCTATGCACCCAAATTGCGTGAAAATGTAATCACATGTCAGTTCTAGTATATTTGTCCGATGAATACCCGTTTATCGTCTGCATTTCTTCTTGGTGTAGCAATTTTAATGGCCAGTAGTATAGATTGTAGACTGATACGAGTGGTACAAGATTCCCAGCTCCAAAGCCAACTACAATCGCTTTTGAGATTCTCGAACTGTTATAGAAGATTAGTGAGAGGGTTCGCTGATATATCGCGGTCACTTACGCAGTTGTTGAAAAAAGGTACAAAATTAATGCGAATAGAAGAGTGCCATGGCACATTTCGAAGAACTGAAAAAAGTTTTAATGTGAATTCCAATTTTAATTTTTCGGATTTTCGGAAAGAGTTTATACTTCTTTGTGCGCATCTAACCATGTTTTGTGGCGTGTCCTAAGTCTAGAGAACAACTGTGAGAAACGTTCTGTGGCTCGCATGTTGAGACAGCTTCATAGGGAAGAAAAACACCATTCAACCACAGAGAAAGAGATGCTGAAAGGTGACAATCAGTCCGTCTTTCATATAATTATGAATTTCATCCACTTATTATAAGTGTTGTTTCTGTTCATAATGTCAGTGGATCGAGAGCAGCTGGCATAAAATATTTTTATAGCCTCTTCTGTCTGAATGCTGAAGACGTGAATGTAATGGTAGCGCAGATTCAATCTATTTCGCTTTGTGACACACCGATATCAAAATTTTATCCAGTAACGATTTTGCGGCAGATTTCCTGCAGACTGTCCTCCTCTGGACGCCGTATGCGACAAAGCTCCGGGATCCATTTGCTGGCTACTGGCAGCGGCCGTGGCGACAGCAGCGGCGCTGCACTCCCCCGTTCTTTATCGAAAGCGCCTGCTACCGCTCATCGCTTTTGATGATTTAAAACGCTTTATTATTAAATGTTGCTCCACAGAAAATTTCTACAATTTCCATTCACGCTCAAAAGCAACGGAGACAGACGCCCTGATTAGTAGGCGGGTATTATATTACATTAATCGGCAAGAGCTGAGTATGGCCCGAAATTAATTTTATAGACTGGGACGAAATTAAACCACCTCACTACATTCGATGAATTTATAAATGCTTCATACCTCGTTTCTTTTCCTTTCGAACTCAATTATTTGTGCAACTTTTGGTCAATGTTTGGATGTTCTCGTCAAGCCAGAGTGAGCGTCTGTGGTGTAAAGTGTATTACAGTTCTTGTTTCATTCCTTATGGTAAGTCTATGCGATAAACTGTGTGAATACCTTGCAATGCATGCTCTGTAGCAGTGCAGGAACACTGCACATTTGGAGTTCCATGTATGGGTTCATGAAGTATTTATTGTTGATCGGAAGTGATAGTTAAGGTCATCAGATTTAAACCAGAAAAATTTGTCGTTTTGAAGGTTTCAGAGAACGGAAAGGAATTGCTAACGCCGGTGTTAGAAAACGTCTACAGTTAAATGGTATTGCAAAAATTTAGAAGAAGGGAACTACATTAATGAACATGTGCACTTCATAAACAACCTTCTGACATGTTAGACCTATATGACGAACAAAGCTCAAATTTATATCGTTGACAGTCGGTTTGAATCTTTTCAGGGTCTATTTTACAGTGAAGCACCTTGGAATTTGCAAAGCAGAAATCCATGATATTAACTTAATTTACTAAGTCGAAATCGGACGAAGATTGATGTTTAAAGGCATTCTTCAGATTTCGCATAAGAAATTTTTACTAGCAGTTTGCAACTCCATTAATTAAAATGGAAAATAAAAGGTTGTACTCAGCGGCTTCTACCGTGATTCGAACTGCTATGTCTTATAGTACAAGCACTGCAACGCACAAGGGAACCTCTGAGCTAACGACACACTGGCGGCCAGAGGCGGAATATAGTCACTGTGATGTTGCCTGAACCTCAAAACGCAACCTTAAACACACGAACAGAGGAGGTGGAGATTACTGTTTTAACGTCCCGTCGACAACGATGTCATTAGAGACGGAGCACAAGCTCGGATTAGGGAAGGATGGGGAAGGAAATCGGCCGTGCCCTTCCTAAGGAACCATCCCGGCATTTGCCTGAAGCGATTTAGGGAAATCATTGAAAACCTAAATCAGGATGGCCGGGCGCGGGATTGCACCGTCGTCCTCCCGAATGCACACACAAACAGGTGTTACTTATGTGAAGAACGCCGTTCTTGGAGTCCAGAAATTAAATATACTTTCTAATTGTGTCATCTTGTAGTGGATTATATCGTACGAGTCTTCGATGTGGAAAACGAATGTCAAGTGAATTTAGCGAGGTAACGCCGACCTTCACCCGGAAGTAAATGCACTATCAGAGTGTTGACAAATACTTGCTACGACGCTGCCATTTCTAGGCTCTCTGACGAGGCAGCTCTTCAGCGAAATGCTTGCCGTGATTCTCCGATACGGTTCTTCAGAGTGGAGACGCGCGCGCACGTTTGGTTTTTATGCGGCGTTCTCCCCTGATGGTTTCTGACGTCGCCTTCTGGGCTATGTATACATATGGGACATTCAATTATCATTAATCCAGAATGATACAAGTTTCAGCTTCCGGCGTGGAAGAAGGCTGTTGACGCCGACATTATATCATTTCAACGTAGGGAAAGCAAAACGGATCATTCAATGTTTCTCATTCAACATAAAGCATGTGAGATAATTTTCCGTAACGTTCATAATCATCTAAAAATACAAACGAAGTAAAAATACACCGGAAGCTTATTCGAATTGAATATAACGCTTTGCACCTCGATGTCGAATTTGTCCACTTGCAATCTTTTGCAGCATACACATAGAATGTCATGATTACCACGAGAATGAAGAAATATGTTGGTAAGGATGGAAGCAAGAAGAGACGCAGTCAACAAATATTCTATTCCTCATGGCATTCATTTCATTTGACACGTAAGAAGAGGTAAAGCGGGAATTTACTTTCGTTAACACGAAAGATATGCCGCACATATTGATAACGAGGAAGTCTGCGTCTTCATACGTTTCCTCCTTGAAATCTGTATGCTCTATTATATACTAAGTAGCCCGATCATTGTTTCAGTAATGTTACCCTCTTGTTTGACCCCGTAACGATGAACAGATTCCAAATGCATGTCTCCCTTCGTGGGTTGTTTTTTGTGTTTTATTGCTTGGAATTCCTGAAGCAGACCACTGTGCCTTCCCCCCTCGTGGGTTAGGTCTCAAAACTAAACCGCTTTGTATCCAATGGCATAATTTATTCAGACAGCATCAGCATAAGACTATCAAACAAAGCCTTCCATTTACAGTTGCAGCACTCTAACCAGCACTGACCAAAGTGTAATCCACGGTCATGGTCCTAAATTACCAGCTGTCTGCTACTGTGGCAAAGTCCGTACTACACTGTCGATTCCGCAGCACCATTTTATCTGGTAACACTGTGTAGTTGCACAGTTGTGCTACCAGGTCTGTCCTCACACTGTCAACTTTATGTATCTCACTTCTCCTGTAGCGTAGATCACGAGGAGCCGAAGTAAATGAGTGTATTCTGCATGACGTAACATTCAGTATTCCCTTCTTTCATAGCCACTCTTCATGTGCATCGATACCAAATAGGAATGCGAAAACTCTTGCGAGTGAGAGAATGACAATAACAATCGTAACAAGAACAAGCAAATAATGAATGATGTTTATTCCAACGCAGAACGAGAATGGCTTTAAATATAAAAATCTGTATCTATATCTATATCCATATCTATTGATCTTTGAGTTGGCACAATGCAAATATATTCTTAGCATTTAGTTACTGAATTTAGTTCTGGATGTTTGCAGAGAAAAGGAAAAGTCGGTACTTCTCGCTAGTGTAATATAATGTGAACCAGCAACTACCCTTTCCTTAGAACACGACTCAAGCAGGTCCTCAAGTAGGTAGCAAGGCACTGCTGCATTCTGTTCCCTGACATTGCTCTGATGACGGTTAATGCAGATAGTTCCGATTATGAAATACAAAACGTATTGCAGGTTAGTTCCTAGGATAGTAACATTAAATTTGCGTTGTAGACGGCACATGAACGTGACGACTATCCATATTACTCATCAATATAAAAAGACAATATTTAGGGAATTTAGCAGGATTACTCAAAATGAATTCTGAAATTGGGTGACTGACTGCACAGGTGCTAAACGTCGTCAAGAGTATACGATGTCCTAGTCGCATTAGGAATATGAAGATCGTCTTCGACAGCTCGCAACTTTCACATTGTTATCTCCACCCTACTCCAGACAGCCCTCGGTGGAGTTGCACTACGTTGCCGATGTTATGGAAGGCCTTCAAACCGACAACAGACCACATATTGAAAAATACAAGCGAATTCTCTTGCAGCGTAAGCTTATTGTAACTAATCTAAAAATTATTGGAGAGGAACATTGTCCTATTCAAAAAAAGTAAAATGTTACACACTGTTGACGTCAAACGGACATTATCTATGTCCTGTCTTGTGTCCTACTCATCTATAATATCAAGTGTACTATGTAAATGATTATATATAATGGACGATAGGGTAATGCATTGATACCAGATGGTGGGGGCCGGCCGGTGTGGCCGTGCGGTTCTAGGCGCTTCAGTCTGGAACCGCGTGACCGCTACGGTCGCAGGTTCGAATCCTGCCTCGGGCATGGATGTGAGTGATGCCCTTAGGTTAGTTAGGTTTAAGTAGTTCTAAGTTCTAGGGGACTGATGGCCTTAGAAGTTAAGTCCCATAGTGCTCAGAGCCATTTGAACCATTTGAACTATTTAACACAAAATGACATTAAAAATTAAAGTTATTCACGAGCAGCTAGTTGAGAATATGTATGAACATTAAATGACACGACGAACTGAAATAATATGACGAAGAGTTCAGCGCTCACTGGGAATAGAGCCCCACACATATCGTTGTTGACTACACACAAAGAGACGTCAGCTACCGAATTTTTCTCCACCAGCTGCTCAGAATAGCATCTTGAACTTACAGTCATCTCGCAAATAGTTCTGTGTCTCACTGGGAGTTAAAAACGTCAGATATCGTTAGTGTTGACAACGAATGAAAATACATTAAAAATCAAAATTATTATCCACCAGCAGATAGGTGTTCTCATGATAGAGCTTGATAATACATAATTAAATCTTTAGTGCTGGGGCAGGATTCGATCCCATTCACGCGTAATATGTGAAGGTGTTGAGGAATCTGCAGTTTTGAACAAACAACAAATTGTAGCCGAGCTGTATTGTCACGAAGGGATCAAATTCCGCGTTAAGGGCGGTCTGAGTTGCATTCCCAGTTTAGAACCAATTTTATCGACATACAGAAGCTCAAATAAAAGATGGAATAAGTGTCCTGTGACCATACATAGCGTTTGTGTCGTCACTTGAAATAAATAACTAGTATAAGAAAGGTTACTGGTGATAGAGTTTCTACATGTCGCCACTCCAGACTTTATTGTGGTTCAACCTACCGCCTACTTGGTAAAGAAGGAATATCATCTTTAATGTGAATTTTCAGACCACGCAGCCATTATATCTCCTCACTTGGTGTAGCCAGGAGAGAATGGAATCTGTCTCTCCCTATCTAAAATCATTGACGGAAGTGGGAATCGAACCCAGACCATAGGTATAACAACCTACCATCCGTCCAACAGACCACGAAATCCTCTTCTCTGCGAGTCATTTTTCTATCGTAACGCAGTTGCGCCACACTGGATGAGAATTCTGACACACAGGCTCCCTGTAGTAATTTGCAGCATGTTCAGTAAATTCATTTACTTGGTTGACCGAATCACCATGAACTAGCTGCCTCGGCTACCCAGTGCATACATTCGACTATTTTGTAATCACAGAAATAAAATCACGTAACTGCCACCTACACACAACTGCCAACAGTGTAGGATGCAGAAGTTTAAATAGGAAGTGTTCCTTTCCACTTGAGCTATTCTATTGCGCTATCTGTTACTAGAAAACGTCGTTCAGTCCAAAAGAAAAGCTGTAACTGTTTGTCTCTCAGAAGTCAAGGCCTGGCCATATGCAGAATCTCACAGTGCTGTGGAATCCAAAAGTTCTGGAGGAATAGTTGCCGAGCTCTGGAGCTGCTGTAGCTACGTGTCAGCTTGTAGCATAGATAAGATGTCGCGAGTTCGAATACATTCAGTGCTACATTTTTTAAAACGCAATTCTGCTCTCTGCTGAAGGTATCAATCTAATGGAACTTTGAACATAATTCCCTTCACTTCTCAACCCAAAGTAGTCGCATGTGGAAAAAGGGCTAACTACTGTGACATTTTGTTCTATTCAGGTTTAATAGACAGCAGGCAGCAGATGCATCTCGAAGATGTGCAGGGAGAGCGCATCGTTCCATAATATGTCAGAAAAGTATTTTCTATATTAGCCGTCGTGTGGTAGTGATATTTTATTCTTCTTCAAACTTTGTTTGACAGCTTTAACTCAGAACAAGTTTTCTACATGCATGTAATCAATAAACTGCATGTGCATTGTCAGACTGTCATAGGTAACATCTGAGAATTCGCATATATCGTTGATGATTAATTTCTCTCTCATGTTTACTATTGTTTTAACAACACTAAAGGAAACCTTACGAAAATTGTGCACTGTATTATAAGAAATGAAATAAAACTAACCATGGTAACCTTACGACGAAAGTATCTGTACACAAGCATGCCTCTATCGACACGAATTAGTAAAATACTACTCACTTAGATTTTGATTGGGTCTGTGTTTAATTGGTATGCTGTGTCATACTCAAGAGGTATGCAAATGTGGCATTTCATAAATATAGTTACGTATTCCTAGAAACCCAAAATTCGCTTGTCAGCAGCGGAAAGAGGCCTTACCTGTTGTGCAGCATTGTAAGTTTTTCAACATTGCACTATGAGCTGAAAGCATTTTCTTGCGATTTCCTTATTGATGTTTGATCTGACTGCTTGTAGCTCTTTCACAGAAGGGATAAAAACGTTACAGTCAGTGAGACTGGAACTGCGAACCGTAACAGACGCTTTTTCACAGCTCAGCACGTTACCACAGAGCTGGCGAGGAGGTATGGGTCTTAGCTCCCTATTACGAGGGCAATAGTAACTAGAACTCGTAAACCGCTATTTGAATGTCGAGATTAGTTGCTGTTTCCACCTGCAACGACTTTCCTGGGCTGGAAACCGTAAATTTTCAATCTTTTGTTACCCTGCAAGCGATAATAACTCAGATTATTCAATGGAAATGACAGGTAAAATCAAGTGAACTTTGAGGCTTAATTCCGTGCACACCGGGAAGTAACTCGTGGATCACAGAGTTGCCAAACATACATTGCCTTGTTGCCAAATCTCAGTTACAGTACCAGCAGGAAGAAGAGGAACCGATGTGATCCTACAGCGGTCTGGGAAGTGACCATAGCTGGTGTCTCCAAGTCACGGCTGCTACGGCCTGGAATACGTAATGCGTCTCATTCGCTTTCTGTAACTAGGTTTAGGGACTGGAGCGTAGTTACTAATAATACTCAGAACTGACTGCAAACTGAGCATCATAAATCAGTAACTCTCATTGTTGTTTTTATATTTCTTTCGTAAGTGTACTCAAAACTAAGAAAGTCATTCACAGGCGTTTTCGTGCCTCGCCGATAGTCGAGCACAACATACAAATAAAAATAAAAAAGAATGTGTGTGTGTGTGTGTGTGTGTGTGTGTGTGTGTGTGTGTGTTTGTGAGAGAGAGAGAGAGAGAGAGAGAGAGAAATAAAAAGCAATGAGAGAGAGTGTAAAAAATTGTTGTAAAGAAATTGAATCATGGTATTTAAAGAAATCTTTCATTAAAATGACACGTTCCATATCATTACGAAATGTCGTATTCATGATCTATGGAACAAGAGTTAATCTAATGTAATCTAATCTAATGGAATCACATCATATTGATGATTAGCCATGAAGAGTCATGAATTACCGAAATTTTGGCCAATACCAGTAACCAAATCTAAACTTGAAAATAAAAGACGACAATTTTTGTAATAAACCGTGACTGCTATCAAGACCCTTTCGTCCCTGTTATCGAACCACGAAAGATGTCTGATATACCTCCATTCTGAAGTAACAAAGTGTGCATGCATTTAAAGATGAAGTGCATGATGTGAAGTTCTGTGACGGAGATACGAACCCAACACGTAATCCGATTGTTAACTAAGAAAAATCAAATGTTACGTATCGGTTTTTCTTACGAGCCGCTAGGTGTCTGAATCTAAAATAAGGATACAAACTTTTGTGCCTAAGCGACAATCGAACTGCACACCTACCGTGCATCCACGAATATAGCTTAAGTTTCAGTTGCTTACTCATGAACAGTAAGATGTGTGCGTGTTTGACCAGAAATAACGACACCTGTTGCCATTGTTGGAAACACATGAACAGACATTGAAATTGCGCGTTAATTTTCACTAGCAGGTGGGTGTGCACTTGATAAAGCTAGAAATGAAATTATGAATATTTTTGTACTGGATCAGGTTTCAGACCCACATACTTACCTTTGGAGGAGACCTAGAGAAGATTGCAGTCTTGGGAAAAGGAACGAAATGACTGAACTATACTGTTCCGAGAGATTCAGATCCTCGAAAGAGGAGATACGAATTCGAATCACAGTCCAGCATCAAATTTTTAAACGTCTCTAGTTCAATCAAGTACAAGTAAAATAAGAGCCCTGTCCCTTTAAATGGCTATCGGTTCATCAAATAAAATAAAATTTTCTAATGTAAGTAAGCTTACTGGCGACTGTATTTCTGTTTACCATGACTTCCGCTGTGTCATTTCCCAACGTAAACCGGCTCTGCCCAGTTGGTAATGAAGGAACGTGATGTTTAATGCGGATTCTGGATTATAACGTCTTTCTCTTGAGGTTACCAGAGGTAAAATAAATCTGTTTGTGCCTCTTAAAAGTAAATGCCTGAACCCACGCATTGCACCTGTGATAGCTCGTTCCACCATACCATTGTGGCCACATTACCCAGCCCCAAGAGTGTGCTGTAACGGATGATGTGCTTAGCTTACAAAATTAGTCACAGTGGAAAAAATGCGAGTCTATTAAATGGTCGAGTAGAAGCAAGCTTCTGACGCAGAGATTATGCTATTCTCATGTCAGCAGGATGTAAAGACTCTTCTAGGCATCATAGGCTGGATGTGAAGCCATTTTGATTTTTCACAAATTCAGCAAATTTCTTAGTTCGAGAAAATCCACTGCAAAGTGTGAAGTTGCCGGATAATTCGATTATTACTGTTATTATTACTATCATTTTATTCATACCGCTGCTGGAACACGACCGTAGTCTTCAGGTAAAACGCGAGACCAGCTAATACGACGTCTGGCGACCGAAAGCACATATCGACAAAATATTTATCGCCCCTTTCCTCTCGGTGCTGAAGCTATGAGTGTAATTCAAGCGAATCTACAATATCATATTAGCTGGTCTCGCGTTTTACCTCAAGACTACGGTCGTAGTCAAGAGTAATGTACTAAGACTGGAGTCAAGACTTCCTCTGGGAAGTGCCGCAGTCTACATGTTGCTAGATCGAGCATATTGCCAGACATAGAATTCTGAGAGGAGCACGACTGTATTGTCCAGCTTACGTGAACGACTCGGCGGTCAATTTTTTGGTCTGAGACTGTCTCTACAACACATATTGCACGCTGAAGACCCAGAAGAATTTTAAAAAAAAGTAGTTTATGAGAGCAACGTTAACTATAGCGTTCGAAGTATTCATAGTATTGTATACGTGTGTGTAAACGCCTTCCAATGACCACTCAAGAAAGACAAGGATACACAGTCTAGCTCCAATACTATAAATACGCCTCAGTTTGTGGATGAACTCAGACTTAGGTTGATAATAATTGTGAAAATTTAGCAGCACTGTACCCATTGGTGTTAAACTCGTTTTCAACCAATGATTCCCACAGCTACAGGGATACTACTTGTGATACCTCTTAGACAAAATACTTAAGCAGTGTTATCAGACGAAAAGATCAACCTGACACAAACTGTGAGAAGTTTGTTTTACAACCTTCGTACTTGGATATTCAGCTTTTTCCTATTTGAGATATCTGTGATTGTTGCTGCTTAAGACGATTTAAGCAGAAACTAAATTTCCTCAGCTTCGACAATGTTTAAAGAAATCGTCTTATTGGCACTAAATCGTGGTTTGTGAATTGTTTACCGGCCGTACTCTGCCGTATTTTGCCGGTTGGAAGGCAAAAGCTTACTGACAAATTTCACACAGAAATTACTGTTACAGTGTACTTATGGAGCCAAATGAGTGAATTGCGTATTTTCCGGTGAGAAAGAACACTGGCAAACAGTCTTCACTACATTAGGTTATTTAAACTGGTGTCACTCTGAGCTAGAATTTATGGTCAGCGACTAAGTGTAAGGTCAACGTTTTGGATGCGAGTTTTGCGACTGTGAAATACTTTCCTACATTATAGAAGCGAATATTAAATTTGAACTAATATTGCGAAAATTTTGTACTTGGACAGCTTAGAATGAAAATACTTCTGTTTATTTCAAAGGGAAACAATAGATTTTCTAAAACACTGTCTGTCATACACAACTTGAAACAGGTCATGTCGACCAAATCATGTGGAAGAACTAACAGCAACGTATATCGGAAGGCAGTAAGATCTCTTGCCTTTTGGTTTGTCAGTACTCGATAGCCATTTCTAGGCGAAAGTAAATGAAGAAAGGCAGTGCGTTTTTGTTACCAAGTAACGTCTTCGTCAATTACTTTAGTTTTAAAGTAATCTACGAGTAATTGCTGGTGTTTGATATTAACATGAAAAGGATTCCGTAGACAGGGAAAGAACCTGTTCATGGGAAACTACATCTATAGTGACCAAAAGGCATTAAATGATGTTACAGCAGCGGTATGAATAAAATGATATTAATAATAACAGTAATAATCGAATTATCCGGCAACTTCACACTTTGCAGTGGATTTTCTCGAACTAAGAAATTTGCTGAATTTGTGAAAAATCAAAATGGCTTCACATCCAGCCTATGATGCCTAGAAGAGTCTTTACATCCTGCTGACATGAGAATAGCATAATCTCTGCGTCAGAAGCTTGCTTCTACTCGACCATTTAATAGACTCGCATTTTTTCCACCGTGACTAATTTTGTAAGCTAAGCACATCATCCGTTACAGCACACTCTTGGGGCTGGGTAATGTGGCCACAATGGTATGGTGGAACGAGCTATCACAGGTGCAATGCGTGGGTTCAGGCATTTACTTTTAAGAGGCACAAACAGATTTATTTTACCTCTGGTAACCTCAAGAGAAAGACGTTATAGTCCAGAATCCGCATTAAACATCACGTTCCTTCATTACCAACTGGGCAGAGCCGGTTTACGTTGGGAAATGACACAGCGGAAGTCATGGTAAACAGAAATACAGTCGCCAGTAAGCTTACTTACATTAGAAAATTTTATTTTATTTGATGAACCGATAGCCATTTAAAGGGACAGGGCTCTTATTTTACTTGTACTTGATTGAACTAGAGACGTTTAAAAATTTGGTGCTGGACTGTGATTCGAATTCGTATCTCCTCTTTCGAGGATCTGAATCTCTCGGAACAGTATAGTTCAGTCATTTCGTTCCTTTTCCCAAGACTGCAATCTTCTCTAGGTCTCCTCCAAAGGTAAGTATGTGGGTCTGAAACCTGATCCAGTACAAAAATATTCATAATTTCATTTCTAGCTTTATCAAGTGCACACCCACCTGCTAGTGAAAATTAACGCGCAATTTCAATGTCTGTTCATGTGTTTCCAACAATGGCAACAGGTGTCGTTATTTCTGGTCAAACACGCACACATCTTACTGTTCATGAGTAAGCAACTGAAACTTAAGCTATATTCGTGGATGCACGGTAGGTGTGCAGTTCGATTGTCGCTTAGGCACAAAAGTTTGTATCCTTATTTTAGATTCAGACACCTAGCGGCTCGTAAGAAAAACCGATACGTAACATTTGATTTTTCTTAGTTAACAATCGGATTACGTGTTGGGTTCGTATCTCCGTCACAGAACTTCACATCATGCACTTCATCTTTAAATGCATGCACACTTTGTTACTTCAGAATGGAGGTATATCAGACATCTTTCGTGGTTCGATAACAGGGACGAAAGGGTCTTGATAGCAGTCACGGTTTATTACAAAAATTGTCGTCTTTTATTTTCAAGTTTAGATTTGGTTACTGGTATTGGCCAAAATTTCGGTAATTCATGACTCTTCATGGCTAATCATCAATATGATGTGATTCCATTAGATTAGATTACATTAGATTAACTCTTGTTCCATAGATCATGAATACGACATTTCGTAATGATATGGAACGTGTCATTTTAATGAAAGATTTCTTTAAATACCATGATTCAATTTCTTTACAACAATTTTTTACACTCTCTCTCATTGCTTTTTATTTCTCTCTCTCTCTCTCTCTCTCTCTCACAAACACACACACACACACACACACACACACACACACACATTCTTTTTTATTTTTATTTGTATGTTGTGCTCGACTATCGGCGAGGCACGAAAACGCCTGTGAATGACTTTCTTAGTTTTGAGTACACTTACGAAAGAAATATAAAAACAACAATGAGAGTTACTGATTTATGATGCTCAGTTTGCAGTCAGTTCTGAGTATTATTAGTAACTACGCTCCAGTCCCTAAACCTAGTTACAGAAAGCGAATGAGACGCATTACGTATTCCAGGCCGTAGCAGCCGTGACTTGGAGACACCAGCTATGGTCACTTCCCAGACCGCTGTAGGATCACATCGGTTCCTCTTCTTCCTGCTGGTACTGTAACTGAGATTTGGCAACAAGGCAATGTATGTTTGGCAACTCTGTGATCCACGAGTTACTTCCCGGTGTGCACGGAATTAAGCCTCAAAGTTCACTTGATTTTACCTGTCATTTCCATTGAATAATCTGAGTTATTATCGCTTGCAGGGTAACAAAAGATTGAAAATTTACGGTTTCCAGCCCAGGAAAGTCGTTGCAGGTGGAAACAGCAACTAATCTCGACATTCAAATAGCGGTTTACGAGTTCTAGTTACTATTGCCCTCGTAATAGGGAGCTAAGACCCATACCTCCTCGCCAGCTCTGTGGTAACGTGCTGAGCTGTGAAAAAGCGTCTGTTACGGTTCGCAGTTCCAGTCTCACTGACTGTAACGTTTTTATCCCTTCTGTGAAAGAGCTACAAGCAGTCAGATCAAACATCAATAAGGAAATCGCAAGAAAATGCTTTCAGCTCATAGTGCAATGTTGAAAAACTTACAATGCTGCACAACAGGTAAGGCCTCTTTCCGCTGCTGACAAGCGAATTTTGGGTTTCTAGGAATACGTAACTATATTTATGAAATGCCACATTTGCATACCTCTTGAGTATGACACAGCATACCAATTAAACACAGACCCAATCAAAATCTAAGTGAGTAGTATTTTACTAATTCGTGTCGATAGAGGCATGCTTGTGTACAGATACTTTCGTCGTAAGGTTACCATGGTTAGTTTTATTTCATTTCTTATAATACAGTGCACAATTTTCGTAAGGTTTCCTTTAGTGTTGTTAAAACAATAGTAAACATGAGAGAGAAATTAATCATCAACGATATATGCGAATTCTCAGATGTTACCTATGACAGTCTGACAATGCACATGCAGTTTATTGATTACATGCATGTAGAAAACTTGTTCTGAGTTAAAGCTGTCAAACAAAGTTTGAAGAAGAATAAAATATCACTACCACACGACGGCTAATATAGAAAATACTTTTCTGACATATTATGGAACGATGCGCTCTCCCTGCACATCTTCGAGATGCATCTGCTGCCTGCTGTCTATTAAACCTGAATAGAACAAAATGTCACAGTAGTTAGCCCTTTTTCCACATGCGACTACTTTGGGTTGAGAAGTGAAGGGAATTATGTTCAAAGTTCCATTAGATTGATACCTTCAGCAGAGAGCAGAATTGCGTTTTAAAAAATGTAGCACTGAATGTATTCGAACTCGCGACATCTTATCTATGCTACAAGCTGACACGTAGCTACAGCAGCTCCAGAGCTCGGCAACTATTCCTCCAGAACTTTTGGATTCCACAGCACTGTGAGATTCTGCATATGGCCAGGCCTTGACTTCTGAGAGACAAACAGTTACAGCTTTTCTTTTGGACTGAACGACGTTTTCTAGTAACAGATAGCGCAATAGAATAGCTCAAGTGGAAAGGAACACTTCCTATTTAAACTTCTGCATCCTACACTGTTGGCAGTTGTGTGTAGGTGGCAGTTACGTGATTTTATTTCTGTGATTACAAAATAGTCGAATGTATGCACTGGGTAGCCGAGGCAGCTAGTTCATGGTGATTCGGTCAACCAAGTAAATGAATTTACTGAACATGCTGCAAATTACTACAGGGAGCCTGTGTGTCAGAATTCTCATCCAGTGTGGCGCAACTGCGTTACGATAGAAAAATGACTCGCAGAGAAGAGGATTTCGTGGTCTGTTGGACGGATGGTAGGTTGTTATACCTATGGTCTGGGTTCGATTCCCACTTCCGTCAATGATTTTAGATAGGGAGAGACAGATTCCATTCTCTCCTGGCTACACCAAGTGAGGAGATATAATGGCTGCGTGGTCTGAAAATTCACATTAAAGATGATATTCCTTCTTTACCAAGTAGGCGGTAGGTTGAACCACAATAAAGTCTGGAGTGGCGACATGTAGAAACTCTATCACCAGTAACCTTTCTTATACTAGTTATTTATTTCAAGTGACGACACAAACGCTATGTATGGTCACAGGACACTTATTCCATCTTTTATTTGAGCTTCTGTATGTCGATAAAATTGGTTCTAAACTGGGAATGCAACTCAGACCGCCCTTAACGCGGAATTTGATCCCTTCGTGACAATACAGCTCGGCTACAATTTGTTGTTTGTTCAAAACTGCAGATTCCTCAACACCTTCACATATTACGCGTGAATGGGATCGAATCCTGCCCCAGCACTAAAGATTTAATTATGTATTATCAAGCTCTATCATGAGAACACCTATCTGCTGGTGGATAATAATTTTGATTTTTAATGTATTTTCATTCGTTGTCAACACTAACGATATCTGACGTTTTTAACTCCCAGTGAGACACAGAACTATTTGCGAGATGACTGTAAGTTCAAGATGCTATTCTGAGCAGCTGGTGGAGAAAAATTCGGTAGCTGACGTCTCTTTGTGTGTAGTCAACAACGATATGTGTGGGGCTCTATTCCCAGTGAGCGCTGAACTCTTCGTCATATTATTTCAGTTCGTCGTGTCATTTAATGTTCATACATATTCTCAACTAGCTGCTCGTGAATAACTTTAATTTTTAATGTCATTTTGTGTTAAATAGTTCAAATGGTTCAAATGGCTCTGAGCACTATGGGACTTAACTTCTAAGGCCATCAGTCCCCTAGAACTTAGAACTACTTAAACCTAACTAACCTAAGGGCATCACTCACATCCATGCCCGAGGCAGGATTCGAACCTGCGACCGTAGCGGTCACGCGGTTCCAGACTGAAGCGCCTAGAACCGCACGGCCACACCGGCCGGCCTCCACCATCTGGTATCAATGCATTACCCTATCGTCCATTATATATAATCATTTACATAGTACACTTGATATTATAGATGAGTAGGACACAAGACAGGACATAGATAATGTCCGTTTGACGTCAACAGTGTGTAACATTTTACTTTTTTTGAATAGGACAATGTTCCTCTCCAATAATTTTTAGATTAGTTACAATAAGCTTACGCTGCAAGAGAATTCGCTTGTATTTTTCAATATGTGGTCTGTTGTCGGTTTGAAGGCCTTCCATAACATCGGCAACGTAGTGCAACTCCACCGAGGGCTGTCTGGAGTAGGGTGGAGATAACAATGTGAAAGTTGCGAGCTGTCGAAGACGATCTTCATATTCCTAATGCGACTAGGACATCGTATACTCTTGACGACGTTTAGCACCTGTGCAGTCAGTCACCCAATTTCAGAATTCATTTTGAGTAATCCTGCTAAATTCCCTAAATATTGTCTTTTTATATTGATGAGTAATATGGATAGTCGTCACGTTCATGTGCCGTCTACAACGCAAATTTAATGTTACTATCCTAGGAACTAACCTGCAATACGTTTTGTATTTCATAATCGGAACTATCTGCATTAACCGTCATCAGAGCAATGTCAGGGAACAGAATGCAGCAGTGCCTTGCTACCTACTTGAGGACCTGCTTGAGTCGTGTTCTAAGGAAAGGGTAGTTGCTGGTTCACATTATATTACACTAGCGAGAAGTACCGACTTTTCCTTTTCTCTGCAAACATCCAGAACTAAATTCAGTAACTAAATGCTAAGAATATATTTGCATTGTGCCAACTCAAAGATCAATAGATATGGATATAGATATAGATACAGATTTTTATATTTAAAGCCATTCTCGTTCTGCGTTGGAATAAACATCATTCATTATTTGCTTGTTCTTGTTACGATTGTTATTGTCATTCTCTCACTCGCAAGAGTTTTCGCATTCCTATTTGGTATCGATGCACATGAAGAGTGGCTATGAAAGAAGGGAATACTGAATGTTACGTCATGCAGAATACACTCATTTACTTCGGCTCCTCGTGATCTACGCTACAGGAGAAGTGAGATACATAAAGTTGACAGTGTGAGGACAGACCTGGTAGCACAACTGTGCAACTACACAGTGTTACCAGATAAAATGGTGCTGCGGAATCGACAGTGTAGTACGGACTTTGCCACAGTAGCAGACAGCTGGTAATTTAGGACCATGACCGTGGATTACACTTTGGTCAGTGCTGGTTAGAGTGCTGCAACTGTAAATGGAAGGCTTTGTTTGATAGTCTTATGCTGATGCTGTCTGAATAAATTATGCCATTGGATACAAAGCGGTTTAGTTTTGAGACCTAACCCACGAGGGGGGAAGGCACAGTGGTCTGCTTCAGGAATTCCAAGCAATAAAACACAAAAAACAACCCACGAAGGGAGACATGCATTTGGAATCTGTTCATCGTTACGGGGTCAAACAAGAGGGTAACATTACTGAAACAATGATCGGGCTACTTAGTATATAATAGAGCATACAGATTTCAAGGAGGAAACGTATGAAGACGCAGACTTCCTCGTTATCAATATGTGCGGCATATCTTTCGTGTTAACGAAAGTAAATTCCCGCTTTACCTCTTCTTACGTGTCAAATGAAATGAATGCCATGAGGAATAGAATATTTGTTGACTGCGTCTCTTCTTGCTTCCATCCTTACCAACATATTTCTTCATTCTCGTGGTAATCATGACATTCTATGTGTATGCTGCAAAAGATTGCAAGTGGACAAATTCGACATCGAGGTGCAAAGCGTTATATTCAATTCGAATAAGCTTCCGGTGTATTTTTACTTCGTTTGTATTTTTAGATGATTATGAACGTTACGGAAAATTATCTCACATGCTTTATGTTGAATGAGAAACATTGAATGATCCGTTTTGCTTTCCCTACGTTGAAATGATATAATGTCGGCGTCAACAGCCTTCTTCCACGCCGGAAGCTGAAACTTGTATCATTCTGGATTAATGATAATTGAATGTCCCATATGTATACATAGCCCAGAAGGCGACGTCAGAAACCATCAGGGGAGAACGCCGCATAAAAACCAAACGTGCGCGCGCGTCTCCACTCTGAAGAACCGTATCGGAGAATCACGGCAAGCATTTCGCTGAAGAGCTGCCTCGTCAGAGAGCCTAGAAATGGCAGCGTCGTAGCAAGTATTTGTCAACACTCTGATAGTGCATTTACTTCCGGGTGAAGGTCGGCGTTACCTCGCTAAATTCACTTGACATTCGTTTTCCACATCGAAGACTCGTACGATATAATCCACTACAAGATGACACAATTAGAAAGTATATTTAATTTCTGGACTCCAAGAACGGCGTTCTTCACATAAGTAACACCTGTTTGTGTGTGCATTCGGGAGGACGACGGTGCAATCCCGCGCCCGGCCATCCTGATTTAGGTTTTCAATGATTTCCCTAAATCGCTTCAGGCAAATGCCGGGATGGTTCCTTAGGAAGGGCACGGCCGATTTCCTTCCCCATCCTTCCCTAATCCGAGCTTGTGCTCCGTCTCTAATGACATCGTTGTCGACGGGACGTTAAAACAGTAATCTCCACCTCCTCTGTTCGTGTGTTTAAGGTTGCGTTTTGAGGTTCAGGCAACATCACAGTGACTATATTCCGCCTCTGGCCGCCAGTGTGTCGTTAGCTCAGAGGTTCCCTTGTGCGTTGCAGTGCTTGTACTATAAGACATAGCAGTTCGAATCACGGTAGAAGCCGCTGAGTACAACCTTTTATTTTCCATTTTAATTAATGGAGTTGCAAACTGCTAGTAAAAATTTCTTATGCGAAATCTGAAGAATGCCTTTAAACATCAATCTTCGTCCGATTTCGACTTAGTAAATTAAGTTAATATCATGGATTTCTGCTTTGCAAATTCCAAGGTGCTTCACTGTAAAATAGACCCTGAAAAGATTCAAACCGACTGTCAACGATATAAATTTGAGCTTTGTTCGTCATATAGGTCTAACATGTCAGAAGGTTGTTTATGAAGTGCACATGTTCATTAATGTAGTTCCCTTCTTCTAAATTTTTGCAATACCATTTAACTGTAGACGTTTTCTAACACCGGCGTTAGCAATTCCTTTCCGTTCTCTGAAACCTTCAAAACGACAAATTTTTCTGGTTTAAATCTGATGACCTTAACTATCACTTCCGATCAACAATAAATACTTCATGAACCCATACATGGAACTCCAAATGTGCAGTGTTCCTGCACTGCTACAGAGCATGCATTGCAAGGTATTCACACAGTTTATCGCATAGACTTACCATAAGGAATGAAACAAGAACTGTAATACACTTTACACCACAGACGCTCACTCTGGCTTGACGAAAACATCCAAACATTGACCAAAAGTTGCACAAATAATTGAGTTCGAAAGGAAAAGAAACGAGGTATGAAGCATTTATAAATTCATCGAATGTAGTGAGGTGGTTTAATTTCGTCCCAGTCTATAAAATTAATTTCGGGCCATACTCAGCTCTTGCCGATTAATGTAATATAATACCCGCCTACTAATCAGGGCGTCTGTCTCCGTTGCTTTTGAGCGTGAATGGAAATTGTAGAAATTTTCTGTGGAGCAACATTTAATAATAAAGCGTTTTAAATCATCAAAAGCGATGAGCGGTAGCAGGCGCTTTCGATAAAGAACGGGGGAGTGCAGCGCCGCTGCTGTCGCCACGGCCGCTGCCAGTAGCCAGCAAATGGATCCCGGAGCTTTGTCGCATACGGCGTCCAGAGGAGGACAGTCTGCAGGAAATCTGCCGCAAAATCGTTACTGGATAAAATTTTGATATCGGTGTGTCACAAAGCGAAATAGATTGAATCTGCGCTACCATTACATTCACGTCTTCAGCATTCAGACAGAAGAGGCTATAAAAATATTTTATGCCAGCTGCTCTCGATCCACTGACATTATGAACAGAAACAACGCACGCTACCGCTAGACCACAGGCGTAATCAGCCTAGAGTTTCTCTATCATGGGACAAGTTTTCCTCCAGGAAGTGCCGCAGTCTACAGTGTTGCCAGATTGTGCAGATAACCGGACTTAGAGAATTAGCGAGTTGGCCAGTTTTTTTGTCCCATGTCGCGATCGGCGCGGACTTAGCCTCGGAAGCGGCCGGCCGCCGGTCAAGTTTTATGTCAAAGAGTGTACCTGTCCTCAATAGGTGTGATCGCTAGAATGAATGAATGTGGATATAATTACAAATACATATAAACTGGTAAATTCAGTTTTATTTTCTTGATTTAGCTTTGTGGTAGAAGTCTGGGAATGGCAGTTGAAATTTCGAAGCCGGTTCCAAGGCTCCACTATGGTGGGATTGGGATCGTTATCTGCACAGGTTTCTTAGCAGAGGCTCTCAAGATTGGCTCTGCCAGATAGCACGACAGGGATGTTTACATTCAGTTTTTAGACGATAAACTGACGGAAAATTTTGAAAATGTGTATAAGGTGTGGTCTCTCCTGTCTCCTGATTGGAGGAGATGCCTAGCGCCACTTACGGGTACATGTTGTGGATTGGTCAGCTCTCACCAAGTTTTTTCACTCTCAGTTCTTAGAGGCAAGGCAGATTGGATTTGAGACATAAGCCACCCGGTCAGAGACGAGTAGAGTCACATCAGTGTCGCTATGATCGTAGAGAATGTGTGGTGCTCGCACTTAAGCGACATTTTACACAGGAACTTGATCAGGCTTCTCAAGTTAGGAACTTTCCTTTACTTTAAAGTCATTTGTGAGGAGCGTTAAGGGTTTTTCACTTGTGTTAAATTTGGTATCATTTCAATAAATTCAGATGGGAAAGAACTTGTACTTTACCTGGACACGACTCACTCCATGCGACGTGATCCTTATTAGGTTCATGTTTGCTTTTCGTTGCGACGGGCAAGTCGGTTTTGATGGCTCAAATGGCTCTGAGCACTATGGGACTTAACATCTGAGGTCGTCAGTCCCCTAGAACTTAGAACTACTTAAATTTACTAACCTAAGGACATCACACACATCCATGCCCGAGGCAGGATTCGAACCTGCGACCGTAGCGGTCGCGCGGTTCCGGACTGAAGCGCTTAGAACCGCTCAGCCACAGCGGCCGGCTGCCGGTTTTGACATCTCAGCTTTGGTTCGCAATTTGTGAATATTATTTTCGTTAATTCTGTGAATGTCTGAGACTTCCCTTGTGAGTGTATGCGTGTCCATGCTGCGCTCCTGACCCAGTCCAATCGCTGCTGGATTATTGTTATGAATGCACTTCCTCGTTCCAGAACCATAGTACTAGAATTTTTAAACGTGTTGCATGCTCATGTTCAGGAATACACTCCCCTATGTGAATAAATGCGTTCTGGTCATCGATTTAGCTCATTAAACTTTTCCCAATGTGGATAACAGCACGCCATCATGTGTCCTTTGATCACTAACCACACGCAGCCACGAAGGAAAAGTTACTAGGAGACAGTCAGTGACAATTAATGGTATTATTTGTCAGGGTAACTCGTCAAACATAGTGCGGATATTAAAAATACAAAATAAATGATTCGAAATATGTGCACTGCAAATCATAAAGAACCATGTCGTCTGTTATTTAGGAAACTTATTTTAACTCTGCCATCCCTATACATACCGGCATATGAGATTATAATATTTTCGTACAACAGACATGAATTATTTGAGGGAAACCAGTTTGTCCATTCACATGATACTAGAATCAAAGAAAATTTTATGCTCCCCACCCACCGCCTCAGACTATATGCCCAGGGACCTCAATACATGGAAGTGAAAATTTGTAATAAATTAAAAAGGAATAAATTAATGCAGATGAATTTAGATTTACTTAACATAAAGCTATATCAGGTACTGACTGAAATGTTTTTACTCAGTGGCTGAATCTATCAGGACAAACTGGAAATTTGAACTGGATACAATATGTTACATATTCCAAGAAATATACTTATAATTTTATTATTTATTGTAGTGCTATTATTTGTGTAAAAATGATTGTAACTGTATTATAAAATTTTGACGTGTCTCCTGTACGCAAACCAAATGGATTGCAAATGTACGTCATGAGATGAATAAAACACAAATTCACACAAATTCGCAAAAAAGTTCAATTGCTAATCGGGCGATCTGAGGTCCAGTAATTGGATTTCGGTTACGCGTTTTTCTTTGTGATAGTCCGCCCCGGTAGCTGAGTGGTCAGCGTGACAGACTGTCAATCCTAAGGGCCCGGGTTTGATTCCCGGCTGGGTCGGAAATTTTCTCCGCTCAGGGACTGGGTGTTGTGTTGTCCTAATCATCATCATTTCATCCCCATCGACACGCAGGTCGCCGAAGTGGCGTCAAATCGAAAGACCTGCACCAGGCGAACGGTCTACCCGACGGGAGGCCCTAGCCACACGACATTTCCATTTCCATTTTCTTTGTGATAGAAGCCAGTGATAGATTCACTTAATAGCTCTGGTCCTTGGATTTCGGACAAGTTGGCATTCAGGGATAGGCAGTGAATGTTAGATAGTGTACTTGTTCAACACGAATCTCGCAGCTACGGAAATTCCCTGTTATGGGGCGAAAGTTCGACCCACCAAAGAACTGACACCCAATAGTTAGACAAGAACAGTGGATGGCTTTTGTTTGGTGATACGTGGTAGGATATTTTAGACACCGCGGATCTTCCGGGAAGCGTTAGATGCTACGTAATTTTTAATGTGTAACTTTTTCTTACAGGAAAAATGTAATTTCTGTGTTGCGTGAATTTACAGTACTGCAATTTCAGAGTCGTATACAACAGCGTCATAGTTTTGCAGTAGTTCATGTGTTTTGGACGGGTAATAATTTTGTCTTTGAATGATATGCATATGTACCGTATGTAAGATAACGAGTGTTTGTCACCAGTTATTAGGGAGAATAGAGCTGCTTCTTAGAATTCGGTGGAGATTTTTCGGTTGTTGCTCCTTGTGGTGCGCTATGTATAGATGTGCGAGAGCCCATACGAAAAAGTTATTTGAAATGGATCGCAAACAGAATGTTAGTGCGTTGAATTACGACCGCTAAGCGAATCCAAAATTGTTTCAGAGAACCAGAGTGTTCTGTTAATGGAGGAGCGAGCACTCTGGCGGTAGGATAGTTGAAGCCCCCTCCCCGACCTGGCGCTGTCCACGTAGGCCATGAGCTACCACGTACTAACAAACAGCATTAACGCGGGCCAAGATTCCCCCTTGTGCACAACTCGGGTAATCCGAAGCTCGTCGTGTAATATAGTAGCTAGCATTGCTACCTCTGGATCATGTGGTTCCGGGTTCGATTCCCTGCTGGGTTGGGGATTTTCTCTGCCCGGGGACAGGGTGTTCGTTTTGTCCTCATCATTTCATCACCCTCATCATTCGTGACAGTGGCTAGATTGGACTGTGAAAAAAATTGTACTGTGAAAAAACTGGGGCTTTGTACGGGCGCTGATGACCGCGCACTTGCGCCACACAAACCAGACATCAAACAACTCAGGTAACACATGAGACTGAAGTGATATCAGGTGTTCCCCAAGGAAGCGTCCTGGGACCTCTGGTGTTACTGATCTATATGGATGACCTTGGTGACAATCTGAGCGGTTCTCTTAGGTTGTTCGCAGATGATGCTGTAATTTACCGTCTAGTTGCAAAGCGATTTAGAAAAGATTGCTGTATGGTGTGGCAGGTGGCAGTTGACGCTAAATAACGAAAAGTGTGAGGTGATCCACATGAGTTCCAAAAGAAATCCGTTGGAATTCGATTACTCGATAAATAGTACAATTCTCAAGGCTGTCAATTCAACTAAGTACGTGGGTGTTAAAATTACGAACAACTTCTGTTGGAAAGACCACATAGATAATATTGTGGGGAAGGCGAGCCAAAGGTTGCATTTCATTGGCAGGACACTTAGAAGATGTAACAAGTCCACTAAAGAGACAGCTTACACTACACTCGTTCGTCCTCTGTTAGAATGTTGCTGCGCTTAGAATGTTGCTGCGCGGTGTGGGATCCTTACCAGGTGGGATTGACGGAGGACATCGAAAGGGTGCCATAAAGGGCAGCTCGTTTTGTATTATCACGTAATAGGGGAGAGAGTGTGGCAGATATGATAAACGAGTTGGGATGGAAGTCATTAAAGCAAAGACGTTTTTCGTCGCGGCGAGATTTATTTACGAAATTTCAGTCACCAACTTTCTCTTCCGAATGCGAAAATATTTTGTTGAGCCCAACCTACATAGGTAGGAATGATCATCAAAATAAAATAAGAGAAATCAGAGCTCGAACAGAAAGGTTTAGGTGTTCGTTTTTCCCGCGCGCTATTCGGGAATGGAATGGTAGGGAGATAGTACGATTGTGGTTCGATGACCCCTCTGCCAAGCTCTTAAATGTTAATTGCAGAGTAATCATGTAGTTGTAGATGTAGATGAACCCACAGACATGAAAACCACGCCCGCAACAACACGACTTCTGCCGGATTTGATTCTGTAGCATACCAAAAGCTTATGTTACAGCTGTCTCAATCGCTACGCACGTACGTGGAAAGATCGAAGCACAAAACACGAAGCTTGCCACATACATTGAAGACAACAAGTGGGAAATGGACGTAGCAAGAACCGATTTAAAGACAATTAAACAATGGCGCGAGCCGGCCGCGGTGGCCGTGCGGTTCTGGGCGCTTCAGTCCGGAACCGCGTGACTGCTGCGGTCGCAGGTTCGAATCCTGCCTCGGGCATGGATGTGTGTGATGCCCTTAGGTTAGTTAGGTTTAAGTAGTTCTAAGTTCTAGGGGACTAATGACCCCAGATGTTAAGTCCCATAGTGCTCAGAGCCAACAATGGCGCGAGATGATGACCAATAATATAGTGGAAGTGGAAAATCGGTTTATGGGTGATAGAGGGAGAGTTAGCCACAAGGAACAACACTTTCCGGTCGAGCCAGTGCAGGTGAGAGGGATCACCAACGAAGTCACGGAAAGGCAATCGGCGCCGTTACAGAATGTCTTTGAACAAGTCCTGCAGTATGACCTCATGTTGAAGTAATGAAGCGAGGCAGCAGAGTAGGTGTCTAAAGGTCCAAGTCAGGGATAGTACCCACAAGCGAATCACCTGCTCATGTCCGTGAATGCGCATTCGCTTGTATTCACTTCGGTGTAAGAGGGCTTTATAAGATTACACTAAGAACAGCACGCGCACAGCAATTTAAGAAGTTAGTCTTCCTGTGCTCCACATGCGAATGGAACGGATATTAAACCTAATGTGGGAAGCACTCTTTGTCATGCTATTCGCAGTGGTTTACATAGTACGGGCGCAGATGTTGATGGTAATCGTGATGAGTTGATTTCATGGGTGTTCGTGGAACACACTGGGTCGCTCTTCTCTTCACAGCGGCTTGTGTCAAGTGAAGGTACTGGTCGTGTGTAGTTAGTGTAAGGGCGCTCAACGGATTTATTTGCGTTGTTTTGGATCATTTTAGATATGAGTGAAAATGAGAGGGGCCTCCGCTCAGAAATCTCCGAGAGTGGTGCCAAATATAACGTCCTCTTCCGATGGACGGCTGACCATCAACAGTGTCACATATACTCACGCCAGGAATCAAACGCAAGAATTTGAAACTGAAACACTTTATCACACTGATACACACAACTTTATGACATAATTAAACGTGAAAATATATGGTTGATCACATTACATTAGTTTACTGATTTTGAAGTACAATTTACTGTTAACATTTTGCCGCTGGCATGCTAACGTAAAACCTATCAGATGATGTGAGATGCAGAAGTGCTTTGCCAATGGACTATTCACATTTACAAATTCCATGCTCTTCGCTTTGGTTCATAAGCAGTATCCCCAGAAATAACGCCAAGGGTGCCTACACCCTTGGGCAAGGGCGAACTAGAACTTGTAAAGGCAACAGTGATGAAATCTAAATGGAATTTTTATATTTTATGAAGATGCCAAGACCGTTAATAGTTATAGTTCATTACTGATAATATGATGTACTATCTTTAAAATTTTTTTGTTTATTCTTTGGTAGCAAAGATATGATGATTCTGGGATAGCTGCTAAATAAAGTCAATAAAGAAGTCTTAAGCAGGTGAAGTGGCGTGTGTTCTTGGTGATTTAAAATTAGACTAAATATCGTCAAGCAACATCTTTTGGGAAATGCTGCTAATATTACGTTACAGCAGTTATATTTGGTGACCCTGACGTGATAATAAGAAGATATGACGACAAACCGGAGCGTTTCCGAAGATCGCCTGGAAGCAAACAAGGTTAGCATCAGAATTCCGCCTTTTTGGAGTGAAAAACCCGAAATTTAGTTCTATCAAGTAGAAGCACAGTTCAGCATTTGCAAAATTGTCACAGAAGAAACTAAATTTAATCGCTTAGTGTCACAATTAGAACCAAAATACATCGAGAATATTTGGGACATTATTTGCGGCACAGATGCGAATAAATATTCGTTGGCTAAGGAACGTCTACTGAATATTTTCGAAGAAAGTGAAGATAAGCGTATTAAGAGATTACTTACTGGAATTGATTTGAGAGACCAAAAACCTAGTCAGTTATTACGCAAAATGCAAGCCTTGGCAGGTGTAGATGTGTCAGAAAAAGTCCTAAAGACACTTTGGCTAGAAAAACTTCCGGATTCTATAAGGAGCATTTTAATTGTCAGTGACGAGGGACTCGAAAAGGTGGCTGTAATGGCTGATAGAATAACAGAAATAAATCACCGTAACGAATTGTTCGGTACAAAAAGTGGTGCTTGTAGCCAACAGGATGTTTCGATAACAATGAGTGACTTGATGACGAGAATTTTCGGGGCTGGGGCAACAAATGAGCGCGCTGTCAACTGGTTATCGAGGCAGGTCTCGTAACAGAAGCTGTGAGCGTCAATGTAAAAGAAGTCGCAGTAAGTCTCGAAATAAATACAACCCCAAGGGCAAGTACTGTTATTACCACTTTTGCTTTGGGCAGAGCTGCAAGCCTGAAAAATGCACACCTCCATGTAGATGAACTGAAAAGGGAAACGCGACCCAGCAGCTGAATTAGCGGCAAGTTCTGCTGCCCAAGTCCATTGCCGCAAAACCCGCTTATTTGTAACCGACAAAAAAACGGGATTGCAATTTTTAGTCGTCAGTGGGGCGGATGTTTCTGTAATTCCCGCTCATGCAAATGTTAATGGTGAGTCACCATATAAATTGTAAGCTGCAAATGGTACCGAAATTCCTACTTACGGAATCGAACTTCGTACTATTGATCTGGTACTGCGACGTCAATTTCAATGGCCATTTATAGTTGCGAAGATCAATAAAGCTATATTGGGTGCCGATTTTTTGAATAAATTTCAATTATTAGATGTCCATAATAAAAGGTTAATAGATGATGTAACCAAGCTCAATGCTGAGGGTAAAGTTAAGTCAATCTCAGAGGAAAACGTCCTGAGCACCATGAGCCAAAACATAAAATTTACAGATCTACTGTTACAGTATCCAGACATAGCTAAACATAATTTGGTATCTAGCGAAATTAAACATGATGTCAAACACTATATTACCACTGAAGGCCCGCGTGTGTTTTCTAGTGCAAGACAATTAGACCCAAAGCGCATGGCGATGGCAAAACAAGAATTTAAATTCATGTTAGATAATGGCATCATTAGACCATCTAAATCTGCATGGGCAAGTCCTCTCCATATTGTACCTAAGAAGGATGGCTCAATACGTCCGTGTGGAGATTGTAGACAGTTAAATGAAAGAACAATTCCAGGCCGTTATCCTGTACCTAGAATAGAAGATTTCCATTGCATTCTTCAAGGCAAAAACATATTTTCTAAAATCGATCTCTTTAAGGCCTATTATCAAATACCTATTGCTGAAGAAGATAAGCACAAAACAGCTGTAATCACACCATTTGGACTGTATGAATTTAATGTCATGAGCTTTGGATCCCGTCCACTACCTGAGAAAGTACAAGCAATTTTAGAGTATAAGTTGCCTGACGAACTTCATGAGCTCCGCAGATTTCTTGGCATTGTCAACTGCTACCGTCGATGCCTTAAAGATGCGGCACAGACTCAAGCTGTTTTGCATGACTATCTTAAGGGAGCAAGAAGGAAGGATATTAGACAAATTCAGTGGACTGAAGAAGCAAAGAAAATGTTTGAGAAATCTAAACAAGATATAGTAAATGCTGCATTATTGGCTTTTCCTAACTCGAAGTTACCCCTAGCATTATGTACAAACGCATCAGATATTGCTGTTGGTTCTGTGCTCCAGCAACTGGAAAATGGAAATTGGAGACCTGTTGCATTCTTTTACAGTACCTATGACCGAGAAGTATTGGGAATTTACCTTTCTGTAAAAAATTTAAGCATTTACTGGAAGGAAGAGACTTCATAATTTTCACTGATCATAAGCCACTCACATTTGCTTTCAAGCAAAACAATGATAAGGCATCTCCTCGACAGATGAGACAGTTGCAGTACATTTCACAATTTTCGACCGATATTCGTCATGTCAGTGGCCATGACAATATTGTTGCAGATGCCCTATCCAGAGTTGATGAAGTAGTAATACTGGACTATGATGAAATTGCGAAAAACCAGCAACAAGATCAAGAACTACAGCAACTCCGAACAGGGAACAATTCCTTAAACTTCAAGTCATATCAACTTCCATCATGAAAATATTGTGGTGTGACACATCCACTGCAAATATCAGACCTTATATTCCTCAACATTTTCTTTATCAAATATTCACGGTTTAGCTTTTCATCCTGGCATAAAGGCAGCAGTGAATCTGTTGAGTAGCAGTGCAATTTGGTCAAACATCAAAAGTGATGTGCGACAGTGGACTAAATCCTGTGTCAGTTGCCAGAAAACCAAGGTCACTCGCCACACAAAATCACCGCTAGAGAAGTTTGAAGAACCTGATGAACGTTACAGTGTTGTACACATTGACCTCATCGGACCTTTTCCTCCTTCTAATGGCATGACTTAGTGTTTAACTTGTATTGACCGTTTCACATCTTGGATGGAAGTCATACCACTTGAAGATAGTTCAGCTGAAAAAGTGGCAACAGCCTTCTACCAGCACTGGATTGCAAGATTTGGTGTACCATCGCAGGTAATCACTGACCAAGGAGCACAGTTTAGATCGCAGTTGTTTAATAGTTTGGGCATAGTATGTGGAATGAAAATTCAGCACACAACGCCATATCATCCTCAATGCTATGGCAAAATTGAGCGACTACATAGAACTGAAGTCTGCAATCAAGGCCCATAACAGTTCTAATTGGACAGAAATTCTGCCTACTGTTCTACTGGGGCTGCGCACTGCAGCGTGAGAAACATCGCCATTCGTCTTCAAAATATTAAAAATAATCCAAACCCCCCACCCGATACTGGTAGCCCACCCGACGAACTATCCTATGGGCGCCCATGAATAACGCTCACTGCTGCTGTTGTAACAGTTTTGTTATCGTCTTACCAAATAATTTGTTGCTTTTACTTCATTTTTTGTCTATACTTCAAACCTCTTTCTCCCTGTCTCTCGTCTACAGGTACTTTCTTTATGTGGTAATTTCCAAATTTCTAAAATACCGACAGGCCTACTATCTCAGTGTCAGTTTTATGTTTTCGCTTCGTGAAATTGCGGAAGAACTGTCTCTCTGCGCGAGAAGATGCTCTTTCGCTTAATTACGCTCTGTAGCCTAATATTTTACGACAGCTAAAACAAAAAAAACACGTTTTTAACATTCGTTTTTCACTCACTGATTTAGTGTAGCATTCACGTCATATTACACTACCGGTACACCTTACAGGCATCATTCACCTTCGTAATAACTTCACGTATTCCTCGTCTGTTTAATAGGCTGTTAACAATAGAAAGCATTCAGTCGATAAAATCTCACTTTTGGAAACAGGCTTAGTTCTTCGGTACGTTTTCCGATTATTACGAAGCTCCACATTACAAATTCGCACAATTGGCGTTTGCATAGGGATATCAACGTTATAAAAATGGAATATCAGACATACTTACAGCACTGGCACAAATACGTAATTCGTTTCTCATCTTTCAGTGTTAATTTTACAACTGGTTTGGGGAACTGTTCTACTAGCTCAGAAAAATAGTAGTATGTACTGATTTTCTGATGCTAGCAGCAACACACGGGAAAGAAAATTTTGACAGACTAAAACTTATTGGCGACTGTAAACTACTTTTTTTGGTGTTGTAGTAATTGAATTGTCATCAACTTTACAGAACGCTCCCTTTCCCACCTCTCTTGCCGCTTCCCCGCGACTAAGCATGACAGAGGCTCCCGCATGACAGAGGCAGGAACACTCATGACGTAAATGTAAACACATTAGTCTACTGAAATACTTTGACAATGCACATTGCTATTAAATTGGTCTTAGTACACCTTGAAAATTAAAACATGGCTTTTGTCTTAGCAATCTTATTTGTTTCGTGACATATTTTGTGACAAAGTTTCACAATTGATTCAAATGTTTTGACTACGTAGCCATGAGGAGGTTGCTAATTGCTATCAAGGTCAAAGAGTTTAAGTGGAGTGAGGTATATATACCAGCGCAGTTCTGTTACGCGTAGTAGCCCAGTGCTAGGGTTGATCTGTGTACAAAATTTCACGTAGTTGTATTACTCGGTCATAGTATTAACAGTGAAATTGTGCTCGTGTATGATACAACAGAACGAAATTCCAACGGCATAAGGTATTTATATTTTTATTATGCCCTTTTTGTAACAGTTGTCATGAATTGGAAGAACTTTAGCACAGCTGTCATTCACTAATTGGAATACATATCGCGTTGCATAAATATTTGTCGATTTTCTTAGTACCCTCCAGCTGTGTCTTTAGTTGGTGGACCAGGGAGAAGTTTGCCGTTATAAACATTGTTTTTAGTAGGTGCCGACAATTATGGGATGTGTTAACTGGTTAACGTTTTTGTAGCAGATTCATTCTCTTGGGCCTCCTACATTTTATAATTAATTATGGGAAAATGTTCATTACCGCATCTGGCTCTTAATGTTGAAACAATGAATAGTGGTTACTATTCAGCTCAGTAAGTTGTCAAGCATTGTATGCAGGAAGTGTCCACAAAGTAGTGTCCCTTTAGTAATGTTATTGTTATTGCTGTCCGCTAATTCTGATTGTAAGTGATTGTGAATTTCACAGGTTATGCTAGATTCATTCTTGATGGCACCCACAAATATCATGTATTGTATTGGCAAGTTATGTGGCAAACTGTAGGTATGTGAAGAGGTTCCGAAGACATTCCCACAAGTAGTTGTGTTATCAATTTTACATGACATTGTTACGTCATGTTTCTGTAGAACAAACTTTTTTTTTTTTTATCTTAGTTGCATTGCCCCAGATGATTATGCAAAAGAAAGGTATCGGGTATGTGTGCAATCCCTTTTTTTTTTTTTTTTTAGGACAACACAGTGGGAAAGAATGCAAACCAGGCAGGGCTGAGCTTTTTGGTTAATGTAACTAATTGTGTGTTCATATCAGCTCAGGTTATTTGATCTCTAAAGCTCCACATTGGGAGAGAGTATATGGTGCTGGTTCATCACCTGTACGGAAGACTTCGCCTAGGGTCTCCTTTCTCTATACACCTCATGTGTAGGTTTGTCTTAAAAGTTCACATGGCCTTTCATTAGCCCTATCGTGAGTTTAGTATATCTTATGTTCAAGCCCTGGGTTAAGGAACTTCTCTTAAAGCATGGCATGGGCATCGGCATCATGAGCTTGACATGTTGTTTGTTTTTGGATCATAGTCCATGTTGCCTTTTGATCCAGTTTCATAGTTATGATTTAACCATTCCTTCGTGATGGTTAGGATAGGATCCAATGCAATAAAAGAAGTTGTCACACCTATCCTGGGCAGGCTATCGGATTGTTCATTGTCACTTGATTCCTGAGTAACCAGGGACTTACAGCAGGTTTACCCTGTTGCTTTCATCTTTATTTATTTACATTTTCTGCTTGTAGGCCAGCAAGCTGACGTCTTTTGCAAATGCCGTACAAAGGGTGATTAAAATAATATCTATATTACACTTACTCACAGTAATGCTACATACATTTCTCTTAATAGTTGAATTATATTACATCTTACAACAGAGGGCAAGTAGATTAGAATTCATTGAGTAAATATAAATATTTATTTACTAAGAAGGCTTTTAACTCCCTGTGGAACAGTTTGGTTCACAAGTTTTCAAAGCATGTCCATGGCAGCTTGTTGAACCATATCTGCCCATTAATATAAGGACTATTATCGGTTATTTTTAATTTTTTCCTCTGCGTGAAGTAATTATCCTTACTTCTGTATGATAATTATGTGCATCAGTGCACTTATTTAGTTCGTTTTTACTATTCAGAAAAAGTATATTAAGTTTATACAAATACAAGGAGTATACGGTTACATATTTTTGTTGGACAAAGGTTTCATGACAGGACTGTCTGGATTTTAGTCCATGCATTAACCAATGGCTCTTTTCTGTAATGCTAATATTCTATTCAGGTGCAGGTCTGCTGCACAACCCCACAGTCCAACACCACAATTAAGAAATGTGTAAACTGTTCCACAGTAAATAATTTTTAGTATTCGAGTAGGGACTATTTTTACCAACTGAGTTATCAGATACAGGCAGCAGCTGATTTTCTCACATACAGAAGAAATTTTGTTTCCCAAATGGAAATTTTTGTCCAGTTCGACACAAAGAAATTTAATGTTATCTGTTTCTGTTGATGTAATATCACAAGTATTGTTTATTTCAGCCTCATGGGAACTAATTGTTTAAATGTAAGTAGCTGGGATTTACTGATGGTGTTTAGGCCTTTTTGTAGAAAATATTTAGTTACTTTCATCATGCCCTTAGTTGCAGCTGAGTGTGATATCTCCAAGTCTTTATCATAAAATAAGAGAGAGGTGTCATCAGCATAGATTACTGGATGGGAGTTGAAGGGTTGTCATGTCATTGACATAAACCACTAAAAGAGAAAGGGACCAAAGATCGATCTCTGGATTACTGTATCTCGAAAAGACTGGCAATCTATTACCTAGTTATCTGTTTTACATGTAAATTTAGTACACTGTTTGCAATTTGTCATGTAGTGGTCAGTAATTGCATAAATGAGTCCTCGGTGTTGGAAGCCTTCAGTTTCTTAAAGAGCAACCCATGGTGTCACAAGGGCTTTATTTTGCAACAATCTTTGATCTCATCACATGGGCTGACAGATTTCAGGAGCTGCTTGGTTGTCTGAATAAGCGTAGATGCTACTGTTTTTGTAGTGCCCATGCAAACACTCTCCAGCCACACACATGTTGATGGCAGATATTTCTACCTGGAATACTGTGACCAGCTTCCGTAGAAAGATGACACACTCTGGTTTAGCCTGGACCCCATGAATCCTGGCTCCAACATCTTTGTTTGTTTTTGACTCTCCAGTAAATCATACTCTCTCTTCTGCTTGGTGTTGTGTTTTGTTTTTCCTCTGATCCGTACATCCAATTGTTACACTGAAATGTCTATTGAAGCAGTTGGAAGGTATTTTATAGCCGGTGTTTCCCTAGCCATTCTTGTGTTTCACATTCCCTGTTTTGCAGTGGGATTCTGGATATCCTAAAGGTACCCATCTATATCTAGTTTTTAGCCTGTATACTCCTGCTGCCATCTCCATTTTTACCCACAAGCGTGATGGGGTCGTGTCCAGCACAGGCTCCATCCCAATGGTGGGTATGCAGCTAATTCCATCCATTAAGCTAAGCAGACCAATCTCTACTTTGTTCCACCATACAGTAACCCAAGGCCAATGGAAGCATCCAATTCCACACATCGGGTCAGTGGAGGTGTCCGATCCCACCCGTCAGCTTTGACCCGTGACGTAAGGGTGTTGTGTGACGTCATGACAGCATGGAGTTTAGTGTGTGTGTGTGTGTGTGTGTGTGTGTGTGTGTGTGTGTGTGTGTGTGTGTGTGTGGTGTTGTTGTTGTTGTTGTTGTTGTTGTTGGGGCCAACCAAGTTTGCAGTGCTGGAATTTGTTGGTGGTATGTAATTTTTTTTTCTTTTTTTCTTCACAAGTTGTGATGTTTTGTGTATTTATGGTGTATAGAATGTGTTTTAATTGGTTTAGGGATGTTTGATTTTTAGATTTTTGAGGTGTGTGGTTTTGGTTTTATTTCTCATAGCTGTAAGGGTTGGTTTTTGGTATGCCTTTTCCCCACAGCAGGTGAAGCACATTAAATAATGTTTTTAATTGGCTTACTGACACATTGGTTCGTCTTGATCAATAATCTTAATGTTCTCTAGTGGAGGGAGAGAGAGAGAGAGAGAGAGAGAGAGAGAGAGAGAGAGAGAGAGAGAGAGAGAGAGAGAGAGAAGGGGTGTTCACACATTTCAGCATAGTAATGTGATTTTTATTCTGTTTTTAGATGTTTCCACATATAAAAAGTCTGCTGCAGAGACAGCAGCACGTAGCGGTTGCCACTCATAACACTCAGTTTGCAGCAACCAAGACAACAGCTGCTGTGCAAGAGACAGCCACCAGTGCCCCAAAAGCAGGAGCATTCACTTCAGGCCGTGGTATGAGAGATTAATTTGTTAATTTGTTCTGTACTGAATACTGATGGAAGATAACGGCAGGTCACAGTATATAGGTGTTGGAGGAAAAGTTATACGAATGTAATTCATGAAGCATCTAGCCAGATCTTGGTTAATGATTTCATTGAAATATTGGTTATTGCTTGTGGTGCAGACTGCAGGTCCGTACCCACTCATTGACACTGGGAGCTACTCCATTAATCTTTACACAGTGTGATATTTATGTCGTAAAAGGTGACGAAAAGAACAAACCACTAATAGGGCTAACCCCCCTTTTAGTGTGATTAGTCGGTTCAGGACAGAACTAAAGAAGCCTCGGACAAGCACCGTCATGGTCGGGGACGCCGCTTGAACCCTATGCCCGTCCACAATGGTAATGACACTGCTAGCCACACGGAAAATGATTTAAATCCAAATAGAGGTGTTTTGCAGGATATGCTTCCTGCAATCACCATAGAAGGAAAACAAAGACAGAGGATGAGATGGTCAGATGAAGTCAACAGACACCTCATGTTCTGTTATTACCAAGCAACAAATGTAGGAACCAACTGGATACAGATCACAAGTGTACACAACATTTATTACCAGATACACAGAATTAAAATTTTTAACAGAACAATGACTAGCTGATCTCAGAAGAAGAAGAAAATACAGTAATGGACTCAAACATCCCAGAGCAAACAAACAAAGAACAACACGCATCAATTAAACAATCAGAGGAAATCGAAATCTTAAGACAGCCACCAGGACAAGCACAAATAGAACACGAAGTGACACACATGTTAGATATAAAAGAAAAAATTGAGCTGACGTATATAGAATACAAAGACACAAATACAGACATTAGACCAATCTTGCATAGACCACCAAATAACCCACAAGTCAAAACAACAATAACAATAACAACTATCAACACAATCATACACAACAAAATAAATGAAAATACAACTATGGAAGAGTTACAACTACTGGTTTATACAGGAGCACTCACTACACTAAATATACACACTAGGCATAGATCAGAACGAACCAACCAACACACGGAAGAAACCCACAAAACCAGCATGGCAACACAGGCTGCAGATCAGAATAGAAAAACTGAGAAGACATCGGACGGCTAACACAATTTATAAGAAATGAAATGTCAGACAAAAAACGAAAAAGGTTAGGTAAAATCTCACAACAAGAAGCGATAGAGCAATTAGATGAAAAGAAGCAGAAATTACAAGCATTGGCCAAACGACGTAGAAGATACAAAAAAAAAATGAAAATAGAAGGAAACAAAACCAAACATTAAACACAAACAAAAAGAAATTTTACCAGACAATAGATAACACACACATTAAAATAGACAATCCACCAAACATAACAGACATGCACGGTGGATACAAGCAGAAACAGACACATACAAGATGATACCACAAATGCCTGAAGTGATAATTTTTCAACATGAAGTCACCCCAGCAATTAATTCTATGCAAAATTGGAAAGCCCCTGGAAAAGATAAAATAGCAAATTTCTGGCTAAAGAAGTTCACCTCAACACATTCACATCTAACTAAATTATTTAACATGAATATAATAGAGGGAAACATTCCATGTGGGAAAAATATATCTAAAAACAAAGACTCTGTAACTTACCAAACGAAAGCGTTGGTATGATGATAGGAGACAATAAACACACACACACACACACACACACACACACACACACACACACACACACAAATTTCAAGCTTTCGCAACTCAAGGTTGCTTCATCAGGAAAGAGGGAAGGAGAGGGAAAGACAAAAGGATGTCGGTTTTAAGGGAGAGGGTAAGGAGGGTCATTCCATATCAAATCACCCAATAAAAAATAAATTTTACACCCACCTCCTTAGATTTTCATGAAATTTGGCTCAAATGGTTGTAATACCATCCTGACAACACCTGCAAAATTTTTTTTTGCTGTATCTCTTATAGTTTCTTTTTATAAATTTTTAAAGTTTTTATGCTTTGCGTTTTCCGAACCTTCGGAAATGGTAAATTTAATTTGTATTCAAAACTTTAAAATTGCTTATCTTAAAAACTCTTTTAGATAACATCATGAATTTTTGCAGCAAGTTTATTTATTATACATATCTGAAGATAAAAATGATACTATTAAAATGTATTAATATTTTCTATGAAATATATATATTACCGATGTTTTGTTTCATAAGAATTGCAATATCTAGAGTCTCAGACCTGATAGAATGCTCAAATTTGTTTTAATTTACTCTTAAACATATAGGCTACTTGATAAAACAAAAATAATGATGGCTTTTTAACATGTTTATTAATTATAGTAGATTACATTATTAGAATTATGTACAAAGATAGTGTACTTACGACACTTATGTATAACCCAACTGATTGCTTGAAACATTGAATTTTTTGAGTAATTTTGTCTTTTTAATAAACATTAATGCTGATTCAAACTGTTTTTCCACTTCATCCAAGAGCTTTCAGTTCTTTTGATACAGTCTTTTTTGAAGTAATACATTCTTCCAGTGCTGCTTGATTGAGGTGCGTCTACTACACAGACTATGTGCTCCAAAGGCACTATGCAAGAATCTTCTCTTTCAGGCCAATAAAATGATGCAGCTGGTCCTGAAGGCTGTAGAAATAGAATTTCTGCATCTTCTTCATCATTGAATATTGTTTTTACCAGTCCAAAGTACCAGTTACCATCATAATTTGCAGCCACATAGCTATTTATGGATGGTTCAACATGAACCCAATCAGAAGAAGAATGGAAAGAAAAGACTAAGGAGGGTTTTACACTATCTGTAGTCCTTCTAATTTCAAGGTTGTTGGAAGTGGTTTGAAGTTATGAAAACTTCTTGTTCCAGAATGGTTCGGGTTGCTGAAAAAAGTTTTTCTAGTTTTAACCGTAGCAAATCAGCTTCTTTTTTTGTCAATAAAGTGAAAATGAATGGTTTTCAATATTTTTTTTCTTCACAAAACTTGTACACACAGATTGCTGTCATTATTTGTTCTTCGTCTGAAAGCTGTAGACTGGCTTTCCTTAAAATTCTTTTAATAGTTCCTCCTAGGCCATCACAAATTTACTTCCCATGACTTGTTGCAAAAAAAGAGTGGTGGGCCTTCAAATTAAAGTCTCTCAAGTGTTTAGTGAAATTTTTAAAACTGTTTCTATTTTTGTACTGCCCAGCACAGCCATCTGTGAAGTAGTGAACTGAGTCAATGTCAGTATGATATAATGACAGCCACTTTGTAATTTCTTTTTGTACAAAGTTAACAAAACCAGTGTCATGTTCTTGGTCATCACTAATAAAACAGTGGTTGGAAACAAAAACATTGTTTTCCTCATTTCTTAGAAAAACTCCAACTGGGTGTAGAGTACAACCACCTCTATTCCAGTGGTACTTTGGATCTCATTTTGTATAACAAAGGAATAATTTTCACTTAAATCAATCACAATAATTGCTGTTTTGGGTGGTGGGTCTTCTTTCAATCTTTTAAAGGCTGCTGATTGGGATTTTGCTATAAAGTAGTGTGGGGTGAGCTTTTCCAATGACCTAACCAATAAAGAAATGTAGTCTTAAACACTGACGGACTGTTTGATCATTTCCGCCCTGTCTGTGTTAACCCACTGACTGATTACAATTTCTTCTTCTAAATCATAATCTCCACTTAGTTTTTCAGTTAAGTACTCAGTTAGTACAGTATTTGCAAGACAGCTGTCGCAATGATGTAGCATGCAGTTTTGGTTTTCCGTGTTGCACACAAGCATATTAATTAGGTCTTTATAAGATTCTTCAATTTTCACAGCATCCAGTATTAGTTTAACATTCTGGTGGATACTGCATACACATACAGTGTGTGTGCCTGCAGCACCAGCAAGGATACACCATTTAGGTCTCAAGAAACAAAATTTTGAAAATCCTACTTCTACCTCAGGATTCTCCCGTTTGAAAGAATAATAGAGTTCTCTCAAGTTACACAAAATGAGTCTTTTTTTGCATGTACACATTTTTTTGAACACTTACTTTGTCTTTTGTTCCAGGCAGCACTCTGGAACTTTCATCCTTTTCATAAAAATCTGTTACAAGTCTTACTTTATTTCCAGAAAGAGTTTTACCTTTTTTTGGACCAGAAGTTTCCAAAATACCCTTTACAGATTTTAGCTTTCTAGCTTGTCGCACCATGTACTCACTTACATTAAATTCTTTCATCACTTTATTTCGACTGAATCTGGAGCCAAGGTCAGAATCTGGATTTTTCTAGACCTCCCAACAGATGAAATCTTCTCTTTCATAAGAGAAATCATTACATCACAATCCTTTGCTTTCTCAACCACACTTGTATCTTCTTCGTCATCAGAACTTGGTGCATAATATTTTAATGCTTTTGAAACCGCCTTTTTTGCAGTCATTTCAATACTGCTAACCTTCCTTTTAAAATAAGACCCTTTACTTTGTTCTGACAAGCCATGAAGCTTTATCGGTGTTAAATCTAAATTATCAAGAGCAACGTTTGTTTGTACGAGGGATTCATTTCTGGATTCCAATGATTCTAATTCAACCGTGACTTCATCATCTGTTTCACTTTCATTGACTTCAACTCTTAATTTTTCCTCACAAAAGTTACGGCATGTTGAGCAAAGCTTTTGTCCAGGTTTTATGCTAATATTTTTTGTCAGTAATTGTTTAGAAAGATCCAAGCCTACACTTCTCAACAATTTTTTGATGGGCTTTTTTTTTTTTTTTTTAGTGGGTCTACACATGTTGTTTGATACTTTTCAAAAACATTTAAAAAGTAGTAGCTGTGGTGTGAACATATATTCTTAAATTCACACAGATTAATTAGAGATCGTAAGTGGATCAAACCTTTTTCTTCCTCACTCAATTCAGATATTGGTTGTAACTTTTTTGAAGGTGTGTACGTTGTTTGGAAACAGTCAGATTTTTTAAATAATCTTACACTACAGGTTTGAATATCTGACATACTGATTTCACTTTTGGTCTGATTACTGTTCTGGTTACTTTTATAGGATATTGGAAAAGAATCTCTGTAAACTAAGTAACACTGCTTACTGAAAGTTCGAATAAACTTAATAAAATACTAGCCAAGCACTATTTAACACTGAATTTTTTGCTTCAAAACACAGGAGTAACAGAACAAAATCCAAGCGTACATTGTTACTCCAAGAAGACAAAAACTTATTTTCGGTGTCTAAGTCACTTGGTACTTTTTATTTTTAAAATATAATTAATATTATTTTAAAAATTAGATAACTATTAAACAGGTTAAAAAGCCAACATAATTTTTCTTTTATCTAATAGCCTATACAATTAAGAGTATTTTAAAACAAATTTGAGCTTTCTATCAGGCCTGAGACTCTAGATATTGCAGTTTTTGTAAAACTAAACATCCGTTAGCTTAAAAACTTATTCCAAAATTTCATACTGATATCTTGAGTATTCTTTAATATACAAATTTTTTTAGTTGTGAGTACACGTTTAAGTTACGATTTACGACTGCTGAAACAACGCCAAATCTAAAAACTTTAAAAATTTATTAAAAAAAACTATAAGAGATAGAGTAAAAAAATTTTACAAGTGCTTTCAGGATGATAAAAGAAGTAATTGTACCAAGTGTCATCAAAATCTGACATGGTTGGTGTCAAGGCCTGGGTGACTTGACATGGCCCAGGAGTCATTCCAGTCCCGGGAGTGGAAAGACTTACTTTAGGGGGAAAAAAGGACACACACACACACACACACACACACACACACACACACACACACACACACACACACACACACATCTGCACGTATACAGACACAGGCAGCCATATGTAAATGCAAAGAGGTTGGGCAGAGATGTCAGTCGAGGCAGATGTACAGAGGCAAAGATGTTGTTGAATGACAGGTGAGTTACGAGGGGCGGCAACTTGAAATTAGTGGAGGTTGAGGCCTGGTGGGTAACGGAAGGAGAGAATATATTGAAGGGCAAGTTCCCATCTCCGAATTTCTGATAAGTTGGTGTCAGTGGGAAGTATCCAGATAACCTGGATGGTGTAACACTGTGCCAAGATGTGCTGGCCGTGCGCCTTGCCTCCAAACCTCTCTCCCAATCTGAAACCTCTATCCTATCCAAAGGCCTCACCTTCAGCCCTACTCCCAGATTCAACCAAACAGCCCTTGTCAAAGATTTGCTGTCCTACACTTGTAGTCTCTGCTGGAAATATCACTTTGCCACGAAGAAAAATAATCTCAATCCTACTCCTAATGATCCAACTCCCCAAGACACTATCCAAACTGAACCCTGCCGGAACAGTTCCGTCCTCCGTCACAGTGGGACCCACCTCCTCTTCCTCAAAATCACCCTCTCCAAACCTTCCAGGAATTTCTGACTTCCAGCCTTGCCTCTCAATCCTTCTTAAAAAACCTTAATCCTATTCCCAACATCACCACAGCTGAAGCCCAGGCTATCCGTGATCTGAAGGCTGACCAATCCATCTTCATTCTTCCGGTTGACAAGGGTTCCACGACCGTGGTACTTCATCGTCGGGAGTATGTGGCTGAGGGACTGCGTCAGCTTTCAGACAACACTGCATATACTGTGTTGGGAGCCCACATCCTTTTGTCTTTTCCTCTCCTTCCCTCTTTTCTGATGAAGCAACCTTGGGTTGTGAAAGCTTGAAATTTGTGTGTGTTTTTGTGTGTTTTTTTATTGTTTCCTCAATAAATAATATCACATCACAGCCAATACAGATTAAGCATGAAATATGCCAAGGAGACTCATTAAGTCCTTTCTGGTTCTGCCTTGCTCTGAACCCACTATCCAACATGCTAAATAATACAAATTGTGGATATAATATTACTGGAACATACCAACACTAAATCACACATTTGCTATACATGGATGATCTAAAACTACTGGCAGCAACAAATCAGCAACTCAACCAATTACTAAAGATAACAGAATTATTCAGCAATGATATAAATATGGCTTTTGGAACAGACAAATGTAAGAAAAATAGCATAGTCAAGGGAAAACACTCTAAACAAGAAGATTACTTATTGGATAACCACAGCGACTGCATAGAAGCAATGGAAAAAACAGATGCCTATAAATATCTAGGATACAGACAAACAATAGGAATAGATAATACAAATATTAAAGAAGAACTAAAAGAAAAATATAGACAAAGACTAACAAAAATACTGAAAACGGAATTGACAGCAAGAAACAAGACAAAAGCTATAAATACTTATGCTATACCTATATTGACCTACTCATTTGGAGTAGTGAAATGGAGTAACACAGAACTAGAAGCACTGAATACACTTACACGATCACAATGCCACAAATATAGAATAGATCACATACATTCAGCAACAGAAAGATTCACATTAAGCAGAAAGGAAGGGGATTTATTGACATGGAAAAACCTACATTATGGACAGGTAGACAATTTAAGAAAATTCTTTATAGAACGAGCAGAAACTAGCAAAATACACAAAGCAATCACTCATATAAATACATTGTCTACATCATTGCAATTTCATAACCACTTCTACAACCCTTTAGTTCACATAACATCAATAGGTACAAAGAAAGTTAATTGGAAAAAGAAAACACTATATGGCAAGCACCTGTATCATCTAACACAGCCACACATCGATCAAGACGCATCCAACACATGGCTAAGAAAAGGCAATATTTACAGTGAGACGGAAGGATTCATGATTGCAATACAGGATCAAACATTAAACACCAGATATTACAGCAAGCATATTATTAAAGATCCCAATACCACAACAGATAAATGCAGACTTTGCAAACAACAAATAGAAACAGTAGATCACATCACAAGCGGATGTACAATACTAGCAAATACAGAATACCCCAGAAGACATGACAATGTAGGAAAAATAATACATCAACAACTTGCCATACTACATAAACTAATAAAACAACACGTTCCCACATACAAGTATGCACCACAAAATGTACAGGAGAATGATGAATACAAATTATACTGGAACAGAACCATTATAACAGATAAAACAACACCACATAACAAACCTGACATCATACTCATCAATAAAAAGAAGAAATTAATGCAACTAATCGAAATATCCATACCCAATACAACAAATATACAGAAGAAAACAGGAAGAAAAAATTGAAAAATACATCCAACTGGCTGAGGAAGTCAAGGACATGTGGCATCAGGATAAAGTTGACATTATACCAATTATACTATCAACAACTGGAGTCATACCACACAATATCCACCAGTACATCAACGCAATACAGCTACATCCAAACGTATACATGCAACTACAGGAATCTGTAATTATTGATACATGTTCAATTGCCTGAAAGTTCCTAAATGCAATGTAACATATACCGCTTTCCATTTTTAACCAGACATAAAGTCTGTGACAGGAAAGAGAAATAATAATAAGAATAATAATAAGAATAATGCTGCAGAAATGATAATTAAGTTTACAGTGTTGTGTTTGTAGTATTTTTCGTTGGATTAAAATAATGTTGTTGTTGTTTATTGATTTATTTATTTCATGCAAGTAATATAGAAGTTGTCGTGGTAATATTATAATAAAAATGAATATCTCAAAATGTAGATTATACAAAATACTAAAGTATGCTTTAAGGCTAGGACAAGTGGTCAGGCGTGGCCTTAATGAAGGAACCATCATGGCTTTTGCCTGAAGTGGTGTAGGAAAACCCAAATCAGGATGGCCAGACAGAATGAATCCCACCCTCCTGAGTGTGAAGTCACTGTCTTAAAAGATGCATTGCCTCATTCAGTTGATGCCTGTTATGCAATGTTGTTTGATTTACACAAACAAATCTTATGATAACTAATAAAATGAAAACATAATTTTGATTTCCATTGCCACACACAGTAATGACATCTGCTGATGACTTCTGGGCCATGAAGATGCTGCTATGCCCCTTGCGATAACTCCAGCCTTTTTAGACAACCAGTTCCTGGGCCACCAACATTAGAGTATGCCCATGGGGCATACTCTCCTCTCATCTGTCCAACTGCAAAGACTGCGTCAACAAGGCATTACTGCCATGCAGTTCAGATCCTGACACTTGACTTTCTTGCCGGAGTAGGAAACAGTGATCATTTGATCATACAATGTAGGCTTTCACGGCTGGTATTGTCTTCACTTAAAACTTCTGGGCTGATAGGCCGTGGTCGAAGTATAAAACTCTCCCCTGACGTTTTGTCTCCGACTGCGGGAGAATTCCTCGGAGGTACAGTGGCAAACTGCGAAGAGAACTCGAGGAAGTGCTAATTATATAGGCAGTACAGGGGGCGCCACTGTGATCGCGTGGCATTGGCTAAGAGATTGTCTCTGGTAATGCCAACATTCTTGATTGAAAGTAATCGATCGTCACACTTGCGGTGCAATGCTGACATCCAAATTTTATTCAGTTTAACACCTTTGTCTTTCCTGTTAAAACTATTACGGTGTTTATCAATCTCGATAGCCTCTCTATACATGCGTGCATAATAATGCGAGGTTTTTGATGTGACACTTGTCTCGCTGAATTTTATTTCATGATCACCTTCCTGGTAAACATGTTCCGCTACGGCTGATTTATCCGTGTGACCCAGGCGGCAATTCATCTTATGTTCAACAAGACGGGTGTTCACACTTTTCTTTGTGGTACTGATATAAACCTGTCCACAACTACAAGGAATTTTTAATCCGAAAATCCAATTTACTATGGAGAATGAAAGGAATGGGCAATTGAATTTCCTGGATGTGTCTGTGATTAAATGACGGGACGGAACGTTGGGCCATAAGGTATAGAAAGGCCACACATACTGATCGTTACCTGCAAAAAGATTCAAACCACCACCCTAGACAAAAAAGAGGTGTAATGAAAACTTTGGTAGACAGGGCATACAAAATTTGTGAACCTGTTTATTTAAAAGATGAGATTGAACATCTACGGTCAACTTTAGTGAAGAATGGCTATTCTAGCAAGGATGTAGATTGAGCACTTTGCTGTAGGCAGAGAATCAGGTGCAACGACAAACAACAGTCGCCCAATGGGCGAAGTTTTTCTTCCGTTCATTAGTAAGGTCACAGATCGCATTGGGAAAGTTTTAAACAAGTATGGGGTGGAAACTATTTTCAGACCCACCAGGAAAATAAAAGAATATTTAAGATCGGCAAAAGATGCACGACACCCTTTGGCTACACTGGGAGTATTTAAAATTCCTTGTAGTTGTGGACAGGTTTATATTGGTACCACAAAGAAAAGTGTGAACAACCATCTTGTTGAACATAAGAGGAATTGTCGTCTGGGGCACACGGATAAATCGGCCATAGCGGAACATGTTTACCAGGAAGGTGATCATGAAATAAAATTCAGCGAGACAAGCGTCATATCGAAAACCTCGCATTATTATGCACGCATGTATAGAGAGGCTATCGAGATTGATAAACACCGTAATAATTTTTAACAGGAAAGACGAAGGTGTTAAACTGGATAAAATTTGGATGTGAGCATTGCACTGCAAGCATGATGATCGATTACTTCCAATCGGTAATGTTGGCATTACCAGAGACAATCTCATAGCTGACGCCACATGATCAACAGTGGCACCCTCTGTACTGCCTATATAATCAGTGCTTCCTCGAGTTCTCTTAGCAGTTTGCCGCTGTACCTCCGAGGATGTCTTCCGCAGTCGGAGACGAAACGTCAGGGGAGACTTTTATACTTCGACCACGGCCTATCAGCCTGGAAGTTTTAAGTGAAGAGTGATCATTTATTGTATGAGGGTGAGTCAAATGAAAACCTTCAATATTTTTTAAAAATATTATTTATAGTGCAGAAGTGCTACAAAGCTGTATCACTTTTCAACATAATCTCCCCCAGCTCAATGCAAGTCCTCCAGCGCTTACAAAGTGCATAAATTCCTTTAGAAAAAAATTATTTTGGTAGTCGGCGCAACCACTCATTCGGCGCGTGGTGTACCTCTTTATCAGAACGGAACTTCCTCCTCCTATTGCATCTTTGAGTGGTCCAAGCATATGGAAATCACTTGGGGCAAGGTCTGGTGAGTATGATGGATGAGGAAGACACTCAAAATGCAGGTCTATGATTTTTACAACTGTTGTACGGGCAGTGTGGGGCCTTGCATTGTCATGTTGCAAGAGGACACATGCTGACAGCAATCCACGTCACTTTGATTTGATTGCAGGCCGCAGATGATTTTTTTAGGAGATCTGTGATAATGCACTGGCGACAGTGGTCCCTCTAGGCATGTAATGCTCCAAAATGACACCTTTTTCATCCCAAAAGAGTCAGCATAACCTCCCCTACCAATGGCTCTGTTCGAAACTTCTTTGGTTTTGGTGATGAGGAATGGCGCCATTCCTTGCTCGCCGTATTTGTTTCTGATTGGTGGAAGTGAACCCAGGTTTTGTCCCCAGTAACGATTCTTGCAAGGAAGCCATCACCTTCTCGTTCAAAGTGCCGAAGAAGTTCTTCACAAGCATCAACGCGTCGTTCTCGCATTTCTGGAGGCAGCTCCTGCGGCACCCGTCTTGCAGACACTTTGCGAAACTGGAGCACATCATGCACAATGTGGTGTGCTGACCCATCACTAATCTGTAAACAAGCTGCAATGTCATTCAGTGTCACTCGGTGGTTTTCCTTCACTATGGCTTTAACTGCTGCAGTGTTCTGTGAAGTCACAACTCATTGTGCCTGACCTGGACAAGGAGCATCTTCCACTGAAGTCACACCATTTACGAACTTCCTACGCCATTTATAGACTTGCTGCTCTGACGAACATGCGTCACCGTACTGAACCTTCATTCGTCAATGAATTTAAATAGGTTTCACACCTTCTCTACGCAAAAACCGAATAACAGAACGCTGTTCTTCCCTGGTGCAAGTCGCAAGTGGGGTGGCCATCTTTATACTGATACTGCAACGGTATGTGTGCATCTGCACTATGCTGCCACCTACAGGCCATTCTGCACACTGTTTGTAGCATGCTTACCAACTTACAGAAGAACGCCGTGAAATTTCGATTTGTTATTACAAATTTAAGGTTTTCATTTTACTCACCCTCATAGTAACTCATTTCATTATTACTCGCTACTCTGTGTCCTCCAGGTAACCTTTAATTATGTATCGTGCATTAATTGTGAAAAATGTTTCAGCTGCCTCTTTGAACAGCAGTGTACTAGTAACATCTTTCATTTCCTTGGACCGTTTATTATATAATTTTATTTCCTGATATAAAATACTGCTTTGAGCTTTTTGTTTGTGTTTCCTTGGTAAAAGTAAGTCCATACTGGCTCTTGTTCCATGGTTAGGCGTAGAACTATTAGTAGAATACTTAGCAATGTTATCCCTGTTGTGCACCGCAGATTGAGAGATGTAGTCACTTGGTACAGTAAGCATGTCCAGTTTTCTAAATAGCTCTTTATAGTGAGTATGCCTACTACTTCTAGATAATATTCTTATGGCCCTCTTCTGAAATTTAAAAATTGTGTCTATTTTTCCGGCCTTCAGTTCCCAGAATAGAATCCCACAGCTAAGAATAGTGTACGTAGGAATAGTATGTCACCACAAGACATTGGCTGTTACATACTGTGATGGAAACCCAGAGAGCATAACATGTTGTTAACATTCTTTATCCCAGTATCCTTGAGTGCTCAGTCCACATTAACTGATAATCAGTATTCATCCCTAAAAACATTGTGCTTATTACACAATCTTTAGGTTTATCATCTATGTCTATGTATTGTCACAGATAGTTAACAGGAATTTCCACTTCTTTGAAGAACATTAGTTTGAAGGTTTTCCAAAAAGTAAAATGGGTGGTAAAAGTCTAGAATAGGGCCAGAGGCATACTTACATGTTTCGTGCAGGAATGTTTTCGGTCCTTGCCGTGAGGTATGGCGGGTCCAAAAGATGGCATGTCAGCTGTTTGTGTTATACAGCCAATGGGAGAGCAGCAGATGGATGATGTGTTCCAAAGTGTGAAATTTTGCTGTTAATGAGGATTATAAATTTAAGTGCTCCTTGTTCGAGTCACATCTATTTAAACTGTACTAGTATCTGCAAACCAAGGACAGTGTCACAACTCATGATATATTCGAAAAAGCTGTGAAATATTTCCCTGCTCTGTGTTTCTATGCAATCGATCTGTGCGAGCACGCTGAGTAAGTGGACCAATGTTTTTTCAATAAAATCATGGGAGAAGGGATGTGGATCAATGTTTGTAAATATATCAGATGTGAAACTTCATTGTGAATAAACATTGATCTACCTTCCTTCTCCCAGTGTTAAAAAAACATTGATCCAATTACTCAGTGTGCTCTCACAGATTAACTTTGTAGCCATTTCACTACCATGTTTGACAAGTTTTCATGCCTCTGCAATTAATACACGAGATAGGCATAAATGGACAATGTCATACGGACCTGAATCACTTAAATTAGTCCACTTTGTAGTGTCACTGTCATAAAATATTTCTGTTGAATCTCACTAATATACCAAAAACTGGCAAATGGTTTGAATTTTGGTGCTAGAAATACATTGCCTCACTCCTCACCTCTCATTGGTCATGCCAAACAATCATCCCACTGGCAACACAAAACTGACGTGTTGGCAACCTGTGAGCAATAGATAAGCACCACAACTGCTGCTGGCCTTGATCTTGATTTTAGCTAAAATTGGCTACAGTCAGGTCAATTTAAACAAAGATTTATTACTTCTTGTGTCTTTGATACTTCTTATCACTGAATTTTCCCTCTTTCATACAAGAGCGAAATGCTTTTGCTCGATGTGGAGATAATCTTTCCTTCTAGTATTGTGGTTGTGGTGTTGGCAATTTGTGTCATATTGAGTTGGTGATTTAAGACAAAACACACTGAGAAGTTTATGCACAAAGACGGTGCTGTAATGAAAGTTGTTTGAAAAGCCACTAAGAATTAGTGTTGTCATTGATGAGACAAAACTAAATTTCTTAATCATTTCATTAAAATTTGCTCATTTATGTAATAAATGTATGGTAGACAGAAGATTTTTTTTTAAGAAAATAGCCGAATGGTAGCTTCACCTGGAGTGATGAGATTTATCCTTTCACTTTATCATGCTGACCTCTGTTTTTTTTTCCAGCTTAAATGCCAATTAAATGATCTGTTGCTTTTTCAGTGGGTAATTACCGTAAATTGGACAACTTGGAGAAAAGGTTTCTAGTCTGGACAGGAAAATACAAATCAATAGCAGATGTTCCTGATAGCGTATCGTAAGTATCAGTAAAGTACTGTAGTAAAAAAAGAACTATTGACAATTTACATTGATTGATAGAATGCTCACCTTTGTACTGGTAACAATTCAGTTTTAAAAATAACTGTTTATGTTCCGCATAAAATACAGTTTCAACTTCAGGATAGGTCTTATATTAAATGAAAACATTATTCCATGTGACAGAAAATGAATTTTAAAGAATTTCAGAACAACCACTCTCATTCAGCATTTAATGAATGTGCGGATTTTTAGTTTCCACTATTGACATAATTAATATAAACAAGATAACAACCAATCACTAAATACTGATTTTCATAAAATTAGTTGCAGAAATACCATGCAAGGAGTAAAACAGCAAAAGACCTGATTTTAACTGAGTTATTGAAATTTTAATAACATAGACAACTTAGGTTGCTGTTTTGTCCAGTTAAAAATGTGAAGGTAATAAAACACTAAAAAATTACTATGAATCCATCATGGGAAGTGGTGCAATGCATCAGTTACCAATTTTTGTGTGTTTTAGTAATACTAAGTAGAGAGTTCACTTTGCACATAGATCACATTGTCAAACCTAAGGTTTCTGTTGGCTGTGATTAAAAAGGAAAGGAAGTGACCTCTACATTTTAATTGTAACCAGATTATTGACAGCAACTTGTGGAGCATTCCCTGTGGTGATGTGGAGGCATTAGCTTTTTCAAATGCCATTATGTTTGGATTCTTAAGTGATTTCCATGATGTATGTAGTAAAAATTTGTAGTGTGTTAGTCCTTGAATTTCATGGATTGTTATACATATTACCCATGTCTTGAATCAGCACTGTTTCATTCACCTCATAACACCCATGTAAACATAATGTGCTAATATGAAATCACTTTCATTTATTGTTTTCTTGTCCTCCAATACTCTTTCATTGTTATATTGTCTCATTTTTTCTTTCTTTAGAACACTTAATTCTCGCTTTCTTATTTTCACCTTAGAATACATCTATTTTTACCACTTTATGGAATATTTTCTTGTGCTACTTTCTCTTCTGTTTTGTATATTTTTAGATATTTTTTAACTCCTATGAAGGTGCTTTTTGTTTATATGCTTTCCCAAAGGTTAAAAAAAAAAAATTTTTTTTTTTTGCCTCATGTCTTTCATTCTTTCCAAATGCGCAAAATATGGCAGTCTACTTTTCCTTATTGTTTCTGCTTTCTTGTCTATTTTGTAGTGTATTATTCATGATTGTGTTGTTAATATCCAATTTTGTTAGTGTTCCTAGACCCAGTTACGTAGGTGAATGGCTGATTGGTGGTCATACTCGCATAAAATGCTGTACAGAATTTACAGCAGAGCTGGTGCATGATAAATCTGCCTTCGCAGGTGACCCTGCCTCTTGGAGGATAGGATAGGGTAGGGTAGGATACGCCTGTGACGGCTGGAATAGGATGTGCTGGATGTGGTGCATAGGAGGGATCTTGCACTTGTCTTCCACACAGTATGGCCCATGGGAATAGTGTAGCATAAGATTGAACCAGGATATACTGTAGATCGGGTGGGCAATGGATTAACAAATAATATTCTGGACTGGAACAAGTTAACCATACCCTATGCTAGTGTTTAGACTACTTATGATTGACCCAGAAATGAGGGCCATCTTCTCCACAGTCCTTCTCAATTCCCCTAAAGTGATAGTATGGGGAAGTTGGCTTCAGTTGTTTTTCGTTCATATGTATAAACTGCCAGATAGTCTTTGAATGTTTGTACTATAAAGTCAGATTATAAAACACAGATATTTAGATTTTAGTTGCATCAGTATCTAAAAAAAAAAAAAAAAAAAAAAAAAAAAAAAAAAAAAAAAAAAAAAAAAAAATTTCTGACTCGAATAGTGTGCCACACTAGCTGTCATTACTTCAATGAAATATCCTTTTTTCTTTGTAGTTTACAGTATTGTATGAATTCAGCTGTGTGGCCGTTTTCAGGCATTTGATACATAATAAATAATGGAAGCGTTAACCTACACTGTTTCTACAGGTGTTCATCACATTTGTACGTAACTGTGAGGGGATAACTTTAAACAAGCATCAGCTGAATTTCTGGCAGTAGAACCTGATGGCTGTTTGAGGTTATCACTTCGGAGCAACTTACATACATACCGTATTTACTCGAATCTAAGCCGCACCTGAAAAATAAGACTCGAAATCAAGGAAAAAAAATCTTTCCCGTATCTAAGCCGCACCTGAAATTTGAGACTTGAAATTCAAGGGGAGAGAAAAGTTTTAGGCCGCTCCTCCAAATCGAAACAAAGTTGGCCCATTGTAATATGAGACACAATTTAGGTCGAATGAATGACGATACAATTACAGTAGTTTGGTTCGAGTTGTAAGTTTAGCTGTTAGCTTTACCAGGTAGCCACTGCTATGCGTCAGGCACTCCATCCTTATGGAGGTATGAAAATTCGGTGGTTGAAACTCGGGGCGGAGAAAATAGTTAGTCTTCCACCTTTTTTTAAATTTTTTTTTTTTTTTTTTTGCCTACTCAGAGGTTTTGGCACCAGTATTTATCTTTGTGCCTGCAAAGCATGCCTGTGTAGCGCTACATGTATTCGATGGCAGAAGTTAGTTGTGGCGGCACCTACCAACATTTTTCAGAACTTCCGCTTACTTTGCATTCAATTCTAAGCCACAGGTGGTTATTTTGGATTAAAAAAAACGGAAAAAAAGTGCGGCTTAGATTTGAGTAAATGCGTTAGTGAATGGCTGGAGAAAAGGTGTGGGTTAATGCTTCGAAGTTTCACTATCTATTACAGATGATTATGTTGAAAAGAATCCATTGCCTGTCACTTTGGAAGGTGGTTTATTGACAACATGAGTAGTTTTAGGCTTATGTCCATCTTCAGGCGATTACATTACTTTTCATCTTGACACATTTAGCATATTTGTCTCCAAAGTAGTCATTTGACACACCATATTTCTATATTCACACACCAGTTCCACTTAAAATGTTATAACTGTGGACAAAACAAAAAAGGAACTGTTAACACCCATTGTATATACATTTGAACGCTAACATATTGGATGCTGTGAGTATTTCATCCACTGTTTATAACATTTTCGGTGGAATTAGTGTGTGAATATAGGAATATGGTGTGTCAAATGACTGCTTAGGGGTTGATTACTACCACTTGGATACACTATCTATATTTAATAGTGATTGTGAAAAGATAAAACTGAATGCAATTGCTTGAAGATGGGCATAAGCTTGAAACTGTATTTTAAATAAATCACCTTCATAAGTGACCGGTAGCTGATCTCTTAAACAGTACCCTTTAAACTGAAAGAACAATCATGGAGTCTAACCATTGTGGATAGAATTAATTTTATGTAGAAGAAACTTGTAAATAGCCGAATACATACAGTAGCTAAGAATACAAAATGAAATATTTTAAATCAAGTAACAACAGCCATTGTTCAGAGTGATAGCTGCAATCCAACCAGAGCAGTGAGACAGTGATTTTTGTGTGTGTGTGTGTGGGGGGGGGGGGGGGGGGGGGGTTCTGAAGAAATAAGTCTTTTGTCTGTCTGCAACTCAACATGTCGTCTTTACAGTGAGTAGCAATCTGTCCTCTCCATAATTGCTGATATTAAAATGTTGCTAATTTATGTTGCCTATACTTACTTACTTCAGATTGTGTGAAAAAGTGTAGATATACACAGTGGTACACTATAACTGTGAGACATTTGTAATGTTGTTGTTGTTGTTGTTGTTGTTGTTGTTGTGGTGTTCAGTCCTGCAGTCCCGAGACTGGTTTGATGCAGCTCTCCATGCTACTCTATCCTCTGCAAGCTTCTTCATCTCCCAGTACTTACTGCAACCTACATCCTTCTGAATCTGCTTAGTGTAATTATCTCTTGGTCTCCCTCTATGATTTTTACCCTCCACGCTGCCCTTCAATGCTAAATTTGTGATTCCTTGATGCCTCAGAACATGTCCTACCAACCGGTCCCTTCTTCTTGTCAAGTTATGCCACAAACTCCTCCTCTCCCCAATTCTATTCAATACCTCCTAATTAGTTGTGTGATCTACCCATCTAATCTTCAGCATTCTTCTGTAGCACCACATTTCGAAAGCTTCTATTCTCTTCTTGTCTGAACTATTTATCGTCCATGTTTCACTTCCATACATGGCTACACTCCATACAAATACTTTCAGAAACGACTTCCTGACACTTAAATCTATACTCGATGTTAACAAATTTCTCTTCTTCAGAAACGCTTTCCTTGCCATTGCCAGTCTACATTTTATATCCTCTCTACTTCGACCATCATCGGTTATTTTGCTCCCCAAATAGCAAAACTCCTTTACTACTTTAAGTGTCTCATTTCCTAATCGAATTCCCTCAGCATCACCCGACTTAATTTGACTACATTCCATTATCCTCATTTTGCTTTTGTTGATGTTCATCTTATATCCTCCTTTCAAGACACTGTCCATTCCGTTCAACTGCTCTTCCAGGTCCTTTGCTGTCTCTGATAGAATTACAATGTCATCGGTGAACCTCAAAGTTTTTATTTCCTCTCCATGGATTTTAATACCTTCTCCGAATTTTTCTTTTGTTTCCTTTACTGCTTGCTCAATATACAGATTGAATAACATCGGGGACAGGCTACAACCCTGTCTCACTCCCTCCCCAACTGCTGCTTCCCTTTCATGCCCCTTGACTCTAATAACTGCCATCTGGTTTCTGTACAAATTGTAAATAGCCTTTCGCTCCCTGTATTTTACCCCTGCCACCTTAAGAATTTGAAAGAGAGTATTCCAGTCAATATTGTCAAAAGCTTTCTCTAAGTCTACAAATGCTAGAAATGTAGGTTTGCCTTTCCTTAATCTATTTTATAAGATAAGTTGTAGGGTCAGTATTGCCTCACGTGTTCCAATATTTCTGCAGAATCCAAACTGATCTTCCCCGAGGTTGGCTTCTACCAGTTTTTCCATTCGTCTGCAAAGAATTCGCGTTAGTATTTTGCAGCTGTGACTTATTAAACTGGTAGTTCGGTAATTTTCACATCTGTCAACACCTTCTTTCTTTGGGATTGGAATTATTATATTCTTCTTAAAGTCTGAGGGTATTTCGCCTGTCTCATACATTTTGTTCACCAGATGGTAGAGTTTTGTCAGGACTGGCACTCCCAAGGCTGTCAGTAGTTTTAATGGAATGTTGTCTACTCCGGGGGCCTTGCTTCGACTCAGGTCTTTCAGTGCTCTGTCAAACTCTTCACGCAGTATCCTATCTCCAATTTCATCTTCATCTACATCCTCTTCCATTCCATAATATTTTCCTCAAGTACATCGCCCTTGTATAAACCTTCTATATACTCCTTCCACCTTTCTGCTTTCCCTTCTTTGCTTAGAACTGGGTTTCCATCTGAGCTCTTGATGTTCATACATGTGGTTCTCTTTTCTCCAAAGATCTCTTTAATTTTCCTTTAGGCAGTATCTATCTTACCCCTAGTGAGATAAGCCTCTACATCCTTACATTTGTCCTCTAGCCATCCCTGCTTAGCCATTTTGCACTTTCTGTCGATCTCCTTTTTGAAACATTTGTATGCCTTTTTGCCTGCTTCATTTACTGCGTTTTTATATTTTCTCCTTTCATCAATTAAATTCAATATTTCTTCTATTACCCAAGGATTTCTACTAGCCCTCGTCTTTTTGTCTACTTGATCCTCTGCTGCCTTCATTACTTCATCCCTCAGAGCTACCCATTCCTCTTCTACTGTATTTCTTTTCCCCATTTCTGTCAGTTGTTGCCTTATGCTCTCCCTGAAACTCTGTACAACCTCTGGTTCTTTCAGTTTATCCAGGTCCCATCTCCTTAAATTCCAGGTCCCATCTCCTTAAATTCCCACCTTTTTGCAGTTTCTTCAGTTTTAATCTGCAGTTCATAACCAATAGATTGTAGTCAGAATCCACATCTGCCCCTGGAAATGTCCTACAATTCAAACCTGGTTCCTAAATCTGTCTTACCATTACGTAATCTATCTGATACTTTCTAGTATCTGCAGGATTCTTCCATGTATACAACCTTCTTTTATGATTCTTGAACCAAGTGTTGGCTATGATTAAGTTGTGCTCTGTGCAAAATTCTACCAGACGGCTTCCACTTTCATTTCTCTCCCCCAATCCATATTCACCCACTGTGTTTCCTACTCGAATTCCAGTCACCCATGACTATTAAATTTTCATCCCCCTTCATTATCTGAATAATTTCTTTTATCTCCCCATACATTTCGTCAATTTCTTCATCATCTGCAGAGCTACCGTATTTACTCGAATCTAAGCCGCACTTTTTTTCTGGTTTTTGTAATCCAAAAAACCGCCTGCACCTGCGAACAAAAGCAAGACATGCCGTGAGCGGCGACAGGCCGTAAACATGCACTATCAGAATGCGACAAACAATGCATGACACTGTACAGTAATGCATTTTCAGCTTAGAGTGACGTAAACACCTATAACAAAGAAAACGGCACTTATCAGATCAAAGCAAAATAAGCAAACGATTCAAACCAGATGAAGCACGTGAAAAAGGAAGGCTACCCGTATAAATACGGACAGAGTGCCTGATGCATAGCAGTGGCTACCTGGTAAAGCTTAACTGCTAAGCTTACGACTCGAACCAAAGTACTGTAGCTGTATCGTCATTCATTCCACCTAAGTTGTGTCTCATATTACAATGGACCAACTTTGTTTCGATTTGGAGGTGCGGCCTAAAACTTTTCTCTCCTCTTGAATTTCGAGTCTCAAATTTCAGGTGCAGCTTGGATTCGGGAATTTTTTTTTTTTTTTTTTTTTTTTTTTTCCTTTATTTCGAGTCTCATTTTTAAGGTGCGGCTTAGATTCGAGTGCAGCTTAGATTCGAGTAAATACGGTAGTTGACATATAAACTTGTACTACTGTAGTAGGCATGGGCTTCGTGTCTACCTTGGCCACAATAGTGCGTTCACTATGCTGTTTGTAGTAACTTACCCGCACTCCTATTTTTTAATTCATTATTAAACCTACTCCTCCATTACCCCTACTTGATTTTGTATTTATAACCCTGTATTCACCTGACCAAAAGTCTTGTTCCTCCTGCCACCGAACTTCACTAATTCCCACTATATCTAACTTCAACCTATCCATTTCCCTTTTTAAATTTTCTAACCTACCTGCCCGATTAAGGGATCTGACATTCCACGCTCCGATCCGTAGAACGCCAGTTTTCTTTCTCCTGATAACGACGTCCTCTTGAGTAGTCCCTGCCCGAGGATCCTTTTGAGAATAAACTTCAGTCATCAGCTGCAAATGAATTTTTATTATCTTTACTGATTTCGACAAATTAACTTGTCATATTCATAAGCTTAGTTTAGCAGACAGTCAATATCTTATTCACAGGAGGATAATGCCATAGTATGTTCAAAGATTTACATATTGTATGTGATTGTTTTGAGCAGTTTGACAATTTACCATAACTGAAGCAGTATTTAAAATAATCACATATAATATGTAAATTTCTGAACATACCATGGCATCATCCTTCTGTGAAAAACATATTGACTGTTTGCTAAATAAGCTTCTGAATATGACTAATTCGTCTAAGCTGGTAAAGATAATGAAAATTTACTTGCAACTGATGACTGAAATTATTCGGAAAAAATAATACTACAGTTGCTGAAAATTACAGCCATGAATTTATTATTAATAATGTAAATTTCTTCACAACTTCTATTGTATTGTGAAAACTGAAGCAGTGTATGTTAAGTAAAACTTTCATCTTGAATTATCCATCATGAATTACCTTTGTTTCTCCAGCCATTTACTTTCTTTTGTAGCGTATCAACAAGTTCTTCTTTTGCCCTTATTACTCTCATACTGTTTCTTGTGAAACACCTTCTTCTTCTTCTTCTTCTTCTTCTTCTTCTTCTTCTTCTTCTTATCTCTACGACAAACAGCGTTTTATATTGCTTCAAGCTGTGTGGCATAGGGGTTAGTGTCGCTGACTGACATACTGCGGGTCAGCGGTACAAATCCAACTGCCAGCAGTTGTTTGATATTTAATATTTCATTTCTGGAAGATTCTCACTATTTCTTTTGTTTGTATGTATATTATGGAATATGCCTGTATAAATAGCAGCACTCTCCATCTAGGAGTTTTCTTCTAACTTTATGTTGACATTCATAATAAACATGTTTTCAATGCTAAGTATTGTACTTCATTGATGAGCTTGCCTTTGGACTGCTGTTACAATGTGTCAATATTGGTTAGATTGCTATTGTTCAAACAACACATGTGAAACTTGTATTTTTAAGTACCTTATTCATTGGTTATTATTGTGTAAGCAACAAACCAGTGGTCACTCTTGACTATCTGTTTTTCGTAGGTCTTTATATCTTCATATGGCAGAAAAGTGGCTAAAACCTTGACACAATAAAAATAAAATCTATGTTTCATAGAAGAATTCATTTTTATGATTTCTGCAACATTTTTACAGGATGGATGTGATTGAGAGAGCCAGAAACAGGATTCGCATCCGTGCAGCCAATTACATGATTGGACTGACAGTTCTTGGTTGTGTGATATTCGCCTTTGCTGGCAAGGAGGCTGCAAAGAGAGGTGAATCCGTGAAGAAAATGAATTTGGATTGGCACAAAAAAGTAAACGAAGAAGAGAAGACTGCTAAGTGAGGCTATTCCCCTCAGTCCTAATAAATCTGTTTTTGGTCTCAAATTGGAGATCATGTTTTTTAATTTCAGCAGAACGTTGCTGTGAGCAGTAGTCATAAAGATATTTTTTTTTTAATTTGTATCTATTAGAATTGTTTGGAAACTGTGATCTGCTTAAAAATTGTATTAATGTTATTAGCTGTGTGTTTTGCATGCTACTCTTTAGTATAAATTTGTAGCAGAGTCTACTCTGATACAGGTAGCATGATGTCATTGCCTCATAGATGTGCCTGTAGAAGCATGCCACAGGTAAAACAAGAGTTTATACAACCACTAGCAAAGCTTCTACATAAAACTGAGATTGCAATGTGTGTAATGCCATACTGAACTTCTTTAAAAATTGTACAGCACTACAAGAACTGTCAGTGTACGAGAAAACATTTTAAATAAGAAAAGGGGATACCTCGCTTTTTTAAAAATATAACTAGCTACTTATTTAATGTGAAAGTTCTGAAAAATATTCCCTCTCCTTTTCTTTTTAATAATTTTTTTGCAGATATATACTTTCAGCCGAATACTCAAACAGCATAAACTTCTCTATGTTAAAAGTATGGTCTTCATGCAGAAACATTGCATGTACTGATACCAGTATTGTGTGTAGACGTTTAACAAACCAGTGTCTGAGTCTCGTTCTCTGAAAAAAAATTCAGGTTAAATGATTGAGGCAACATGAATCTGTGGAAATGGTATGATTGATATGGAATGTTTTAAGTGTTTGATATGGATGTGTGCTGGCACGGAATTCAGTGGTGGACAATTTCTGGCGTGTTAATTTAATGGTAATATTATTTTCGATCACTTGATTATATGAACAAAGTTGGTCCTCATTTATGAACTGTTGTTTGAAATAAAGTGTGTGATTTTCATAAAAAAGTTGAGTTATTTTATCTGTGTTTCTGTTAATCACCTTTTGTATTCCATATTAATGCAGAAAATATTGTTGCCTCTCTCTCTCTCTCTCTCTCTCCTCTCTCTCTCTCTCTCTCTCTCTCTCTCTCTTCTCCCCCCCCCCCCCCCCCCCCTCTCCCCCCTACCTCTTTTTTTTTAATCATCACAGAAAACAATACTTTATTTGGCACAATAAAGTGCAAGGAGATGAATATTTTAAACTGCATACATTTAAGTATTTGAGTTGCTTTAGTTTCATGTACATGTTTGAGTGATTTGTTTAACTCCTTAACCTATTTTAAGAATATGATGAATATTTCAAAAATGCGCACGCGCGCACACACACACACACACACACACACACACCACACACACACACACACACACACACACCCGCACGACAACATAAATTAACAACTGAATTGAAAAGGGGGAGAGAAATGTAGCTTATAAGATCGCTCATGGGCAATAACTCAACTTCAAACAGATAAAATTCCATTGGCTGTGAAAGATGGGACTCATAAGGTGGTATTACTGCCTTCCATTTTTATTGTAATGCAGAACGTATTTAAACTTGGTACACAAATTGGTTATTCACCAATTCGGAGACTGGAGGAAATGCTAATAAGAATGTAAGTGAAATAATTTTAATAGCAAAGGTATTTATTATTCGTAACATAAATACACAAGCAAATTACACACCACTACCAGCCTACAGTGTCTGTGGAAAGTTCCCCACTGTACTTAGTTTCCTCATGTGATGCTTGTGTGCCGTACATGTAGGCAACAATATACATAGAAATGAGAATGAAATGGAGCCTCTCTCTCTCTCTCTCTCTCTCTCTCTCTCTCTCTCTCTCTCTCTCTCTCTCTCTCTCTCTCTCTCTGTGTGTGTGTGTGTGTGTGTGTGTGTGTGTGTGAGAGAGAGAGAGAGAGAGAGATCTTAAAACATAAAACAAGCACTATCTGCTGGTGCAAGAACTGTACTGGTCTGCTCTTTTGGTGCGTAAGAGTCTAAAAGTAGTTCAGTATTTGACCACTCAGCATTGCGCAGCTGTTGACAGCACAAGGTCAACATGTAGGAAGACATAGACGGTGTTCATCGTCAAGATGGTGACATCATCAAAGCAGTTCCAGGAACGTCAAATGCTAGCCCACCCAACATCACGCCTTCTACTAAAAGAAAGAAGTGCCACAGAAGGGAAGCATGATGGAAGAGGAATATGTGAAAAAGACACTGAGCATGTAGTCATCAACACTCAAGTCCAACTGGTGTGGGTGTAGATGCACACCTTACAGGGCCTGACTGTAAGTGCAAAGGGAAATATTTCACCAAAGTGGCAGATAATATTAAAACACAGCGCAGTAGAGAAGAGGGAGAAACAGGATATATATTTAGGCAGACTAATAAGTATTACTGTATACAAAGACGTAGGCCTAAAGCCAGCAGTGGACAAAATTGATATTTCACGTGGAAGTATAGGATAAAGCAAGGTGACTGCGAGGTTAATGTGTGTAACAGGGCTTTCCGTTTCAGGCGTGGTGTGGGTCAAGGAAAGTCTCGATGAGTAATCAAAAACTTACAGGACACAAGCCTGTTTCCTGTGGTCAGCTGTGAGAAACACAATAGGCCAAATAAAGTACCTGACAATATTCCACAAACTACTTATGACCAGATAACTAGCTTCCCCAAAGCAAGCTCTTAGTATGTTCATGAAAGAAATGCTATCTCTCACCAAAATTAAATTTGCCAAAAATGCATAAACTATACATGGAAAAGTATGAAGCGACTGCCTAAGAAAAAATGCAGAAAGGAGAAAATTTCATCCATTAGTGTCGCATGATTTTTTATTGCTGTCATTTTCTCTGTGCCACAACCAATCCTTCGGGGTGCCAAAAACTGACATGTGCCAGATGTGACCATTTGAATGATCAGATCAAGGGGGAAAAAGATTCTGCTGTTGTCAAGAAACTCAAGACTGAACTAGAGAGCATATGCGGAAAAGTGAGGAATTTTACAGAGGTCTTCAAGAGAAAACAAAGCAGGCTAAGGAAAATGAAACCATTGAAGTGCCCTCTTTCGTTTTTGCCACAGCCATTAGTACCAAGTGGAGATATATTTTATAAAAGGCAGTTGTGGTTGTATATTTTTGTATTCGCTTTGGAAAGACAGGCAAATAATTCTTTTGTATGTACGATGAAACTGTTGCTAGGAAGTGTCAAAATGAGGTGGCTCTCACACTTAATCATTTTGTACAAAGCATCACAGTCTTTCCTGCTAACTATTTGACACAGAATAAGAATGATGGTATTTTTCATTTTCTGTGCACACTTGTCAAAAGACTAGATTTGAAAAAATAATACAGCAGTATCCAGAGCCTGGGTACATCTTCCTCCCCTATTACCAGACCTTAGGCGTAATTGAGGAGGAAAAACAGAAGTGAGAGATATATATTTGCTGCAAGATTATTGTGCCCTGGTACAGAATGTGAGTTGCAAATACATTGTTTGTGATGCAACATAATCTATGTTTTTGGACTATACAACTCACTTCAAAACAAAGGCCAGTCCTCATAAAAGTGCAATGTTGACAGTGTACAAATACAGATATATTGAATACAACAGCAGTGTCAGTGTCAGTGTCAGTGTCAGTGTGAGTACCATGGTAAGAGAAGTCTTTGTTTTGGAGAAAGCAGGAACTACTGTTCCCTTTCCATACACATCAAGTGTTCTACATCACAGTAATAATAATAATAATAATAATAATAATAATAATATAACATATACCGTACAGTTAAAAGGAAGTCACGCTTGATCAAGGTCCGCGTCACTTTCCATTTTTTTAACCAGACATAACGTCTGAGAAAAGGATGATGATGATAAAAATAATAATACCACCCGTGGAGGCCCGGGAAAAGAATAGGTCTTCGGTATGTTCTGCCAGTCGTAAAAGGTGACGAAAGGAACAAACCCCCCTTTTAGTGTGATTAGTTGGTTCAGGACAGAACTAAAGAAGCCTCGGACAAGCACCGTCACGGTCGGGGACGACGCTTGAACCCTATGCCCGCCCACAATGGTAATGACACTGCTAGTCACACGGAAAATGATTTAAATCCAAATAGAGGTGTTTTGCTGGATATGCCTCCTGCAACCACCCTAGAACGAAAACAAAGACAGAGGATGAGATGGTCAGATGAAGTTAACAGACACCTCATGTTCTGTTATTACCAAGCAACAAACTTAGGAACCAACACAACTGGATACAGATCATAAGTACACACAACATTTGTTACCAGATACCCAGAATTAAAATTTTTAACATAACAACGACTAGCTGATCAGATCCGTGTAATAATCAAAAATAACAGGATACAGCAGTCAGAATTAGAAAACATCAAACAACAAGTACAACAAATACTGGAACAAAATAATGTGCAATCAGAAGAAAAAGAAGAAAATACAGTAATGGACTCATACATCCCAGAGCAAACAAACAAAGAAGACACATCAATTAAACAATTAGAGGAAAACAAAATCTTAAGACAGCCACGAGACCAAGCACAAATAGAACACGAAGTGACACACATGTTAGATATAAAAGAAAAAATTGAGCTGACGTATATAGAATACAAAGACACAAATACAGACATTAGACCAATCTTGCATAGACCACCAAATAACCCACAAGTCAAAACAACAATAACAATAACAACTATCAACACAATCATACACAACAAAATAAATGAAAATACAACTATGGAAGAGTTACAGCTACTGGTTTATATAGGAGCACTCACTACACTAAATATACACACTAGGCAGAGATTAGAACCAACCAACACACAGAAGAAACTCACAAAACCAGCATGGCAACACAGACTACAGATCAGAATAGAAAAACTGAGAAAAGACATCGGACAGCTAACGCAATTTATAAGAAATGAAATGTCAGACAAAAAACGAAAAAGGTTAGTTAAAATCTCACAACAAGAAGCGATAGAGCAATTAGATGAAAAGAAGCAGAAATTACAAGCATTGGCCAAACGACTTAGAAGATACAAAAAGAGTGAAAATAGAAGAAAACAAAACCAAACATTCAACACAAACCAAAAGAAATTTTACCAGGCAATAGATAACACACACATTAAAATAGACAATCCACCAAACATAACAGACATGGAACACTTCTGGAGCAACATATGGTCAAACCCGGTATAGCATAACAGGCATGCACAATGGACACCAGCAGAAACAGACGCATACAAGATGATACCACAAATGCCTGAAGTGATAATTTTGCAACATGAAGTCACCCAAGCAATTAATTCTACTCGCAATTGGAAAGCCCCTGGAAAAGATAAAATAGCAAATTTCTGGCTGAAGAAGTTCACCTCAACACATTCACATTTAACTAAATTATTTAACAGTTACATTGCAGACCAATACACATTCCCTGATACACTTACACATGGAATAACTTATCTGAAACCTAAAGATCAAGCAGACACAGCAAACCCAGCAAAATATCGCCCCATAACATGCCTACCAACAATATACAAAATATTAACTTCAGTCATTACAAAGAAGTTAATGACACATACAACACAGAACAAAATTATAAATGAAGAACAAAAAGGCTGTTGCAAAGGAGCACGAGGATGTAAAGAGCAACTGATAATAGATGCAGAGGTGACATATCAAGCTAAAACCAAACAAAGGTCGCTACACTATGCATACATTGATTACCAAAAAGCTTTTGATAGTGTACCCCACTCATGGTTACTACAAATATTGGAAATATACAAAGTAGATCCTAAATTGATACAGTTCCTAAACATAGTAATGAAAAATTGGAAAACCGTACTTAATATCCAAACAAATTCAAATAATATCACATCACAGGCAATACAGATTAAGCGTGGAATATACCAAGGAGACTCATTAAGTCCTTTCTGGTTCTGCCTTGCTCTGAACCCACTATCCAACATGCTAAATAATACAAATTATGGATACAATATTACTGGAACATACACAAAATCACACACTTGCTATGCATGGATGATCTAAAACTACTGGCAGCAACAAATCAACAACTCAACCAATTACTAAAGATAACAGAAGTATTCAGCAATGATATAAATATGGCTTTTGGAACAGACAAATGTAAGAAAAATAGCATAGTCAAGGGAAAACACACTAAACAGGAAGATTATATATTGGATAACCACAGCGACTGCATAGAAGCAATGGAAAAAACAGATGCCTATAAATATCTAGGATACAGACAAACAATAGGAATAGATAATACAAATATTAAAGAAGAACTAAAAGAAAAATATAGACAAAGACTAACAAAAATACTGAAAACAGAATTGACAGCAAGAAACAAGACAAAAGCTATAAATACTTATGCTATACCAATATTGACCTACTCATTTGGAGTAGTGAAATGGAGTAACACAGACCTAGAAGCACTCAATACACTTACACGATCACAATGCCACAAATATAGAATAGATCACTTACATTCAGCAACAGAAAGATTCACATTAAGCAGAAAGGAAGGGGATTTATTGACATGAAAAACCTACATTATGGACAGGTAGACAATTTAAGAAAATTCTTTATAGAACGAGCAGAAACTAGCAAAATACACAAAGCAATCACTCATATAAATACATTGTCTACATCATTGCAATTTCATAACCACTTCTACAACCCTTTAGATCACATAACATCAATAGGTACAAAGAAAGTTAATTGGAAAAAGAAAACACTACATGGCAAGCACCCGTATCATCTAACACAGCCACACATCGATCAAGACGCATCCAACACATGGCTAAGAAAAGGCAATATTTACAGTGAGACGGAAGGATTCATGATTGCAATACAGGATCAAACAATAAACACCAGATATTAGAGCAAGCATATTATTAAAGATCCCAATACCACAACATATAAATGCAGACTTTGCAAACAACAAATAGAAACAGTAGATCACATCACAAGCGGATGTACAATACTAGCAAATACAGAATACCCCAGAAGACATGACAATGTAGCAAAAATAATACATCAACAACTTGCCATACAACATAAACTAATAAAACAACACGTTCCCACATACAAGTATGCACCACAAAATGTACTGGAGAATGATGATTACAAATTATACTGGAACTGAACCATTATAACAGATAAAACAACACCGCATAACAAACCTGACATCATACTCACCAATAAAAAGAAGAAATTAATGCAACTAATCAAAATATCCATACCCAATACAACAAATATACAGAAGAAAACAGGAGAAAAAATTGAAAAATACATCCAACTAGCTGAGGAAGTCAAGGACATGTGGCATCAGGATAAAGTTGACATTATACCAATTATACTATCAACAACTGGAGTCATACCACACAATATCCACCAGTACATCAACGCAATACAGCTACATCCAAACATATATATACAACTACAGAAATTTGTAATTATTGATACATGTTCAATTACCTGAAAGTTCCTAAATGCAATGTAACATATACTGTACAGTTAAAAGGAAGTCACGCTTGATCAAGGTCCGCGTCACTTTCCATTTTCGACCAGACATAACGTCTGAGAAAAGAAATAATAATAATAATAATAATAATAATAATAATAGGCATCAGGATAAAGTTGAAATTATACCAATTATACCATCAACTACAGGAGTCATACCACACAATATCCACCAGTACATCAACGCAATACAGCTACATCCAAACGTATATATACAACTACAGAAATCTGTAATTATTGATACAATTTCAATTACCCGAAAGTTCCTAAATGCAATGTAACATATACTGTACAGTTAAAAGGAGGTCACCCTTGATCAAGGTCCGCGTCGCTTTCCATTTTGAACCAGACATAACGTCTGAGAAAGGAAAGAATAATAATAATAATAATAATAATAATAATGTTTATTTGTCCATGTTCACTTTACAGTCTTGGACATCGTCATTTTTTGTACAATTACAACAATATGTCATTCCAAGAATGAGTATATACATCAAGTAGCACATTGTACATCATTCCATGCAATAATGTTATAAACACATTAGCACATTATATATCACTCCATGCATATGATGATTATATACATCAATTAGCCAATTATAACAATACCACCACTAATATACTGCAATATGTAAAAGAATAAACTAACAGTACGGCAGCTCAGAATTTTTCAATGAGTATAAACATCTTTATATTAACAAATTTTTCAACTTGCCCTTGAAAAGATTGCCTTGGAGTTGCTTTATATTTTTTGGCAACTTATTATAGAATTGTCTCCCAGTTACGTATGGACTGTGGTCTGTAGCTTTCTTGTTAGTCCGTATCCTATGATAGTCACTTTGTCACTTTTAGCTCGAGTATTGTAATTATGGGTGTCACTGTTCTTTACACTATTTTCCTCGTTCTCTTTTACAAACATTATGGTCTTAAATACATACAATGAGTACACAATCAGTAATTTATAATTTTTGAAATAGTCCCTACATGACTGGCGTTTGCTTAGATTAGCAATTATCCTAACTGCTCTCTTTTGAAGCCTGAAAATGCGATCCATATAGACAGTGGGTGCCCCACCCCAGACCTCGATCCCGTATTGCAGACGTGAGTGTATTAACCCATAATACACATGTTTAAGGACAAGCACTCTGTCTTCAGGCCACAAGTGGCCCACCGGGACCATCTGACCGCCGTGTCATCCTCAAGTGAGGATGCGGATAGGAGGGGCATGTGGTCAGCCCACCGCTCTCCCGGTCGTTATGATGGTTTTCTTTGACCGGAGCCACTACTATTCGGTCGAGTAGCTCCTCAATTGGCATCACAAGGCTGAGTGCACCCCGAAAAATGGCAACAGTGCATGGCGGCTGGATGGTCACCCATCCAAGCGCCGGCTACACCCAACAGTGCTTAACTTCGGTGATCTCACGGGAACCGGTGTATCCACTGCGGCAAGGTCGTGTTTGAGGACAAGGGGAGCTATTATATTTGCAAGACGTTTTAGTAAGTAAATATTACTAGAAACCTTTTTACAGGTGGAGCCGGAAGTGAGATATTCATCAATCAATATGCCTAAAACTTATGCTTGTCAGAAGTTTCAACTGTAGAAAGTGATTGAGTATGAGTATTATTAAAATGTAGCAAGAACTTTATTACTACAGTCTTGTCCTTATACAGTGGAAGCTCATTCGCTGTTAAATATTCTGTGTTCATTTCAAAGTTCTCTTTGTTGCTTTGGAATGCTGCCCGCTCTGTACAGCCCCAGCTTAAAAGATGTATCATCAGCCTAATTCACTAGTTTGGAGTTTTGTGGCTGTGTTACATCATTAATATATACTATAAACAAGAATGGTCCAAGTATACTTCCTTGGGGAACTCCACAATTGAGAGTTCTGTATGCTGACTTTACTGTTTGGATCTTACTTTCATTCTTATAATTTAGTTTTGTGCACTGTCTGCTATCACGGAGGTAAGAACTTAGTAATTTTAGAGCTGCTACTCTTATCCCATAATTTTCTAACTTGGATAACAGTACTGCATGATTCACAGAATCGAATGCTTTAGACAGATCTACAAAAGTCCTATAACTTTGTTTCCTTCATCCAGCCTGTTCAGTAGTTCATGGAAAAAAGTTGCTAATGTTGTTATTGTAGATTGTCCTTTTTGAAACCCATGTTGTGTTTTGTTTAATAGTTTGTATTTACAGAAGAAGGATTCCATTTGATCTAGAATTATTCTTTCAAGCAGCTTGCCAAGTGCTGAAGTCAAAGAGATTGGCCGGTAGTTATTTATGTCTGTGATAGCCCCCTTTTTATACGCTGGTTGTATCTCAGTGATTTTTAAAAGCTCTGGAAAGATCCCCTGGCCAATTGAACTGTTAATTAGATGTGTTATTGATTTTATTAACTCATTTTTGCATTCTTTAAGTAGTGTGGACGATAAGTCATCCCAGCCACTAGATGGTTTTACTTTGAGTTTTGAGATTATATTCATGACATCAAACTCTGTTACAATCCTTAGGAAAAACGAATTACTCATTTTAACTGTGTTTATTTTCAGGACTGATTCATCTTTTTCTTCTCTGCGTGCCCTACTAAAATGTTTAAAGAAGGCCTCACATACTGACTTTGGTTCATTCAACAGTATTCCATTTTCTTCTAATGCAATGTTGCTGCAGCCTGGTTTTTCTCTATGTTCACATTCTTTGTTTACAATATGCCAGGCTGTTTGGCTAATGTTACTAGTTTTTCTTATCTGTTCAGCATAATGAAGTGCTTTTAGTCTCTTCAGGGATTCCCTGTATGTCTTTCTGGTGCTTTTGTACTTTGTTAAGAAGTACTGCAATTTTGTTTCTCAGAACAGCACATAAAGGTCCTTCATATTTTCCTTTAGTTTGTGTATTTCTGGGGGAATTTTAAGTATCTTAAAAGTCAATGCAAATAAGACAAAAGATGTTAAAGATACAGCTTCAAAATGTTTTCCACCTCACTGTGGTTCTCCAAGTGGATAGTTTGAACTGGGAGTGATGATACACCCAGTGATAATGTTGGTGCTGAATAATGACGAACTTCCTGTGAACCTCATTTCATTGGTGTACATAAATTTTGTTGCATTGCAACAGTATTTACTCTCACTCTAAGTCTGCTGTATAACAAATATCGTACTGTGATAACTCAGGTAAATAGTGCTGGTTATTGCATTCTCCATAGTAAAGAGTTTACCAGGGCAGCAAACAAGACAGCTCCATTGGTTGTGTGAATAAACAGAGAAGTCCAGTAAGATGTGTGGTTCGATGTGCTAGTGCAAGTAGATAACCCTTGCTTTTTCAATGTATAATTATTTTGTGATACTTTTGTGTGTGTGTGTGTGTGTGTGTGTGTGTGTGTGTGTGTGTGTGTTTCCTGAAGATTTTTATATTCTGGAGCAGTCTGGTTTTCGCTCCAGGCTCTTCAATTAGAGTACAAAATTTTAATTGACTATTCCTCTCTCTCACACACACTTACTGCTGTTGAACATTACTTTGCTAGATCTTTCATGTGACTCTCGCAACTCTAGTTTTAAAATTATACACAGCTGACCAGTTGCAATGGATGAAGAAATTCTTTACCTAGGTTTCGAAAAATATAAATTTGTCTTCTTCAGAAGGTAAACTAAGGGCAATAAACATCATAGCTTACATTAAAAACCTATGAAACTTATAAGCCAAGAATAAATTTTAAGACAAATTACAGAACTCTTGATTTACAGAAGTATGATAGCGACAACTGGTACTTACGATTTTACATTAGTAAGGACTAATGTACCATCGCCGTTTTTACAATTGTCGGCATAGATCCATGTGTCAAAAATAAAACATAGCCCTAGAATTAGGGTTTGTCACGTTAATATAAAATAACTCATGGATCTTGCAGAGCTTACAACCAACTGAGTGTAATCGGTGAGCGTAGTTACTCTGAAAACAGGGCAGGTGCCGCTCGTGCCGAGAAACATGTGCCAATTGGCATACAAAGGCAACGTGTAAATTATCAGTATTAATAACATCCTTAGGTAAAGTAACACAAAAAAAAGAGGAAGGAAATTAACACTCCCGTTATAACAGTGTGGGAGCATTGGTACAAATAATGTAGTTATACATCAAAAAAGGCAAGTGGCGGTTACGCCAAGAAACTTATGCCAGTGGCATATACAGCCAAAATATATAAAAAATTACATTACTATATTAGTGAATCCCACAAACGGTATACATGTCAGAAATTTAAAATTGACAATAATGGCTCTTCTCAAGAAAGAATTATGAACACTGGTACACAATCCTGTTAATATGCATTCACAGGAAAAACAAAATTTTAGAGCCAGCAAAATCATATAAGGGCCGATGTAGTATCCAACATACATCATGACAAAACCACCATTACATAAAGGGTAGTGAGCTTAAAGCACTGAAGGTGCATCATAGCTTCTTGAGGAAATAAACCACTAAGGTTACCAGCATTAATGTTATACCGTAAACAGTACAGATTTAAAGCCTTCGAAAAATTGTCTACAAGCAAGGTTCAATTGGTCGTTCAGTATATTACCATCCTTGCGCTCAAGATGTTTGAAAATTTGTAACCCTTTCCATAGATCTAATCTACGCTCTTTGTCTTCTCTGTGTAGGATAACAGTGTCTTCTAAATGTTTTGGTGTATCACTGGCTATCAGGAGGTGTTCAGCAAATAGGAATGCAGGTAAGCTACTACGAACAGCATAGTGAACACATTATCATTGGCAAGATAGGCACAAAGCACACACCTACCACAGTATTACAAGTTTATCTGCCAACTAGCTCCGCAGATGATGAAGACACTGAGGAAATGTATGATAAAATAAAAGAAATTATTCAAATAGTTAAGGGAGGCAAAAATTTAATTATGATGGGGGACTGGAATTTGACAGTAGGAAAAGAAAGAGAAGGAAAAATAGTAGTTGAATATGGACTGGGGGAGAAGACTGAAACAGAAAGCTGCCTCGTAGAATTTTGCATAGAGCATAATTTAATCATCACTAACACTTGGTTTAAGAATCATGAAAGAAGGTTGTATACATGGAAGAGAACTGGAGATGCCAGACTGTTTCATATTGATGTAATAGTAAGACAGGGATTTCAGAACCAGATTCTAATTGTAAGACATTTCCAGGGGCAGATGTGAACTCCGACCACAATTTATTGCTTATGAACTGTAGATTAAATGTGAAGAAATTGCAAAAAGGTATGAAATTAAGGAGACTGGAGATGAATTAGTTGAAATAATCAGAGGCTATTGAGAGTTTCGGAGTGAGCACTAGGCTATGGTTGACTAGCGCAGGGGAAAGGAATACAGTGGAAGACAAACAGGTAGCATTAAGAGATGAAATTGTGCTGGCAGTGGAGGCCCAAATAGGTAAAAAGACAAAGTCTAGTAGAAAACCTTGGATAATGGATGAGATATTCAATTTAACTGATGAAAGGAGAAAATATAGAAATGCAGCAAGTGAAGCAGGTGAAAAGGAACACAAATGTTCAAAAAATGAGAGCGACAGACAGTGAAAAATGGCTAGAGGACAAGTGTAGCATTTTAGAAGCATGGTTCACTAGGGAAAGATAGATATCGCCTACAGGAAAATTAAAAGAACCTATGTAGAAAAGAGGTGCAGCTGTATGAATATCAAGAGCTGAGATGGCCTGAGCAAAGAAGGGAAAGGTGGAAAGAGTATATACAAGGGAGATGAACGTGAAGGCAGTATTATAGGAATGGAAGAGGACACAGATGAAGATCAGATGGCGGATATGATACTACAAGAAGGATTTGACAGAACACTGAAGGACCTAATTTGAAACATGGCCCCAGAAATAGATAAAATTCTGTCAGAACTACTAATAGCCTTAGGAGCGCCTGCTATGACAAAACTCTTCCATCTGGTGTACAATATGTACAAGACAGGAAAATACCCTCAGACTTCAAGCAGAATATAATAATTCCAATTCCAAGAAAGCAGTTGCTTACAGGTGTGAATCTCACCAAACTATCAGTTTAATAAGTAATAGTTGCAAAATACTAACATGAATTCTTTGCAGAAGAGAGGAAAAAAAACTGATAGAAGCAGATCTTAGAGAAGATCAATTTGGATTCCATAGGAATGTAGGAACACATGATGCAATACTGACCCTAAGACCTATCTTAGCAGATAGGTTAGGGAAAGGCAAACCTAAGTTTACAGCATTTATAGACTTCAAGAAAGCTTTTGATAATGTTGACTGGAATAATCTCTTCGAAATTTTGAAGGTAGCAGGGGTGAATATTTGGAACAAAAGGCTATTTACAAACTGTATAGAAACCAGAGGGCAGTTATAAGAGTTGAGGGGCATGAAACAGGAACAGTGGTTCAGAAGGGAGTGAGACAGGGTTGTAGCCTATACCCAGTGTTTTTCAACCCATACACTGAGCAAGCAGTAAAGGAAACAAAATAAAAATTTGGAGTAGGAATTAAAGTTCAAGGAGAAGAAATAAAAACTTTGAGGTTTGCTGATGATGTAATTCTGTCAGAGACAGCAATGGACTTGGGTGAGCAGTTGAATGGAATGGTCAGTGTATTGAAAGGAGGATGTAACAGCAAAAGCAAAACAGGGGTAATGCAATGTAGTCAACTTAAATCAGGTGATTCTGAGGGAATTAGATTAGGAAAGGAGACACTTAAAAGTAGCAGATGAGTTTTGCTGTTTGGCCAGGAAAATAACTGACGATATTCGAGATAGAGGAGACATGAAATGTAGACTGCTAATAGCAAGAAAAGTGTTTTTGAAGAAGAGAAATTTGTTAACATCAAGTACAGATTTAAATGTTGGGAAGTTTTTTCTGAAAGTATTTGTCTGGAGTGTAGCCATGTATGGAAGTGAAACATGGACAATAAACAGTTTAGACAAGAAGGGAATAGAAGCTTTTGGAGTGTTGTGCTACAGTAGAATGTTGAAGATTAGATGGGTATATCATGTAACTAATGCGGAGGTATTGAATAGAATTGGGGAGACAAGAAATTTGTGGCACAATGTGACTAAAGAAAGGAATCAGTTGATAGGACACATTCTGAGGCATTATGGGATTACCAATTTATGATAGGGTAGCATGGAGAGCTGCATCAGACCTGCTTCATACTGAAGACCACAGCAGCAACAATTACAAAAATGTTTGAAATGAGAGGAACATACAAAATTAGCAGCAGGGAACGCAAATTTCTGGGAAATTTGATAAAAGGCACTAGTACAACTAGTTCTGGAGTACTGCTCCAACATTTTCAGTTCTTTAGAATGAGATGTGACATAATACGCCAAACAGGTTCAGAAGTGCATTGTTGGATACTACATATCCTATACGTCACTGTAGTTGTAATCTCTCTTCTGTCGTGTTCTCATTGTTCCTCATTTTGTACATCTCGTCAATGAGATGTTAAACCTTATCTTTCTTCCTTCCTTTGTATATCTCATATTTCTTTCTTGTTCTAAGTGAGATGCAGTACAGATCATGAAACTGAGTTAGCTGTCATACATGAGGGTTTCAATTGATGATATTCATTTATTGTCACTGATAGTCGTCTCCTCTGTAATGAAACTTCACAGAATACTCGATGCCACCGCCTTTTACTGAACTAGCTGATCAGCAATTTTAACTAATCCTTGGACCATTTAGTCCGAACAACTACGACTTCAGAAAACTTTATCGTTTCAAAGTTTTGCAACCAATCTACACAGTACAATAGCTCACCAATGACATTGCTGACTGACTACTATTGCTTGCAGCACTAAACATAAGACGATCAAACCCAGACCACATGTTACATATTCTAACAACTAGCAATGCTATTGCCCTCTGGGCCTGTCTGCACACATCACCCCCATGTGGTATTAGGGGTTAAAATAGACCTGTTACAAGAGGTACGTAAAAGGAAGCTTATGCATAGCAAAGCTTTTACATTGACAACTCAGCCATTATTAGGACACCAATCAGTTTTAGCTCATTTCACTATCTTTCCCTCAACCTTTTCAGTTTAAATGCTTTATGTTTGATCTCCAGTTTTTCAAATTTCACAGAAGTACTGGGCATTTGACAAAAGGCACCATGTGTTGTAATCTTCTACATCTACTATTAGAGTGGATTAATATTTGCACCCAAAAGCCAGCACTGTAGCCAATTCATCGGGGTGGGGGAGGGGGCAGAACGGGGGAGTTCATCATGTACGCTCATAGCTGTAGCCCCCTGACAATGCAGGGATCATAGTATTACTGATGCCTAAGCTGTAACCTCCCCATGTATGCCGAGGAGTAGGTGTCTGTCCAGTCTGGGGCACCAGGACTTGGGGCAATGGCTACTATGCTGGGCAGATTTTGCTGTTGTGGGGTGGCATCCATAGGGAGAGCTACTGATATGAGTGAGTGGAATCAGTACAAATGATCTTCAATGAAGCAGATCAGACTCACCCATATCGGAGGTTGAACCAATGTGGCCATCTCAGCGGATAGAAAGCAAGATTTTAATGCAGATGCCTATAACTGAATGGTGTTTTTGTCTTTGGCCACACTACAGGATGAGAGTCAGGCACTAAGAAATGGAAAAGAACAGTTCTTGGTATGCTATAGAACTTTCAGAGAATCCTTTGCAACAATGAAGCAACTGCTTTCCACTGAAAGCATTGAGGATAGGTTCAGAAAAGTTGCTGCAATAGAGAAGATGAGAAATGGATCCTTTTTGATCAAAACATTGAATGCTAACCAATCCCAGGCCCTTCATGCCTGTGACATGCTTGAGGATATGCCAGTTACTATCTCTCTTCATAACAAACTTAATATGATACAAGGTGCAAAAAAGGGCAGCTCGTTTTGTATTATCACGTAATAGGGAAGAGGGTGTGGCAGATATGATACGCGAGTTGGGATGGAAGTCATTAAAGCAAAGACGTTTTTTGTCGCGGCGAGATATATTTACGAAATTTCAGTCACCAACTTTCTCTTCCGAATGCGAAAATATTTTGTTGAGCCCAACCTACATAGGTAGGAATGATCATCAAAATAAAGTAAGAGAAATCAGAGCTCAAACAGAAAGGTTTAGGTGTTCGTTTTTCCCGCGCGCTGTTTGGGAGTGGAATGGTAGAGAGATAGTATGATTGTTGTTCAATGAACCCTCTGCCAAGCACTTAATTGTGAATTGCAGAGTAATCATGTAGATGTAGATGTAGAAGGTTTCATATTCATTGAGACCTAATGCTACAAACAGATAAAGAATGTGCTAATCTTGAGTAGCATGGAGTCCTTTTGTTCAATACATCCAGAGAGGACCTAAGGATAATAGTGCGGACAATGGAACTTTCGTCCTAGCCTTCAAAGGAAATGGTTTACCTGAGAAAGTTAAGCTCATGGTTTAGTGTCAAGCCCTACTTTCCTCCTCCTAAAATGTTTTCAGTGCCAGATGTTTGAGTACATGCCCTCCTTATGTATTAATGAGGCTACCTGTGAGGCATGTGGCAGGACAATGCATGAGGGCAGCCCTTGCAAACAATCCCCTACATGAGTAAATTGCCCAGAACACCAGCTGCTCATTCGCCAATGTGCTCCATTTTCAAGAGGGAGAAGAAAACCCAGAAATATAAAACACTTGACTATCTGTCATATCAAGACACCAAGAAAAAACTTGGATGAGTCCACCCAATTGATATGATGACAAACTTTGCAAACGTGTCAAAATTCACATCTATCACTATGACAAGGTCTCAAACAGCAGCTCCTGGCCCTAGCCACATGTCGATGCCTGTTTGTCAGTCGGAGAGGACACCATCTCTCTCAACCTCCACACCCTCCAGAACCACAGCACCAGTGATAACTACCCTGCCAGTGGAGCTGGAGTTACTTCATTCTACTCCAGCATCTTCAAGGAAGAGGACATCTGCCAAGGTGAAACAGTCTCACGGTCTACCATCACCCAGTGGCTGACAGAGCCACAGGCTGCAAGTCGTAAAAAAAAATGGACCTCTTCTATCCCAGAAGTGAAGACATAAAATCATCCCAGAAACAGAAAGACCACAAGGACAAGAAGGATAAATGAGAAGTTAAACAAAATTCTACTGCTTCAATCAATAGTCAGTCAATGAGAGTCTTGGTATCTGGAAGCCAGAGGACATTATTACAGTTTCAAATTGGCTCTTGGGCATTCTAATTAACCACATATCAACTGATTCACCTGGAATCTGCAGTGTGCAAAGTTCTGTGCATTGCCAAAACCTGATCGCTGTGACCTTTGGCCTACAGAAGGCATACCTGGCACCATCACATGCTGTTTACACAGCATAAGTAGCACTTCTGGGGCTGTTTACCCATTTTTGTCCAGAATTTTGTATCCCTATTGCAATTCTGTTTAGGTTTCACCTTCAGCAATCAACAACCACAGGAAACAGGGCTCTCTCAGGGATCAGTTCTTAGCATAATCCTCTTTTCCATCACAATCAGTGGTATCGTGACTGCAGTGGGACCCATGATCTCACCATCACTATATGTGGATGATGCTCTCCATCACTGCAAACCACAGAGTGCCAACTTCAGATGGTCATACATAAAGTGGCCCTGAATCATGGATATTAATTTTCTCCCACCAAAATTCATGTTGTGCTCTTTTGTTGATTAAAGACTGCGCTTTGATGCCTAGAACTCTACTTCAGTAACCTGTTGCTTGAAGATGTTGAAACGTTCATATTTTTTTACCTTTTATTTGACAGTAAGTTAATGTGGTTACCACATGGTCGGCATTTCAAGGCAATGCATAAGATAGCTTAATACCAACAGATTTCTCAGCAGCACTTCGTGTGGCGCAGACTGTACAGTTATTCTGTGATTTTATAATGCTTTGATATCATCCCAACCAGATTACAGATACATTGCCTGCAGTTCATCAGCACCATCAGTGCTGAGCTTGTTAGACCCAGTCCACTGCAGTGATGTGTGGTTGACAACTGGAACCTTCCGTACAAGTCCTGTAAACAGCCTCCTGGTTGAAGCTGATGTCTTACTACTGAGGGTCACATGCCAGCGATTTTTGGTGAACTATGCAGTCACAGTCTGTCAGATGTCTTCTCAGCCATTTTACTCTACTCTGTTTCATAACTGATAGTTCAGACTGTTTATAAATTGGCCAAAAATGGATGGACCAGTTGGGCTATGACTGAAAGTTCTGCAAGGGCGTCCAACTGCCGCCTCTTGTCCCTGTGCCCATAAAGTCCTCTCTCAGCATATTTCCCCTCCCATGTCATAAGTACCCAGTCCTATTATACAGAGGGATCTCTTTTGTTCTCAGACATCTGTTCTCCATGACTACCCAAATTTGGTATTCATCTACGCAGATTGATTGAAAGTCAATGGAGGAATTGGTTTTGATTTTGCACATGCAAGGGGGCCAAGAAGTATTTTCTGCTGAGTGTATGCAGTGTATACAGTCCAAGTTGGTTGCCATATCATGGGCTCTGCAGTACATTAAAACTCTACAAGAAAGGACTTTCTGTTTTTTTTTTTTTTTTTGTGTGACTATGAGCTGCTTACAAGTCATATCTCAGTGCTCCCCAGAAGCCTTCTTTTACTAACATCCAACACCTATTAGTTGACCTCCACAGCTCTAGAATGACAGCAACATTCATCTGGACACTGAGCCACATGGGTATTGTGGAAAATGAACTCTCTGACAAATTAGCTACAGAAGCAACCACAGGAGACAAGCTTGATGTCAGAGTACTGAGCACCCACTTGTGATTGCAACTGCTACATCAAGTTTTGATAACCTGGAATGGCTGGTTACCAAAACCCTCAAAATGTTGAGAAATCAAGGGGACCACCAAGGCATAGTGTACTTCTCTTGAACCCTCTCTAGAAGACACCATCAAACTGCATCAAGAGTACTTCCATCAATGCAGCTGTGGTACTCACCTTATGATTGCTGGCTGATCTGAGACGAGCAATCTACCTGTCTACCTCACTGCCTCAGATAGTAGTGGACGATAAGTTAGCACCTACCAGAGTCCTATGTTTCATGAGTGACAGCGTATTTTATTAGAAAATTTAATGCACCTCCATGTTTGATGTCACAGGTGGTTGTGTGAGGAGTACCTCTCACTGTGGTGTGTATCCCTGAGTGGCCTCAGACTATGTTCTCCCTCTGCACTGTCATGTATTTCTACACTTTTATATGCATATTTAGTACTGTAATCCATACACTCTGCATTTTCTCACCCCATTTTAATTGTACTGAGTATGATGACTCTTGCTGGTGTGTCCTTTAGTGACCAGCTACAATGTTAGCTCTCTTGATTTTATCTCAGTTTTAACTATCTAGCTAAAAGCTGATATCATGTACATTTTCAACCAGGATAATGTGGTCACAGACCCTGGAGCTGACAATTCCCCTTTTCTCATTTCATGTTGTTTTTTGCTTTTTTCCTGTGGACTGAGACACTGATAACCAATAGTAATAATCATCATCATCTGTACGAACACATAAATATTCAGATGAGGTGTGAGAAGTGCGACCTTACATAGTCCATACAAAAGTATTACAGAGATATTTAGAAAAAATCTTTGGAAGAATGGTGACACTGTTCTCACAAGACCCTGTTGGATAAATTTATATGAGCAGTATTTAAAGAAGACTGCATTTTTTTGCCCTGCCAACAGCCATCTAGTGACAGTGCTAGCAGGAAGTATATTTCCACTCTGCTGTGAGTCCTTTCTTTGTGTAGAATTGTTGCACAGGTAATATGTGTTTGCTATGCAAAGGAATACAGTGTCCTGATAGAAAGTGTTTCAAGTGAAATGGCACAATACAACTGTTCTATTTGCCAAAAAGTATTTGTGTATGATTTGTATGTGCATACACTATTGGTGCATGTTGTAAGGAGATTATTTCAAAAGGCATTTCCTGATGTTCAAGTTTCCAACTGGAGGACAATTCATCAGTTGATAAATAAATTTCATCAAATAGGTAGTGTTATTGTCAGGAAACATAGACAACCACGTACAGTACTCACAGAAGAAACTCTCGGTGACGTTAGGCGTGTTCTGGAAAGATCTCCTAGAAGATCAGTTTGACATCTTTCTCAGAAAATGAGAATTTCGTAGGTGTGATTCTTGAGTTTCTCCCAGCGTATTTGATAATCAAAATATCCACGGGTGTGCTGCCAGTCTATAGTGTCCAACGGGCACAATATTTCGGCGATCATACATGTCGCCATCATCAGGTGAACTGACGGACTGAGCTCCTGTGAACATGCCGGCACGGAGATCCGTACGCTATGGCTGCTCAGAGGGAACTGGGTTCAGTCGCGGCGGCGGCTGATTTAAATACCCTCCGCCCGCGGCGCGCTCCCTCCGCCGTCCGCGCCCCGCGCCACGGTCGCGCGGTGGAACAGATTGCGACGGCGTCTGAGATGACGTCGGTGTGACGGCTCTGTCCGCCGTGGTCGTCACAACTATACATTTGCTCGATTTACTCTTGATTAACCCGATCGCCGGTTCCCAAGCCTTGCTAAGATTATAGCCACAGTCACGGTTTATGAGATCGTCATTGGTGCGAATTTCGATGGGCTCTCTAACAACGCTGTCCCAGTATCTCGACGTCTGTACCAGAATCCTCGTGCGGTCATACTCCATGGCGTGATTTTCCGACAAACAATGTTCAGCGACCGCCGACTTGCTCGGATACATCAGTCGAGTGTGCCTCTGGTGTTCATGGCATCGATCCTCGATGGTACACATCGTCTGACCAATATACGACTTGCCACATTGACACGGAATCTGGTACACGCCGGCCTTCCTCAAACCGAGGTCATCTTTGGCGCTCCCCACCAGTGCACGAGTTTTATTTGGAGGACAAAACACAGTTCCGACCCGGTGTTTCTTCAGAATGCGGGCGATTTTCCCCGAGAGTGCGCCTGTGTATGGAATAAATGCAGTGCCTACCTCCTCCCTCGTGACTTCATCCATCTCAACAGGTTGTGCTGCAGTGGTTGGGCGGAGAGCACGTTGAATCTGCCACTCCGAGTACCCATTTTTTCGAAATACAGTTCTCAGATGTTCCAATTCCTGGGGTAGACTCTCTGCGTCAGAGATAGTGCGCGCCCTATGTACTAGAGTTTTAAGTACCCCATTCCTCTGTGAAGGGTGGTGGCAGCTGTCTGCGTGCAAATACAGATCAGTGTGCGTAGTCTTCCGATACACCCCATGACCTAGGGTGCCGTCAGCCCTTCTCTTGACCAAGACATCAAGGAAAGGTAATTTACCCTCCGTTTCAGTCTCCATAGTGAATTTGATGTTGGGGTGTATGGAGTTTAGATGTGTAAGGAAGTCAAGGAGTTTATCCATACCATGTGGCCAGATGACGAACGTGTCGTCCACGTAACGGAAAAAGCAAGTAGGTTTCCATATGGATGACGACAGGGCTTCCTCCTCGAAGTTCTCCATGTACAAATTTGCTACCACCGGTGAGAGTGGGCTACATGGTATGGATAAACTCCTAGACTTCCTTCTGTACAAGTGATAATTTTTTTAGTTCAACATGTAGATCATCTTTACCTCTGGTATTGTAGTTATGGTATGAACAATTTGTTTCATACTGAGCATAGTCTTTATTAACTACATTCATCAGAGAGTATATGTACTGACATTTTCTACATGAGGTTCGTGGAGGAACCCCACACACGATTCTCACTGCCCTCTTCTGAGCAGTTAAGTTTTTTTTTGAGGCTGGTGAATTACCCCAGAAGATTATTCTGTAACTCATTAATGAGTGAAAGTATCCAAAGTAAGCTGATTTTAAAATGTTGATGTCCCCAAAATGAGTAATGATTCTTAGAGCAAAAGTTGCTGATGAAAGCCTTTTTAGAGTAAGGGACACATGCTGTTCCCAGTTGAGCCTACTGTCAATGTGAACCCGCAGGAATTTAGTGGAGTGCACCTGTTCTAGTTCCTGGTTGTCATGAGCAATTACTTTATTTTCTACAGTTTTATTTTTTGTGTGGAACTGTATAAAATTAGTCTTTTAATATTAACTGAAAGAGAATTAATTGAAAACCAAGCCATAACTTCTCTGAGTATATCATTAACATCAGTCTCCAGATCAGCAGTAGACTTACCATCTACTACAATGCTTGTATCATCAGCAAACATTGTGAATTTACAATTTTTACTAATGGACAGGGGTAAATCATTAACATATATTAAAAACAGCAATGGTCCAAGGACAGATTCCTGGGGAAATCCATGCTGAATTTTGTCCCATTCAGAATCCACTAGATTAGAAGATCCTTTGTTGCAACCATTTACAACCACCTTTTGTTTCCCGTCTTCAAGATATGATTTTAGCCAGTTACCTATAGGCCCTTTGATTCTGTAATGATAGGCCTTCTCCAAGAGTATCTTGTGGTTTACATAATCAAAGGACTTGGAAAGATCACAGAAGACACCAACTGGTGACTTCTTATTATTAATAGACACCAAGACATCATTTTTGAGTGAATATATGGCACGCTCTGTGGAAATCCCTTTTTGAAAACCAAACTGTCTGTGGTTAATAATATTAAGTTTATCAAGATGTGCCACAGTCCTGTTATACACTGCCTTTTCAAGAACCTTTGAAAATGTTGTTAAGAGAGAGACAGGACGATAATTTTTGACATCTGTAACATTGCCAGACTTGAAAAGGGGTCTCACAATGGTATATTTCATTCTCTCAGGAACAACTCCCTCATAAAGAGATGTCTCACAATGGCATATTTCATTCTCTCAGGAACAACTCCCTCATAAAGAGACGTCTCACAATGGCATATTTCATTTTCTCAGGAACAACTCTCTCATAGAGAGACGTGTTCGAAATGTGAGCAAGTACTGCACTTACATCATTACTGCAGGCTTTCAACAGTTTACTAGAGATGTCATCTATACCTGAAGATCCTTTACTTTTCAATGAGTGAATTATTTTTTTATTTCATTAACAATTATGGGTGTCACATTTATATCATTAAAACATTGTGGAAGATTAAGTTTCAGAATATCTGCAGCTTCCCTTAGGTCACCACTGTAACCTATTTGAGAAGTGACAGTTAGGAAGTGGTTGTTAAATGTGTCTGCTATATGTTTACTATCAGTTATTTCCAAATCGTTAATTTTTAGGACAGCAGTTTTTACATTGTCAGATGGTGCAGTACCTGTTTCCCTCTTTATTACATTCAAATCGTTCTGATTTTATTATTTGAACAATTAATTTCAGATTGTATGGACATACTTTTAGATTTTTTAATGACTTTAGTTAAGATTTTACAGTATGTCCTATAATAGTTCGTCTGGAGGGGATTATTGGATTGTCTGAATATTATATATAGTTCTCTTCTCTGTGCCATGTGAAACTGTACATAATGGTTTTTTTTTATATTTAGAGAGAGTCGATTACAGTTAAACCATTTCAGAATGTCATCAAATGTATTGTTCACATATGTTTCCCAGTTGTTCCCTGTTGCCTTGTCAACTGGAAGAGAAGTATCATCAGTGAATAGGGTGAACTTGCTCACTGATGTCGTGCAGTGTGGGAGGTCATTTACAAATATAAGAAACAATAAGGGTCACAGTACTGAGCCTTGAGGCACTCCAGTGTTGACTATGCCCCACTTGGATAAAGCTGGGATTCCACTACCGTCAGTAACTATTACCTTTTGTTTCCTACCTGCAAGGTAGGATTTAATCTATATTCCCATTATTCCACTTAAGCCATAGTAGTCTTCTTTATTTAGCAGAATTTCATGGTTGACACTGTTAGAGAGGTGTGTTAGGAAAAGAACAAGGATGCCATATGCCCTCTTCAGATAGTGTATGCATCTTCCAGTTTCTGTTGGGATAGCACTCTTTTGCAGACATGACTAATATGTTCCTACCAGTTAAATTTTGAATCACTTTCAAAGTCTAACAGTTTTATTGATTTACTTTGTACATCTTTAGTTAATCCCAGAATTATTTCTTGCCTTTTATCACAATTACAGAAGAATTCATTTCAAGAAAACCCATTTGTTACTTGTTACAGTTGTCACTAATTCTTAGATGTTGTGGTGTGTATTAAGCAGTGTCATGTTACTTGCTTAATATACTACTGAATTTGATCCTATATGGAAAGGTAAATCATCAATTGAAACAACAAAATGAAATGTACCAAGGACTGAGCCCTGTGATGCACTAGTTGGAACATTTGTTTACTGAATAGAGCCTATTTTTAAATGAGATGAACTGGTTCCTGCTACGGTACTTAAATAGGTCTTGATTATAGGCAAAGATGGGTTGTATATGCCATAAAATTCCAGCTTTGCAAGTAGGCTGTCAAAGGAACACAGTCAAGGACTTTATTAAGATCACAAAGTGACAGATATGAGATACTTATTTTGCAAACACAGCTAACAACTTCAGCTACGAGCAGTAGTAGTATTTTTACTGTGTTTGAGAGGAGATTATTATTTAACTTGTTTTTTAGCTGAATTTAGCACAAGCAAGCAGTAAAATCAAATTGCAATACAGCACTAGTTATTAATACAGCTTTTGACAACTGCTTCAGTTCACTCATTCAATACCCCTGAAGATTGTCAATGTAAGGAGTTCTATGGGACATAATGAAACAAATGAAAGGTCTCTCAGTATTGCATTCCAGGGATGGAAAGTTGCTGCACTGCTCTCAAATGAGACTACAGTGAAAAATAAGCACACTTTTGATTTAAAAATGTAATCTTTCACTCCCACATCAAGAAATTTTCTACTTGCCCTTATAATTTGAGTGCATCAGCTCAGGTATATCATGTTCAAAAGTCTATCATAACTTCTCTGGAAACTCAAACACGAAGAAAGGTGTCTGATAAATTTAGAGATGTTCAGAGAAGAATGTGCATCAGCCTACTGTCTCTGTTATATACATTATATAAGTATTCTCATCACAAAATAAGGAAGATCAGGGCACATACAGATAGCATGTCCGCAACTCGTGGTCTTGCGGTAGCGTTCTTGCTTCCCGTGCACGGGGTCCCGGGTTCGATTCCCGGTGGGGTCAGGGATTTTCTCTGCCTCGTGATGACTGGGTGTTGTGTGTTCTTCATCATTTCATCATCATTGACTTGCAAGTCGCCGAAGTGGCATCAACTAAAAAGGACTTGTAATACGGTGGCCGAACTTCCCCTCATGAGGCCTCCCGGCCAACAATGCCATACGATCATTTCATTTCATTTCATTGTCAAGTGCCCTGCTGACTGAGATGCCCAAGCATGCTTCATGACCTGCTCTCACTTCTCTACTTCTGCCGGTAACTCTCTCCTTTCTTCCAGGAATGCTGGTCCCACAAGGTATACAGGAGATATTATATGAAGTTTAGGAGATATGGGAGAGGTACTGGTGAAAGTGAAGATGTGAGGGCAGGTCAGGAGCCATACTTAGGTAGCTCAACTGGTAGAGCATTTTTCCGTGGAAGGCCAAGGTGCCAGGTTCGAGTAATGGTCTGGCGCACAGTGTTGCTCTGCTAGGAAGTTTTGAATCAGCATATACTATGCTGCAGAGTGAAAATTCATTCTGGAAATAATCTCCTAGGCTGTATGTGAACCATTTCTCTGCAATATCCTTTTTCCTTCTAGTGATAGTTATGGAAGGTAGCAAAGGAGAATTTTTGTGACATTTGTATAGTAGGAGAGATGTCTAGTGGAAACAGAGCTGTGAGCATGAGTTTTGAATCATGCTTGGATATCTCAGGCAATAGAAAGACAAAAGTCCCAGGTTCGAGTCCTGGTCTGGCACAAAGTTTTATTCCACCGGAAAGTTTCAAATCAGTGCATACTCCTCTGAAGAGTGGAAATTCATCCAGATCCTATACTATTTTATTACATCAGATGTAATATAATTTCATTCAGTCACAACAGTCGAATAATTAATAGTTAGTTAATGTTATTGGCCACTTAATGGAATGACCATATTAATCTATTTGTCAAGCAGTCACATTCCAACTTTGGAGGAGACAGGATACAGAATTCTCGTGCACTCCATTCTTTGGTAACGTTCGTGTACATCATATTCTCACTGAGCTAGATTTACAGTTGAGAAAGATAGGTTGAATCCGCTCCGGATCACCTATGTAACATTAATCCCATGTGCATCATAGATCTAAAAATATAATAATTCATTACTGTACCAAGAACTCTTCTAGTTGTCCTGATACTATTATAGTATAAGGTGACTGTAGCATATTCAAAAAGCACCTGATAGGCATTTACTCATTTTGAATTTTGTAATTTCTGTGATTGGGTACAATTTGTATTTCCACACTGAAATTTACCTTAAGATGGAAGGGATGTAATGTAAACTATACGTATGAATGAACCTTTGTTATGTGTTTCTTAATTTTAACAGTGGATGTGATGTGTTTGTAGTGGGGAGATAAGGGGCAAGCTTTGCATTTTCCTAGGAAAATGTGGGAAACTGCCTAAAAATGACACTTTCTAACTGATGTATTAAGGTCAATGGTTGTTAATCTGATGCACAAATTTGATCCAAGACAGCTTCATGTCATTGTCTTGCAAATTACCACACTACTCATTCAGCTATATGAGAACGTCTGAAGCAACTTTATGAAATTGAGAAATGTGGTCTTTACAAACATCTATCAAAAATCAAACAAATATTCTGATTTTGTTATGTATTTTAAATTCTAGAAAGCTGAATACAAGAATTTTGTATTGGCTACTAAAAAGTTGCCAAATTGTATCTTCAGCCTTCAACACAGAACTAGGACAAAGGCAGTGTGGGCTACTGTTCAGTCCAAATTAGGATACCTTAAAAAGTTGAAGCCTGGTTCAGTCAAAATGAACTAAATCTAAATGTAACTAGAAGCCAGATGATCCAAATCACTAGGATGGAAATACATAAAAATAACTCGGAATGATCAGATCACAGAGGCAAACCATGTAAAGATCTTAGGCCTAAATCTATGCAAAAAATAAACTGGAAGATACACATGGACTACTTATCAAATAAATTAAATAGCTTAGCACTTGCAATGTATATTTTGTCAAGTGCCACAAAGTACACCAGAAAAATAACTTATCATTGTTACTTTCTGTCAGTTATTTGTTACAGTTTGTTATTTTTTATTTATTAATTTTTGTTCCATTGATCCAGTATATAAGAGAATTGCATGGTTATGCAACAAGTCATAATTATACATAATCTTCTGTGGTAAATCAACAAATGTCTTGAGGCACCTAGTACTCTAAAGAAAATTAAATAGGAAACACCCTCCTCGAGGGGACAGCTCAGGGTTCAACTGTTGAATTAAATGATGCACCTGTGGACTGACTGTTGCTAAAAAAAAATAAAAGCCCAACTTCAATTTTCATCGCAGATTCCATGTGCCAGTAAATGTTGTTCCAACTGTTCAACATAATTTGACCATGGCTTGACAGACCTATCGAAAGCTGGAAACATCGGTGGAGATACGTGCAATGTGTTCAATTTACCTGCGATGGAATTGACCCTACGGGCTACTTCTTGCAACCTGGCGAGTGAGAGCAAATTTCTGAATGTGTGAGCATTGCCTGAATCTGCTGTAGAGTTTCCACCAAGGACTGAAGAAGCTCCTCTGAGGAGGCCATTCCATTTGATAATGAAAGTTTTATCCTTGTCACAAATACCTGTAGTGTCATGCAGTCGGCAGGAAAGAACTTATAGTCAATTTGATCACACTTTATTACAATTAAAGAAAAGACACCTTCTTGGCATACACTAAGTTTTAAATGCAGAACAAACAGAAAAAAGCCACAACTCTGTGGTAGCAAAACAGGTAAGGAAACAAGACAATGAAAGTGTAGACATCACTGCCAAATTTAAATGTTGGCATGCGGTGGAGGAATGTAGGATGTGGATGGAAACTGTCAGGATGCGCTGTATTAAAACACGGCCATGATCTTCAAGTGTTTTTTTGTTCTCAGCTACAGTGCTGCATGCCGCTCTGTCTACGTCACAGGGTCCTGCGATGCTGAGGACGCCACTTCACCGTCTGCAAAACAGCTTGGCGTGGAAAGGCTACCTCGGCGATCTGTGCATACTGCAGCGTGCTGGCCCTGTACAGCCGCAAAGTTTTGATGATGTCAGGATGTGCCAGCAGCCGACTCAGCAGCCTTCATCCCCGTTGCCTCAGTGCCGCTTACTGGGAGCTGCATGGTGGCCTGCTGCAAGTTTCTTCACCACCGTGGTTAAGATTGTGGCAACAGCAATCTCCTGCGATCTGACAGCCAAATCTGCGGTCCTCGCCTCAGGATGCCTCTGACGTATGTTGGTAACCAAAAAGACTGCCCATGGTAGTGAGTGGTCGAGTGGCCCGCCACTGGCTGGCTACGGACCCCATGTTGGCCTCAGAGGGTCGAACAAGTGACCCGCTGTGGACTGGAATGTTGGCACCCCATCTACTGCTGCGTGTAGCCGGTGGTGTAACACACGCTGCCGTCCAGGAGAGCTGCCACACTTGAATCCCCCTCGTTAGAAAACTGGCACCTATTTACATGTGGCTGTGCACCTCTGTTTTGCTAACGCGCCACTCCGAGTCATGTACTCATAACACATAGGTTGTGCCAGTGGGCCCCTTCTGTCTGTAACTTCCGCCATGCAAACTGCTGTGTTTACTCTTTTCAGCAGTTCTACGGCCCTGTGGCCTACATTCTACTTCTTAACCACTGGCCAGCATATCTTACTGTCAACAGGCCTGCACCTAGCTGTAGCTTGTGCACTCAGAAATATTGCACCGAATTGAACTTTCCTATCTTAAATGGTGGTGCTACTACAGAAGAGAATACTGACCAAAACTACTTTACCAAATACATCATGCTACTACAAGACTATGGCGAGTTAATACAAGGCTAGGGCTGGCGTAAGTACTGCGCAGAGCTGTTCCTAGCAGCTGGTAAACACTGCTGGTCTGACAGTCTAGGCATGGTTATAAAGCCAGGTCGGTGGAGTGCTACTTTAGTCATATGAGTTTCAATTGTTGGAACACTGTCTCATGTTGTCTGGCGAAGTAGTTCCGTTTTTATTCGGAAAGCCTGTTATTATTTCTGTCTGCTGGCGATGTTTCACACCACACTTCTGAAAAGGGGTTGGCAACCCATCTTGCAAGTCAGTTCTGCGGGCCCTCTGACAACAAGGGGACACTACGACAATACCCAATAGCAGAGTCCATAATGGAGGGAACCTCTATAATATACAGTCTCTGTAAAGAAACTTCTAAGGAAACGAAGATTACTGCATAATAGGTGTAAAACAAACTGTAAGGCTATTGACAGAAAGACACTGAGTGAAATGTATTTGGCGGTCAAGAGAGCAATGCGAGAAACTTTCAGTGACTAACGTAGCAGAATGTTGTCAAATGATCTTTTACAGAACCCAAAGAAATTCTGGTCATATGTGAAGGCTGTTAGTGGCACAAAAGTTAGTGTCCAATCCCTAGTGAATGAGACTGGAATTGAAACTGAAGGTAGCAAAGCAAAAGCTGAAATCTGTAACTCCATTGTCAGATAGTCCTTTAAAAAGAAAAACCACAAAAATTTGCCCAAATTTAGTCCTCATACCACCGAAAAGATGAAGGAAATAAGTATTAGTTTCAGTGGTATTGAGAAAAAAACTGAAATCATTAAAATTGAACAAAGCTCCAGGACTCGATGGAATCTCTGTCATATTCTACACCGAATTTGTGGCTGAATTAGCCCCTCTTCTGACTATAATTTATTGTAGACCCCTTGAGCAGAAAACAATGCCCAGTTCTTGGAAGAAAGCACAGCTCGCACCCGTCTACAAGAAGGGGGGAAGAATTAATCTACACAACTATTGTCCAATATCCTTGACACTGATTTGTTGTAGAATCTTAGAACGTAGTCTGAACTCAATCATAATTAGGTATCTTGAACAAAGTGACCTCAATACCAACTAGCATGGATTAAGAAAACATCAATCACATGAAACCCAACTTACTCTTTTTTCACATGAAATACGAAAGCTTTTGATCAAGGCAAGCAGGTAGATGTAGTACTTCTTGATTTTCAAAAAGCATTTGACTCAGCACTACAGCTATGCTTATTGTCAAAAGTTCGATCGTATGAAACCCAACTAACTCTTTTTTCACATGAAATACGAAAGCTTTTGATCAAGGCAAGCAGGTAGATGTAGTACTTCTTGATTTTCAAAAAGCATTTGACTCAGCACTACAGCTACGCTTATTGTCAAAAGTTCGATCGTATGGGGTATCAAATGAAATTTGTGACTGGATTGAGGACTTTTTTGGAGGGAGAGCACAGCATGTTATCTTTGATGGAAGTAAATGTCAGATGTAGAAGTAACTTCAGGTGTACCCAGGGAGGTGCGTTGGGACCCTTGCTGTTCATGTTGTATATTAACGACCATGGAGACAACATTAATAGTAAAATCAGGCATTTTGCAATGATGCAGTTATCTAAAATGAAGTACTGTCTGAGAGAAGCTGCATAAATATTCAGTCAGATAAGATTTTAAAGATGTGCAAAGATCAGCAACTTGCTTTAAATGTCCAGAAATGTAAAATTTTGCACTTTACAAAACCAAAATGTAGTGTCCTATGACATAATGTCAATGAGTCACTGCTGGAATTGGCCAGCTCACACAAATACCTGGGTGTAACACTTTGCAGGGATTTGAAATGGAATGATCACATAGGCTCCATTGTGGGGTTAAGCGGTGGTAGACTTCAATTTATTGGTAGGATACTGGGGAACTGCAATTAGCCTACCAAGGAGATTGCTTAAAAATCACTCTTATGACCTATCCTAGAATATTACTCCACTGTGTGAGACCTGTACTAGATAGGACTAACAGGGGATATTGAACATATACCGAGAAGGGCAGCATGAACGGTCACAGGTTTGTTTAACCCATGGGAACTGAGCTGGAAGACTCTTGAAGATGGACCTAAACTATCCTAAGTAAGTCTGTTAACAAAGTTTCAAGAACCAATTTTAATGATGATTCTAGTAATATACTACAATCCCCTACATATCACTCACATATGGATCATGAGGATAAGATCAGAATAATCACTGCATGCACAGAGGCATTCAAACAATCATTCTTCCTGTGCTCTATATGTGAATGGAATAGGAATAAATCCTAATAACTGGTACAATGGGATGTATCCTCTGCCATGCAGCTCACGGTGGTTTGCAGATTATAGGTTTACATATAGATAATTTCTACTGCTGTATCTTCCCTGTACTTGCTAATTCTGCTTTCCCACCACCATTGCGCCTTCTTTGCCATTTCGCCTATCCTTTGCCCACTGTCTATCAGCCACTCTGTTCCTTTCTTCCCTTACCCTAATTACTTTTTCACATTTTTATGTGTTCTATACATTATCATATTTTTTGTGTAATGTTTTTTAAACTTTCAATTGCTTCAACATTTCAGACTGAGCTGCTATGCATACTGATTCTGGCTCATTCATTCATGATGTAATGAAGGACAGCCATGAAGAATGTGGAGCAAGTCAACTTAACTTATACATTAACAGGCAGAAGTAGCCTGTGTACTCTACTAAATTTTACTGGCTAACAACCCTAACTAGTGTGAATCCACTCACATTGTTTATTGTGGGAATTACTGCTAGATTACTTTCCCTAAGTGCTGTAACTAATGATACTATGTAGCCACAGGTCTTCCACTTAAACTAGGCAACTGCTGTTTTTATCTACTATTTCACACAAAGCATTTATGTAATCTCAGTGACTTCAGAGGATTCTATTAGTTGTCTCATTTCTGTAATAGTTAAAACTTGTTTATTATGAGCAGTAATGTTAACCAAAATTTGCATCTCTATGTCCAAATATTCTGATAAAGTATAGCAGTATGTCAGATAACCTCACTTTATTTTTGAATATTTAGGTATTCCAATTTTGTGCCTAATTACTGGCAGCAAACTTTTTCTCCAGAATACAAAACACCCTTCTGAACTCTAGACAGGGATGAAATGTCTCTATGGAAATCAGTACTATGGCTGTGTATTTATAAATTTGTCATAGCCTCATAGATATACTCTTACTGCTGTTGCTGCTCCGTCCATTACCAAACTGATGATTCCTAATGCCTGTGGATATTTTCTATCAATTGGTCCCTTCTTTTAGTCAAGTTGCACCACATTTTTTCCCAAGTTTGTTTCAGTACCTCCTTGTTAGCTATTCAGTCAATCCATCTAATCTTTAACGTTCTTCTTTAGCATCACATTTCAGAATCTTCTATTCTTTCAAGTATGAGCTGTTTATCACTCACATTTCACTTCCATGTGAGGCTACACACCAGACAAATACCTACAGAAAAGACTTGATAACACTTATATTTATATTCAATGTTAGCAAATTTCTTTTATTTGGAAATGATTTTATTTATTTATTCTCATCTGCCATTTATGTCCTCTCTACTTTGACCTTCATTGGTTATTTTGCTGACCAAATAACAAAAGTTGTCTATTAGTTTTGGTGTTTCACTTCTTAATTTAATTCTTTCAGCACTACCTAATTTAATGTGAACACATTTTGTTATCCTTATTTTACTTTTGTTGACGTTGATTTTATCCTCGTTTCAAGACACTATCCATTTTGTTCTATTGCTCTTCCAAATTCTTTGTTGTCTCTGACAGAATTATGATGCTGACAGCCAAGTTTTAATTTCTTCCTGCTAAACTTTAATTCCATTTCCAATTTTCCCCTTGGTTTCCTTTAGTGTTTGTTCAAAGTACACACTGAATGGCATTGTGTGTAGGCTACAGCTCTGTCTCACTATTGCTTTCTTACCATGTCCTTTGAGTCATAGTTGCAGTCTGGTTTTTGTATAAATTGCAGATAGTGTTCCATTCCCTATATTTTATTCTTCCTACCTTCAAAATTTAAAAGAGAGTATTCCAGTCAATGCAGTTATAAGAGCCAAGGGACATGAAAGAGGAGCAGAGGTTGAGAAGTGAGTGTGACAGGGTTGTAGCATATCTCAAGTGTTGTACAACCTGTACATTGAGCAAGCAGTAAAGGAAATCAAAGAAAAATTCAGGGTAGAAATTAAAGTTCAGAGAGAAGAAATAAAAACTTTGAGGTTTGCCAATGACATTGTAATTCTGTCAGAGACAGGAAGGGACCAGGAAGAGCAGCTGAACAGAATGGACAGTGTCTTGAAAGGAGGATATATGATGAACATCAACTAAAGCAAAACAATGATAATGGAATGTAGTTGAATTAAATCAGGTCATGCTGAGGGAATTAGATTAGGGAACAAGACATCAAAAGTAGTAGACGAGTTTTGCTATTTGGGTAGCAAAATAACTGATGATGGCTGAAATAGACTGCGACTGGCAACGGCAAGGAAAGTGTTTCTGAAAAAGGGAAATTTGTTAGCATCTAATATAAATTTAAGTGTTAGGAAGTCTTTTCTGAAGATATTTGTGTGGAGTGTAGCCAGGCATGGAAGTGGAACATGCATGACAAAAATTTTAGACAAGAAGAAAATAGGAGCTTCTGAATTGTGGTGCTACAGAAGAATGCTGAAGATCTGGAAATTAGATAATTAGATGGGTAGATTGCATAACTAATTTCGGTGGGGGGGAAGGGGAGGGGGAGATACTGAATGGAAATGGGGAGACAAGAAACTTGTGACTCAGCTTGACTAAAAGAAGGGATCAATTGATAGGACATATTCTGAGACATCAAAAGACCACCAGTTTAGTAGTGGTGGGTCAAAACCATAGAGAGAGACACCAAGAGGTGAGTACAGTAAGCAGATTCAGAAGGATGTAGGTTGCAATAGTCACTCAGAGATGAAGAAGCTCGTACAGAATAGAGCAGAATGGATCAAATCAGTCTTTGAAAACCACAACACCACCACTCTAGTCAATATTGTTAAAAGCTTTCTTATACAATTAACCATATATACCATTAGGGAGTACAGTGATGAGGCAAAACTTTATGACCAATTGATTCCACAGATTTTCCCGGCATCTTATATATTTATGCTCTTCACGGGTATGCTGCCAGATATGATCGTCTTCACTGCATGATATTTTGGCGATCCATCTGGCTGCCATCTTCAGGTGTGATTGCTGAGTACACAACCATGCCAAACTGGATGAACATCAGAAATGGCAGCTCCTTTATACCCTGGGTCCAGGCCACTGCGCCTGCGCGAGAAGCTGAAGAGCTGCCCCCAGCAAAGCGAAGAATTGCAGTGCCGCCGGCGGTAGAAACTGGTGAAAGTGATAAGTCACAAATTAAGATGTAGTGGGTCAAAAACCAGACCATTGTTGAAACTTCCTGGCAGATTAAAACTGTGTGCCGGACCGAGACTTGAACTTGGGAACTTTGCCTTTCGCAGGCAAGTGCTCTACCAACTGAGCTACCCAAGCATGACTCACTCCCTGTCCTCACAGCTTTACTTCTGCCAGTACCTCGTCTCCTACCTTCTGCAAGGTTTGCAGGAGAGCTTCTGTAAAGTTTGGAAGGTAGGAGATGAGGTACTGGCAGAAGTAAAGCTGTGAGGACGGGGCGTGAGTTATGGTTGGGTAGCTCAGTTGGTAGAGCACTTGCCCGCGAAAGGCGAAGTTCCCGAGTTTGAGTCTCGGTCCAGCACACAGTTTTAATCTGCCAGGAAGTTTCATACCAGCGCACACTCCACTGCAGAGTGAAAATCTCATTCTGCAGACCATTGTTGTTTCATATCAGATAAAATAGGGTTCCATGTATTGCTTTATCTCTGTTAATAATGTCATCAGATAATCGTATTTTGATGGATTCCTTGAGAACACAATCCCAGTGATGAGAAGCCAGAGCAATAATTTGTGTCTCTTTAAATGACATGGTATGCCCTTCATTGAGACAATGTTCAGCAATGGCAGAGTTTCCAGGCTGAAGCAAATGTATGTGACGCTGATGTTCCACACATTGGTCATGAACAGTGCGAATAGTCTGTCCAATGCCTTTCCACAATGACAGGGAATTTTATAAACTCCAGGCTTTCTCAATCCCAAATCATCTTTAACAGATCCAAACTGGGTACTAGTCTTGGACAAAGGCAAAAGAACACTTTTAACAGCATACTTCCTGAGAATTCTAGAAATTTTTGACGAAATACTTCCAGCGAAGGGTAGAAAAGCAACTGATTTACTAGTATCCGGCACTGGTTCACTTGATGGTCCAAATTGAAAAGCATGAGTAATTTGATGATCAGTGTATCTGTTGAACTTGAAGACAGCCTTAAGATGATCCAGTTCCTGTGTCAAAGTTTTGGGATTAGAAATGGCATAAGCTCTCTTGACCAATGTACGTAGAACTCACATGCTCTGGTTGAATATAGTAGAATGAATATAGTGGTCCGTTGGTGTGGGTTTATAGTATATGCTATGTCCCCAGAACAACCAAAAAAGGTAATTTGACATTTTTTCAATTTCCATTGAAAATTTGATGTGTGGGTGAAGACAGTTAAAATGATCTAAAAACTGGTTAAGAGCTTCCATTCCATGTGGCCAAATAATGAAAATATCATCCACATATCTCCAAAAATATGTAGGTTGAAGAGAAGAAGTCCTGAGTGTGATATCTTCAAAATCTTCCATAAAAAGATTGTTTACAATAGGGGAAAGTGGACTCACCATAGCCACACCATCAGTTTGTTCAAAAAATACATCATTAAATAAAAAATATGTCGATGTCAACATGTGGCGACACAGCTCCATAGATTCATCATCCGAAAGTTGACCAATTAACAACAAGGGCTCTTCCACAGGTACCTGGGTGAAAAGAGAAACCACATCAAAACTAACTAAAAAATCAGATGTTCCAACGCATAAAGACTTCAACCATTGAATAAAATCAGTCGAGTTGGACAAATGATGCTCACATTTCCCAATGTCTTCACTGCATGATATTTTGGATCCATCTGGCTGACATCTTCAGGTGCAATCGCTGAGTACACAACCACGCCAACATGGAACACTATTCTATTTGATATAAAACAACAATTGTCTGGTTTTCAACCCACTACATCTTAATTTGCAATGTATCACTTTTGCCAGTTTCTACTGCCGGCGGCGCTGCAATTCTTCGCTTCACAGGGGGCAGCTCTTCCGCTTCTCACGCAGGCCAGTGGCCTGGATCAGGGGTATAAAGGAGCTGCCGTTTCTGATGTTCATCCAATTCGGCGTGGTTGTGTACTCAGCGACTGCACCTGAAGATGGCGGCCAGATGGATCGCCGAAAGATCGTGAGGTGAAGACAATCATATCCGGCAGCATACCCGTGAAGAGCATAAATATATAAGATGCAGGGAAAATCTACAGGATCACATCAGAAACCTCTACTAATTCTTGTTAAGAGGTTTGATAAATTTCACTAAAGAAGAAAGGGAAGTTGCTGAGTTCACTTGTATTTTTATTGAGCTGCCATGATGAAGGTTATGTTCTCAAATGTGCTAAATTTTCTCACTTTATTGATACTAAAATTCGAAAAGGATCAAGAAACATGTTAGTTTGGCATTAGTATAGGAGAGAATTTGTTTCACACATCAACAATTGGATTTGATATCTAAAGAATTGTATTTCTTGCATTTAGAACTTTCTTCTTGTCTGTCTTCTGCATCCTGGGCATATTCGGATTCCACTTAGAAGAATACTTTTAAGAAACAATCTTTCAAATTTCTTCGATTTCGCCAACAACCATCCACATCTAATGACATTACTCATCGTCAGACTATTATTAATTTAACTGACAAGAAATTGGATGTTGCTACTTGGTCAGTTTTGGAAAATGGATGAACTTTATTCCTACACTAATGAACCTGCCTACCATTGGTTCCATTAGTGCTGTTGAACAGGCCATTGCTCGCTTTCCTGAAGATTTGGCAGAGGAAATTAGACAGGAAATTTCTTATCATCTTCGTCGTGCACTGCCACCACAGAGTAACATTTCTTCCAGTGAAAGGAAGGCCATTCGGTCATTGAGGTAAGATAAGGATCTTTTAGTTCTTCCTGCTGATATAGGTAGGGCTACTGTTCTTTTGTCTCGTGAAGTTTATTTAGCTAAAATGGCCTGTTTATTGGATGATTCTGCTCACCGTAAACTTCAGAGCGATCCTACAGACCGGATAAAGTGGAAGACCATTTGATTATCAAGAGGAGCTCCCTGCCAAAGCACACCATCAATAAACTTCATCCAGGGGCGGCAGTACCACCCAGGTTGTATGGTTTACCGAGGGTTTGTAAACCTGGAACTCCTCTTTGTCCTATCGTTAGTAATGTGGGCGCTCCTATATATAATTTAGCTAATAGTTAGTTTTGATGCTGTTTCTCTTTCACCCAGGTACCTTTGGAAGAGTCCTTGTTGTTAATTGGTCAACTTTTGGATGATAAATCTGCAGAGCTGTGTTGCCATATGTTGACATCGACATATTTTTTATATAATGGCGTATTTTTTGAACAAATTGATGGTGTGGCTATGGGGAGCCCACTTTCTCCTATTGTAAACAATCTTTTTATGGAAGATTTTGAAGATATCACACTCAGGACTTCTTCTCTTCAACCTACATATTTTTGGAGATATGTGGATGATATTTTCATTATTTAGCCACATGGAATGGAAGCTCTTAACCGGTTTTTAGATCATTTTAACTGTCTTCACCCACACATCAAATTTTCAATGGAAATTGAAAAAATGTCAAATTACCTTTTTTGGTTGTTCTGGGGACATAGCATATACTATAAACCCACACCAACGGACCACTATATTCATTCTACTATATTCAACCAGCGCATGTGAGTTCTACGTACATTGGTCAAGAGAGCTTATGCCATTTCTAATCCCAAAACTTTGACACAGGAACTGGATCATCTTAAGGCTGTCTTCAAGTTCAACAGATACACTGATCATCAAATTACTCATGCTTTTCAATTTGGACCATCAAGTGAACCAGTGCCGGATACTAGTAAATCAGTTGCTTTTCTACCCTTCGCTGGAAGTATTTCGTCAAAAATTTCAAGAATTCTCAGGAAGTATGCTGTTAAAAGTGTTCTTTTGCCTTTGTCCAAGACTAGTACCCAGTTTGGATCTGTTAAAGATGATTTGAGATTGAGAAAGCCTGGAGTTTATAAAATTCCCTGTCATTGTGGAAAGGCATTGGACAGACTATTCGCACTGTTCATGACCAATGTGTGGAACATCAGCGTCACATACATTTGCTTCAGCCTGGAAACTCTGCCATTGCTGAACATTGTCTCAATGAAGGGCATACCATGTCATTTAAAGAGACACAAATTATTGCTCTGGCTTCTCATCACTGGGATTGTGTTCTCAAGGAATCCATCAAAATACGATTATCTGATGACATTATTAATAGAGATAAAGCAATACATGGAACCCTATTTTATCTGACATGAAACAACAACAGTCTGGTTTTTGACCCCCTACATCTTAATTTGTGACTTATCACTGTCGACATGTTCTACTGCCGGCGGCGCTGCAATTCTTCGCTTTGCTGGGGGCAGCTCTTCAGCTTCTCGTGCAGGCGCAGTGGCCTGGACCCAGGGTATAAAGGAGCCACCATTTCTGATGTTCATGAAGTTCAGCATGGTTGTGTACTCAGTGATCACACCTGAAGATGGTGGTCATATGGATCGCCGAAATATCTTGCATTTGCCCAAGAAATTCACAGTGCCGTAGACACTGGCGAGCAGATTGATGCCGTATTCCTGGACTTCAGGAAGGCATTTGATATGGTTCCGCACTTACGTTTAGTGAAAAAAATACGAGCTTACGGAATATCGGACCAGGTTTGTGATTGGATTCAGGATTTCCTAGAAGAAAGAACACAACATGTCATTCTTAACGGTTCAAAATCTGCAGATGTAGAGGTAATTTCGGGAGTACCGCAGGGAAGCGTGATAGGACCTTTATTGTTTACAATATACATAAATGACTTAGTTGACAACATCGGTAGCTCCGTGAGGCTATTTGCAGATGACACGGTTGTCTACAAGAAAGTAGCAACATCAGAAGACTCGTACGTACTCCAGGAGGACCTGCAGAGGATTAATGCATGGTGCGACAGCTGGCAGCTTTCCCTAAACGTAGATAAATGTAATATAATGCGCATACATAGGGGCAGAAATCCATTCCAGTACGATTATGCCATAGGTGGTAAATCATTGGAAGCGGTAACGACCGTAAAATACTTAGGAGTTACTATCCGGAGCGATCTGAAGTGGAACGATCACATAAAACAAATAGTGGGAAAAGCAGGCGCCAGGTTGAGATTCATAGGAAGAATTCTAAGAAAATGTGACTCATCAACGAAAGAAGTAGCTTACAAAACACTTGTTCGTCCGATTCTTGAGTATTGCTCATCAGTATGGGACCCTTACCAGGTTGGATTAATAGAAGAGATAGACATGATCCAGCGAAAAGCAGCGCGATTCGTCATGGGGACATTTAGTCAGCGCGAGAGCGTTACGGAGATGCTGAACAAGCTCCAGTGGCGGACACTTCAAGAAAGGCGTTACGCAATACGGAGAGGTTTATTATCGAAATTACGAGAGAGCACATTCCGGGAAGAGATGGGCAACGTATTACTACCGCCCACATATATCTCGCGTAATGATCACAACGAAAAGATCCGAGAAATTAGAGCAAATACGGAGACTTACAAGCAGTCGTTCTTCCCACGCACAATTCGTGAATGGAACAGGGAAGGGGGGATCAGATAGTGGTACAATAAGTACCCTCCGCCACACACCGTAAGGTGGCTCGCGGAGTATAGATGTAGATATCTGGCAGCATACGCATTAAGAGCATAAAAAAAATTATTACCACCTGCTTAATAGGATGTTGTTCCACTTTCCAACAAAGTAAAGCAGAAGTATGTGGCACCAGATTTCTACACAAAGGTCAACCAATTCCCACAAATTACAGATGGTGGTTTACAGACATGCAGCTGGTGCCTGATAGGTGTTCCAATGGGTACAAATCAGGTACATTTGCTGGCCAAGACATCAATACTACTTCATTATAATGCCCCTGAAGCCACTGTAGCATGATTCTGATCTTGCAGCATGGACAGTTATCCTGCCGGAAGATGTCATCACTGTAGGGGGAGACTTGAAACATGAAATGATGCAGGTGGTCCGCAGTATTGTTCCTGAAGTTCACTCCTGTCACACTGCCGTCAATTACCAGCACGCAACCCATGGAAGCTCAACTCAATGTACCCCATAACATAATTCTGCCCTTACTGGCCTTCATCTGTGGTGCGATTCATGTTACATGCAGCTATTCACATGGATGTCAGCGTGTAAGAACCCAACCATTGACCAGGTGTAACAAGAAATGTGGTTCATTCAACAGACGACACCTATCTATTGTTCCACAGCGAAAATTCAGTAACGCTGTGCCTAATGCAATAACTAACGATGTCATTGGGTCAATACAGAAACACGTAGGGATCACGTGATATAGAGCTCCGTGGTGTGCTCTGAAAAACTTGTGCTTGCACCAGCATTGCGCTCCGTCATCATTTCTGCCACAGATCACTACTTGTTCTAGATTACACAGGGGCAACCCCCCCACCTCTAGATTTCGTGGTGAGACATGTTCATCAGTACCATACAGCCTACTCGTTATTTCACCATCCTTCAGCCACTTTCTATAGGTGCTCATGATAGTTGTACGTCCACAGGCGACCAGCTTCACTGTTTCAGAGATTCTTGTTTCCGGTCACTTCGCCACAAACATGTGCCCTTTGTCAAAACTGCTTATATCAGTGAATTTCCGCATTTGCACCTGTATCTTTGCTATAATGACTGGCCATTCGTCTCTCTTCCATTTACATTCTTCCCTTACTGTGTCACATGCCTGCAACACCACCAGGAGATATTCAACATCATTATGAGCAGTGGTCATAATGTTTTGGCTCATCATTGTATATGTACTGGCATTTGAGTGTGAGAATTCCCAACTCCCTGAAAAAGACTTCTTTAAGAAGTTCAGTTATTTTCTTATGGAATGCATCTGTAAAATAAATCGTTTTTGATATTAGCTGCATTGTCCCCGAAGATTATACCATTACAATATTGAGTAAAAGTATGCTTCTAGTCCTGTTTGCAGTTCAGCACAATGAGAGAGATTTCTAAGGGTCAGAAGGTAGAACTAAGCATTTTGGTTGACTGGTCCACCTCGGTTTATTGTCCATTTCCGATGTTCAGGAACTTAACACAATGAGCCTCATACAGTGTATGCCAATTGATCCCTCCTTGGGAAAAAAGTGGAAGAAGTGATTGAGTCATAACTATAAGGGGCAGTCAAACGAAAATGAGATGAATGGGAAAACATTAAGTAAACTGGTTATTATTCCAAAAGTAATCGCCATAACTATCAGTTTATTTATCCCACGATGAGACAAGACTGTCAACTACCTCCAGTGAAAAACACTTGTGTTTGCCTATGGAACCACAATTGTACCCAGGCTTTGTCTGAAGCAAACTGATGAGCACAAATGTCTTTCTTCAGGGCTCCAAAAATATGGAAATCGTATGGGGAAAGATTGGGTCTTTATGGAAGATGTGTAAGAGCTTCCAGTGAAACTTCTGCAGTGTAGTCAAAACAACATTTGCCCTTCATACAGTCCTGATTTCCCCACTTCTGATTTGCAAGCTTTTGCAACCTTGCAGAATGACATTCATGGCTGTTGATTTGTTTTTGGATGAAGGGGTGCACGCCTGGGTACAACCACGATTCCGTAGGCAACCGCAAACATTTTTCCATGAAGGCATTGACCTTTTTGTCTCACGGTGGGATAAATGTATTGATAATTATGGTGATTACTTTTGAAATTATGAAAAGTTTACTTACTTTTTCTCCGACTGCCTCATTTTCATTTCACCGCCCCTTATAAAAGTCTCTTGTTTATTTTCACTTAAAAAAGCGGTGGGAGGGGGTTATAGTACTGCATATTTCAGTCCTTCAGGAAATACATATGACTTATTGTTGAATTCCAAGTGGGGGTATTGCCTGAGACTGACCAACATATGTTCATGCCAAGGGACTCAGGAGGTTGATCACCATGAGACGAGGGCTAGACTTGGTTTGATAGAATCTCTGCTCAATTTACTGAGGGTTGGAAGATGACAAGGGGAATAATGGACTTAAGAGATACTATGATTTTCAGGTTTCAGTTACAGGAGCTGGCTGTCCTGACCGAGGAGTCCCACAGAAGTCGTGAAGGCCTTACACAGAGATGGTTGACTGTCAGTCACCATTCTGTGTGTTCTTTCCAACAATGCTCGACAAATATTATGTTAAGAACTGACAACAATAGTTTTCTGAACATTATACCTTTTGCTAGGGAAAGTCAAAAGCAAAACAGTGGCCCAGTATGGTGATTATCTCAACATTGCCAGTTACCATGGTAGGCACTGACTGAAGGGTGTGGCATGAGAGAAAGACAGACAGCACACAAATAATGTTGCAAAATATTTTTCATTTCTGTCTGCACAGATTACATAACAGAAACCCTTTACATATTGTATCCATATGAACTTAACTAATCATAGTTCCAGATCTCAATTCTGCTGGTTGGTTAGACTGAAATGAGCTGAGTGGACTAAACTCATCTGACTCCTCAACCAGCTGACTGACCTCTGCTGGATGTCCTGTCCTCAAGTTTTGTGCTCCCTTCTGTGCTAGCAGATTAAACTCCTCTGACTGACTCCTCAACCAGCTGACTGACCTCTGCTGGATGTCCTGTCCTCAAGTTTTGTACTCCCTTCTGCACTAGCAATGCCATGAAGTTGAGATGTTCTCCCTTCATGACTGGCTTCCATTGATATAATGTTACATCCTCCACTTTTGATGCATCCAGAGATCAGTACGTTGCTTGAAGCACCATCATGCTTTTCAGTGACCTATTGATTTTTGTATGCATAAAAGAAAATGGAAAGTTCAGGAGATAATAAAAACAATATGGAAAGAGTAGATTACTGTCACCACATAGGAGAGGCACTGGGTCACAGACAAGCACAATGCATGAAAAGGAATGTTAGAAATATTTTAGCTTTCAGACGTCCTTATTCAGAAGTAGAAAACACATAAACATCCACACAACAACTCACATAGACATGGCCACTGTCTCTGGGCACTATGGCTTTACTGCGACTGCATCTGACATGAGCAGTGGTCTAGTTGAGGTGAGTAGTGGGAATAAGGAGGAGGCACTGGATGAGGAAGGGGAGGGATAGCAGCGCAGGGTGGAGGTAAGATGCTAGCGCTGCCTGTGGGGGCCATGCGGGGCAGTGGTAGAGACCTGATAGGACTGCTAGGTGGAGAATCAGGAGGCTGAAGGGTGTGATGAGAGAGAGAGAGAGAGAGAGAGAGAGAGAGAGAAAGAGAGTTAGAGAAGAGGAAAAGACTATGTAGGTGGACTGGCAGGATCAGAGGCCGGCGTAGTACTGCAGTGGGAGCAGACAGAAGGACAAGGACAAGCAAAGGCTGAGGCCAGGTGGGTTATGAGAGTGAAGGATATGTTGTAACGTGAGTTCCCATCTGTACAATTCAGGTAAGCTGGTGTTGGTGGGTAGAATTCCAATGGCACAAGCTGTGAAGCAGTCATTAAAGTGAAGCGTGTTGTGTTGGGTGGTATGTTCAGCAACTAGGTGGTCCAGCTGTCTCTTGGCCACAGTTTGGCACTGGTCATCCATCTGACAAACAGCTTGTTAGTTGTCAAGCACAGTGGTTGCACCAAAGTTGGTAGGTCACATGGCTGCTTTCAAAGATGTGCTTGCCTTTGATGGGGTAGGAGATGCCTCTGACACACCTGAAGTATCTGGTAGTGGGAGGACATATGAGACAGGTCTTGCATTTGGATCTGCTGCAGGGATATGAGCCAAGAAGTAAAGGATCTGGGTGTAGGGACGGACAAGGATATTTCACAAGTTGAGTGAGTGGCAGAATACAACTGTGGGAGAGGAGGGATGGGGATGATATTTCTAATTTCAGAGCAGGATGAGATAGAGTCAAAACCATGGCAGGGAATGTGATTCGGTTTCTACAGTCCTGGGCATAATTGACTCATGAGAGGAGTGCTCCTTTGTGGCCGGACAGTGAGGACGTGAGCAGTGGCACGTGACTGGTGATACAAGGCAAGGGAGATCTGTTTCTGGACATGGTTGGGAGGGAAATTTCGATCAGGGGTTGAGATTCTGGGTGGTTATGAAGGATTCCTCTAGATGGTCAATGAATAGCTTAGCATAGGATGGCGCCATGCAGATGCCCATTGCTGTGCTGTGGATTTGTTTCTATGTGAAGCCTTCAAAGGAAAAGTAATTACAGGTGACAATTTAGTTGGTCATCGTGATCGGAAGGAGATTGTAGGTTTGAAGTCAGGCGGGCATTGGGAAAAGTAGTGTCCAATAGCAGCAAGGCCATGGGCATTGGTGATGTTGGTGCAGAGGTGGCATCGACAATGATGAGCAGGCGCCTGGTGGTAAACCAACACAAACTGTGGAAATCGTTGGGGTCTTTTTATAGGAGGGCAGGTTATTGATAATGGGCTGAAGGTGTTGGTCTACAAGGGCAGAGATTCTATGAGTGCACAATAATGAGCCACAATGGGGTGTCCAGGATGGTTGGGTATGACAAAACATTAGGCAGCCTGTAGAAGGCAGGAGTGCAGGGAGTGATGGCAGTAAGAAGAGAGATAGACTCAGAGGTGAGATTTTATGAAGTGAGCAGGGACTGGAGATCCTGGTAGATTTCAGGACCAGCATAACTGTGGCAAGGCTTGATGGTGGACGTATCTGACAGCTGAGGGAGTCCGTCTGCTAGATAATCCCTGCGGTTCATAATCATAGTGAGAGAACCTTTGTTGGCAAGTAGGATTGAAAGGTTAAGATCAGTTTTAGGTGAAGGACTGCAATTCTTTCTGCAGTTGTGATGTTAGTTTGCATGTTGAGGGATTTGGGGAAAGACAGAGAGGTAAGGTTTGAGGTTAGGAAATTCTAGAAAGTTAAAAGGAGGTGATCTGGGGGCAGTGGAATTGGAGCACAATTGGATCGAGGAATAAACTGAGTGGGTAGTGCTCAATATTGGTTTTGGATTGAGTCTTATTGGTAGGATTAATGGCAAAAATGTGTTTCCATTGTAGGGATTGTGAAAAGGAGAGGTCTTTAACAAGCCAAGCATGACTGAATTTGAGAGTAGAGCAAAAGGTAAGGTCTTTGGAAAGGGCTGATACTTCAACTGGACTGAGGTTTTTGGAGGACAGGTTCATGACTGTGTTGCAGGTCTGTTTAGGCCTTGGTTCTGTAGGGTGGTGTGAGAGAATTTCTGAGGGTGTCATAAATGTAGTAGGTCAGCAATGCAGAGTTTGGCAGCTATGATGGAATGCGGGGTAGCTTTGATGTGGGCTCTTGCGGTGGTGGTGGATAGTGGTGTTCCAAGGTGGTAGTATGAGGTACACAGGTTGCACAGTATTTTAGGTGGCATTGTGCATGATGCTTTAGTGCCTGGAGAGCAAGTGTTTCAGTCTGGAAGACGGAATGCAGGAGTTCAGGATTACAGAGCAGGAGAATTTTATGAATGGAGTTTTGGGCCTGACTGATTTTGTTTTGCAAGACTACATTGGTGTGGACTATGAACTGACAGAATCTCAACAGATAGAGGTCGTTGTGGAAGGAGGTGTCGCAACGGGATAAATTGATGGTCTGGCCATTTGGGGGGCTTTCATAAATTACGCTAGAACACAGGAACAGTGCATGGGACTGGCTTTTGGCTAGGGATTAGGGAAATGTTTCTGTTTTCGCACAGATGGAAGGATTCATATTGGAGGACAACAATCACGTAAAATATGTAAAATTATATAAAAGTACATGGGAAAATCACAAAAAGGACAAAATGGATTAAATGTAGTGAAAAGGTGTAAAATCTGAGTAAGTGGGGCCTACAGAAAAAAATTAAAACTAAATAAAATCAACATGAAAATGGGATGAGGGCAATGTGAAAAAAATAAATAAAAATATTGTAACAGAGTAGGTTGCAAGTTAGTAGGTGTGTGTGTGTGTGAATGGGTGCAGCAGGTATAATTGGATTATGTGACGTGAGTAAGCTATGTACCTGAATGAGGGAAGAGAGGAGGATGCAGCTCACAGGTATGTGGTTCAATGCAATATGTGTGGCACAGGAAAATATGCGAGTTACAAGGGAGGTAGGACAATATTATGAAAAGCATAGATTGCTACCCAGCATATAGTGCAAATGTTGAGTCGCAGACAGGCACAACAAAAAGACTGTTAAACAGTAAGCTTTCTGCCAAAAAGCCTTCTTCTGAATTATACAAAACACACACACAAACACACACACACACACACACACACACACACACACACACACACACTGCATTTGCATGAATGTGTGTGTTTTGTATAATTGAGATGAAGGCTTTTTGTCCGAAAGCTTACTGTTTAGCAGTCTTTTTGTTGTGCCTGTCTGCAACTCCACATTTCCACAATAAGGTGAGTACCAATCTGTCTGTTTCACAGTTTTGTCATTAATCCATCCTGGATTTTCCATTGTTAGAAGGGAGTTACTGCGATCAGTTTGAAGGCCCAGGAATAATTATATTGATGAGAGGCATGTAGGACATGAGACACTGCACATAAAGTCTGCACAGGCAATAGGGAATGAAAAGGATGAATACTAAGTAATGTAATGTGACAGAGAATAATAGCAAAGGAAACAGCACTGGGTTGTGAGATGAAAGGAAAGCTGTTATACAAAATCAAACAATGGAAAGTCCAGGATAGAATAATGACATAATGGCGATATCTGGAGACTGTGAATTCATTTTTCAAGTGTTTCCCTTGAAGACTTGACAACAGCTGCAAGTCTTTTAAGGAAACACTTGAAAAATGAATTCACAGTATCCAGATACCGATGTATCTGACTGTCTGTATAAGAAGTGTATAGGGGACTGAAGATGCCATTATTGAGATGCCGAAACTGGTTGTTTGAATAAAATAACTTCTCAAAATGTACAGCTGTTTGGCAATTTTCCTTTGAAGAGCTAAAATATTTCTAGCATTCCTTTTAATTAAGCCTGTCAGTAACTCATTGCCTCCTCTATGTGGTGAGTGGCAATCTATCCTTTCCATATTCTTCTGATGAATTCTGTGATATCTTAAAAAGCTCTAATGACAAAACTCATGTCTTCTTGTGGAATATGCAATGACTGCCCAGAAAAAATAAAATAGATCTGCTTCCAGTGGTCCGTTTGTTTTATCCCTGTGTTTTCAGCTACTGTCACAAAGAATTCTTTGAATTTGGTGGCCAATTATTTGAATGTAATATCTGTCTTAAACCTACTGTCACCAAAGAGAAAAATATCATTTCCATTACATAGTTTATTAGTTTCATGCTTAATAATACTATAAACTACTGTTACCTTGTTCTTAACAATTTCTATTTTTTGTGCGTAGTGCAGAGATTATCCCTTAAAAAGTCTTTTTTAATGAGGCTCTATGTACACTTAACAAGTCATCTGATTTAAGTGTCTAGCTCTTACTAGATTCCAGCTTTGACATATTGCCAGTATTTCTTGAGCATATTGCCTAACGCTCTTTTGTGTATCTGTGATTGAAGTACACTCCATTTCTCTGGGATCAGATCCAACTTTACAAGCTAATATTTCTTGACAGCCTGTCAAAATTAATACCAGTTACAGTGGTCTTTCCCTAGTGAGACACTCATCTGTGTCAGAAAGGTGGATCGTAGTGAAAATCTGTTCTGGTCATGACTACCTTTTTCTGAAATTAGTTTGGTAGGTACTTGATGAGCTACTTTTTAACCACATGGGCCTCAATATCATATTTTTGTTCTATTCTGGGTGGAAAATTAAACCGAAGAAAATTAATACAAGGACAGATAAGCATTCAGCTTGAAAATCAAATATGAGTAAAAAAACAGCACAAATATGGTGATGATGGCTTATCTGTACAACTTTTCTTCTTTGGAACTGCCAAAAGTTGTTAAAAAATACACATATCAATCTTAATTATATATTCATATTTAGTCATACCGAGCAGAGCTAGTTCAGTGGAACTTATGATATGGATTACCCCCATGAACCTTAAGTATGGGTATTTTAGAGGAGGGGGGGAGGGGAGGGGGAGGGGGGAGAGAGGGGGGGGGGAGGGAAGGAGGGAGGGAGGGGGGGAGAGAAAGAGAGATTGTATTTTTGTGTTTTATCTTCACAATCGAGTAGTACCGATAGTGCTCTATAGGTATTTATAGCAATGGTGTCACTGCAAAATTCTATTTTGGAAGTGTTATAATCGAGTTGAGTCACTAATGTTCTCTAAGTATTTACAGTGATGATATCATTGTAATATCTTGTTTTACAAGTGTTACAGCAACTACAGCAGAGGCACAAATATTTTCTGAATTGGAATTTCATCCTCAATTATTGTGTATATTAAGACCTTAATTTTGGCTGTGTGGAATTGAATAGTGTCATCTTACAATTGTGTAATGGATGCATCTCTAATCATTTACACATAATCTGTGTCTAGTGGTTGGAGGAAAGCACAGGTCAAACTGTCTGTAAGAAGGATAGCAGAACTGGTGCACAAAACTAATGCCCAGAGTTACCAAATCCATCCATAGTAGAATCTTCGAACATTTTCTGAGTTTAAACATAACCATATATCTTGAACAGAATGACTATCTCCATTTCAACTAGCAGTAATTCTTCTTACAAGACATTTGGAAAATCATGCATAAAAAATCGGGTGAATGCATTATTTCATGACTACCGAAAAGCATTTGACTCAGCACCACACCAACCGTTTTTAATGAAACTATGACCATAAGGGGTGTCAAATGAAATATGTGACTGGATTGACAATTTCACGGTAGGAATGACATATATCGGACAGAGTGTCATCGACAGACATAGATAAAGCTTGAGGTGTGCCCCGGGGAAGTGTGTTGGGATCCTTGATCTTCATGCTGTGTATTACTGAATTGGCAGACGATATCAACAATGACCTCCGACTTTTCACACCTGATGCGATTATCTATTATGAACTACTATCTGAAAATAGCTGCATAAAATCTCATCAGAAGTTGACACAAGACTGATAGTGTGCTTTAAATGTTCAGAAACGTAAAACTGTGCTCCTAAAAAATACAGAAAAGTAGAATTCTATTACTGTAAGATCAATGGAATCAGTCAAAACATATAAAGACCAGGACCTAACAGTTTGTGGGATATGAAATGGAATACAAGCTCAACCATGGGTAAAGCATCTGGCAGACTTCAGTTTGCTTGTAGGATGCTGGACAAATGCAATCAGTCTACAAAGGAGACAGGTTGCAAAAAAACTCTTGCAAAGCAACCTAGAATATTGCTCACGTGTGTGAAACTGGTACTAAATAGCACCACCAGGAGATGCTGAATGTGTACAAAGAAGGGTAGCACAGATGCCCACAGGTTTATTTGATCCATGGGAAAGTGTCACAGAGATACTGAAGAAATTGAACAGGCAGATTCTTAAAGATAAGATGTCAACTATCCCAAGAAAGTCTGCTAGCAAAGTTTCAAGAACCAGCTTTAAATGATGATTTTAGGAATATACTAACAAGCCCCTACGTATTGCTCACACAAGGATTGTGAGAATAAGATTAGAATAATTACAGCACACATAGAGATATTCAAACAATCACTCGTTCTGCACTCCATAAGTGAATGGAACAGGAAGAAACCCTAATAACTGGTACAATGGGACATACCCTCTGCCATGCACTTCATATTGGTTTGCAGAGTACAGATGTAGAATGTTATGGAAAAGCCTGTACTGGCAGATGTTCGATGATGGGTGCCAACTATTCTGCAAAGGCTTTAGTATTAAGTGAGGAATCTATTACAGATAGAGCCTGCTATGTAACATTCCCTTAGGGACTGTGAAGTCAGAATTAGACTAATTACACTGCATACAGAAGAATTTAAACTCATTCCTTCCGTACTCCATATGTGAATGCAATGAGAAGACACACTAATATGTGGTGCATTGGGAAAAACCCCCTGCTATGCACTTTTCAACAGTTTGCAGAATATCCATGTAAATACATTTATAAATGTGTGCAATGTTTTTATACTCACAATTATTTGTGTAACATAAATGTAACCATGTATAAGTGTCTCAGATATGTACGTTACATTTACATTTTTAGTTACACATTGTTGTAGCTATATATTACGACCAGCAACAAACAGCAATTAACTCTTGCAAATAACTACTAAAACTGCCCCAAAGCAAAAAAGACATTATTATCAACAAGTTCCAGATGGACATACTTTTTCTTGATGAATATCATGAAATTTATTTTCTTTGTGGATGGAAAATGGTGTTATACAAAAGCAACATTTGTACAAATAAAGTATAAAGTATATAACATAAAAACATTATTCAGCTTCTGTCAAGGGCTTTGTGGAAATCAGCAAGGTCTAATGTTAACTACATACTTGAACATTAAAGTGACCACAAATGCAAGTACAGTTTTGTTTAATTTCATGGACTTCAAAACTGACTGCTGACAAAAGAGGCAAAATTGTGATTCTACATATGACTAACATATATAAATAATATACATGGCTAGCAATCATACAATTGCTCTGAGCACATTTTATCAGTCTTCACACTTTAAAAAAATTTATATTTAGCATATTTTTTTCCAATGAAAGTTTGGTTAACAGTATTTCTGCAAATGTTTTTTTTATACGTAAGTCAAATTCTGCTTTTAATTCAAGCAGAAAAATGTTTACCACACGAAAAGTGATTCATTATAAATGTACCTGTTGGTATCAAAGACTCATTTTATTTTAAGGAAAATATAATTCCATTCACTGCTACCTGGGCAAGTCTGCATAATTAAATCAAATGAACACTAGCAACAACCTTGTAATATAATCTTTTATCAAAATGTTGAATAACAACAAATGAACATTAGTGACCATGTTGTAATACAACTGTTTATCAAAATATTGCAGCTAAATAAACAGACGATTCACTCTTCTATGTAATGAAAGACACTCTTCTTCTTCCTCAAAAATTTCCTTTAAAAAAGTGCATGTAATCACCCTGTTCTAAGCAGTCCACTTCACACTCTTGATACAAACTGAATATCAATCCACAAGTGCCCTTTTCCTTCTCACAGAATTCATACTCTACTACCAGGCACATGACTAGAAGATAGTAATGCCTGTTCATCATAATTCAATGTCTGCTGGTTTGAAAAACGGTCGACATCGTTCATAGTACACTTTTGTGCTTCTCTCTTTCACCACTTCTTCCACATTCAGTTCTGACTGAAGCAATCTCAGCTGTAAAAGAAAAATTACACATTCTAACATAAAAACATAGTATCACATTCAGATGAAACATAATCTTTTTTTGATTTTGTGTATAACATGCTCTATACTGTCATTAAAATGTGGGTGATGTTTTATGTTTATGCTTACTGTAAAGTCATTGTACAAACTGCCTAAAGTTTGTCAATAACTCTTATTTCGAGAGAAATCTGTACATGTCATATATTTTCACTGATTCATGTTCAGGAGTAGATATGTAAAGTATCAGAGCAAATGCTATTAGAGACTAGAGAACATTAATTGGGAGAAGTACAATGGAGCATGGAAGCTAGCAGAGCATGACAAATACAGAGTGTGTGCCAATAAAGATTTACCAATCTGAATCAATATAATCACAAAATATTTAATGGGTGAAAGACTTTCTTATCCTGATTCACATAATCTGCAATAAAATGCTATGCCTCATACAATAGTGTTCTGAGTGTCACATTGAAGACAGATTACTAAAATATAACTATCTAATCTTATTCTACTTTATTTGTTTTGGCCATTTAAGGAATGTGTTTAAACTTGGTAGTTGGCTTGATGTTTTCCGTCTTCTTATACTGTCAAAATCTCTTCATGAACTCACTGCTTTTTACTTCAGTTCTTCTGACTATTTCTAGCTAGACTACTATTTATACTTCTCCATGAATCTTTGCTTATTATGTTCCAAAGGCTAGAGAATTTATTGTGTTTGCATCTGTGATGCTCATGTCTTGTAAATCTTCTCTAGTGTTTCCAAACCAACCAATTTTTCACCTCCTTTGAATTAATAATTTTCAGTAACCTTTTAGTGAGTCTATAGTTGGACGACAAATAGTTTGGACAAGAAGAGAATAGAAGCTTTCAAAATGTGGTGCTACAGAAGAATGCTGAAGATTAGATGGGTAGATCACATAACTAATGAGGAGGTACTGAATAGAATTGGGGAGAAGAGGACTTTGTGGCACAACTTGACTAGAAGAAGGGATCGGTTGGTAGGACATGTTCTGAAGCATCAAGGGGTCACCAATTTAGTACTGGAGGGCAGCGTGGAGGGTAAAAATCGTAGAGGGAGACCAAGAGATGAGTACACTAAGCAGGTTCAGAAGGATGTAAGCTGCAGTAGGTACTGGGAGATGATGAAGCTTGCACAGGATAGAGTAGCAGGAAGATCTGCATCAAACCAGTCTCAGGACTGAAGACCACCACAACAACAACAACAACAGTAGTCCATTTCAAGTGTTGTTTGTGCATGGTGTTAATAAACTTATATATTTGTATATAAAGGTCAGATGTTATCCTCTTCATCCAAATTCAACTTTTTTGTGTGGCCCATATTGTTTTCAATTTCTGCAACTTTAATGTGTCCGCCAACATTTATCTACAAAGGACATTTCTGGAGAAAGTGACAGTTTTGCAATACACATATGATATATGTATTTACATGGAAAGTACATCCCCAGAAAACAGCAAGATACAACTGACAACCGCTAAGTTCAAGCTTTGGCAGTGGTTCATAAGAAGTGGACTGGATAAATAAAATGTACTATTGTTTTCGGGGCACAGAGTGAACCTGCCTCAGGTAAAAGCCCTAGACCCACACCACTTCCCTTCAAAGATGGTAGTCAAATATCTGGGATTCTTCATTGACCATAAGCCAACCTGGAATGTGCACTGAAAATATGTGGCTAAGAAATGTGAGATATCTGTCAACATAATCAAAGCAATGATAGGATTTGGGTGGGGCTAGGATGTCAGTACAGCACTAACACTTTACTGTACAATGATACGTCGAATCATTGATTGTGCAAGTGGATGTTATGGATCTGCACCTGACAGTTACCACAATAGATTTAATAAATGCCAATATAAAGTGCCGAGAGAATGTTTGGAAGCAATGCAGTCCACCTCTAGACATGTACCTCCAATCTACTTATGCTGGCAGTATCTTTGCACCAAAGTTCTTCTTAAAAGGTATCAATATGAATATGAAATTGATTGCCTCGGACCTTACCATAGAGTGCTTAACTGGACACTTCTGGATCACTAGAACTCTTACTGCCCCTTTGTGCATGAGACAGTATGCACATACACTGGCAGTTCCAAAACCATTGAATCTGTCAGAGGTGCACATTGCATACCACATTTGCAGAAGCCTGAGCTATTCAATTTACTAACAGTGGGATCACTGGCAATGAAGCTGGGGACCACTTATGCTGTGTCAAGGCATACCATCTAGACTGCTATACGAAGTATGGATTACCAGTAAGTCCTATACACATCTAACATGGCACAAATGCAAGAAGTACAAAACAATTCACCTGTCAGTCCCCTAGTCCATGAAACCTCATACGAACTGAATGCCTAGGCACCTCACCTCTCTCATAGCCCACTCAAATTTAATCACATATTTTCCTAAACATCTTCATACCCACTGTAGAGACACCTTTCTGCCATTGTGGAGAAGAAGAAGATGCAAATCACCTTTCCTTAGGGCACCCCAGGCTACATGGAAATACTCCAATCTTTTTAGAAGGACTTATGAAGCTTGGGGTTGTCTGTTGTCAGCCTGCATGATTACTTTGTTAGTATCACAGGATCACAAACTTTTCAATGTGATGTACAGATTCACTGTTGCCAAAGGTGACCACATATAGTGATGTTGCATCAAACTGTACACAATATAGGTGGTGTATACTGGGACATAAGCATAACACGTTGTATGTTTTAATTGTGTTGTATTTTGTTTGTGAAATGCCACTTTTTATTACAATTTGATGCATCATCACTATGTGACTTTCAGAGCTATAAAAAGCACATACAGCTAGTAACATTAGAAGATCCAATAATGATAGTGTAGATCTGTTGAAACCAGTAATAGTAATAAAGAGTTATTAGCAATCTTGGCAAACTTGATTCTTCAAGACTAATATAACCTTCAGATCACCTCCAATGAATGATGTAATGTCAAACATATATAAAGTTTTATAACTTTATATTATTTGTTTACATTACATTTACGTAACATTATAAAACATTTGATTTTATAATTTTTTCAACATTATCTGCATATTATATGTAAGTATGACCTGGCTGTATGGTATAAGCTAAATGCCAATAAATTCAATTTAAAAAAGTAAAGAACATGTTTAAAAGTTTAAAAACAACAGGTTTTAAATGTTGACTCAAAAGGAAAAGCAGTTGTACCATCATTACTTAGAAGCTATACAACAGAAATCCAGTGCCACTGCCCTATTAATTCAAATTCAAAATACAGAATTTTGTTTTCATATGTTGTGCATTATCCTAAGTATTTATGAGTGTAAAGCTACAAAACAACAAAATGCCCTGATAACAGAACAAAACCTATGGTGTAAGGAACATATGTTATTAATAATAAATTCCTGCTGTCATAACGGAGTGAAAAACAGACTATAAGTGGAAGAAAAGAGAGGAAGACTACAACAGAACATGAAAATGAGGGCCAACATTTAAGTTTTTAGAAATGGCCACTGCATTGCGCTCTTGGCATGAGATCTGACACCACCATTGTTGTAAAATTTGTCATTTGTTATAATATAGTGCTGTAAATGAGAAAGACAAGTGGAGACAATTACAGAAAATGATGTCGAAAATAAATTGTAGCAATTAGTACTCTATATAATACATCTTCTGTCACAACATGTTTTTTTTTTATATCTAATATATAACAATGAATATTTCTTTGTTTGTTTACCGTATGTGCTTCCTGTATAAGTAACCCAGTTATGATGAAACTTTGGTGAGTTGTATGTAGTGTGTTTGCCTGTGAAGTTTTCCACCTACCATCCAAAGGGGTGGAGGTGAAAAAGGTGGTGACATAGAAACCTCACTCAAACAATGGAAAATCCAAGATGGAATAATGAAATATTATGAAGAGAATAGATTGCTACTCGCCATATAGTGAATATGTTGAGTCACAGACAGGCACAGAAAGAAGACCGCTAAACAAATGAGATTTTGGCCAAAAAGCCTTCTCCTGTAGAAGATAAAACATGCACATTCACCCAAGCACAATTCACACACACATGACCACTATCTCTGGCCACCAATGCCGGATTGCGAGCAACAGTGCATAATGGGAGAAGCAATCTGGCTGATGGGGGAAAGGAGGAGGCTGCAGCAGGGAGGGGGAGGGATAGCAGCATAGGTGTGAGGAGATGATAAAGTGCTGTTTGTGGGAGCATACAGGGACATGGTGAGGATAGTGTAGGGCATATAGGTGCAGTCAGGAGGTTAGACGGGGGCGGAAGGGAGCAGGAAAGGAGAGAAGTAAAGAGACTGTGGGTGCATTGATGGAACAGAAGACCGTGAAGTGCTGGAGGGGAAAGGTGAGTGAAGGACAGTGACTAATAGAGATTGAGGCCAGGGGGTTACGGGAATGTAGGATATATCACAGCGAGAGTTCCCACCTGCACCATTCAGAAAAGCTGGTGTTGGTAGGAATTTCACTCAGAAACATCTGGAGCAATTTCCATCAAATTTTGTATATATGTGACTTATTACTGATATAAAAATACTGTGAGGGTACTGTGCCCCAACCACTTCTGCAGATGTGGGTGGGGGTGAGAAGATGGAACATGTAAAAACATTCGACAACAACTGATGTTATTATCAAATCCATAGTTTTTGGAATTGCTAGGCTTATTGGTGACAGTCTGATCGTGTTTCACACCTAGAATTTGGGGTAGGGCCAGGGTGCAAAGACAGTGACAAGTCACCAAATCTCTGCAGTGCCTGAAGGAATTTCTACCAAAATCAGCACATGTGTCATATGCTGTCTAAAAATATTTACTGTGACTGTAAGACATCCCTACCGCCCCTATGGTCGACTTGTATAAAAAAATGCTATGGAGTAAGGTACCCCCACTATTACTACACGGCACGTTGGGGTGAAAGATCATGTCACATGTCCCAAAACCACAGATACACTTAATGCCCTCTCTACAGTCACATGATATAATATAGTGGAGAGTCAGACAGTTCCCAGTAACAGTCCTTCCTCTTTAAACAGTTGTGATTTCGTAGGCTTTCCCAATGTAATAAGTCTTGAAAGTTTAGTTTAGTTACGTCATGTTCCGTAGATCATTTTCACAATTATTTTATCGATATGATGTGGAACAAGTCAGATTACAAAATATATATACACACATGAATAGTGCTAATATTAATATTACTGAAATTTTTAGTTCTAGACATGCAATCACATTTTTTAAAATTTTTATTTATTTATTTATGTTTTATTTGGGTTTGCTGCTGGATCCTAAAATCAACTTGACTCGATATTTCAGCTATCCAACTGGTTGCCATTTTCAGGAGAATGCTGTTTCACCATTCAGTACATGGCACATGCGCTGCCCATCACGGTTGCTGCCCTCCAAGACCTGAGAGGTGGCACTGCCCTTAGTAGAACTTTGGCGGCAATGATACATCGCACTCAGGGTCGCACTGAAGAACATTCAATTTTGATGCATTATAGTACAGGATTCCACATCCTGCTAAGAGGAAACTCACTGTCTCTGTTAATTAAATTATCCACCAACATAATTTCAATTGCCTCTTTATACATACTGTTCCAAAAACCGGAAATGTTGGCAACTACCACAGTTTCATCAAATTTCATACCGTGTGCCTCATTTAAGTAGTGTTCTACTACTGCTGACTTTTCCAGCTGTTGTAGCCTCGTATGACGGCAGTGTTCCACACACCTGTCATGAACTGTACAAATTGAACGGCCAATGTAAGGCTTCCCACACTGACACAGAATTTTGTATACACCGGGTTTCCTAAGCCCCAAATCATCTTTCACAGAGCCGAGTAGTGCCCTAATCTTAGAAGGTGGATGGAACACACTCTTAATGTTAAAATTCATCCAATCTTAAACGATATGCCTCCAGCATAAGGAAGAAAGGCCACCGATCTATGTTCCTCTTCATGCACCTCCAGTGATTGTCCAAACTCCATAGAATGAAGAATCTGCTTCTCGGAGTATGCATTTTCCTTAAAAACAGCCATCAGATGCACAAGTTCTTGGGTTAAGCTGTCCGCATAGGAAATGGCATATGCTCTGTGTACCAAAGTCCTAAGGACACCACTGCATTGGTATGGTGGATGACAACTCTTAGAATGCAGATACCCATCTGTGTGAGTTGGCTTTCGGTGAATACTGTGTCCCAAAGTAACATCTGGCTTTTTATAAACCATAACTTCTATAAATGGAAGCATCCCATCACTTTCAACCTCCATGGTAAATTTAATGTGGGGATGAAGACAGTTAAAGTGGTCCAAAAATCTATTAAGAGCATCAGGTCCATATGGCCAGACAGAAAAGGTATCATCCACATATCTCCAGAAGCACATTGGCTGCAAAGCCGAAGTCCTCTGGTGCCATATCCTTAAAGTCCTCCATAAATAAATAAATTGGCAACTATGGGTGATAAAGGACTACCCATAGCCACTCCATCATTCTGTTCAAAAATGTTGCCATTAAATAAAAAACACATGGATGTCTGTACATGACAACAAACCTTCAACAACTCTTCCTCCAGTTTTTCACTAATCAAACTAAGGGACTCTTCCCTAGGGATTCCTGTAAACAAAGATACCACATCAAAACTCACTAATAGATCTGAAGGACTCAGCCTCAAAGATTTCAGTCACCGAATAAATTCCACCGAATTGGAGATATGGTGTTCACACTTGCCAACATATGGACTGAGAACAGGTGATACATACTTTGCCAGGTTACAAGTGGGTGCAACCAAATTACTAAAAATAGGGCATAGAGGATCCCTTCCTTACGCAAATTAGGCAAACCACACAACCTAGGCGGAACAGCAGCACCAGGATGAAGTTTCTTATGTAAATCTTTGGACAACAAACTCTTTTCCAACAGTGAAAGTGTCTTGCGCTTAATCCTTTATGTGGGGTCACTAGACAGTCTACTGTACGCCGAGGCGTTGAGTAGTAAATCCATTTTTAGGACATAATCATCCCACATCATTACTACTGCGGCATTCCCCTTGTCAGCTGATAAAACTACTACTTCATCATCATTCCTAAGGGAACGAATGGCTGCTCTCTCTGAGGAAGAGATGTTATCCTGCAGTGGCCGAGGCAATGTTCTACTAAGGGTGGTGCTACCTCCCAGTCTTGGAGGGCAGCCACCGTGATGGGCAGCGCATGCGCCGTGTACTGAATGGTGGCCTATATAGGATGTTTATTTGCAACCTGGCGTCAGTTCTCAGCAGGGTTCATCAGCAGAAGCACCATTCTCCTGAAGATGGCGACCAGTTGGATCACCAAAATATTGAGTCAAGTTGATTTTAGGATCTGGCAGCAAACCCGAAGAGACTTTCTCATCTCAGTTACTGGCAGAATTACAAGTTTCCTCGCAACCCATATGTAGCTGCAGGACAAAATTTGCTAGACATACGGATAAAATGTGTGTACAAATATTTGTGATATGTGTGTGTGTGTGTGTGTGTGTGTGTGTGTGTGTGTGCGCGTGTGTGTTTGTCTGCTCACCTCTAATAGCCTCATTTAATAACCATATTTATCTTATGTTAACAACTTTCATTAAATTTATGATTCAATACAAACTCACAATGTACAGAGCTGTTGTCGTTTGTACGTTCCTGTACAGCTGTGAAACTTGGACAATCTATTGCTTCGATATCAAGAAACTTGAGCACTTCCACCAACAAAAAATTAGATACATCTTGAACATTAAGTGAGAGGACTATGTGACCTACATTGCAGTTCTCAAGGAAGCACATCTCAGCAAATTGAGATGGTTATGTCTTTTTCATCACAAGGGTGGTATGAGGCTTCCCCACTCAACTGAGATGGTTAGGCCATTTTCATCACAATGTGGTATTAGGCTTCCCCACCAAATCCTTTATTGTGAACTCTGCTCTGGCAGTAGACCTCACAGAGTCCCTCTCAAGAGCTTTAAGGACTAACTAAAACACATCATAAAGATGACTGGCATAAACGAACAAACAGGGGAAGATTGTGCTGTGGACCACTTAACTGCAGGTCCACCACTGTCAATTGATTGAAGGAGAATGTCACAGGCACAAAGAGGCCAAGCAACAAGCAAGAAAGCTCCGTCAGTTACAACCCCGCCCTCCTCCAAATGTTCAGTGCAATTTGTGTGGACACATGTTTTATGCCAGGATTGGTCTGTTCAGCCACTGGAAACACAGTGCATACTCACAACTAAGTTGCAGCTGACAATGATGGTGCAATACTGATGAAAATAATAGGGTTGCACTGGGAGTAAAGAATAATAATTTACGAACTGTACTACAATAAGAAAGCAAAAATTAATATGAAGAGGTCAGAAACGAAGGCTAAAATCAAGGAAGAGGCAACTTAATGCTGTCTTTTGTCTTCATGTTGCTGTGGTTTTCAGTCTGAAGACTTCTTTGATAAAGCTTTCCATGCTACTACTGTATTTGTCTCTTGGTCTCCTTCTACAATTTTTACACACCACACTTCCCTCCAACCCTCCAATGCTAAATTGGTGATTCCCTGATGTCTCAGAATGTGTTCTATCAACCGGTCACTTCTTTTACTCATGTTATGCCATAAATTTATTTTCTTGCCAACTCTAATATGTACGACAGAGAAGCTATACAAAATCTGAAAACATTAAAACCCACTGAAAAAAGAAACACTGCATCAGACTGCTGTCGACATAATTGGTTTCACATTCAGATATGGAAGTGAATCACATGTAGCAGGTAAACAGGGAAAAATCTTAAGTAACGACAACTAGGGGAAAAATATTAAAGGGATTAACAATGTGAGGAAAACTAATGTCACTAAAGTCAATCAAGTAAAGTTGTTCTACTACCTCAGCAACATAATTACATAAGACAACACTTGTTTAACAGAAGTAAAGAATATCATTAGAAAAACAAGAATTTGTGGGAAAGAAAAACATTTTTACTAGGAAAACACATCAATGCAGAAATCCACAAAATCATTTGTGCGGAGTACACTTGTCTGTGGATTTGAAAGCTGGACATATCGGAAACAAGACAGGACCCAATTAGAGGAAACAGAAATGTGAATTTGAAGAAAATGGCAAGAACAATATGGATGGAATAACAAAGTAGCTTTAGGAAATGAATAAATGAATGCAGGTGAGAGTCTTTATTTTGTTCAGTTATACAGCAAAATCATGCAGTACTGTAAAAAAAAGTAAATGAACATTCAATTTTTGGTTTTTTACCTTTGTTTGTTCTTTGCGTAGATTCTTCAGGAGGCTTATATCATCGACTCTACTTTCCCTTTGAACCTTCAGCTCTTTGACTCGCTCTGCAGTTAAAGTAATACATTTTTTAATGGCTGCTTCTCTTGTATCATAACTGGATTTCAGCTGGAATGAAAAATATGCATGCTATTCACAAGCAAGCACTTTATGCAACAGCAGTAACTAAAAAGTACAAATAAATCATACCTCTTCATAAAGCTGTTTGCATGTCGCTGTTGGATCAACTTGCCCTTTAAATGATTCTGTTGGTATAGATGTATTCAGCATATACACAATTTTGTCATCAACAGTCCTCATTTTCTTCAATGCATCCTGAAATTAAAAAGAAATACACTCATTCTGCAGCTATGATTATGATCAATTTGGTTATTTTTTTCTGTAAGCAATAAGAGACGTTTCTCCTCTAAGGAACTATGTTAAAGTGCAGTCATAAAATTATCTATAGAGCAACCCACCAGTGTAATGATTTTTTTTATCTGTGGTCAGAAGTGCAGCAGTTTCATCCTCTTGTAGTTTTAGATCAGATTTCCAAGTATTGTCTTGACAGAATTCCTATGCCTTTATTGCAGGACCCATTTAACTTTATTAAGCAACATAAAAACTAAAGTAAACTGTGTCTGAACAAATCTTGGAAGGCCCAGTGTTACTGATCAACTGCCATGTCACTCTCAGCTGACAGGCATCATAGATGAGGCTATGGAGGGGCATGTGGTCAGCACACCACTCTCCTAGCTGGTGTCAGTTTTTGTGACTGGAGCTGCTACTTCTCTGTCAAGTAGCTCCTCAATTGGTTTCATGTGGGCTGAGTGCACCCCACTTGCCAACAACACTCAGCAGATCCAGATGGTCATCCACTGCAGTACTAACCACTTAATTTCAGTGATCTGACAGGAACCAGAGTTACCATCACTGCAAGGCTGTTTGCTGATTAAGTGACACACTATAACCCTGTTGGTATTCCTCCAGGCCCACTATATTAAGTCACAGTCTCTTCTTACTTTTCCAACAAACTTTCTGTACAGCTTACCTCATGAAATAATTCCTCCAGGGATGTTATAATTGTTTCAAGTGAGAACATCGATTGTTAAGGCGTTATGAATTATAGTATATTCAAATACTCACTAAACATTAATATTTTGATAACAATCAGCAATCAGCATTTCAGTTTACATGCCACAATTTGCTACCGGTCGCTTCCGCACTGAAACTTAAGCAATGACCAAGCGTGGCACAGACAAGCTATAAAAGCATTGAGATGGCTACTGAGCACTGTTGACAAATGCATTATCCAAACTTGACTCACTCCATCCTGGCCGGGAGTCCAACTGCAACTAAGTTGCACCACAACAATAACTGGTCTCCAGAGTATTGTCAATATAAAAATGACTGCATCTCAAAGGTAGATATTTCTTTGCACTATGATGCCCAGCTTCTAGAACAAATGGTAATGGTCAATACATCACATAATAGGGTCACATCTTATCATTGCAAAACAATCAATGAATTGGTGGAACTGACTTGAGTTCATGACAGTAGATTTTGACTAGATATTTGATGGTGAAATAGATCACAGCAAAATTTTATTCAGGTGTTCTTCCTGAACAAATAATCCAAAATTGTATTAAAATGGAAAACACTTTCTAATGTTCTGTAATGATTTTCACAACACTATGAAGTGTTTTCCTTTTTAATATTATTATTGTGTTCTGCCAAGCATCAATGAAAAATTTAGTTAATTTCAATCAAAAGTTGGTTACCACAAATTCTTCTCGGTTTTAGATTGTGTCATATTCTTCAAAGAAAACACTTCCTCCAGTTCAGATACTGATGTCACAGCTATCGGTTCACACCAGCACACGGCTTACTGTCTCACATAAAAGAAACATCAGCTCCACCACACTCTCAATACACCAGAGCAACAAGTTTGTGTCATCACCACATATGGTGTGTAAAGTTACTGTACAGAACAAAGTGCCAGTTCTCACGACTTTCTATTTGACATCACTTGTAAACTGTATTTTTTCCAGTATTCATCCTTGTGTGCATCACAAGATGATACAAATTTATCAATAATAAAATAATTTAGTCTACAACACAGAAGAATTTTATTATAATTGTCTCTGTCCACAAAAGTCTACAAATGTAAAAAAGAAATTAATTTGACATTTTTACCAAGAGTCACTAAGAGTGGCAATTGATGGCCTTGTTAGCAGGTTTGTTGAGAGCTAAGAAATTTTAGCAGGGAAAAAACAACAGCAGATTTCACAAATCTTATTTATATAAAATAAATCAGGAACAAGTATTTTCAGATCCTCAAGAGGAGATCAAACAAAAACTGCTGGGATCAATGAACGGCGTAACTCAATGTTGATAATGAGTAACATATTAGCAGATGTGCATTAAACCCTATGGAAATTTTTGTCCTAGCAAAAAGACTTTGATGCAAAAATACTCTCTATACCTCTGAGCCCATCCTTGCATCAAGATGTTGCCATTCATGAGCATCAGGCCTACGGTCCAAGCTATTCGTCCAGGGAACTGGCAAGTTACCTTAGCTCTTTGGGCCAGTTAGTGCTGCTATTGCCGGTTCTTGCAACTCAACCACATGTGGCAAATGTCGGTGACACAAGTTAAGCAGACTGAGGAAGATATGCAGTTCTTTAAAGGTTCTTGGTGGTGGAATTTATAAGATGGCTTCAACTTCTTCAGATATAGGCAGTGAACGTCATGATGAGATCTTACAGCCCAGGAAATTAATCTGTGTCCGGCCAAAAATGCATTTAATGGTGTTTAAAACTATGTCATACTGTTCTAAACATTTAAATACCAGTCAGAAGCAGTCAATGCTGTTCTGGCAAGGCAGAAAAAAAAACAGGATACCATCAAAATACACAAAGGAAAAGGGGAGACCATGTCAAATCTATAAACCTTTGCCAAGTTTGTGCAGAGTTTCGGAGGCAAAATATCACAAAATGACTCTCGAATAAACCAAACGGAGTGATTATGGCCATCTTCAGTATGTCTGCCACCGACACTAGAATCTGAGTGTACACCTTGGTGCAGTCTAGAACACCAAATAAAGTCATACCACTTGGCATGTAGTTAAAATCTCATACTAAGGGTATGGGGTATCGTTTCAGCACAGTTCTGGTACTGAGGGTTCGATAACTGCGCACGAGTGCCAAGCACCACACTTCTTAAGCACTAAGCAAAATGGGGACAATCAAGGACCGCTGCTCGACTGGCACATAACACAGTCCTGAAACATGCTGTTGAACTCAGCTTTTGCTATGGCCAGACGGTCTGCGGATAAACATTAGAGTCAACAGGACACCAGTGTATGCTACTGCATTTCATATGAAAACTGAGATTGTTAAGCCGGTAATGCCATCAACTAGCTGAGTGTTTGCCGTGTCTAACAGTTGACACTACGCTGAAAACTTCTCCCCCTATAATGGGTTCTAACACAGCTACAACTGTCAAGTCCCATGGCAGTTCACACCAAAATCCAAGATCCCCTTGATCCGCAGTGTACCATACATTGGTTTGGTGGAATTATTAGCTGTTGTCAGGCAGAAGGTGGTCGCTGGTTGCCTGTTGTGTAACAGCATGTGTGGAAATATGCATAGGTTTGATCCAATGTCTACTATATATTTTCAATCGGACTTGCAGTCCTTTGTGAGAAGGCACTGCAATGCAGCCTGGCAATCAGCTGATGTGGCTACGTCCGATTTCTGCTGGCCTTTGGATGGATGCAAGGCCTAGTACATTTATGCGCCTGGTCTCCAAATCTTTTATAGTACCAACAGACAGAGGTTTCACTTGTACCAGATGCTGAAGAGGCAGTTGTAGAGTGACTTCTAGATTTCTTGTAGTATGTCCACTGTCCTTGCTGCGATCCTGCTTAGTCAACAGTTCACCAATCTATTTAGTCAACAAATCAACCTTGGCTGCGTCATGAATGGTGTGTGAAACCAGGGGCATTGACAAGCTGTTGCATGGCACTGTGACTGAATTTACCGACACGTGCGTGATTGTGCTGAATATTTTACGAGCCTATTCAGCCACTGTGCCTAAGCCATGTCGGTTTGTGTCACTATAATAGCCTTCACTTGAAGTGGCTGACAACTACTCCACAATGTATGCAGAAGACTATCAGGGTTGATACTAATGTCATCTTTACTCCGTAAATGTCTAGAATATTGTGACAGTTTCCTGCCACCAACTTCTTCTTGTGTTAAAACTTATCTGATTAATTCCTCTTGCGATGCAGACGTCCTAAGACACAGTTCTGTCTCCATTTTTTCATAAGCAGAGCAATGATTACATCTTCAATCTCCAGGCATATTTATGTTCCACCCAGCTTACCACGATCATGAATTTGGTGAAATCTGCTGTAATGCCCATGTAGAGGAAACTGGCTTCCACTTGGTCGAACCACAATGTCAGATTACGTGGCTAGAAGGATGGTAAGTGCACAGAGAGCCAGAAGACTGAAGGTGCATGTTCAGTCAATGATAATGTTATGTTACAATCTTATCCTTTCAGTGCTATTGTGTGTTCAAATCGTGCCAGGGTCACCAGTGTCAGATAAGCCATGACACCTAAGCTATCTGATCAATTACCGTGCATGTCATAGTCAAGGTGTCTGGCGTACATGAGAAATTTTCAAACTTTATTCAGTTTTCAGGAAGGAAGAGCTTGTCAATGGAGAACACAACTTTGAGAAATTCCACCTTATGGTAGTATTATTCCTACCTCTAACTAATAAGTATTTGTGAGCATAATATTGCTGTGAAACACAGTGCCTCTCACAGGTGGCATCAAAATATCTGACAGCGCAATAAAAATATTCGCTCGTGGTACCACAGTACAGTGAGAAGCAGTGGTCCTGGCTGCTACAGACTCCTATCGTTCCACAAAATGCTACTTATAAATTTTCAAGAACCATATCACGTTAAATGTACTTCAGCCCCATATATACACTGTGTGATCAAAAGTATCTGGACACCTAGCTGAAAATGACTAACAAGTTCGTAGCGTTCTCCATCGGTAATGCTGGAATTCAATATGGTGTTGGTCCACCCTTAGCCTTGATGACAGCTTCTACTCTTGCAGGCATACGTTCAATCAGGTGCTGGAGGGTTTCTTGGGGAATGACAGCCCATTCTTCATGGAGTGTTGCACTGAGGAGAGGTACTGGTGTTGGTCAGGGAGGCCTGGCATGAAGTTGGCGTTCCAAAACATCCCAAAGGTGTTCTATGGGATTCAGGTCAGGACGTTGTGCAAGCCAGTCCATTACAGGGATGTTATTGTCGTGTAACTACTCCGCCACAGACCATGCATTGTGAACAGGTGCTCGATTGTGTTGAAAGATGCAATTGCCATTCCCAAATTGCTCTTCAACAGTGGAAAGCATGAAGGTGCTTAAAACATCAGTGTAGGCCTGTGATGTGAAAGTGCCACACTAAACAACAATGGGTGCAAGGTCCATCCATGATAAACATGACCACACCATAACACCACCGCCTCCGAATTTTACTGTTGGCACTACACACGCTGGCAGATAACGTTCACTGAGCATTCGCCATACCCACGCCCTGCCATCGCATTGCCACACTGTGTACCATGATTCATCACTCCACACAACGTTTTTCCACTGTTCAGTCATCCAGTGTTCATACTCCTTACACGAAGTGAGGCATCGTTTAGCATTTACTGGTGTGATGTGTGGCTTCTGAGTAGCCGCTTGACCATGAAATCCAAATTTTCTCACCTCCCACCTAGCTGTCATAGTGCTTGCAGTGGATGCTGATGCAGTTTGGAATTCCTATGTGATGGCCTGGACAGATGTCTGCCTATTGCACATTACGGCCCTCTTCAACAGTCGGTGGTCTCTGTGAGGCAACAGACAAGATCAGGCTGTATGCTTTTGTGCTGTATGTGTCCCTTCACATTTCCATTTCACTAGCACATCGGAAACCGCGGACCTAGGGATGTTTAGCAGTGTGGAAATCTCACATACAGATGTATGTCACAAGTTACACCCAATCACCTGACGACATTCGAAGTCCGTGAGTTCTGCGGAACACCCTATTCTGCTCTCTCACGATATCTAATGACTACTGATACTGCTGATATGGAGTACCTGGCAGTAACAGCACAACGCACCTAACATGAAAAATGTATGTTTTTTGGGGTGTCTGGATACTTTTGATCACATAGTGTATCATTTCTGCAGAGACCTCAAAGACAAGATTACATTAATTACAGGAGGCAAAGAGGGTTTTAAGCAGTTATCCTCCCCTTGCTCTATACATCATTGGAACAAGAAGAAACCTTAACATATAATACAATGTAAGTACACACTGCCTTGCCCTTCACAGAGGTTTGCAGAGTCTGTATACTTTGACCAAAAGCTTTCTGCTTTCAGTCTTTTTTATATGTGTATCAAGCACTCAATTTACTCCTTGCAATACTTTGAAATGATTTTATCAACTCATTGTTTCAATTATTGCTATGATTGCAGTATGCATTTACAACCTGCAATACATACGGAGACTACAGATTCATTTTGCAAAAGCAATAAACAAATCAGTTTTGGTGTGGTTGACTCCTCCAAATATCTTAAAAATTCTGAGACATGGTCATCTACACCAAGTGTCTTCCCTTTCCACACTAATGTCTTAAATTTTCTTTTGTGTATATGAACATTCTACATATTACTTTCACCTTCCAGTTTTCTATTTTTCCTTAATATTGGATTGCTATCTGCACTCTTGATGGCCATACAGTTGCTTCTGTTTCCCAGAGTTTTCTTTGATTTTTCTGTAATCAAAATCCTATAGCCAAACATACTTCTGCAGTTCTGCATTTGCCTTCTAGACTTTCCTGCTTTGCATTTTCCTCAAAAAAATTAATTACATTAAAAAAAAGAAAACTACGATTTGCCAATGACACTGTCATTCTATACAGAAACCGGAAAAGCCTTGGAAGATCAGCTGATTGGAATGGTTAGTCTCTAGATGAGATGCAAAAGAAACACCAATAAAAGCAAAACAGGGGAATAGAGTGTAGTCATATTAAGTCAGGTAGTGATGAAGGAATTCAATTCATAAATGAGAAAGTAAAGGTAGTAGACGAGTTTTGCTATTTGAGTAGCAAAATAATTGAGGGCAGAAGTAAAGAGAACATAAAATGAACACTGACAATGGCAAGAAGAGCTTTTCAGAGTAATCAAAATATGTAACATCTAATTTAAGTTTTAGTGTTGAGGACACTTTTCTGGAAGTATATGGGTGCGGCATAGCCTTATGTGGAAGTGAAATGTGGCGATAAATAGTACAGATGAGAAGAGAGCTTTTGACAAGTGGTTGCAGAAAAGTACTTTATATTAGATGCACAAATCAGATAACTAATGAGGAGGAAATAAATCAAATTGACGTGAAAAGAGCTTCAGCATACAATTGGCTACAAGAAGTGATTTGTTGATAGCACATATCCTAAGCCATCAAGGGATAATTAATCTGATAGTGTAGGAACATGCAGGAGTTAAAAATTATAGTGGGAGAACAAGGCTACAATGCAGTAAGCAAGCTCAAATGACTTGGTGCTGTACCTCAGGAGAATGTTCCCCTTTGAGAGCCCTGATAGTTTTCTTTGTTTCAGAGGGAGTTTATGTGCCTATTGCCCTCTCAGCTATACAGTGATTTGTTGTCTTAAAGCTCAGCCATATTTACCAGTGCAAAAAATTCCCTCAGTAGCAGTACCTCCATTGAATCTGGCTGGAAATTGGTGGTAGAGACAGTGTACTACGAATATTGTGGTCCACACAGGATTTGGAAATCAAATATTTTACTTGCTCTTTGATTGCTGAATTAAATACTGTTCATGGTCAGATCAAGTCTCATCTAACATAATTTATGCACAGATAAATGATTAGCTACATACTACACTCAGTCAATGTCCTATAAAGGGATTGTTCACGAGAGCAGTAATCTAACATTGAAGAGACACAAAAGTTTACACGTGACAAACAGATAGTTAACACAGTTGCTGATTAAACTTCTTAACTCACTGTCCTTGAAGTATAACCGTTATTTCAATATGAAAATGAAGTGCACTTTAAGTATAATTTGGAAGTAACACAGTTCACAGTCTGATTCTATTATCACAGAAGCATTGTTGACGTTTGGCACAGTCCGTGATACTATTACGCATAGTCCGTGATACTATTACGCATTCAACGTCCAACTGTTTTAAAAACAGTCACTAACTAAATTCTCAAATACAGAATTTATATAAAATAAAATACATTTCCTGACTTATAACTGATGCCAAAGCATCTTTGGTATACATTTCCCTTATCAGTGGAGACAGACCTTGCACATTTTATAATCTTCCACAGGCTGACTAAAATGGCTTCCAGCAGCTTCTCTTTTAAAAAATTACAATAATTAGAGCTACATTTATCTATTGTCATTCACTGGCTTTTACAAATTACAATTAAACATTTATGCATCTGATTAACTGAACAGTGGAGGGAGACTCTTCTGAATTTGAACTTTTAGATACAGCAATAATGACTATAGAATTACGCTGTCTATTTTTCTAAAATATCTTATTCTGTTTCAATAACAATGTTTTAACTGTGAATGCTAATTACTCCAGAATTAAATGAGTGCAAAAGTTGCTAACGTATTTCCAAAGATGTATAAATGCTACCATTCTTTACGTGGCTTTTTCATCTACGTTGTCAGGAAGTTAGCAAACAGGCATTTGTTGGCATATGAACAAATAATAACTAAGTTTGAAATTACTGGTATTTCTAGTGTTCAGTTTTCAGGTAAACTAATCACACTTATGAGTTCTAATTAATCAAAAGAATATAATGGACAATAAAGTTACATTAGCTAAGCTCTGATTAATATTCACAGTTTTTAGTATTGTGCATGTGGCATATAAATTATCATATCAATGATATTTGCAAAAAAAAAAAAAAAAAAAAAAAAAAAAAAAAAAAAAAAAAAAATGGGGGGGGGGGGGGGGGGTGGATAATTACCAGCTACATGGAATCCACCTGCTTTGTCACAACCTTTACTCCCTGCAAACACTTGGTAATTGTTTTATGAAGTAATAGTTACAATTATTGTTATGACTGCAATTTGTAGTATATGTAGTCACAACTTCTATCAACGTATGAGGGTTGAATGAAAAGTAATGCCTTCACTTTCGTTCAATCCGTTTCCGCAACCAAAGTCTCACAGTTCTCTCAAGGTCTTCATCAGAAGCGTGATGATGTCCCCAAAGATTGTCTTTCATTATCGGGAACAGATGGAAATCAGTCGGGGCTAAATCTGGACTGTGTGGAGGACGCCGTACGATGATGAGAGGCGGTCTCTGAAGTTCTGCTTTGGTGGCACACGAAGTGTGTGGTTTGGCATTGTTGTGCTGCAGGAAAACATTTCCCTTTTCCTTTTGGACCCTCGTTAGCCATCGTTTCAGAGTTCACAGCATTGTGATGTAATGCTCTGAATTTATTGTTGTTCCACGATCAAGGAAATCAACTTGGATAACACCATCTGCATCCCAGAACATTGTGGCCATAATTTTTCCAACTGAGGGCTGCATCTTGAATTTATTTTTCAGGGGCAAGTCTTTGTGTTGATAATCCATAGACTGACTTTTCATTCCAGGTCATAATGGTGTACCCTCATTTTGTCTCCTGTCACAATTGAATGGAGAAAGGCATCATCTTCATTCTCATAATGCGAGAGGAGTTCCTGGCAAATTTCAAGTCTGTGTGTTTTCATTTCAGGAGTCAGCATCCGGGGTACGCACCGTGCACAGATCTTCCGATAATGTGTCCCAATAATGTGACACGTTCTTGTGAAATGCCGATTGTGCTTGCAATTTCTCTCTGAGCGATACGACAATTGTCCTGAATCAATCTGTCAACATTTTGTTTGTGAAACTCGGTGGTGGCTGTCACAGGACGTCCATCTATTTGTTTGTCACGCAGGTTAGACGTTCCTGCCTCAATATCTTTAAACTTACTCGCCCAATGATGCACAGTACTCACATCAACACAGTCACCATAAACTGCTCTCATTCTCTGATGAATCTCCTTTGGGGTGACACCTTCTGCTGTCAAGAATTCAATGACTGCATGTAACTTAAATCGCACTGACCGACCGCCTGTGCATGGTTCCATACTTTACACTGCAACAATACAACCATTCAATGCTAAGGCTTCCCACCAACTGGAGCTGCAGAGAAGAGGCTACAGAACAACCAGTACCTGCCGCAAACCAACGTTGCCAACTATTGAAGAGTTACGAATGTGGAGGCATTACCTTTCAGTCAACCCTTGTATTTGTTACAAATGGACTGTACTTATAACTTTCTCATTCCTCTTAACAGAAATAATTTCATCCTTCATGTCTACTTTTCATAAATCTCATTATAGCAATATTTCACATTTATTTTCAGAGTTATCAGTTTCAGGTAGAATATGAGAACATCTTCTCAACTTAAGAAGAAAAAAAAACAATGTATTATAGTATGTATGGAAGTATTTTTGTGTCATTACTAAATTGGAATATTTTACAGAATTAATATGCTTTTCTGAAGAGACAATGATACCAGTAACAATGTAATCTTTCATTTACTTTTCCCCAGTACTGTATTTAATTTTTTATTTTAATTTAAAGTTTATTCATAAATACGTTGAATGTTAATATCAATGATTACCTTACTGTGAACTTCAAAATTGCCAACATTTTGGCAGCTAGAGACAGTGGTCATGAGAGTGTGAGCTGTATTTGCGTGAATGTTTGTGTTTCTACTGTACATTTCACAAGAAGGCCTTCTGGCCGAAAGCTGTGAGGACGGCTCACAAGTCGTGCTTGGGTAGCTCAGATAGTAGAGCACTTGCCCACAAAAGGCAAAGGTCCTGAGTTTGAGTCTCGGTCCAGCACACAGTTTTAATCTACCAGGAAGTTTCATATCAGTGCACACTCCGCTGCAAAGTGAAAATTTCATTCTGGAAACATCCCCCAGGCTGTAACTAAGCCATGTCTCCGCAATATCCTTTCTACCAGGAGTGCTAGTTCTGCAAGGTTCGCAGAAGAGCATCTGTGAAATTTGGGAGGTAGGAGATGAGGTACTGGTAGAATTGAAGCTGTGAGGATGGGTCATGAGTCACGCTCTCAGATGGTAGAGCACTTGCCTGCGGAAGGCAAAGGTCCCGAGTTCGAGTCTCGGTCTGGCACACGGTTTTAACCTGCCAGGAAGTTTCATATCAGTGCACACTCTGCTGCAGAGTGAAAATTTTATTCTGAAATCAGACACACTGTTTACAACAGGTTAGGTATATGTTTATTTAGCTTCATCTTACATTATGTATCAGTGTACTACTACCTCTAGGACCTAACTGAGTAAAGATAATTATGATTGGTACTCAATCACAAAGAGCCAGTAACGTCCATAGACCATTTCAGTCTAACATCTGTTAGATACTTGAATTAAAATCATCACGAATCAATAACCTAAACACAAAGCACAACAATAAAATGTAAAAATTCTGATTAGGGCCTGTATATGAGCAACTGGAAAGTTCTCAAAATACAGCAACTGACTTCTTTGGGTTATGGTAGGTGAGTATAGACATGGGAAAGTCATATAATCAAAACTCACTCTAAAATTTTCAAATAAAAATACTCCTCAAATTCACAGCACTATAAAGTTAATGTATACTACAGTAATTAAGAGTCAACTGAAAAGCGGGATAACACCCATCGGCTTTGACTCATCAGTTAACTGTGTTGTTTTGTGTGACGATGTTGAGACATGGTGTGTTGGAAATGGATTGTGTTTGCAGAGTGTGTGGGATGTTTATGTTTTTCAATTGTTTGTGAATGAAGTTAGTGTGGCATTGGACTTTGTGATGTGTGTTACTCAGTGTTTTGGGAGTTTGTTTCTGTTGGCTTGTCAGTGAGTTATCTTAATGCTGATAGTTACAGGCTACTGATTCATTTTCGGTTTTGAAATTGCTTGTTCACCATGTTATTAATTGTTTGAAAGTTTTTTTTTCTTTTTGGTGTTTCATTTGGTACTGTGTATCGACCTTACAATGGTATTTAATAGTCTTTTGTTAGTTGCTGCTACTTTTAATTTCTCCAGTCATGTGTCTATGCAGTGGAATGTGTGAAGTGTCGGCAGTGTGTGGAATTTATGAAACGAGGAATATCTCTGCATCTCAAACCAGGTGTGTATCTCTCTCTCTCTCTCTCTCTCTCTCTCTCTCTCTCTGTGTGTGTGTGTGTGTGTGTGTGTGTGTGTGTGTGTGTGTGTGTGTGTGCACTCCCCTCCCCCAACAGTACTGGCCACTGACTGGCTGCCATGTCATCCTCAGCCCACATGTGTCACTGGATGCTGATATGGAGAGGCATGTGGTCAGCACACTGCTCTCCAGGCCTTATGTCAGTTTACAAAACTGAAGCCGCTACTGCTTAATCAAGTAGCTCCTCAGTTTGCCTCACATGGGCTGAGTGCACCCCGCTTGCCAAGCACTCGGCAGACTAGATGGTCACCCATCCAAGTGCTAACCCAGCCCAGCAGTGTTTAACTTCAGTGATCTGACAGGAACTGGTGTTACCACTGCGGCAAGGAGGTTTTGATAATACTTAGTTCTCCTAATTGGGGGATCTTAGAATTGTGGGTTCCGTTTGAGCAATATAGGGCAAGTGAAATTTGCGGTACCGGGCTTTTGAACTGTGCCTGGGATGCTGGTATTGCTGTCTTCGTTTGAGTTGCATAGGTAAAGAAAAATTTACGGTATCGGGTTTTCGAGTTGTATGTGGGTTCCTGGTATGTTGCCTTCTTTGCAACTATATAGGTCAATCAAAATGTACAGTACCAATGTTATGCTTTTTCCAATTTTGGGTTGGGTGTTGATGATTTTGTGTACTTTACTCTTGGGTGAATATTTGTTTGGAGTGGTGTTTTGATTGTTACTGTAATGGATTTAATTTGACCTCACCTGTGATTGTCCTGATGGTTACTTTTTATAGTGTATGTTAAACATTTAGCTTATTACTGAGATCTATCAGCAGGTGAAATGTGTGAGGTAGTGGTCACCATATTTAGTATGTTTGAAGTTCAGATGTCTGCCATCTTGACTAGGTCACATGCCAAAACTGACAGACAGATCCTAACTTTGGTAATTCCACCATTTTTTACGAAATGTATCGGTATAGACACGGCAGCAGGTGTGCGTATATGCAGAAATTTATAATTGGAGACTTTAACAATTAAGTGTATAGGAAATTGACTAGCTACATAGTCAGTAAAAACCAGTAAGAATTACAGATATTATATATGCCAGTACTATTCGTATGTTAACAGTTGTACAAAAATCTTCATCAAACTACACTAGTACTTAGAGTTTTCTCCACATCTAACTATCCGCATGGAAGAAAACACAAGCTTATTTTTACTGATCCAAACATATTTTATCGCTGCTCTGTCATTGTAAGTTTTTTATAATATGATGTGCTATTTTCTGACTTAAGACAATGATGATGCCATAGTATCAGAAAAACATGGTATGACTTAGCATGGAACCCCCTCCCCTACATCCTGCCAGATAAAGTGGACTCCAATAGCTAAAAGATTATGTTTTAACTGCAAACGATCTCAAACATCATGGTCGCTATCACCATGTTGACAGTGCTGATAATTATCTTAAATTGCAAAAAAATCTTAGAAAACATTGGTGTATATTAGGTACCTGGCTCACCCTCAGTATAAAACATAAAAATGATATCAACTTGCAAGATAAATTAAGATCATGTGCAATCTCAACTGGCTTTTGTGGTAGTAGAGAATACTTATGAAAAAGCCAGTGAAGTAGATAACAAGAATGTTTAAAGAATATGGCAAGGTAAAATAATATTTCTTTTTCTTTTTTTTAAGCTTCTGCAAATCTTTCCTTCTACTGACGACATGAAGTGTGTAAATACAACTGGGAAATGTGAGTCAGTGGAAATGAAGAGCACGGGAAACTGTAGTTGTTTACATAGATTTCAGATGCATGTACATGCAACCAATTCCTTTTGTGGAAAATGAAGAATGAGTCTTGTATACAACTGTTGGTTGTACATAATCGTTCAACCCTTACAATGTTTAAATAGAAATACCTCTTGGCTACTGCTTTTTTTTATAAATTTTTATTCATGTCTGTACTAATTTTTCCTATACTGTTATCAAAAGGTGGACAAATGACACACACAAGTATATAAATTATGTATGACATATGTGGCCAAGAGCATTATAAACTGCTCAAAAAAAGTTCTGCACCAACCTCATAATTTTCTGTTTTTTGCTGTCCTAATCCTCTTTTGCCCACATGAAATCACTACCTGTGTAATGGACATAAAAGCCACATTCGTGGTGCAATACTGTGTCTGTAGTCATGAAAGAGAGAATGTGGTTTGTGAAAAGTTTTCAATTTGTCAACTTGCCTTGAATTGACATTTCAAGCTTAGACAGTGTATACATTGTCACTTTATGGCATGATGGTTTGTGAGTGAGAGAAGTAGCCCACCAAATTGGTGAACACAACACAGACATCATTCAAACATTCAGCTGCTATCATGAGACGTGAAAAAAATTGAAGATCTGTTCAAAGACATCAACCGTAGTCAACAACACCGATGATTGGCACCTACGTCTGATTCATAGGTGCACCAGTGGTGTAGGGGTATGTCTTTGATTACTAATCAAAACGTCCTTGGTCCTGGTTTGAAGCCTGCCATCCCTTAAATTGTGAATAAAAAGCATCAGCAATGGCGGCCGAACACTTCTGGCATAAGAAGTCATCTTCATTCAGCCAATAGCCTTGTCAAAGAGGGCTGAGGACCGAACAGAGGTTAAGGGCACGGTCTTGCCCTTGGGGTGGGAGACTGTTCCTGAAGGCGGAAGAATCAGCAATGGTAAACAGAATGAGGATGCAGAATGCAATGGAAACCACTGCATTAGAGACAGATAATGTGTATCCAGAGGACATGGGGCATGTAGTTGAAAAAAAGTCATGATGATGGCAAAAGATTCTGAACTAGCCCCCATTTGTATCTCTCGTAAGGGATTGCCAAGAGGAAGGTAACTAACCATCAAAAGGATAATGTTCTCTGAGTCAAGGTGTGGAATGTCATAAGTTTGAACATGGTAAGGAAGCCAGAAAATCTGATACAGAAAATGCTACGACTCAATATATATATAATAGGGGTTAATAAAGGGAAATGGAAAGAAGACAATGCTTTCTGATCGATGATTACAGGATACTATCAACAGCGGCAGAAAATGGCATAATGGGAGTAGGATTCATTATGAATGGGAAGGTAGGGCAGACAGTGACTTACTGTGAACAATTCAGTGATACTGTTATTCTAATCAGAGTTGATAGCAAAGCAACACTGACAACATCGCAGACTGAAGATGAAGAGATAGAGAAAGTATATGAGGATACTGAATCGGTAATTCAGTAGTTAAAGGGAGATGGAAATCTAATTGTCATGGGAGATTGGAATACAGTTGTAGTGGAAGGAGTAGAAGAAAGTATTACGAGAGACTATGGGCTTGGTACTGAGAATGAGAGAGGAGAAAGACTAATTGAGTTCTGCAATAAATTTCAGCTAGTAGTGGTGAATACTCAGTTCAAGAATTACAAGAGGAGGAGTTATACTTGGAAAAGGCTGGGAGATAGGAAGAGATTTCAGTTAGTTTAGATCATAGACAGGTAGAGATCCTGAAAACAGATACTGGATTATAAGGCATACCCATGAACAGATATAGACTCAGATCACCATTTAGTAGTAATGAAGAGCAGACTAAAGTTTAAGATACTATGCTGCACTAAGGAATAACTCAGTAGGCAATTCATTTGAAGAGGAATGGATATAACGAAACTTCCTGGCAGAGAACTGTGTTTCAGACCGAGACTCAAACTCAATATGTTTGCCTTCCGCAGACAAGTGCTCTACCAAGTGAGTTAAGACAGTAGGAGATGAGATATTGGCCGAAGTAAAGCTATGGGAACATGTTGTGAGTTGTGCTTGGGTAGCTCTGTTGGTAGAGCACTTGTCCATGAAAGGTAGAGGTCTCACTTTGAGTCTTGGTCTGGCACACAGATTTGGTCTTCCAGAAAGTTTCAGGAATGGACATAAAGAAAAAGGACAATCACAGAAGTTGGAAAAAAAATAACATAGGTATGAAGAAGGTAACTGCAAAGAGACCATGGGTAAAAGAAGATAGATATACTTCAGTTGATTGATGAAAGAAGGAAGTACAAAAATGTTCGGGGAAATTCAGAAATACAAGTTACTTAGGAATGAAATAAATTGGAAGTGCAGGGAAACTAAGGTGAAATGGCTGCATGAAAAATATCAAAAAAGAAATTATTCTCGGAAGGACTGACTTAGCATATAGAAAAATCAAAACAACTTTCAGTGAAACTAAAAGCAAGATTAAGAGTGCAATGGGAATTCCACTGTTAAAGGCAGAGGAGAGAGCAGATAGGCAGAAAGAGTACATTGAAGACATCTATGAGGTTGAAGATGTGTGTTGACATGATAGAAGAAGAAACAGGAACTTATATAGAAGAGATATGGGATCCAGTATCAGAGTCAGAATTTAAAAGAGCTTTGGAAGACTTAAGATTGAATAAGGCAGAAGGGATAGATAAAATTCCGTCAGAATTTCTAAAATCATTGGGGGAAGTGGCAACGAAACAACTATCCAAGTCAGTTTGTAGAATGTGTGAGTCTGATGATATACCACCCAACTTTTGGAAAAACATCATCTACACAATTCTGAAGACTGCAAGAGCCGATAAAAAGCCGACAAGTGCAAGAATTATTGTACAGTCAGTTTAACAGCTCATTAACCCAAGTTGCTGACAAGAATAATGTACAGAAGAATGGAAAAGAAAACTGAGGATCTATTATGTGATGACAAGTTTGATTTTAGTGAAGGTCAAGGACACCAGAGAGGTGTGTTGGGACCGTTGCTGTTCATGTTGTATATTAATGACAATATTAATAGTAATCCCAGACTTTTTGCAAATGATGCAGTTACCTACAATGAAGTAGTCTCTGAAAAAGCTGCATAATTATTCAGTCATGTCTTGATAAGATTTCCAAGTGGTGTAAAGATTGGTAACCTGCTTAAATATTCAGAAATGTAAAGCTGTGCACTCGATAGTAGTAGCCTATGACTATACTATCAATGAGTCACTGCTGGAATCGGCCAATTGATACAAATATCTGAGTGTAAAACTTAGTAGGGATATGAAATTAATGATCACATAGGGTCAGTTGTGAGTAAAGCAGGTGGAAGACTTTGTTTTATTGGTAGAACACTGGGCAAGTGCAAACAATCTACAAAGGACATTGCTTACAAATCACTCGTGTGACTCATCCTACAATACTGCTCAAGTATCTGGCATACATTCCAAATAGGACTAACACGGGATATTGAACATATACAGGGTATTTCAAAATGAAAATACCGGTTTTAAGGCATTGCAAATAATACACCAAATGAAAGAGCAACTCAAACAGTTTTGTTTGCATACCTGTGTGCAATGGGAAGAGTATAGAATGAAAAAGAGTGACTGAAAACCGTGCTGAATGGGTGCGGGTCTTTCACACATAGCCTCAAGAAATATCCCCACGGAAAGTTTATGGGCCTATCTTTTTCAGTGAATCAACTGTAACTGTTGTTTCTTATCTTGATGTGCTACAGCTACAACCCTTGCCTCAATGGGAAGAAGGTGAAAAATACATCTTTATTTGGGAGCAAGATGGAACTCAGTAGACGACCAGTTAAACGACATTGTATCCGACCAGTTGATTGGGTGCAATGGGCCGAATGACACAGCATTTTATGCACGACCACCATGTTCACACACAATCTGACACAATCATGTGTATGTGCCTCTGATACCAGCTGACCTACCCGACTTTAGAAACAGTGTTACTGCAACAGTTACTCCCGACACACTGATCAGAGTTCCAGAACAACTCACCCATCAACTTGATGTGTGGTCGGTGTTCACACCAAATAACTGTAAGAAAAACTGTTTGTGCTTCTCTTTCATTTGGTGTACAGTAGAGTGTCATTAATCCAAACTAATGGGACTGGAGCTTGTTTGGATTACCAATTTGTTCAGATTAGCCGGAATTACGGTGACGAGTTTCTAGGATGAAGTACACCAAGCAAATAAGTAGGTACACCCTGGTAACAAATGGAAACAAGTGGGGAACAATGGCTCACCCTCACTACCTGCCCTTGTTGTTGTGCACTGTTGAGACCTTTGTAGTGTCTGTGATCAGTGCACTGCCACTTGGCTAGCAAAGTGCTAGGTTAGTTACCAATCGCTGGCATGTGTAACAGTTGTAATGTATTTGTTCAGGTGTAGTGGTGTATGTATTTTCATCATGAGTAAATGGAAACATGCAACGTTAACTCTCAAAGAAAAGCTGAATGCTTTGAAGCGGATAGACAATGGTGAGAATGTATCTAAACGGGCAACGGAACTGGGTGTTGGTAAACCATTTGTGATTGGAAGAACTGAGTGAAACTTCAACAGTCCTGTGCAATGCCTTCATGAAAAACACTCGAAAGTTGGCAGACTTTGAAACAGTCCCAGTACAATAAAGTGGATGAAGCTCTTTTCCTTTGGTTTATGCAAGAAAGAGAAAGGGGAACTCCTTTGAGTGGAGCACTGGTTCAGGAGAAGGCTATTTACCTGAAAAAGTTAATGAATGGTGATGAGTCTTTTAGTGCAAGTATGGGATGGTCGGACAGATTCGAAAAACGTCATGGAATCTGTCAGCTAACAATTACTGGAGAGAACCTTTCTTCTGACCGTGATGCAGCAAAGGAATACTTGGGTGAGTTTGAAAAAATGATAAAAGAGGGAAAGTATTTTCCCCAACAAATTTATAACGCTGACATGATTGGCCTTAATTTTAAGGCATTGCCAACAAAAAGCCTGGCATCAAAAGCAGAAGACCAGTCTCCTGGTTTTAAAATGTGCAAAGATCATGTGACTTTATTAGCGTGCAGCAACGCTGCTGGTAATCACAAGCTGCCTTTAATGCTGATCAGCAAATCTGCTAGGTCCACAGCTTTTAAGAACTGCAACGTGAAGTCCCTGCCCATATATTATTGCAACCAGAAAAAAGCATGGATGGATGGTAAGCTGTTCAAAGAATGGTTTCATGGCCAGTTTGTTCCCCCTGTTCAATGGTTTTCTATGGAAAATCATTTGTCTCCCTGTGGAATACTTTTGATTGATAACGCGCCGTCTCACCCCAGCAGTGAGCAATTATGCGATGGAGAAATTGTGCTAAAGTTACACCACTTCTACAGCCGATGGACCAGGGCGTACTGCAAAATTAAAACTGATTTACAGAAAACAGTTCTTAAGAATGCTGATCCAAGATGATAGCATTCCTTTAGAGGGCAAAATAAAAAAGACCCATGTGAAGGATGTTGTTTATTGGGCTGCTGAGGCATGGCAGAATATTTCAGAAAAAACTCTGAGAAAATCGTGGAGAAAACTGTGGACATCTCTTGAATTTCAGGACAACCTAGGTGAAAATGAAGAGGAAAATCTACTACAAACGATACAGATAAACCCTGGATGTGAAGAAGCTAGTGCAGGAGACGTAGATGAGTGGATTGCAGTGGATGGGGCATGTGTGCAGAGCCTTACTGACGCTGATTTAGTTGCTGCTGTGACTCAAGACCAGGAAGAAGTGGACTGCTGTGACAGAAGTGACAATGAGCCAGAAAGCGACAAAGGAGAGCTGGTGCCACACAGTGACGCAGCTGAAGCCCTTAACCTCACACTATGTTATTTGGAGCAACAGCCCACTGCTTCACCTGCTGATTTGATGTTTATGAGACAATGGTGCAACTATGCGTCATATAATAGACTGTCTTCATTAAGCCAAAAAACAATGACAGTTTTTGTCATCTAAAAAGTAGGGAGAAAATGTCCGCTGTATTTTAGTAAGTTTGACAGCATTTCTTTCATTGTTATGCATTGTTTAAACCAAATGTTTTCTTGACAACTTTTGTAATACATGTTTACTGCACAGTGTAAATTAAAATACTGTGTACGTACAGCAATTTACTGCACAGTTTTCAATACTTAGACTAACATTTTTCATGTTCAGATTTACTGAAAGTTCGGATTACTGGGGTTCGGATTAGTGGGACTCTGCTGTATTATTTATAATTGTAAGGTGAATGTAATATGTGATATAAAGCCATAAAACCCATATATTCATTTTGAAATACCCTGTACAGAGAAGGGCAGCACAAATGGTCACAGGTTCCTTTTTATGTGTGGGAGAGTCACAGAGATATTGAACGAACTGAACTGGAAGACTCTTGAAGATAGATGTAAACTATCTCGAGAATGTCTTTTAACAAAGTTTCAAGAACAAGCTTCACATGATGACTCTATGAATATACTACAACCCCCTATATAGTTCTAACACAGGAATCATGAGGATAAGGTTAGAATAATCACTGTATGCACAGAGGCATTTGAAAAATCATTCTTCCCATGCTCCATATGTGAACGGAATGGGAAGAAACCCTAATAACTGATTCAATGGGACATACCCTCTGCCATGCATTTCACGACAGTTTGCAGGGTAGAGGTGTAGATTGGTTGACCTGGAAAAAGCTTTCAACAATGTTAAATGATGGCAGATTTTTGAAATTTTGAGAAAAATAAGGATAACCTACAATGAAACATTGGCAATACACAATACCTACAAGAGCCAAGAGGGGCAATAAGAGTAGAAGAACAATAACGAAATGCTCAGATTAACAGGCTGTAAGACAGGGAAGTAGTCAACCGATACATCAAAGAAAAAATAACGAAGATAAAAGAAAGGTTCGAGAGTGGAATTGAAATTGATGGTGACAGGATATCAATGACAAGACTTTCTGATGACACTACTATCCTCAGTGAAAGTGAAGAAGAATTACATGATTTGCTGAATGGAATGAACTGTCTAATGAGTACAGCTTACATATTGAGAGTACATTGAAGAAAGACAAAGGTAATGTGAAGTAGCATGAGTGAGAACAATAAGAACCTTAAAATCATAATTGGTGATCACAAAGTAGATGAAGTTAAGGAACTCTGCTACCAAGGGAACAAAATAACCCACAACAGGTGGCACAAGGAGGTCGTAAATAGCAGACTAGTAATGGCCATAAATGCATACCTGGCCAAAGGAAGCCTCCTAGTATCAAAAATAGGCCTTAATTTTAGGAAAAAATTTCTGAGACTGGAGCACAGCATTGTCTGGTAGTGAAACAGAAGAATATTGAAAATTAAGTGGACTGAAAAAGTACAGAATGTGGAGGTTCTCTGAAGAATCGACACGGAAAGAAATATACGGAAAACCCTTCCAAGGGAAGAAGGGGCAGAATGATAGGACACCTGTTAATGACATCGTGAAATAACTTTTATGGTGCTAGAGGCAGCTGTACCGGGTAAAATCTGTGTAGGAAGACAGAGATTGGAATACATCCAGCAAATGAAGATGTAGGTTGCAAGTGCTACTCTAGAGATGAATATGTTGGCATAAGAAAGGAATTTGTGGAGGATCGCATTAAACCAGTCAGAAGAGAGAGAAAGCAGAACTGCACGTTGCCTTTTTGGAGTCAACTGGAAGGGCTTTGTTGACCCAACCAGTAGACAACCACCTCCACTATCAATTTGTTCTCCAGGCATACATTATGAACAACAGAACAATTCGGCAGCATAATTACATGTGTAGATTGTGGGCAAGGGAATATCTGGATTCGAATCTGAATCAGTGGTGCCAGGTTGTTAGGAAAAACCCAAATGGAATGGCTTGTGGTATTTGCTGACACGAAGATGATTGAGCACAACTGAGATCAGTTGATGCTTGCAAGCATTGTCACAGGTAACCTCTTCACACATTGGATGAACTCAGGAGGGCCATTATCAGAGAATGAGACAGGCTCGAGTGCCTTGTCGCAACTACCTTGTGGGCAGCAGGTTGAGGAGGATCCATAAATGTTACAAGTGGAGCAACTTGGGACTGAATGTTACATAGCAGCAAACTTTAATTTCACAGAAGGCACATTCAAACAAACTGGCTTTATTTTAGTTAGTTTCTTTGTCTTAACAGTAAATTTAATCCCACACGTTTGCAGATATGCACATGGTGCATTTTTTTTTAAATGCAGTTCATACAATTTAAGAGTTCTCAATATGCTTCTTAAATATACAAGTTTAGTTTTTCTTCCAAACTACATGAGCCAATCATTACAGAAGTAATTAGCCCATTGTCCTATATATGTGCTTGATGAATGACACTAATTACTTGTTTTTTGTTTCAGGCTTCAAATGTTTAAATGTGCACCAGCTGAGGCTCACACAACTGCACTGACACACATTTCTACATTTATACCTGTTGTTGTTGTTGTTGTGGTCTTCAGTCCTGAGACTGGTTTGATGCAGCTCTCCATGCTACTCTATCCTGTGCAAGCTTCTTCATCTCCCAGTACCTACTGCAACCTACATCCTTCTGAATCTGCTTAGTGTATTCATCTCTTGGTCTCCCCCTATGATTTTTACCCTCCACGCTGCCCTCCAATACTAAATTGGTGATCCCTTGATGCCTCAGAACATGTCCTACCAACCGATCCCTTCTTCTGGTCAAGTTGTGCCACAAACTTCTCTTCTCCCCAATCCTATTCAATACTTCCTCATTAGTTATGTGATCTACCCATCTAATCTTCAGCATTCTTCTGTAGCACCACATTTCAAAAGCTTCTATTCTTTTCTTGTCCAAACTATTTACCGTCCATGTTTCACTTCCATACATGGCTACACTCCATACAAATACTTTCAGAAATAACTTCCTGACACTTAGATCTATACTCGATGTTAACAAATTTCTCTTCTTCAGAAACGCTTTCCTTGCCATTGCCAGTCTACATTTTATATCCTCTCTACTTCGTCCATCATCAGTTATTTTGCTCCCCAAATAGCAAAACTCCTTTACTACTTTAAGTGTCTCATTTCCTAATCTAATACCCTCAGCATCACCCGACTTAACTCGACTACATTCCATTATCCTCGTTTTGCTTTTGTTGATGTTCATCTTATATCCTCCCTTCAAGACACCATCCATTCCGTTCAACTGCTCTTCCAAGTCCTTTGCTGTCTCTGACAGAATTACAATGTCATCGGCGAATCTCAAAGTTTTTATTTCTTCTCCATGGATTTTAATACCTACTCCAAATTTTTCTTTTGTTTCCTTTACTGCTTGCTCAATATAGAGATTGAATAACATCGGGGAGAGGCTACAACCCTGTCTTACTCCCTTCCCAACCACTGCTTCCCTTTCATGTCCCTCAACTCTTATAACTGCCATCTGGTTTCTGTACAAGTTGTAAATAGCCTTTCGCTCCCTGTATTTTACCCCTGCCACCTTTAGAATTTGAAAGAGAGTATTCCAGTCAACATTGTCAAAAGCTTTCTCTAAGTCTACAAATGCTAGAAACGTAGGTTTGCCTTTCCTTAATCTTTCTTCTAAGATAAGTCGTAAGGTCAGTATTGCCTCACGTGTTCCAGTATTTCTACGGAATCCAAACTGATCTTCCCTGAGGTCGGCTTCTGCTAGTTTTTCCATTCGTCTGTAAAGAATTCGTGTTAGTACTTTGCAGCTGTGGCTTATTAAACTGATAGTTCGGTAATTTTCACATCTGTCAACACCTGCTTTCTTTGGGATTGTAATTATTATATTCTTGTTGAAGTCTGAGGGTATTTCGCCTGTTTCATACATCTTGCTCACCAGATGGTAGAGTTTTGTCAGGACTGGCTCTCCCAAGGCCGTCAGTAGTTCCAATGGAATGTTGTCTACTCCGGGGGCCTTGTTTCGACTCAGGTCCTTCAGTGCTCTGTCAAACTCTTCACGCAGTATCGTATCTCCCATTTCATCTTCATCTACATCCTCTTCCATTTCCATAATATTGTCCTCAAGTGCATCGCCCTTGTATAGACCCTCTATATACTCCTTCCACCTTTCTGCTTTCCCTTCTTTGCTTAGAACTGGGTTTCCATCTGAGCTCTTGATGTTCATACATGTGGTTCTCTTATCTCCAAAGGTCTCTTTAATTTTCCTGTAGGCAGTATCTATCTTACCCCTAGTGAGATAAGCCTCTACATCCTTACATTTGTCCTCTGGCCATCCCTGCTTAGCCATTTTGCACTTCCTGTCGATCTCATTTTTGAGACGTTTGTATTCCTTTTTGCCTGCTTCATTTACTGCATTTTTATATTTTCTCCTTTCATCAATTAAATTCAATATTTCTTCTGTTACCCAAGGATTTCTACTAACCCTCTTCTTTTTACCTACTTGATCGTCTGCTGCCTTCACTACTTCATCCCTCAGAGCTACCCATTCTTCTTCTACTGTATTTCTTTCCCCCATTCCTTTCAATTGTTCCCTTATGCTCTCCCTGAAACTCTGTACAACCTCTGGTTCTTTCAGTTTATCCAGGTCCCATCTCCTTAAATTCCCACCTTTTTGCAGTTTCTTCAGTTTTAATCTACAGGTCATAACCAATAGATTGTGGTCAGAGTCCACATCTGCCCCTGGAAATGTCTTACAATTTAAAACCTGGTTCCTAAATCTCTGTCTTACCATTATATAATCTATCTGATACCCTTTAGTATCTCCAGGGTTCTTCCATGTATACAACCTTCTATCATGATTCTTAAACCAAGTGTTAGCTATGATTAAGTTGTGCTCTGTGCAAAATTCTATCAGGTGGCTTCCTCTTTCATTTCTTAGCCCCAATCCATATTCACCTACTACGTTTCCTTCTCTCCCTTTTCCTACACTCGAATTCCAGTCATCCATGACTATTAAATTTTCGTCTCCCTTCACTATCTGCATAATTTCTTTTATTTCATCATACATTTCTTCAATTTCTTCGTCACCTGCAGAGCTAGTTGGCATATAAACTTGTACTACTGTAGTAGGTGTGGGCTTCGTATCTATCTTGGCCACAATAATGCGTTCACTATGCTGTTTGTAGTAGCTTACCCGCATTCCTATTTTCCTATTCATTATTAAACCTACTCCTGCATTACCCCTATTTGACTTTGTGTTTATAACCCTGTAGTCACCTGACCAGAAGTCTTGTTCCTCCTGCCACCGAACTTCACTAATTCCCACAATATCTAACTTTAACCTATCCATTTCCCTTTTTAAATTTTCTAACCTACCTGCCCGATTAAGGGATCTGACATTCCACGCTCCGATCCGTAGAACGCCAGTTTTCTTTCTCCTGATAACGACATCCTCTTGAGTAGTCCCCGCCCGGAGATCCGAATGGGGGACTATTTTACCTCCGGAATATTTTACCCAAGAGGGCGCATCATCATTTAATCATACAGTAAAGCTGCATGCCCTCGGGAAAAATTACGGCCGTAGTTTCCCCTTGCTTTCAGCCGTTCGCAGTACCAGCACAGCAAGGCCGTTTTGGTTATTGTTACAAGGCCAGATCAGTCAATCATCCAGACTGTTGCCCTTGCAACTACTGAAAAGGCTGCTGCCCCTCTTCAGGAACCACACGTTTGTCTGGCCTCTCAACAGATACCCCTCCGTTGTGGTTGTACCTACGGTACGGCTATCTGTATCGCTCTGTAAACCACTGTAATTGCACAACAGAGTGTACTTTCCACTAGACCACTTATTAGGGCTTCTTTGTGTTCCATTCACATACTGGACGTGGGATAGATGATTGCTGAAATGCCTTGATGTGGTCTTCACCTGTATACAGGAGTGATATATGTATAGGGTCATAGCGTATTCCTAGATTCTTCACTTAAAGCTGGTTGGTTGGTTGGTTGTTTTGGGGAAGAAGACCAGACAGCGAGGTCCACGGTCTCATCGGATTAGGGAAGGACGGGGAAGGAAGTCGGCCGTGCCCTTTGAAAGGAACCATCCCGGCATTTACCTGGAGCAATTTAGGGAAATCACGGAAAACCTAAATCAGGATGGCCGGACGCGGGATTGAACCGTCGTCCTCCCGAATGCGAGTCCAGTGTCTAACCACTGCGCCACCTCGCTCGGTTAAAGCTGGTTCTTTGACTTTGTACACAAGCTTTTGCAGTGTAGTTTGCATCTCTCCTCAAGTGTCTGTCATTTCAGGTTTTTCTGCATCTCTGCGACATCCTCCCATGTGTCAAACAAACCTTTTGTGTTGCCCTTCTTTGTGTACATTCAATGTCCTGTTAGTATTATCTGATGTGGGTCCCATAGATTTGAGCATTATTCAAGACTGAATCACACGAGATTTTGTAAGTGACCTCCTTTCCAAACTGATCACATTCTCCCACTATCCTACTAATGAACTGAAGTCTGACAACTGGTTCATTTAGAACTGAGCCTATCTTATCATTTATTCCTGCAAGTTGTTTCATATACGCAGGCATTTGAATAATAATACTGATTCTAAATGTGACTTACTGATATTATTATCATATATACTATGTATTTTCATTTTTTATTACAGACATAACTTCGGTGTAGATAACTTCATCAACTGCAAAACGTTCCGAGGTTACTATTAATATTGTCTGTGATGTCATTAATACACAATATGAACAGTGCGATCAATTCTACATCTGTTAGTGATTCTTCATCCAAGATAACATGCTGTGTCCTCCTTACCACAAAATTCTCAATCTAGTCACAAATTTCATTTGATAGCCCTTTTGACTGTAATTTTTCAGGCTTTTGCGGCGATCTCAACAGATTGTTGTTTGATTGTACTTTCATTATTAATTGTTGTGAAACTGAATCAAATGCTTTTCACTTTATCCAAAAAATATTGAATCTACCTAACTGCCTTGATCCTTGGCTTTCCATATGTTATGTGAGAAAATGCGATCTGGGTTTTGCATCACCAATGTTTTTGGAGCCAAGCTGGTTGGCATGGAGGTCATTCTGTTTGAGATACCTTCTTTGGAGCATCAAGCAAAAATACATGTAATGTAGTTTTGCAAAGCTGGAATATCACCAATATATAGGTGAAATAAGTTTCTTATACATCCACCTATCTTCCAGAACTAATAGTGCTTTTTCAGAGAGGAGAGAGGGGGCATTTTCGGAAAAGTTAAAAAAGATCAGGTCATCCAAGCCTCAGGGTGTGAGGGACCCACATTTAGTGAGAACAAGGGTAGAGCTTCCTGACGAAATAACTATTAGTTCCAAAAGTTATGCAGTGTGTCTCTTTTACTCTTTGTGTGTCTATCTGCAACACATTTCTCATCCTGAGAGTAAGTACTTTCTCTTTAGATTATTTCTGTTTCAAGGGCAATTTGAATTGCAAACAATCTCCATAGCGAATGCTGTCTTCAAACTTAAATTATGCAATGGCAGTGGGCACATGACACCGTAAAACAAAAACTGGAACATGCTGTAATAAAAATACCAAAGTTTTTGCTCTCCACCAACCTAAACAAGGAGCAGTCAGCTCGTCACATACTGCAGGGGATAAATTTCGTAAACATCTAACATCTTTCCCAAACTGAACGTGAAGTTCTACATTTAAGGGTGGAAACATATCGTATATGGAGCAGTACCTTAAATATCTATTATACAAATCTGCGTATAAATGCTTTGAGGCAACGAAGACAATGTGCAATGGGAAAACATATTTATGTTACCCGGAAAATAAATTTTTTTTATGGATAATGCCAAGACGAAACAGATGGTGCATTTTTGCATTTTCAAGACATTTTAACTTGGCCGGAATCTGGACCTGGGTACCATACAGTGGACTTTAGACACGAATACCACTACAGTGGCTGAGTAAACAAAACACTTATTTGTTTACCGTTTTTGTCATTTATTTTAAAATTCTTACGTGATTCACTTATTGTTTTTCAATTCTATATGCTTATCAAGGCCTTTAGTCAAGCACAACATAGTAGAAACACCGGAGTACTTCCACATCATATTCACGCGCCGCCTACACAGGCTACAAAGTACAAAGTGATAAGCTCTTTGGTAGCTTGTCTTTGTAGGTTATGTATTCCGGTCCGTGTAACTAAGAAACTGTAACAATATAAAGTGCTTGTCTCAAAGAAAAGCGCCTATTTTACCTTCAACTACCGCGTTACCTACAGTCATTGCAAACATGTCTATATTTTACCTGGAATTCTAGAAAATCGCCACATTCTACGGTAGAGGAGGCTGCCATTTTTACTTAAATCTCGTACACCGAAAGAGAATACCCATGAGCCCCTGGAAGCGAAGGGCCTTGAAGTTGAAAGCTGCGGAAGAAATTTTCTATGATATATTCTTCTTATAAATCTCGCTTAGTAACACGATAAAAGGTAAATATTGGAGTCTAACAAGATTCTCTTAACGTTGTGCAAGTATTAAGGAGACTGCTGAACTTAGGGAAAAAATAGGAAATTGTGTGAAATTGCGTGTAATTTTAAGCCTGTGGACAGTGTGAATGTCAGCTGTACGCGAGTGACAAAACCATTTTGCAGAAACTGCTGCAGCACGTTAATCAGTGTCGTAGTAGCAGTACTACTGTTTACCTGATGAATATTGAATTATCGTGGTTCAGGCAACTGTGAATATTTCTGTCGATAAAAATCAATAAGTGACTGTTGACCTCGTGAGTCATCAAGCCTTTTAACAACTTGACAGTCACATTTTGTTGAGAGGTTAAAGTATTAATAGATGAGTCGGATGCTGTGGGATAAAAAGCATTCTCATTGAAACTTTTTCCGAAGTTGGTTCTAACCATAACATCGGTCTTTTTATAGATGTCGGGGCCTACTCACAAATATCGCTACAAAAATGTGGGATTGGATTCCCAAGAATTACGGCGTCGAAGAGAAGAGGAAGGTGTTCAGTTGCGGAAACAAAAACGTGAACAACAATTATTCAAAAGGCGCAATGTGCTTATGCCAGCACTTGCTGATGAAGAAGGCGGTATGCAGGTAAGTTTCTTGCTTTGATGGCCATTTATAATCTGTACATTGTTTGTTATAGTTTATTTAGGCCTATATATTTTGACGTCGTTGTTCAATATTTTTGAGACGATAGTTTCCCTTTAAGAAACTTCCCAGAACCTCTGGTTGCAAGAAGACTAGCATGTGCAAAACATTGTAAGACTTAAAACCTCAGTCATCACCCACATATATTTTCTAGGTGGTGAACCACAAGCCTCGTTTCAATTTCAATAACTTAGTTGTCCAAAGGTCATTTTGCAATGATATAGCATCTCTTGGTTAAATTCAAGTAAAACAAGAGTAATTTATGTTGACATACAAATTTACAAACACAGGGCTTGGCTGTAGTGAAAACCTAAACCGACCTTGTTAGACAGAGCATGAACCTCCACCTAGATCAGGCTTGCCAGACAGAGCATGAACCTCCATCCTCCCAAATCCGACCCCTGTATCTTAGTAAGTGCACTGTAGTCAAAATGGCGTAAGAAGAACAGGATGGCTTGCAGTGTTATTGACAACTTTTAACTGCAAAGTGCAAGCTGCTACAGGTGAAAATGGCAGCCATTTGTGGAGCTGTGACAACACCGAGGTATCACCACAGAGTTGTTTACAGAATCACGATACATTGTTGGATGAGGTAGATGCCTGAAGCTGCTGCGTCCAGCCCACTGTGACTGCCAGTGACCAATATATGCAGACTCATCTATAGGGGCCTGCCTCAGCCAGTTATACCTAATGTACAGTTCTTAATGTTTTTACATATTTGGAATAAGTTTGCTTGGTTAGATTGGAATAAGTTTGCTTAGTACAAGGTGTAAAACTTTGCTTCCGCTGTTTTTTCCCCAACATTTGAGGCTTTAATGAAACAAATTAGTTACACATGTATCATTCAAAGTATTTTCCGTCGCTAGCCACTACTTTCTCCCATCTTTCAGGCAGTGTATGAATCCTGCGTCGAAAAAATTGTTCATCTTTTGAAACAATCCACAAATCTATCCAATTGTTGACTATATGAGATCGGAAGTGTTGGTCAGCCAGGCCATGTGTCATTGATCTAAACAGGTGATAGTCAGAGGGAGCAATGTCTGGAGAATAAGGCAGGTGGGGTAGGACTTCCCATTTTAACGTTTCCAAGTATGTTTTGACCCCTTTTGCAACATAGGGTCGAGCGTTGTCGTGCTACAAAATCACTTTATCGTGCCTCCCGCTGTATTGCGGCCATTTGTCTTTTAATTCTCTCCTCTAACGCATTAATTGTGTTTGATAACGAGCACCTCTGATTGTTTCACTTGATTTTAACAGCTCATAGTACATGACACCGAGCTGGTCCCACCAAATGCGGAGCATGATCTTGGAGCTGTGAATATTTGGTTTGGCCGTTGACATGGAAGCTTGGCCAGGATATCCCCATGAATTTTTGCATTTAGGGCTATCATAATGAACCCATTTTTTGTCCACGGTCTCAATGCGATGCAGAAATCTCTTCCGTTTTTGCCTCTGAAGCAACTGTTCACAAACGCTGTTTAACGGCTCTTGGTTTCAGCTCAAACAGGACCAAAGTTCCTTCTTTCTGAATCATGCCCATAGCCTTGAGATGTTTTGAAATGGCTTGCTGTGTCACTCCCACTAATTGTGCCATTTCTTCTTGAGTTTGACGCGAGTCTTCACTCAGCAATGTTTCGAATTCTGCATCTTCGAAAACATTCTCTCTTCCACCACTATGCCGGTCTACAGCGGTAAAATCACTGTTCTTGAAGCATTGAAACCACTCGTGACACGTTCTTTCACTAATAGCTTCTTTACCATACATACGTGAGAGCATTCGCTGGGACTCAGCCGCTGTTTTCTTTATATTTAAACGAAATAGTAACACCTCCCTTAAATTATGAGAATTAGGCTCGTAAACTTACATTTTCAATCAAGAACAACTTTATGATGCAGACACAAATCAACTAATGTTTGAATGGGGTTATGTTGACCGAGTCCAAGCTAACTGCCTGACGTCTGCGATCTGTTTCTTACGTCCGCAACTTACCATTGTCGCCACCTATCGGCAAACGGCGGAAGCAAAGTTGTACACCTTTTAACATGGAAAAATAACACATTATTCATTGAATCTCTTTACTCTTTTCACTGCACACAGCCCCTCAGACTTGCAGGTGCCTTTAAGATGATGGGGAATCTGCTACACCTCTATTAGAAACAGTGGAAAATCCGGGATGGAATAATGACGGTATTATGACAAGGATAGATTGCTGCTCACCATATAGAGGAGACATTGAGTCATAGACAGGCAGAACAAGAAGACTGCTAGACATTTAAGTATGCAGCCAAAAGACCTTCTTTTAACACACACACACTTGTATCTGAAGCTCAGTGTGCAGACAGTGGTCACTTGTGTGTGTTTTGCGTGTCAAACATTAGAGACTTCAGGTAGGAATTGCACACACATTCCGAATCTTAGCAGTGGAGATTTGTGTGGTTATGCAAAGCGGAAGATCCTCTGAACAAGCTGTTGTCAGTAACAAAATTCAGATCACTGTTGTTTTGATTTAGATCAGGGATGCTCAACTCATCGATTGCAATCAACCGGTCAATTACCATGGTTTTACAAGTCAATCTTTCAAATCCTTTGTCATAAATGTGTTTAAATAAGCTGTTTTTGTAAAATACCAGTTTGTTGACAATTAGCATTTCACACGGATTTGCAGAGAGTAACTCTGACAACACTTGTCTCACCTCTTTCATCTTCATATGCTTTTCACCACCCTTAATACTCATGCCAAGCAACCATCTTCCCTCCTTGCCTGGTGAAGTTACTGCTTGTGAACTGGAAGTAGGTGCATTGTGAGTGGAGGCTGCAGTGAGCAGGGAAAGTGCTCAGGGTTTGCTGCAAGACTTGACCTTTGGATAGCACAGTTACAGATATTAAATGTGAAACACTGTCCTCAAATAGTCAGAAATGTCAACAAACATCACTGGATCAAGAAGCTGCAAAGAAGACAGAGTTTCAAAACTGATTTTCAGTTTTGAAGGCAGTTCTGTTCTAGCATTCATAGCTCAACTTTTCCAAAAGCTGGATGTTGAATATATTTAAAGTAAAATGAGTGCTCTTTTCTATTGTACTAGGACTGAACTTGAACAGAAAATCGTTGGATTTCAAAATGACATTTCCACAAAGTGAAATACAGTGAAGATAACTTTTGGAAATTAGTGAGTGTGAAAACCTACCCTAACATTGTAAAAGTGTCATCATATGTTCAATCATTTTTGGTTTAATAATGAACATTGTGAAATCTAAGTGCAGAAATAAACTAACTGATCCTCATCTTTCAGACTACATAAGGTTGGTTCTGACAAATTATCTACCAGAGTATAATAAACTTGGCAATGATATGCAAAGCCTAGAGTCTCACGAAACTTTTTTAACCATTTATGATGCTGTATATTGTAATTTTTTCTCATGGGTAATGTCTTGAAAATTGAGTATTAAGTTTACAACTGTTGATGGAGAGAGAATTGCCTTAATGTTTTTATATAATTAAAATGATTAATTTTGGCTACAGTGTTGTTTCATGCTTAAACAATTACAAATTTTTAAATCAGTAGACCTCCAAATGGACTAAACTGCATGTAGTAGATCTTAAGCCTAAGAAGGTTGAGTACCCCTGATCTGGATGAAGTGATGCAATCAAGTACAAGCCATGTATGCTAAAGCTGCCTTGATTTTGACTATATGTTGGAACAACTAGATGTTGCGTGTATCAAATTTAAATGAACAGCTATGGATTGTGACGCTAGAACCAAGAAGCTGTATAGTGCGAAAAACAGCATCCACATTTAATGTCCCAGTAAATATGGTGAAGATTGACAGAAAGTTAGGAGAAAGAAAGAAATTTTTACACTGCCCAGAAGAAAATCAGGAAAAAAGATTTCAGACCAAATAAAATGATGAATATAGCAGGATGTGTCTTGGGATCAAAGTTTGTGTTCATGTTTGTGTTAGAATTGAAGGACAGAAGATGAAGAAGCAGGAACAACTCTTACTTAGCAGCCTTAAGAATCATTTATCACGCCCTGGGACCACATTGAATCAGAAATTAGATTCTGTAAATTCTGTGAATTATATCCAAAGTGCTGTGTGCCTGTCAGTTCTTCTGGAACAATCAGTTCGTGCCTGTGCAGTACATCGGAATGTTGAGCAATGATAAGACAGAAGTCCAGTTCAAGTAGATTACTACAGTATGTTACTGTAGGTTGAGGCCAGGGCAATTACAGGCATGGAAAATGTGTTTTAAGGGTAACTCCCATCTGTGCATTTCAGAAAAGCTGGTAGTGGAGGTGAAGATCCGAATGGCTTGGAGTGAAGCAGCCATTCAAATAAGGCATTTGATTTTCAGCTCGTGTTGTGCCACAGGGTGGTTTATTTTGCTAATGGCCACAGTTTGGCAGTGGCTGTTCATCCAGGTGGACAGCTGGTTTGTGGTCATACCAGTATAAAAAGCTGTGCAGTGATTGCAGCAGAGTTGATATATGACATGGCTTCTTTCATATGTCGCCTAGCTTCTGATGGGGTATGATAGTCCTGTGACAGGACTGGAATAGGAAGAACTGGGTGGATGGACAGGTTAGGTCTTGTACTTGATTCTTCCACAGGGATATGACCCTTGTGGCAAGTGGTTTGGATTGGGAGTGGCATAGGAATGGACTAGGTTGTTGTAGGCGATGGAACACCACGTTAGGAGGGGTGGGAAAGATCTTCTGTAAGATTTCAGGGCATGATGATAAGATGATCAAAGCCCGAGCCACACTCCATCAACAATAGTTCGCGCACAATACACGACTTCATGGACGTACGGATTGTTGATGCTGCATCTGATGTCCCAGTTTCTTCCCCCTGATAATTACATTTATTCCTATTGATCCCACTTCATCCCTCATTCTCAAGTAGTTCACAGCTGCCCATGCCATACGAACTTGTGATCCTCAACCAAACCCACTCCCTTCCCCCTCTTTTCTCTTATTGCAACACACACAGTCCCGTACCTCATCTGTTCTTTTGCACCCACATTTCTGTATATTTTTAAGGTATTTTTATGTGGTTTCATACATTTTATGTGTTTTTACATTATTTGTATGTATTTTTACGTATCTGGGTGTGTTTTGGCGTATCTGTGCATGTTTTTGTGTGTCTTTAGGTATTTTTAAGCATCTTTTCTCTTATCCAGCTCCTCTCACAACCATCAACATCTTATTTTGCCCTGTACATCATTCCCTTTTCCTTTACGCCAACCTTGCTGCAGTGGACCCCTGCTCCTTCTTTCTACACCAGTTCAGAAAGTATCCCTTTCCCTGGTTAAAACCCAATCCCACATCCTATTTTTTAAATTCTGCCTAAAGCTTGGAATTCCCACCCCCAATGCCTTAACCATAAAAATTCCTTTCACTGGGTCCCACCCCTCATTTCATAGTGACCTTCATCTTTTCTGATTCTGCCAGTCACTGGACCTCACAAACCTTGTACTGCAAAAACACATCTCCATGGCATAGGTATCCCAGAACCACCTCTCCTCCCTCTGCAAGATACTGCTACAGTGCAATCTCTGCTACATACATTACATCTCTGAAATTTAATCCCTTGCTTTCCAGCATATGGAGGAGCATTCCAGGCACCACCTCCATAAGTTATCCAACCTGCTCGCATCCTGTTGCCGCCTCAGGGCACCACTATCCAACCCCTATCGTACCTACATTGTTCCTCCTTGTGCACCCCATGTAGCAGCTATATCCTACCTAGCTGACTTTTAAACTTGATACATCCCCCAAAACTCTCTACCAATACTCTACCAAATCCAAAGCCGAAACAGTCCTTTCCACCAAAACCTAGCCTCCACAGAAGTTTGTCCTATGCAAAGGCATCACCTTTAGGCCTACATCCAAATTTAACCAAGCTGGACTTGTCAGAGACCTACTCTCCTTCTTCTGATGCCTGCAAAGTAAACACTTCTTTGCTGCAAATCCCTCCAACCAGAGCCACCCTAAATCAAACACCGGAGCCTGCCTCTCCCAGTTTATACCACCGTCCAACCATGATCCTCCCTCTGTCCCTCCCTCCTAACCACCCGCTGTTCACCTTCCAGGAATTCCTTACCTCCAACTTGGCCTCACTAGTCTTTCCACAGAAGAAAGAATAACTATACACAAACTGAAAACAAATTCTGACACTGAGAGATTTTTATTCAAAATTCTGACGTAGTCATCCTGTCATGCTGTAGTCATCCTGTCATGCTGACAACGGTGCCACCACTATTGTTATGAATCACAGTGACTACCTGGCAGAAGGCCTATGCCGATTATTTGATTCCTCCTGCTATGAGCTCTGCGAGAATGATCCCACTCCAGAAGTCCAACACAACCTCCAGTCCCCGCTAAAAGTCTTAGGCGTTTCCCAGAACCTCTTCCCTGAATCCGTTTCCCTCCTCACCTGTATGATACCCGGCAGATCCACCTTCTACAGGCTCTCCAAAATCCACAAACCCCAACAATCCTGGCCCCCATTGTGGCTGGTTATTGTGCCCCCACTGAAAGAATTTCGGTCCCCATTGACTAATACATCTAACCTATTGCCTGTAATCTAGCCTCCACATCAAAGATACCAAGCACTTCCTTCACAGATTCTCCACCATCCCCACCCCTTTATCTCCTGGATTCCTACCTACCACTGTTGACAGCACCTTCCCATACTCCATCCCTTATGCCCATATTCTTACTACAATTGAATATTACCTTTACCAACATTCTTCAGAACTCACTATCTCATTCCTCATACACCTAACTAACTTTATCCTAACCCACAACTACTTTTCCTTTGATGGAAAACACACAAACAAATATTCGGCACAGCCATGGGCATCCACATGGCACCCTCCAATGCCGAACTGTTTATGGACCATCTACAGGAGACTTCCCTAGACTCCCAAAATGCCATACACCCAGTCTTGTTCATGTTCATTGTGATGTCTTCATGATTTGAACTCATGGCCAAGACACCCATCTTCATTCCTTCACAACCATAACACTATTTCTCCCATCTGCTTCACATGGTCCTTGTCAACCCAACATGCCACCTTCCCAGATGTTGACCTCTTCCTCTGATGGTTCCATCCACACCTCTGTCCACATTAAAATCATCAGTAGCATCGGTATTTTGACAGCTGCCATCCCTTTCACACCAAAAAATCACTCCCATACAACCTGCCCACATGGGGATGGAGTACCTGCAGTGACAAGAACGCCCCTGCCCAGTCATGGTGAGGGTCTCACCAAGTCATACACAGACAGGCACTATTCTCCAGACCTAGTCCACAGACAAACAGCTAGCAAGGTGGCACAATTGTTAGCACACTGGGCTCGCATTCGGGATGACAACGGTTCAAACCTGCATCCCGCCATCCTGGTTTAGGTTTCCTGTGATTTCCCTAAATTGCTTCAGGCAAATGTTGGGATGGTTCCTTTGAAAGGGCAGGGCTGATTTTCCTCCCAATCCTTCCCTAATCTGAGCTTGTGCTTTGCCTCTAATGACCTAATTGTTAACAGAACATTAAACACTAATCTCCTCCTCCTCCTCCTCCTCCTCCAGTCCACAAACAGATCTCCTGTGCCATTTCTCACACCTCCAATCCTCCCACCATCACCAAGAACCAGTCACAAAGGAGCACCCCCTATTTCATCCAATATTCCCCTGGACTGAAACAACTGAATCACATCCTTCTCCATGGCTTTGATTATGTATCATCATGCCCTGAAATGAGGGACATCCTACCAGAAATCATTCCCAACTGTTCTAAAGTGGTTGTCCATTGCCCACCCAACCTCCACAACATCCTAGTCCATCACTATGCCACTCCCAGTCCCAACCACATGCCACAAGGATCAGATCCCTGTGGAAAACCCAGGTACAAGACCTACCCAATCCGTCCACCCAGCACTTCCTATTCCAGTCTTGTCTCGGATTGGGCTACCTGTGAAAGCTGCTTTTTCTGACAAAGGCTGTGGTCAAAAGCTTACTTGTAAGAGTCTTCTAAATGTACCTGTCTGTAACTTAACGTGCCATCTTTATGGTAAGTAGCAATCTGTCTTGTCCTACATTGTTGATATTCCAACCTGGAGTTTCCATTGTTTTATATGAAAACATGAAACATTCACATACCGTAATTCAAGGTAATAGTGAAATAAACTCACCAGTTGATGTGTTCCTCATAGAACAAAGAATGCCTTCAGTTCAAGCAAACATATTTTTCCAGTTCTCGAACATTTCTTAGTACTGCCAAAGTACTTCGAACTTAGTTTTGAAGATATGCTTATTAATTTCAATTTAAATATGATATTTCTGCCATAGCAGAAGTAAGTGGTGCAGTCAAATACAGCTGAAGAGCTTTGCATACATAAGGGAGACTACTTTCAAGAAAAGTATTTTCAACAAACAAAAATTTCCGAGATCTTTGACAGGTTCCTTTTATAACATTCTTAGGGGTTGTTTTACTCATCGTATCAGGCAATATGTCGCAGCATAAGTCCTGGAGACAGTTACTGTAAAATTCCAACTTCAGAAAAGTTAAAATTAAAAATCATCTTGCATTATGTTATTTTAAATACATTTATTATACTTTCAAAACATAGTTAAAGCATTACTACAAAGGCAAACAATACTGACAATACAAAAAGAGCAGCTACATGCTCGCTGCTCAAAAACTAAAACCAGACTGACTCACTCTGCCAACATGGCAGCCACCCTTTATACTTTCTTAACAACCCCAAACAATCCTCGGCATTGTTTAAGATGAACATTTGATTAATTAACAATTAAAATTCATACAAAAATGAAAATACATATATATGAATATAATAGAGGGAAACCTTCCACGTGGGAAAAATAAAAAACCAAAGATGCTTTTACTTACCAAACGAGAAAGCGCTGGTATGTTGATAGACACAATAACACACACACACACACACACACACACACACACACACACACACACATTCATTCAAGCTTTTGCAACCTCTGGTTGCTTCATCAGGAAAGAGGGAAGGAGTGGGAAAGACGAAAGGATGTTGGTTTTAAGGGAGAGGGTAAGGAGTCATTCCAATCCTGGGAGCGGAAAGACTTACCTTAGGGGGGAAAAAAGGACAGGTATACACTCGCACACACACATCCATCTGCACATGTACAGACACAGGTAGACATATATGTCTGCCTGTGTCTGTGTGTGTGTGTGTGTGTGTGTGTGTGTGTGTGTGTGTGGGCGGGCGGGCGAGGGCGTGGGCGAGCGAACGATTGTATACCTGTCCATTTTTCCCCCCTAAGGTAAGTCTTTCCGCTCCCGGGATTGGAATGACTCCTTACCCTCTCCCTTAAAACCCACTTCCTTTCGTCTTTCCCTCTCCTTCCCTCTTTCCTGATGAGGCAACAGTTTGTTGCGAAAGCTTGAAGTTTGTGTGTATGTTTGTGTTTTTGTTTGTGTGTCTGTCGACCTGCCAGCACTTTCATTTGGTAAGTCACATCATCGTTGTTTTTATATATGGTTATAATAAAGGGAAACATTCCACGTAGGAAAAATATATCTAAAAACAAAGATGATGTGACTTATCAAATGAAAGTGCTGGCAGGTCGACAGACACACAAACAAATACAAACATACACACAAAATTCAAGCTTTCGCAACAAACTGTTGCCTCATCAGGAAAGAGGGAAGGAGAGGGAAAGACGAAAGGATGTGGGTTTTAAGGGAGAGGGTAAGGAGTCATTCCAATCCCGGGAGCGGAAAGACTTACCTTAGGGGGGAAAAATGGAAAAAAGGACGGGTATACACTCGCGCTTGTGTCTGTATATGTGTGGATGCATATGTGTGTGTGTGCGCGAGTGTATACCCGTCCTTTTTTCCTTTTTTTCTCCCCTAAGGTAAGTCTTTCCGCTCCCGGGATTGGAATGACTCCTTACCCTCTCCCTTAAATCCCACATCCTTTCATCTTTCCCTCTCCTTCCCTCTTTCCTGATGAGGCAACAGTTTGTTGCGAAAGCTTGAATTTTGTGTGTATGTTTGTGTTTGTTTGTGTGTCTGTCGACCTGCCAGCACTTTCATTTGGTAAGTCACTACATCTTTGTTTTTTTTATATATATATAAAAAGATGATGTAACTTACCAAACGAAAGCGTTGGTATGTCGATAGACACACAAACAAACATAAAATGTGTGTGTTTGTGTTTGTTTGTGTGTCTATCGACATACCAACGCTTTCGTTTGGTAAGTTGCATCATCTTTGTTTTTAGATATATTTTTCCCACGTGGAATGTTTCCCTCTATTATATTCATATCAAAATACATATATAAATGTATGTCTGCTCAGAACAGTAAGAACACTACGGTATTATTACATGTCTGTTATTTCTTTTGAGAGTAAACTCTCAAATAAGAAATTACAATAATACATGTATATTTTCTATTAATTACTGGAGACTCCAGTCACGGGAATTATTCCCTTCATTTACAGAGCTTCTACGCTTTGAACTGAAATAGATTAAACAGTTATTTTCTCAGTTATAAGTTTTTCTAGATGAGTTACATATTTTGTTTACATTTGCGATCCTGAATTAGACTGGGAAATGTTCATTTTAAATAGGCCTCAATGGGCTGTTACGTTTAAACACCCCCAAAAGGATTTGTGAAACTGAAAGTTGGACAAAACTTTTCTGACAGATGTACGTAACAGTCCTCATTTTATAAAAATTGGAAGAACAAGCACTTTACTTATGGTATGAGATAAATCCTATGTTTGATTAAAAATGTAAATTAATTAGGAAGTATTATGCAATAATTATTACTCAATAGTACAAGGGAAGAACACATTATTTCTTAACTGTAAGGGGCAGAAGATAAGACTAACACAAAGGAAGAAGCAGCTAGGAATGGTGAGAATAAGTCTTGAGGGTAAGAGATAAGGAGATGAAGAGGAGACAGAAAGCGTACATGTTGGACACAATGAAAAGGAAGTAAATTTGAGTTACACAAATTATTTTAAATTGAAGTAGGCTAAATGAGCACATGTTACAGAGCAAGTTTTCATATGTGTAGTACTGCAGTGCTTTGGGAGGGGGGGGGGGGGGGGTCAGAATTGCCTTCGCAGGGAAGTAACTTCTGAAGCTATCAGCTGTTGTGCTGGAGAGTGTACTTTGGTTAGGTACTGTGCGTTACCAATCTTTGCCAGTGTGTTTTCATTGTCGTTGACAGCTTAACATGCGGAATACTGGACAGCACTTACTTATTTTGTGGTAATTAACAATGGTCATCTCATGATTAACTGCTCCTCTTATGAAGTACATAATTGAGCCGTTGAATTACACATACGTTCTCTGTTGAAGAGAAAGTATTGTTATTGCCATGCGAAATGTAGTGGTGAGTCATATCACATAGCTGGAATGTTATCAGACCTTGTAGACGTACGTGTCGACAGTGTACATTGAGTGTCTCAGTTTGAGTAAAGAAGTAGCTGGAGTGGCTGATGTTGTGTTTTTTAAAGGGACATTGACAACTATCACAGGTTGCAGTAAAAGCAGACAATTCACATAGCAGCTAATTGAATACCCATAGCATCCACAATATTCTCCATGATATGGACTACAGAAGACATTGTCCTACATGAAACTCTGCCTGTGGCACTTCACAGCACGACAAGGCACAGAAATTATTGTGGTTGTTTGAAAACCACCATTTAACACTCGAAGTATGGAAAATATTTGTAATAAAGTGGTCATCTGTCTTCATCTTGGGGGTAGATGACCACTTGCATGCTAGTTAACAATGTGTAGTGCGCACCACACAGATCTGCACACAGAGCAGTTGCAGAGGTGAGCATTTTGCTCCCTGTTTGAATGTGCGATGGTGTTTGTTCAGTGGACATAATAAGGCTGAAAATCAGTGCAGCTATGCATTTGTTAGATGTTGAAGTTTGCGGGAGTGCCACACATTGCAGGTGAATTATTGTCTGTCCTCGTTTTGTGTATATTGTTTCCACATTGGAATTGTCTTTAAGCCTTCCAGATTTATTTCCCTTCTGCCTTCCACATTTTGTATAAACTCTGTAAATAACCTACAGCTATTTGCATACTTTTGATCTTCATTGTATTTTAATATCTTACTATTGCTGTATCACTTCCCACTATGGTAGTAAAAAATTTGAATTAATGATGTCCTACTTGAGAACATTACAAGCATATATTTGCTCCCACACATAAAACAGTTTCCAGAACAATCGGTATTTCCTTCTTTCATGAGAAGACATTACTAGTGCTCAGAAGGAATTGCAATCTTTGGAATCACAGTTTTGTTCTATCAAGCGGTTATGATACATGATTTTTCCATATTATAATGGAATATCAAATTTAAAAAAATCAAGGATATAGGGAGAGGGGGAGATGAAGATGAGTGTGTGTCAGAAACAAAAAAAATTCACAAATGGTAAAATTGAGCAAATATGGAGTTGCAATACATTCAGGAGTAATGGAGGATTGGTAGTGAATGGTAGATCTCCAAGTTGGGTGAATGTAGTATTTATACACAGACCATGAGGATCCATCACTTCTATTTTAATAGATCCCATCAAGAGGAATCTTCTTGGATGTGAAACCAATGTATACACTAACAAAAGAAGAAATTCATAGAAACTTAACCTGTGTACTGGATTAATAACAAAGTATCATGATGCTTATTATTTTAGAAAGAGGCATGTTGCAGAAGAGCTGGAGATGCACAGCAATTGATTGAAAATGTGGTTTCTGCAGTGGTGGGATTGAACAATAATGTGTTTTATGATCTGAGGATGACAAATACCAGCCGAGACCTGTCAATTCATTTTAAATTGATGTGGTTGTGCTGGAAAATAAATTATTATGCTTAATATTATTTGTGCTACACCAACTAATTGTAACGTAGTAATTTAGAGGAAAGCCACTATTTGAAACAAATTGCTGTGTATTCAGTTTACTAAATGGCCTCTGTCTATCTTATATTAGTAGCTTAATATTCACATTGAGTACATTGTTATTTTTCAAAGAAAATAGTTATTTACATCTGTAACAACACACAACTGGTTATCATGCAGCATTCGAATGAATTTTTCTACATACCATAGAGTTAACAGGAATTTTCAGTCCTTGAATGTAGATAATCAGATAATTTGTAGGAGTGGGTGATGTCTGTTTTTAATTTTTTTTCAACAGATTAGATAGTCATTCTGTTCCAGAACTTGACAGACAGATTAATAAATGCCAGTTAAGGTCCTTGATGTAGCGTGTTGCACAGACACCCAGTTAGATCTCGACAAATTATCACAGGTAAGGTGCATTTATAGGTGTAGCAGACAACCAATTGATGTAACGTCTTTGTTACAGGATGACATACATTCTCTTATGAGTGCACCTGGAATAACACAGGCAATGGTGCAGGCACTATATAGTACAAATGTTGATGACCAGCTGATGGCAACACAGAGATTTCGGAAGTTACTGTCGCGTGAGCCAAATCCCCCCATTGACGAGGTTATACAGACTGGAATAGTACCAAGATTTGTTGAATTTCTGCAGAACAACACAAACTGCACACTTCAGGTAAGCAGAAAATTGCTTGATAAGTTTCTAAGGACTTAAATGATAACATTAATAATTATATGAGGTCATGTACAGTGCAGATGCAGACATTTATGTAATCATTCCTGCTAAATTTTTACAGTAGGTACTACAAAGGATTTGAGTGCCAGGGCACATTTATATATACCATAAGTTGATGCTATATATGATTCTTCAAGTCTTATATATTAAATTATTTGTGTACAATCTTTCCTTCGTTGTCTCAGCTTATTTCCCATCAAATATAAAATACATGTTGCAATACTAATAGTCTTCTGTCTACATCTTTAGTGTGAAAATTGGGATAAGACATCAGAGGCTGCTGCTACATTCAGCTGTTGCTATTAAATAATTATAGTTGTGCTATGAAAGAGCTTTCTTGACAGTGGAACTGACCTGCGAAGTGGGAATAGTTGCTGAAATTGCTCTGGGTTGAGTTAAATTAATAGTAAAAGATTTCAAGACATTTGATAAAATTGTAACTGAAAGTCACACAATATTAAATTTCATCACAGTCCATCTGCATGAAGTTGATATTAGAAATGGGAAGACAGTTATCCAGCTGTTGTCAGACTCTTGCAATCACTGGAGGGGTAGAAATAAAATGCAGTAGAATAACAAATACCTGTTGATGAGACATAACATGTAATACAGTGTTAATAAATCATTGTGATTTGTTACTTATTAAAAATGGTTCAAATGGCTCTAAGCACTAAGGGGCTGAACATCTTAGGTCATCAGTCCCCTAGACTTAGAACTACTTAAACCTAATTAACCTAAGGACATCACACACATCCATGCCCAAGACAGGATTTGAACCTACGACCGTAGCAGCTGCGTGGTTCCGGACTGAAGCGCCTAGAGCCGCTCGGCCACCACGGCCGGCTTACTTTTTTAACACAGTGATAGTAGGTGTAACCTAAAAGTGACTGCATCTGCTGTTGTGTTTTATTTGGGTTAGCTGTGAATTATCTGATGCAGATTTAATATGATTTTTCTTGATCTCTTACTTTCTTGAGCATTGATTGCCTTGAATACAGCAATGAAGAACCCCATTCCCTCCTTGCTCTCTGCTTGCTAAAAGAAAATTCAATATTGCAACTTCTTCCTTTCTTGAGTAAATACACAGACACCTCTTGTGTTTCTGTATTGTCCACAAAGTGTACAATAACCTTTAGGTAACATTACACATCAGTTCAGAATGCCCAGCATTAAGCCTCTATTTGCAAGTTTGTGCAAGGGGCAATGAAATCAGAAATGACATTTCGTTAACAGTTCCCTCACAACCATTGTTAGCATTGTATTGTCATCAACACAGGTACTTCCTCTCACGAAGTCCTGTCTTGAAGACTTCGGCTGACATTCAGCGTGGTTCTCCATATGCAAATAACATAACAAATCCACACAACGTATTTCCTCTCCTGTATAAGAATTTGTTTTATGGCTTTCATTACCTAGTATTATTCATCAGTAAGAACATGTAGGGATAAGATTCACTCTTATGGAATGGTATATAACACCACGCTACACTTACTAACATACTTTGCATAGTTTTCAATGATGAACAATTGATAGTTACACCTAATTGGCAGACGCTCCTTAGTTATTCTGCAGTTTATGATTATCCAGAGAAATAGGAGCCAGTACACTTTCCTGGACAGAGAGTGTTTGTTGAAATCCAAGGTACTGTCAGGAGTGCCCCAGGGTAGTGTGATGACACTTGCACTCTACACACCTAAGCCATCTGACTCATATGATGAGACTGTTTGCTGATGATGCTGTAGTTTACTGGAAAATGTCATATTTGAGTGACTGTAAGAATGTACAGGATGACTTGAGTAGAATTTCTATTGGTTTGATGAATGGCAGCTTGCCCTAAACACTGAAAAATGTAAGTTAATGCAGATGAGTAGGAAAAAGAATTGTGTAATGTTTGAATATATTATTAGTGGTACGTTGCTTGATGCAGTCATGTTGATTAAATATGTAAATGCAACGTTGCAAAATGAGATGAAATGGAATGAGCTTGTAAGGTCGGTTGTAGGGAAGGTGAATGGTCAACTTTGGTTCACTGGGAGGATTGTAACAAAGTGTAGGTCATCTATGAAAGAGACCACCTACAGAACATTAGTATGATCTATTCTTGAGTGCCGCTCTAGTGTTTGGGACCCTGCCAGATCGGATTAAAGGAAGAGATTGAAGCCATTCAGAGAGATGCTGCTAGATTTGTTATTGATAAGTTCTATTAACACGCAAGCATTAGTGAAATGAAATGCTCCATGAACCTGAGTGAGAATTTCTGGAGTGAAGTTTTTTTGCAATCAACAGTTGAAAAAGTTTAGAGAATAGGGCTTTGTAACAGGCTGCAGAACTTCCATTTCACTTAAGGATAAGAGAAATCAGGACTTGTATGAAAGCATATTGACTGTTGTTTTTCCCTACACCATACACCACATAGTAGCGTGCGGAGTATTTATGTAGATTTAGACAAGATGAATGAAGAATGCCATATTAATCCTTTTCATGTAAATCACTTTACAGACACTCTAGTGAGTTTCAGTATGTACACACATATTTAGAGTGTCAGTGTATGATATTGTGGCGCTATGTAAGTTGTGTATGAATATTGGTGTTATTTGTTTGCTTGTTTCAGAGGGGAAAAAGTAAAATAGTTTGGTTTTGCAGTCATAGAAATGCCATCTTTCCATAGTTTTGTAGCCACTAGACACCGCTGAAACAACTCTCCCTATTGTGAAAATGTCATTCTCTCTTTGAAGTTGTAGTAGTAGTAGTTGTTGTTGTTGTGGTCTTCAGTCCAGAGACTGGTTTGATGCAGCTCTCCATGCTACTCTATCCTGTGCAAGCTTCATGTCCCAGTACCTACTGCAATCTACATCCTTCTGAATCTGTTTAGTGTATTCATCTCTTGGTCTCCCTCTATGAGTTTTACCCTCCACGCTGCCCTCTAATACTAAATTGGTGGTCCCTTGATGCCTCAGAATACAAAAAGGGAGATAAAGATCTCCATCTAGTTACAGGCCTATTTCAATAGTACCTGCATTCTCCAAGGTAATAGAATGCATCATGTACCAACAATTATCTCTCACTGTGAGAATCTAGGAATAATTAATGCTACACAATACAGGTTTAGGAAGAATCTGTCGACCATTGATGCAATCAACACGGTAGTCAGTTACATCCTCAAAGTTTTTGAGAACAAAGGCTATGCTCAGATCTCATTCTGTGACCTAAGCAAGGCCTTCGACTGTTGAGCACACGCCACTACTAGAGAAACTAGAATTCTACGGTATCAAAGGAAACAGTCTCTGACTATAAAAGCTTATCTCAACAACCGTAAACAGGTAGTTTGTGTTGGTAAGGATATGTCAAACATAGAAAATGTTAAAGTAGGTGTGCCTCAGGGATCTGTACTGGGCCCCTTCCTGTTTCTGATAATGATCAATGACCTCCCCTTGTTTATTAGATCCACCACTGTATTGTATGCAGATGACATGACTTTTCTTCATAGCAGTAACAATCTTAATTATCTTAAAACCTGTGCTGAAAATACACTCACACAGCATATTGGTTCAGAGCAAATGGTTTCCTGCTAAATGAAAATAAAACTCAGCAGATAATCTTCACTCTAAGAGACAAGCCACTATCTGATGACCCTAGTTCTGTTAAATTCCTGGGAGTTTATTTAGACGAAAAGTTATCCTGGGGCCAACATGTAAACTATATTAGTAGTAAGCTATCTAGAGTAATTTATTTATTAAGACAACTCAGAAATTGTGTACCTGAAACATACATCAGATCATCTTATTTTGCATTTTTCCAAAGTATAATATCCTATGGCATTATCTTGTGGGGTAACTGTAGTCATATACATGACATCCTATTATTGTAGAAGAAAGCCATTAGGATAATTACAAATTCTTCACATAAGGCTCACTGCAAACCCTTATTTACTAAACAAAAAATTATGATGGTAATAAATCTCTATATATACAGTGTCTTAATCTTTACGGAGAAGAACCTACAAGATGTGAAACGTAGAGAAAATGTACATTGTTACAACACAAGAAGCATCAAACACACATACACGCCTTATCACAGATTATCAAAATCAATAAATAGCTATGAAGTCACAGGGCACAAACTATTTAATAAGTTGTCACATGCTATACAGGATCTCCTGAACATACATTCAAAGAAAGACTGCATGAATGGTTTGTTGCCCACCCGTTCTGTGATATCAATGAATTCTTCAACTGTAAAATGCAGTAATCCAACAGATGACCCACTGTACATTTATTGTAATTTAAGCTAAAATATTTCAGTAGTCAATACCTTACCACACTGTATTACAAATTGTATCTTCATTTGATGTTGTCAATTGATGTAATGGCCTAAAGACAATAAAATCTTTATTATTATTAATTATTATTATTATTATTATTATTATTATTATTATTATGCCCTACCACCCTATCCCTTCTTCTAGTCAAATTGTGCCACAAATTTCTCTTCTCTCCAATTCTATTCAATACCTCCTCATTAGTTATGTGATCTACCCATCTAATCTTCAGCATTCTTCTGTAGCACCACATTTCGAAAGCTTCTATTCTCTTCTTGTCTAAACTATTTATTGTCCATGTTTCACTTCCATACATGGCTACACTCCATACAGATACTTCCAGAAACGACTTCCTGACACTTAAATCTATACTCGATGTTAAAAAATTTCTCTTCTTCAGAAACGCTTTCTTTGCCAGTCGGCATTTTATATCCTCTCTACTTTGACTGTCATCAGTTATTTTGCTCCCCAAATAGCAAAACTCATTTACTACTTTAAGCATCTCATTTCCTAATCTAATTCCCTCAGCATCACCTGATTTAATTCGACTACATTCCATTATCCTCGTTTTGCTTTTGTTGATGTTCATCTTCTATCTTCCTTTCAAGACTGTTCATTCCGTTCAGCTGCTCTTTCAGGTCCTTTGCTGTCTCTGACAGAATTACAATTTCATCAGCGAACCTCAAAGTTTTTATTTCTTCTCCATGGATTTTAATTCCAACTCCGAATTTTTCTTTTGTTTCCTTTACTGCTTGCTCAAGTTAAAAAGTAAAAAACACCTAGATCCTTACCTAAGAATTTCATTTGGATTCCACAGTGTGTTTGCACAAATGTTGACAAGTGAAAGAGTAAATCATCTCATTGAAACTTGGATTAATTGTCATTTTGAAAATGTTCTAAAAGCCATAGTCTTATTTTTTTGATTTATCTTCCCTACCCCATCTGCCCCTCTGCTCCTACCCTGCTGAAGCACATCTCTGCATACACTTGCAAGGATGGAGGAGGCCACATTGCCCACTGCTGAGAATATTGTAATATCTTCTGTTGCAGTTTGAGGCAGCATGGGCACTGACGAATATTGCTTCAGGAACTTCCGCACAGACACAGATGGTCATTGAAGCTGGTGCAGTTCCCATATTCATTCAACTGCTCGGTTCTGAATACGAGGATGTCCAAGAGCAGGCAGTTTGGGCCCTGGGTAACATTGCTGGTGATTCTCCTGAGTGCCGTGACCATGTGCTGGACTCTGGCATTCTAGTTCCACTGTTGCAGTAAGTACTACAAATGCAGGGAGAATTAGCAGGTTTATATGACTGTGAGTACTGGAATTAAGTTTTGGAAACTTTGTTGCTTTTACTAATTTTACATTTACTGGAATGAGCATTTGTCATTAGGGTTGAGCATCAGAGATACCTTTGCATTTTAGAGCCTAGAGGGACAAGTGTTCAAAATATTTAAATTGTCTTAAATCCTTATAGCTTGCTTCTCCTTTTATGTGTTAGTATGCCTAAGGCAGCCGTTACTGTTTTTATTGAGAGCAAACTGAAGGAATTGTAACAACTATTAAATCAGCATGTGAGTGAAAGTTAGAAGCAGATACTATGTATCCGTGTGTGTGTGTGTGTGTGTGTGTGTGTGTGTGTGTGTGGTGCTCGCACGGTTATCTGCTTCAGAGCCTGTCTCCATTTCAGTTTACTTGTGGGATTAGTATGTGTAGATGCAAATAAAAAGTTACGCCATCTTCTTTTTCAGGCTTTTGAGTAAATCCTGTCGACTATCTATGACAAGAAATGCTGTGTGGGCCCTGTCTAATCTTTGCCGTGGCAAGAATCCACCACCAGACTTTGCTAAAGTTAGCCCATGCCTGCCCATCCTGGCACGTTTACTGTTTCATTCTGATGGTGATGTTCTGGCTGATGCCTGCTGGGCACTTTCCTACCTGTCAGATGGACCTAATGATAAGATTCAGGCTGTAATCGATGCTGGTGTCTGCCGCAGACTGGTGGAATTGTTGATGTGAGTACCAATTTTAACATTTCTTCTTCTTCTTCTTCTTCTTGCAGTGGCACATTGCATTGCACAGTGTATAAAGTTCCACTCACCTCATGGTAAATCTCCTCTAACATGCACGCCTACTTTGTTACTGACATGCAGTTATCAGGCATAAAAAGCTATAGAAAAGGCAGCTCTTTACAATCCTGACTACAAGCTTTACTAAAATTGTTTTGTCGGAGGAAGGAATAGTTACATAAAAGTATTTATGTGTGTAATATTTCACTCTGTTACAATAAACTCATATGCACCAGTCACTACCAAGCCTTACTCTAAACTGTACAAAGTCTGAAAAGTCTGTATGTACAAATCTTGCTTCCTCTTTCCACACACATTACTCCAGACAACTGCGTCGAAAGTTGTAATTCCTTACTCTTAGAAAAGGCTGTACCCTATGGGTAGATAGTTATATACACATACTGACTGCACTGAACTCAAAAACTTCTATTATACATAATTAATATTAAGATCTAGTATGTAAGATTTGTTTTTACTGCATATTGCCTCTGCTGCTACACCAATGAGCTGATTAGGTCAGATGGTAATGTTTTCAGATAAGCTGCACCTTCTCCTCAACATATGCAGACACCTTTTATTTCTGTTTACCTCACCTTCCTGTTTGACAGAAATTCTTTAACCATTGTACCAGTTTACTTTCTTCCGCCCTCTTACGATTTCATTTCTTATAACTAACACTATGAGAAGCTTTTTCTAAAACATTTCTATACTAACGAACTCTACTGCACAAAATCACATGACAGTCAAAGAAAGAATTTTTCTGATTCACTTATGAACTACAGATAGTATAGGAGAAGAGTTTGACTGCCTCAGGAAACATGAAAAATGAGACAGACAGCTAGGGTAAGCATTATCGGCACGTAATAAATCCAACACAGAATATTGAACCCCCTACTTGCTAATTGCACAAGAAATTAGTCCCAAATATTACATCAATTCCAAGATTTTGAATGACCAAGAAATTGCACTCCAACAGCTGTCCTTCCAATTCCACAGTTAATGGCACCTCTTGTTTCACACTCTATGGTAGCTTACCAATAGCACCGATAATTTTTATTCCAGAAACATGCATCTCTACTATACCCTCTGTGTTATTAATAGATTCAAAAAATGCCTGTGAAATACCATTCAAATCACTACCACTGTCCAGTAAACATTTAATATGTATCTCCTATACACTTGCTGTTATTATAGAGTACCATACCTTCTTTTTACGTACCAAGTGATCTTCTTCATACAACAAAACCTTATTAATCATAGAAAGCAAACCTTTTCCAAAACTCTTTGACTGTATTGACATGAATTGCACCGACACACATAATTTACACTATAACAACAATAAAACAAGGAGATACCTACCCTACACACTATACTGTAATTACAACTTTTTTTGTAGCACTAATACAGTAGTCAAAGATCGTAGTTTCCCAGGACACTACAAAATGAAAACATCCACAAAATACTTACACAATTACAGTAATATAATAAATCGAGTTACTTTTCCTATGTACAACACATATTTACAATGCCTCGTTTTTTGAAATACCTGTAATAAAAAATGGTAGTCTGCTTTTTAACACTGTTGGATTTTAGGTTCAAAAGTCTATCTCCAATTGATTTACTCTTGTCTATAACAGGGTTGTCCACTTTAAATGCTGTGACAAATCTCTGGATAATGTCTATGCTGGCAATAGCTTCACTGAATGACGTTGTTTGCATTTCTTCATCCCTAACATCATCGTCTTCTTCGATATCATCATTCTGCTTTACTTCATCTTCGCAGATTTCCTCAACATCTCGGATGCATGTAGTGATGGCATCATCATCACAAGCCACAAATTCATCAAAAGTGATTGGTAAATTGTTAGATACCTGCATCCAATCATGCATGTCCACTACTGATTCATCACCGTCTGTGTTGTGAGTGCTCATTTCATTAAATCCAGCCTTATGAAAGCAATTTTAGATGGTTTCCTTAGTTTCCATTTGCAGGATGTTCAGTTTAAACAGTTCATTCCTATCAATAAAGGCAAGTGCCTTAAAGACAAGAGCTTTCCAATACTTGCTTTTGAGGCTATGAATAATCCCGAGATCCATGGGCTGGAGTCAGCTAGTGCAATTTGCAGGAAAGAAATGCACTTTCACATTCTGCAGAAATCCTAAGTCTGTTGGATGAGCAGGACATTTGTCCATAAAGAGAACAACCTTCCTGCTTCTAGCACCCATTCATGCATGAAAAGCTTGCAAGAACTTTTTGAACAATTCCGCAGGCATCCAAGCACTTTTGTCGGTATAATACTTACATGACAGCGTAGCACTGTTCTTGAAGCAACATGGTTTGTGGGACTTTCCAATTACTATGGGATCCAGCTTGTCGCTGCCATCTGCATTGCTGCATAAGAGTACACTAATTCTCTGCTTGCTCATTCTTCCTCCATGGCATGGCTTTAGAGGGCATGAGTTGGCAAAACAGACCTTTTTCATCCACATTGTACACATCTCGAGATCGAAACCTTCAAAGAGGGGTGGCAGCACCTCTTCTTTCCAGTGTTCAACACTTTCATCACTAACTGCAGCACTCTCTCCACATACTGCCCTGCAAATTATTCCATAGTGTTTTTTGAACCTATCCAGCCAACCATTCGAAGCTTTGAATTCTGTTAGCCCAAGTTTCTCTGATATCCTAGATGCTTTCATTTTTATCAATGCCCCATTTTCAGCATGTGCTCCATTGAAGCACTCCATTAGCTTCGATTCCATTTCTTCGTACGGCGACTTTTTAACATTTTTTCTCTGCTTTTGAACTGCACTGTGTTTCTTGATCCAGAATCTTCTCCTTATTGATATATTGAATATTGAAGATACTCTTGACAATAAAGACTGTGCAAGTCCCAGGCGTTGAGCCATTTCACTTACCGGGCACATTTGTGTTATTCTCCAGTTCCCGAATCAAGTTCATTTTCTCCGTGACAGATAGCGTTTTTCTTTTTGCTGCCATAGTCAACTGCACTACAGCAACGAATGTGAGTGAGCAAACTGATATACAGCTGGATTCTCCATGCAATACACGAACTGATGCAAACTTGCGTAAACTGACACTATACTGTAATGCTGCTACGAACGTACAAACTTGGACAGAGCTGGGCCGCGTGTAAGCATGCAAAGTGCCAGGAGTGTTAGCACGCTGTACATTGTTAGTCTTTGGCTGCGGCCAGCTAAGTTTGAGCTTGCTCGTACATGTAGCGAGGAATCGATATGGAAGATGATCAATCATATCCAATATAAATGCTGGAATGTACTATAGTTACTGTATTTACCTGGTTGTGAGCTGACCTCGAATGCAAGCCGCACCCCAGTAAAGAGATTCGGGGGGGGGGGGGGGGGGGGGGAAGAAATTAAGTAAATAAATTTTACCCCAATTTCAAGCCACACTTAAAAGTGAAAGATATGGCTCATCATATGATGGATAAAGTATTAAGTGGCCCTACCTGTCAGGGATATGGGACACTTAAAATTACGATTACATCACAAAACACTGACAACAGCGAAAATTTACAATATCTATCGAAATACAGTTATTCCATATCTACACACACGTGAGCTGTGAGCAGTGACGTCACAGGCAAGCTTGCTGCACTGCATACCGGAACACAGTCATGATTTTTCATGTTTTATTATTAACGCTAGCAACCCCTTGTCGCTACTTTCATACAAAGCATCATTCTCTGTGCCATCAAGTGCATTAGAAATACAGTATTTTTTAAATGCGTGATGAACAATTTCACTTGATACACATTTCCAAGATTGACTAATGCACACACACACTTGAAACAAGCTTGCACACTTTATATGTCCTATAGGCGTTAATTGTCTATCTTCTTTCGTTAAGCACTGTGTATACATATTTTTCTGCTTGTCCATAAAAGATTTGTTTAAACAAACATTTAATGGATGCAGGCTGGACACCATCCATTCTGGAATTACAACTAAGTCCGTTTTACTCTCTGCTAATTTATTTTTCACAGCTAGTGTACAGTGACCTTGCATACAAATCTAATACAAGCATGCATGGCAAACCTAGCAAGGTACCAGGACAATGTTGCGAGACAAGTCTGATCCACTCTAAAATGTGTCCTCCGTGAACCAGCCAATTTTGTTAGCATGTACAATAACATCTTTAGGAGACACTTCAGACATCAGTAAATTCTTCTGTGTGAAATGAATGGTGGCAGTTTATGGCAATCAGCTGTACAAGCCAGCATGAATTCCTGGTGTGCAGTTTGATGATGTAGCGCTGAAATGCGACGAGTTTTTCCCCGTATTTTTCAGGCCCAATTGTGGCTCCTTTTAAAATCCTGGATTTTCTGATGTGCTTTTACTTGAATTATTTCTGCAGTTACAGGTAAGCACAGTTACTACTTTCTCACAAAATTGTTCACTATGACTTCCAACTCATAGTGGCAGCCATGTTTTGGTCCAGAAAATGCTTTTCTGTTGCTGGAACAAGCTGAAAGTTGTTACTTTTGCTGTCTCCATGTCTTACCGAAGTTCAAAAGCAGATTGAAACAAACGTTTTTGCGAGCACTGCTCTCATTAGCTGGAGTTGTCGAAATGTAAAGCCACGCTTGTGAAGTTTCTTCAAAACATCCATTTTGATGGTGTATATGTAAAGAGTTTTTTTAATTGCTATGAATATTTGAAAAATTGCTGAATTTGCCCATGATAAAAAATACCTTAACATTCATTACTCAAAACTAGCACAACGGTTTCTGTGGCAGCTTCTAGCAGCAAAAAGCAGCAATAAAGGCCACAATTGCACCCAGATGTAAACTGCAGGTGGTTTTATAGATTTTGAAAACCGGAAAAAAAGTGTGGCTTGCATGCGGGTCGCAAAAGCCACTATTGTATTGTTTTCAATATTTAATATTCCTGACACTAAATGTGGGTTTTGCCGTAATGTGAATTACATTAAATCAAATATAAAATGGCATTGCACTTGTGGAATAATTTTCGGGTCTTAAATTTCTTCTGTTAAATGTGGGTTTACGCTAAATCGAGGTCACGCAAAATCGGGGCTATATTGTACATCATTCTCATCACTACTGGATTCGTCATTGCTATCATCATTACAACTGCTTTTAAAATCAGACACACTTTCACTTTCTCTGTGCTTTAGATTTTGTACCTCTTCCACTGTTTTCTCTATTTCAGTCACTTTTGAATTTACATTTTTATTTACTTTTACCAGTTTTTCCTCTGCCACTACTACACCCTTTGTTTCTACCTCAGTTTCAAAATCATTTTTAATCTGATCTATTTGGTTCTCAGGTTTAACTCTGTTTTCAGCACAAAATTTTGTGGCAGCTTTGACTTCAATTTTACATACCCTCCTACTACAGTCGTCACAAAGCTTCTTTCTCTCTTCTACACATTTACTACTCGTCAATGTTAATTTCTCATTAGTGTTATATCAGGGTGTATACGACCTGGGAGATCCAGGAAAAACCCGGGAATTTTTTCATCTGGGAGAAAAGCGGGAAAAACTTCCAGGAAGTTTTCATTGTTTTTATTCTCAGTTAAATTTTTGTAATTTTGACTGGCAAGAACCGATACTCTAACAAAGGATATTACTGTATACCGATATTTCAGAATAATACTGCAACAATAAAACGTGAACAAGAGAAAAAACGAAAATAAAAACTTAAACTGCAAAGGAAATGCGCCATATACAGCAACAAAACGCAGTGCTTATACAAGCGTCAGCCAACAGCAAAATGTGTCAAAGGCTTTAGGAAGTCTATGCAATGTTCCGTAACAACAAATTGCCTTCGATGAGCGTGACGTCACAACTGTTTACATTATATTCGTTTTAGCAGCTACTTGCGGGATCATGCGCATGCGTAGTTGAGTAGTACCTTCTCCCGCTTATAGCTACAGAAATGTGGCTGTTGGCTGTGTAAGCAATCGCAGCAAGCAGCTAGATGCTACCGGGAAAAATTTTACTGGAGCGCCCAAGCTGACTGATTATTGCATGTGCAGCAGGCCCAGTTCTAGGAGGGGGGTGGGGGGCAAATTCATCCTATTGAGGGAAAAAGCCTTGTTTCACAAAGCGACTAGCATCCAGGGCACGTTAGTCTATCGATTATTCGACTTTGAAACGCACTCCTGTCGGTTTTTGAACATTTTTGAACACATTCTAAGTTGATTTCTGAATGAATCGTAAGTTGATTTGTGAATGCGTGCATAGTGTACATGATGTCTCTGTCAGGGGAATCCTCATTGCATGTAGAAACAAACTTTCCTACAGACAAAAGGGGCTATACGAGCTGAGCGGAGTAAGGCCGAACAGATGAATGCCAACTGCTGTCTGATTGTGTGGTTGATTGGGTTTGCGAATGATGAGCATTGTTATAATTACTATCTAAATCCATAGATTCAGACTACAGGAGTGGAAATAAACAAATAACAGGTAAGAAAGATTACGTATTACCTTCTCGGTGTATCTAAGAAAATGAAATTTTGACAGAAAATTTTTGGCCAGATCGCTATACTAGTAAGGGCCAGTTGTACAGTCGCCGGCTAGAAGCCGCTTTAAATTCTATTCTGGAAGAAGCGCGGAAAACGCGTTGTACGAACATGTAGCAATGCCTAACCGGAGAATAATCGCGGGATAACTAAACCGGTGATTCTGGCAGAGTTAGTGGAGTTAACCTGCGAATAAGCTTTGACATTGGCAGTAATAGTTACAGAATTAGTGATAATAAGACTGTTTGTTAGAACGAGGAAGGAGAAGAAATGTGATGGTTCACCTTCTTTATTTCTTTGTTTTTTGTCCTCTGTGTCAACATACTGGCTGAAAAATATGGGGTGAAGGTGCAGTACTGTGTGCTGTAAATGATGTAGGTGACAAGTGCACATTTGCGTTCCACAATTGTTTACTTTCACTTTTCACAACCCCCCCCCCCCCCCCCCCCCCCCCATATACACATTTAATATGGCCAGGCCAGTGCACTATTATTTAATTCTTGATAAGCCTCATTAATAGTTTTCAGGTGAACATCCACATACTGCTACAATAGTGTACTGTTGAATATCTGTGAGTAGTAAAAACATAACCATATAATTCGCAGTTCTTTTGGAATAATCATGCGCGTATGGAACACACACTGTCATTGTTTCAACACGCAGCCTAATTGTGTAACACTTATTTCACAGGTAAGTTGAAGCATTGTTGTTGTTCTAACCAACACAGGTTTCTTGTCTGAAACTTGGCCATGGACTGACTTGTCTCATGACCAAAAATCGGGCCCTTATATATCCTCGCAATAATAGGGGCCGAAACTACATGTTGTTTGAAGTTAAATTTACAGAAATTACAATTAAAACTTAACTCATTAAATTAACTGACTACATCGAAAAAATTTTCTGTCTTTGTAACAGTTTCATTTACTACAAGAGTTAGGCCGAATTATTTGTTTAAATTGTGAACTTAACGAATATAGTCATGCAAACAATACTTTCAACAAAGCTGTTAATTCCTTTGGAATTAATGAAGGGCTGGCTAAGCTAACATGTTTTTAAATAGAGCTAAATAGACACTGTAAGATTACTAGCATTTTGTCTTCCAAGTGTTTACAATTATTACAGAATTTATATTTGTTTATAAGTCAACAATAGAATTTAAGTTACAAAAGAATTACTGATTTCACCCTATAACAAAAGATACTAACTAGGAATAGTTGAAGTAAATTAGAAAATCAATTACACACACAAAGCTAAGCACAAAATTAGACCTGGTGTAGTATTCTTTAAAACTTTTATGGGAAGGCAGATTATATTCACGTGCATTAATGGTTATGAGTTAAAAGTGAAAAAATGAATTTTAAGGGGACAGATGCAAAACAAAAGGGGAAGTAAAATTATCCCACCTTGCTTTTTCACAAGTCCACATGCAAACATAATTCATAACTGTAGCCAGTTTATGGCAATTATCAATGACACTTCCCAAATTGTTTCTGTTAGAATAGCTCGCTCAAATGTTGTTATAAACAATCTCTCATAACACAATGTTCACGTTTGCAAGTAAGCAACATGCCATTCGGAATTTATGTATTTTAAATATCACCAAAAATTCAGAATTTCACCCTGTGCATTAAATCAAAGTCTCTTTCACACTTTACGACACTTTCAAACATTCTGGTACCAAAATATCTCAATATTAATTATTTTCAGCGGAGCATGTCTCAATTGGTCTGATCCCTATGAGATCCAAGCCCTGACTCTATTTATCTCTCTACGCAAAAGAAGTTTCTAGTTCTCCAAAAAAATGCACAAATATGCTAATTTTTTATTGGCAGAGAAACATCACAGCCAATCAGAAAGCAGCATCAAGCCTGCTCAATATCACGCTTTTAAACAGAACCAGAGGCGTAAATTAACATAAATAAATTTTGAAAACCCACAAATATAAAATTAATTCCCTTTTAATAAAACTACTTTTCTGAAATCATAATCTCATTTATCCAGTACTATAAACTGACTAAACAGTTTATAACAAATTTCCCGGTACAAATGAGTAACACACGTCATTCTCGAACATTCTTCATGTGAACAATTACTTCACTGTGTAGTATTTCGCATTCAAACCTTCATTCACTCTCACAACTAAACACAATTATAGTTGTAATTAATAAACAATTAGAAAATTAAACAAACAGAACCTGAAATAAAACTGGCAGTATTTTGACCTCAGCGCAAACAGTGTCCGTCAGCTAGTGACCTCTATCAGATCGCGTAGAAACAGCATGCACTCGTGCAATCTGATGTCACCTGTCCTGCGCATGACTCGTACCACACGTCTGATCACTGCTGTAATGTCCCATCTAAATAGGTGCAATTTAGAGGTGCTAAGCCACATTATTCTTCTTCTTTTTCTTCACTTTCCATGTTAAGCCATTTATTGCCTATTACAGTTCCAAGCTTCCAGAATCTTGATTTCTTTTTGGTTTGTCTTTCCTTATTTTTGTAGGTAATCTTTCAGGATCCATTCCTTTTTATGTTCAGTTAACCTTCTTTTCTTTATCATGCATCAACCATTCTGATTCTATCTGTCCTTTCACATCTCTTGGCAATACTTGGAAACCTTATCTCTGAACACTGGATATGCATTTCCTACTTCTTGTTTACTACCCACTATTCTTTTCCATTTAATAGTTTTCCTAGTGCAACCATCTCGTAAAACTTTAATCTGTGTATTCAAGAGTTTTATTTTTCAGCTATCTGCTATCTATAAATATTTCTAAACTTATTTACATTATTTTGCATGTTTTGTATGTTATATAATAGCACAGAAATTTGAAGAGTTTGTCTTATTCTATTATTTTATCGTTAATAACAATTTTAGTCTGAGTTGGTTTTTACTTGTAAAAGCCGTGCTGTTAGTTGCCTGCACTTAAATTTTGAGGTAATATTTGTAACACAATTTATGCCATTTGTGAACAGCTGTGTGCATATCATTTACCTTAGAAATCAGTGCAAGATTATTGGCATAAAGCATTGTTTTTCTGCCGTACCCCCTGTTTACTTTAAAACTTCATTTTTAATACATATTGTGACGTAGTGACATGCATTGATGATTAGGAATCTGTAAGATTCTTCTTGCTGATCACAGTAGCCCGGTGCCCTACAGAATGCGTTCCCATGCCGAGAAGTTACCAGCTCTCATCCCAATCCTTGAACGCTCCAGGCCTACTCATGCGTGTTTAACTTTCCAGACTGTATAAATGACACAACAAACTGTGGATTAATAAAGTCATTATGTAGCCTTTCAGAGTGACAGTAGTTTATTGCTATACGAGTTTCAGGTCTACACCAGAAATAATTTGAGATACTGAAATTTACCCAAAACCTACATTTTACAACTTTTCATTACAAGCAACTCCCTGACTTGCACTTTGACAGCTGCCACAACCTTCCACACCAAAATATTCCTCCCATACAGCCTGGCCACCTGTGGCAAATGCATCTGCACTGATGAGAACTCCATCGCCCAGTATACGGAAGGCCTTCCAACAGCCTTCGTAGACAGGCAATACCCCCCTCCCATACCTAATGCACAGACAGATCTCCTGTGCCGTATCCCCACACACACCTGATCCTCACATCCATCCCAAGAATACCAATACCACTTGGGACTGGAACGACTGAACCGTGTCCTTCACCTTGCCCTGAAATGAAGGACATCCTCCCAAGATACTTCCACCCCTTCCCAAAGTGGTGTTCTGGCGCCCACCATCCTAGTCCATCCCTGTGCCACTCCCACCCTGAATCCCCTGCCACAGGGATCATACCCTTGTGGAAGACCCAGTTACAAAACCTGGCATGCCTAGCCTCCCAACCAGCACCACCTACTCCAATCCCATCACAGGCTTATCCTACCCCATCAAAGGCTGGGCTACCTGTGAAAGCAGCCATGTTATATACCAGATCTGCTGCAGCCACTGCAGTGTTTTACATTGATATGACAACCGACCAGTAGTCAACCAGAATGAATGGCCACTAACTTAGTAGCGGTAAGAGTATTGCTGAAGTTAGAATGCAGCACAGATTTCTTAGCCAAGAGTATAGTTTAATTAGTAATTTCAGTCAGACCCGATTCAATGAACCCCCATTCCAGTAGAAAACACTTTGTTGACATGCTTAGGACAGCATTTGATTTAAACAGCTTCACCAAGTTGAACCACATTATGTTTCACTTCAGGGGCTGCCATGGTTTGAAGAGCTAAGTGAGCAAATTCCGGAAAAAGAATGATCCCCACACTGCCCCTAGATGATTAATAGGTGTGGATATAAATTACAGCCATTTTTTGATGGGCCTGGATCTATCACTTTTACACCTGTATTGGACACACATAATGAGTTCTTGTGCATGTTCTGAATTGGTGATAAAAGAAATAAAGAATATGCTCTGTACAGTACTTCATAATATTCCAACAGTTGGTAGTTGATGGTTGGAGACACATCATCATTGTAACAGTCTATGGAAACCAGTTCGTAGGTGTTGGCCACTGATAGAATCATGTATATGATTGGAGTTAACCCCTCAGCATCAGTTAAGGCCTGAAGATGGTGTATTGAATCACTGAAACCGATAGCCGTATAATAAATAACATAGAAAGGACAGCTGTAGGTGTTCTGTTTTATTGCATAAGTGAACGGCTGTAGGTGTTCCGTTTTACGTAAGTGAACAGCCAAAGTCTCTCAAACCTTCAATCAGAAGGATGGACATACGAAAACAAATAGTAATTGTGTTTCTTGATTAAACAGAAGTCTTTCCACGACTTATAAAGTAAAAATAGTGTCAGTAGTTGTTGTCACCATTGTCTAAAAACAATTGGTTCTTCTGCAAGCAAATATCCAGCTATTGACTCGAATCTGCTGTTGATAATTCTGGCACACTGTTTGTAAGTTGTTTTAAGTAGGGCAAGTACTTGGAAGTTATTACAAGCTCTTTCCTCATCTTTCTTGTACAAATGATTTCTTGTTGCTTCTGGCACATACTAAAAAGATGTATCAGTCTACAGTGAAGCTAATTCAGATAATTACGAGCAAACTTGGTTTAGTGCTGTTTCTGGAGTGCACGTAACGTGATATTTGCAACGTTTTGCACCACCAAAGATAGAAGCATCCTCATTTAGTAGGTCACAACAGACTGATATCCTTTTTGAGCTCACTGCAAAATTTTTTTCTGATTTATTGGGATGAATACCATTGCACCAGTATTATAGAACAGCTGGGATGTGTACAAATTTTCTTATCTCTAGTTTTCTAATGTACTTTCTGGCTATTATCGAAACAAATTTTTTTGAAGAGGTTTATAAAAGTGGGAGAAGTGATGCAACAGTGAAAAGGGAAGTTTCAAATTCTGTGGCAATCATTCACATTGGGATTCAGGGTGCAGCAGCTTGTTCAGGTAAGAGACAAGTCGTAGAGACTGCATAGCTTGACATTAGTCAAACTTTCTTGATCTTTACTCAGGGGTGCAGCATGAGGAGAATCTACGTTATTTTACATTAAAATTCTGGTTGACCTGTGGGTAAAGCTTGTTGCTCTGTAGGATAACATGGTCACAGTTGAAACTGGAAACCTGCGGTGTATATATCTATGAGGTTTTGTGAGCAAATGTTTCATTTTCAAAATTTGAGGAAAATGGGAAAGAAGCTTGCAAAGTTAGGGGGATTACTCGTAGATTCAGACTTTGATCTGGACCATGGAGCATGAAAGGGTAGCTCAATCATTAAGAACAACCACAAAAGGCAAATTTGTATGTTCAAGTCTTTGTATGGCACAAAGCTGTAGTCTGTCTGGAAGTTTCAAGAAAAAGGAAAATTAAATCTGTTGTATGGTTAAGCATTAAATTATTGTTCGCCTATGTTGGCTCTTCAGTAAGATTTTGCATTTACTCTTTTCCTTTTGAGACAAAAACAAATGATAGTTAATAAATTGCTCTGGACTAGCAAGTTGAAACTAGTTTCATTTTTAATGTAAAGGTAAAACTGTGTTTATCCATTGAGATGTTGAACATATGTTACTATATGTGTAATGCACTTACTTCTGTGGAAAACTTGCAGGCACAATCAGCACAATGTTGTGTCTGCCGCACTGCGCGCCGTGGGCAACATTGTCACGGGTGACGATGTTCAGACGCAGGTGATCCTTAACTGCTCGGCCCTCCCTTGCCTTCTGCATCTGCTTGCATCACAAAAGGAATCTATCAGGAAAGAGGCATGCTGGACCATTTCCAACATAACTGCAGGAAATCGGCAACAAATACAGGTTACTGATTCAAATTTTTGTCAAATACAGCTTATATAAGTGAAGTCTGTAAGGCAATTTTTCTTACATTTTATGTCACAATAAAAAGGTGTGATACAGAGAGTGGCTGTAAATGTAAGTTTCGTGTGAATAGTATCTATGAAACTATTCTACTTTTTTTGCCATTTTGCAGACGTGGAGTACTTTATTTAAGGATAGTTTCTGTTATCTATGTGAAGAAATCACTGTTGCTTCAGTGAGCATATTAAGATAAACATTACTCTTACTTAATTTGTCTGGGATATGCAAAGTGATTTTGTAAAGCAGTAGAAAATAAAATGAGGAATGCCATATAGAATGGTTTGAGGTTGGGAACAGTGTGTGAGCATCTATGCTGGAATTGCATCTTGTTTATTATATTATTGGTAAAAATACTTGTTGGCAATGTTAAAATTATAATGAACTTCAGTGCTCTAGAGTCAGTGGCAGCCCCAATGTACTTCCCAAATTTTCCGTATTATGTACAGATTTAAAAATCTGTGAATAAGCAGCCTTATTCTATGGCTCTTAAATATCCATGTTTGTTAGTTTTGTATCCTATAGACAAATGGGATTTCAGTTGTATCTCTTAACAGTTGTAAGTGTTACCTCAAATGTAGAAATAACATAATGTAACATCTTAAGCCACTGTTTAAATTAATCTTTATTGTGTGACTGGTTTCTGTAAAAGAGCATTGTGTAGTACCTGTTGTACACACTTCATGGATACAGGAAAATTTCAGGTGATGAGGATGTTTGGAAATTGTAGTAAAAATACAAGCAAGACTTAAATATTTTAGTCAACATTTAGAATACATAAATCCATAAAAAAGTCAAAATATAATATTTACAAATAGTTTAGTATTTTTGGTGTTTATGTGTAACTCTTGCTGTTAAGAAATATATGTAAGTACTGCCTTTATTTTTACTAAAATTTTCATACAACCTTTTCAACTGAAAGTTTCATGTCTCCATGATCATGTGTACAACAGGTGCTGGATGAAGGACTTTGACTGAAACTGGTTGCACAACAAAGATTAAATAAAAATATCAGTTTAAGGTGCTACATGATGTCATTTCTACAGTTTATTAAAACTACGGAACACGACTAATAAAAAATATTTTGTACCTTTAAAGTCTAACAGCAAGTGTACTCTTTGGGTTGTGGAAGTGTTGCTTTGTGTGCTACATGTGAAAGTGTTGTGAAATTCTGAATGATTTGGTTTAAATGGTGATTTTAATAAGTAATAAGCATATGTTGCAGAATTTCCTTGAACTATAGGATTACAGAAAGCTGGAGTGTTAATATTTTGTTCCATGTGCTCAAGTGACATTAATATCAATTTACATCTGCACCTGAACCCTACAAACCACCGTGAGGTGCATGGCAGAGGGGACGTCCAATTGTACCAGTTATTAGAGTTTCTTCCAGTTCCATTTGTATATGGAGCATACGAAGAATGGTTGTTTGAATGCCACTGTGCGTGCAGTAATTATTCTAAACTTATCCTCACTATCACTGTGTGAGCAATACATAAGGGGTTGTAGTTTATTTGTAGATTCATTATTCAAAGCTTGTTTGTAAACCCTTGTTAGTAGACTTCTCAGGATAGTATGTCAGTCTTCAAGATCTTGTCAGTTGAGTTCCTCCAATGTGACACTCTCCCACGGATTAAACAAACCTGTGACCATTCGTGCTGCCCTTCTCTGTATACATTCAATATTCCCTGTTAGTCCTATACGGTGTGGGCCCCACGTACTTTAACAGTATTCTAGGATGGATCACATGACTGATTTGTAAACAGTCTCTTTTTGTAGACTGATTTCACTTCACCAGTATTCTGCTCATAAACTGAAGTCTACACTTGCTTTACCCACAACTGAACCTGGCTGATCATTCCATTTCATATCGCTACAAGTGTTACCCAGGTATTTGTATGGGTTGGACAATTCCAACAGTGACTCATTGATATTATAATCATAGTATACTATGTGTTGTTTTTTTAAGTGCACAGTTTTAGTTTTCTGAACATTTGGAGCAATTTCCCAGCTCTGTATCACATCACAATTGTATCAAAATCTGACTTAATATTTATACAGTTTCTCTCAAATAGTACTTTATTGTAGATAGCTGCATCATCTTTAAAAGTCCTGATTTTACTGTTAATATTGTTTGCAAGGTCATTAATATACAACATGAACAGCAAGTGTCCCAACACACTTCCCTGAGGCAAACCTGAAATTACTTTTAACTGACAGTTCTACATCCAAGATAAAATGCTGTGTTGTGCCTACTAAAAAGTCCTCAGTCCACTCACAAATTTCACTTGATAGACCATATGATCATACTTTCGACAATAAGCGTAGGTGCAGTACTCAGCCAAATGCTTTTCAGAAGCCAAGAAACACTGCATCTGCCCGGCTGCCTTGATCCAAAGCTTTCAGCATGTCATGTGAGAAAAGTGAGAGTTGGGTTTCACATGATTGATGTTTTCGAAATCCATGCTGGTTGGCACTGAGGTGGTCATTTGGTGGAGTTGCCTAATCTCAGTGTGTTTGAGCTCATAATATGTTGTAAGATTGTCCAACAAATCGATGTCAAGAATATTGGATGTTAGTTTTGTGGATAACTTCTACTACTGTTCTTGTAGCCGGGTGTGACCTGTGCCTTTTTCCAAGAACTGGGCACAGTTTTTGTTCAAAGGATCCACAGTGGATTATAGTTACGAGAGGCTTACTCAGCCAGAAATACGGCATAGAATCTGACAGGAATTTCATTGGGACCTAGTGCTTTGTTCAGTTTTAACAATTTCAGCCATTTCTCAACACCGCTGACACTAATATTTATTTCATTCATCTTTTCAGTGATATGTGGATTAAATTGGGGCAGTTGTCATGACTTTTGCTTTGTAAAGGAACATTTGAAAATGGAGTTAAGCATTTCAGCTTTTGATTTGCTATGCTCAATTTCAGTTCGTCCATTCGCTAGATACTGGACACTAACTTTGGTGCCTCCAGCAGATTTTAAATACGATCAGAATTTCTTTGGGTTTTGTGAAATATCATTTGACAGTATTCTGATATGGTAGTCACTGAAGGTGCATTGCTCTCTTGACAACCAAAGGCATTTGATTCAGCATCTATCTATAGCCCTACGCTTTGTTTTATACCTATTTCGCAGTAATCTCTGTTTCTTTAGAAGTTTCTTTACTGTGACTGTATGCCAAGGAGAATCCCTCCCATAATGAACTGTTCTACTCGGTATATATCTATCCATTGTGTGGTCAACTATTCTTCTAAACTTGAGCTAGAGTTCCTATACATGCTCCTGACCTGTTCTGAAAGTTTAAAGTTAAGTAAACTGTGGTTTCCTCTTAAGTTTTCAATTACATCAGGAGATGAGTTTTCTGGCCAATAGAAGGACCAATTATCATTTTATGCCCACTCCTGTTACAGAGTTGTGCCCAGACAATCTCAAATGCAACTTCAATTTCTATCTTGGTGGATTTGAGTTTCTTGTCTACTGCGACAAATAGACCACTTCCATTTCCCATTTGTCTATCCTTTCAATGTTGTTGTTGTGGTCTTCAGTCCTGAGACTGGTTTGATGCAGCTCTCCATGCTACTCTATCCTGTGCAAGCTTCTTCATCTCCCAGTACCTACTGCAACCTACATCCTTCTGAATCTGCTTAGTGTATTCATCTCTTGGTCTCCCTCTACGATTTTTACCCTCCACGGTGCCCTCCAATGCTAAATTTGTGATCCCTCGATGCCTCAAAATATGTCCAACCAACCGATCCCTTCCTCTAGTCAAGTTGTGCCACAAACTCCTCTTCTCCCCAATCCTACTCAATACCTCCTCATTAGTTACGTGATCTACCCACCTTATCTTCAGCATTCTTCTGTAGCACCACATTTCGAAAGGTTCTATTCTCTTCTTGTCCAAACTAGTTATCGTATCCTTTCAATATACACTTATATTTTCCTCCAAAATCTCACAGCTACCAATTTCACGTTTCAAACAGCATTCTGTATCTAGTATTATGTAAGTTTAACTGCTTTTCATGAGCAGTGCAAACTTTGAGACTCTTTGTTGCAAATGCTTTGGCAGTTTACCATTAGGATTTTAATACTCTCAGTTGTGGCAGGCATTTCTTTTGATTTTGCACAGATACTTCTTTGTTTCCTACAGCTATTGTTATCTGGATTGGATGGAGAGTTGCCTAATCTAAAAAAAAACTTTTTGTGCACCACACACACAGTCGTCTACCTGAGTAGCAGCCTCTGATGTGTAGTGCGCATCTATTTAGGGGGACCCTACAGTTCTCATCCCTTTGGCACAAATCCAGGACGTCGCAGCCTAGCTTGTCACAGAACCTTCGAAGTCTCTAACTCAGTCCTGCTACTTGACTGAGAATCAAATGGCCACAATCAGTTCTGGGGACAATGCTACAAATTGTTAGCTTTGTTGAAACTCCATGCACAAGGCTGGTCTTCTCAACTTTCTCACTGGAATGGCCCAAGAATGATGTTGGAGCCCAGATGACAGGCATCATTTGTTCCAAAGTGCGCCACAATCTGCAGTTCATTGCACCCTGTTCCCTCATTGGCTCTTGGAATAGCCTCTTCAACATGTTTGATGCGGCGCCTGGCGTACACACTGAGTGGACCTGGTGTCCTTTCCTGTCTCTTGGTGCCATTTCCTTAATGGAATATATCCATAGTGGAAAAAGTTTCAGTAAGTTATGCTAAAAATCACTAAACATGCATCCAATATGTGATCATTGGAAAACATTTTGAAAATATAAATCATTTGGCATTCCACCATCATCCAAGGCACGTACTACTAGTCGAACATTTTCTTCGTACTGGTCTCTCTAGTTGTGATTGTGTAACAGTCTGAAGACTTTGTATTGTTGATGTTTAGTGTCCAGCTGCTGCCAGTATTACGTATCTAACACTAACGGTATTGTTTTTAGCCGTAAAGCAGTCATTAAAATATGTAGTGAGCATTGTGTAGTTCTGTAGGGTCTTTTCATTTCATCATTTGTGATACAGCTGTTCTGCTCCCATTGCAGGAGCTCTCTCTCCCCTGAGTGAAGATTGGTTAAAATGTAGAGCGTAGCAAGAAAAAGAATTAAGTTTTGCTGAAAGCCGCTTTTGAGAACTGATACATAATTGCAGCAATAAGTTAGTATCGTAATTGAAACTGTAGTTCCATGTGCCACTTCTACTTTCGTACAGGGGACAATGACTGTGTAGCTCCAGTGCTATGAGACATAAGCAGAATTTCATTCATCCAAGTTGCTTCTCTGCTTCCCTCAGAAAGCGTGCTCTGCACTACATCCTACTTACAGTTGTCAACATCGGAGCTGAACAATTACACTTTAGGGATAACAGTAATTCTTCATAAAAGCAAATTGCTGACGTGTGTGGTTGAATAAAAATATGTGCTTTTCATATGCATATTTATGTTACAGTGCACTTTAATTTATTATTTAATCTTGTAACTCAGGTGTAACAACATATTATTTTGTAACTCAATAGTTGCTTTAAATAATGTCCACTCTAGACACACACCATTTGGAGAAAAGCTAAAGCTCATATTGAGCTGTGTGTTTTGGATACCCTCAAGTTTGTTACCATTTTGTAGTTGCGCCCACCATGTTCTTATGAATAAGTTTCTTCAGATGTTCCCATCAGAAATAGAGATGTGGGTGACCTGAAGATTATGGAATAGGGCTTCATCTTCCAGTCCAACTTCAGCACTGAGATGACTGAATATTCACATTTAAATGATCTGTTGATCTTTTGAAGATCTGTCAGTATTTAGTAACACATCTTGTGTGACATGATTACCTTAAAGACAGTAGGCAGAGGCAAAAACTAAGTGAATTGTTCAATACAGCAGAGGATACTACTTATAGGCATGTTTAAACTGCTATTCCTTAGCTAGCTTCACAGTGCCCTTTGTCCCCTATCTCAGTATATGTGGTGGAGCTTTCCATGTGTTAATATACACACAAACTAAATTGACACTCAGCATGCTGGCTGATGGGAGCGACCCTAAATGCATATATCACTTATGGTCGCTCCCATCAGCCACTGTGCAGAGTGTTAACTTAATTTGTGTATATAGTAGTTGCTCAAATTTACAAAATTGCCACGTGTACACGTATGTCTATGTCATTGTGTTATGCTAACTGTAACATACTTAAGTCACTTTAAAAACATGACAAACCATTTGCATAATGAGTGTAGGGGCTTGTTTAACTAATCCACCCATCTTGATTTGTATTAATCTATTTTTTTTTAATTAAGTTCTGCATGTGTTGTATAATCTCATATGACCTTGCACCATTGACACTTTTTTTAATGGATTAAAAATGAAATAAATAAATACAGTGCAAAGACTGTCACAATTAAATCTTTTGGCCAGTAAGGTCTTCGTCAAAAGTAGACTACAGACACATACATACATACACACACACTCAAACGCAACTCTCGCACACAACTGCAGTCTCAGGCAACTGAAGCTACACTGCGAGCAGCAGCACCTGTCCTCTCCCATCCAGCCCTGTCTCTGTTCCCATTCCACCACTACACAGCCTACATTCCACAGCCGCATGCAGTTTTTTTTACATCTCTCCATTTCCACTACCCCCCCCCCCACCACCACCACCACCACCACCACCACCACCACCACCACCACCACCACCGCCGCCACTTCCCTGCCCTCCATCTAACCTCCCGACTCCACTTAGCGGCCCTACTCGTCTCCACATCATTCGCGCGTGCTCCCCAGCAGCACGTCACTGTCCGCCACCCATACTGTACTGTCCCTCCCCTCCCCAGCCTTCTCCTTACCCCCACCTAATCGCCACTCCCATCATGCGCTGGTCCAGCTGCTTGCAGTTTCCTGAGACTGCATTTGCGTGTGCGAGAGTTGCATTTGCGTGTGCGAGAGTTGCATTTGCGTGTTTGTGTTGTTGTGTCGTGTCGTGTCTATTTTTCACGAAGGTGTTACTGGCCAAAAGCTTTTTATGACAGTCTTTTTGTTGTGCCTATCTGCCACTCATCTCTGCTATATGGTGAGTAACAACTTTCCTTTTCATAATATTGCTACATTCCATGATGGATTTTCCATTGTTTGAAATAAATAAGCATATAGGTGTATTTGATTTACTGATTCTTGCACAGTATTATTACTTGCTATAGCTTAAGGCATGGGTCATGGAAATTTGATGTAATTGTTTTTGATCAATTGTGGGAATTTATCATTGTCTGATCACTGTCCGAACTGCATCACACTTTCTCCATATGTTTACAGGCTGTCATTGATGCCAACATATTTCCTGTTCTCATTGATATCCTGGGAAAAGCCGAATTCAAAACTCGAAAAGAAGCAGCTTGGGCCATCACTAATGCTACGTCTGGGGGTACTCCAGATCAGATACGTTATCTTGTAGATCAGGTAAGGCTAATCAGTTGTTCATTTAGTACTTCACTGATTTAATGTGACATGTTACTATGGGTTTAAATTATATTGCTACCTGTGACTTTTTCATACTGTTTGTGGCTTGTTCATCACAGTAATTATTGCTGAGGCTCTTTGACTTTATGCCAGACAGGATCACTTAGACAAGGTTTGAGTTCCAGTGCTGGTAATGGTGAAATCACTTCAACATTACTGCCGCAATAGAAGCAATAATTTATTACTTTTTACCATCTGATTCAGCAGCATGTATGGTAATTTATTTGTCACTGTAGAAGAGCGTGCTGTTTCACCTAAGTAGTGTGTAAATGTCAAATACGTTGCTTTCCTTTTTGATGTACTGCAGTTAGCACCTGCGCACTTTTTGCTTAATGACATTCTAAGCAGAGCCCTTGTTACATCCACCATCATTGATTAATCCACTAAATTACAGGCCCATATCGTTAACATCGATATGCAGCAGGATTTTAGAACATATATTGTGTTCGAACATTATGAATTACCTCGAAGGAAACGGTCTATTGACACACAGTCAACATGGACTTAGAAAACATTGTTCCTGTGAAACACAACTAGCTCTTTATTCACGTGAAATGCTGAGTGCTGTTGACAAGGGATTTCAGATTGATTCCGTATTCCTGGATTTCCGGAAGGCTTTTGGCACTGTACCACACAAGCGGATCATAGTAAAATTGCGTGCTTATGGAATATCGTCTCAGTTATGTGACTGGGTTTGCGATTTCCTGTCAAAGAGGTCATAGTTCGTAATAATTGACAGAAAGTCATCGAGTAAATCAGAAGTGATTTCAGGCGTTCCTCAAGGTAGTGTTATAGGCCCTTTGCTGTTCCTTATCTATATGAACGATTTGGGAGACAATCTGAGCAGCCGTCTTTGGTTGTTTGCGGATTACACTGTCGTTTATCGACTAATAAAGTAATCAGAAGATTACAAAAAAAATGCAAAACAATTTAGAAAAAATATCTGAATGGTGCGAAAAGTGGCAGTTGACCCTAAATAACGAAAACTGTGAGGTCATCCACATGAGTACTAAAAGGAACTCATTAAACTTCGGTTACACAATAAATCAGTCTAATCTAAAAGCCGTGAATTCCACTAAATACGTAGGTATTATAATTACGAGCAACTTAAATTGGAAAGAACACACAGAAAATGTTGTGGGGAAGGCTAACCAAAGGCTGTGTTTTATTGGCAGGACACTTAGAAAATGTAACAGACCTACTAAGGAGACTGCATACACTACGCTTGTCCATCCACTTTTAGAATACTGCTGCGTGGTGTGGGATCCTTACCAGGTAGGACTGACGGAACACATCGCAAAAGTTCAAAGAAAGGCAGCGCGTTTTGTATTATCACGAAATATGGGAGAGAGTGTCACAGAAATGATACGGGATTTGGGCTGGAAATCATTAAAAGAAAGGTGTTTTTCATTGCGACTGAATCTTCTCACGAAATTCCAATCACCAAATTTCTCCTACGAATGCAAAAATATTTTGTTGACACCGACCTACATAGGGCGGAACGATCACCATGATAAAATAAGGGAAATCAGAGCTCGTACGGAAAGATATAGGTGTTTATTCTTTCTGCGTGCTATACGAGATTTGAATATTAGAGAATTGTGAAGGTAGCAGCTGCTGCTTTTGTTGATTCCCCCACCCCCACCCCCTGATCTCCTTGTTTGATTTCTTCTTGTGTCTTAACCATAATATTCTTACCTTCTCATATCTTCCTCTCAACACATCTTTACTCCTCTCTGTCTGTCATCTCTGTACTGAAGCTAACACAGCACCTACTAATGTACTACCTTTGATCTTCTCTCACCAATACCTTCCCAGCAATTATACTCTAGTTGTATATTGTCTTGTAGATCTTTTCTTTATCTCATCTTAAAGCAGGATGCAGTATAGATCGGGAAATTGACTTTCACTGTGTCACATGAGGTTTCTGATGGATGATAACCATTTCATTGTTACTCATTGCCTTCTCCTCTGTAATTAAACTTCACAGAATACTATATGCCACTGCATTTAACTGAATGTCTGATTAACAGTTAAATTAAATCTTGGACCTCGTGCTGTCAACTACTATTTCAGGAAACACTCTTATCATCCACAGATGGATCATTTCAAGACTGTGCTGATAGACAACTACTGCCTGCAGCACTACAACCCATTTAAGCAGATGCGGTTTCATTTATTCTCATTACTCACCAACACTTTTGTCTCTTAGGCTCTTATGCACACTTTGATGTTCAGACAACGTGTAAGAACAACCTTACATTGTTCACGTCTCCGTTCACCTTCACAATGAGCGGGTCTCTCAGCATGGGCATTGATCGAGCTGCCTATTTTTCCCAGCCTTCCAAATCCTATCCTATCCTCCTTGAGAGTTTTGCATCACCTTGGTTCCTCGAGTTCTGGAACCTGTACAGAAAAACCACACATTGTATGTTGTACCACCATACAGCGAGACCTTCAGAGGTGGTGGTCCAGATTTCTGTACACACTAGTACCTCATACCCAGTAGCACATCCTCTTGCATTGGTGGATGCCTGTATTCGTCGTGTTATACTATGCACAAGTTCATCAAGGCACTGTTGGTCCAGATTGTCCCACTCCTCAACGGCAATTCGGCGTAGATCCGTCAGTGGTCAGTGGATCACGTCATCCATAAACAGCCCTTTTCAATCTATCCCAGGCATGTTCAACAGGGTTCATGTCTGGAGAACATGCTGGCCACTCTTGTCGAGCGATGTTGTTATCCTGAACGTAGTCATTCACAATGGGGGTGCAAATTGTCGTCCATGAAGACAAATGCCTCGCCAATATGCTGCCGATTTGGTTGTACTATTGGTTGGAGGATGGCATTCACCTATCGTACAGCCGTTACGGCACCTTCCATGACCACCAGCATCGTACATCGGCCCCACATAATGCCACCCCAAAACAAGCAGGGAACCTCCACCTTGCTGCTCTCACAGGACAGTGTGTCTAAAGTGTTCAGCTTAAACGGGTTGCCTCCAAACACGTCTCCGACGATTGTCCAGTTGAAGGCATATGCAACACTGATCGGTGAAGCGAACGTGATGCCAATCCTGAGCGGTCCATTCGGCATGTTGTTGGGCCCATCTGTACTGTGCTGCATGGTGTCGCGGTTGCAAAAATGAAACTCGCCATGGACGTCGGGAGTGAAGTTACGCATCATGCAGCTTATTACTAACACATCGTCCTGTGGCTGCATGAACAGCATTATTCAACCTGGTGGCATTGCTGTCAGGGTACCTCTGAGCCATAATCTGTAGGTAGCGTCATCCACTGCAGTAGCAGCCCTTGAGCGGCCTGAGTGAGGCATGTCATCGATAGTTCCCGTGTCTCTGTAGTTCCTCCATGTTCGAACATCACTTTAGTTCTCTCAGAGACACCTGGACAGTTCCCTTGTTGAGAGCCCTTCCTGGAACAAAGTAACAATGTGGATGCAATCGAACCGCGGTATTGACTGTCTAGGCATGGTTGAACTACAGACAAGACGAGCAGTGTACCTCCTTCCTAGTGGAGTGACTGGAACTGATCGGTTGTCAGACCCCCTCCGTCTTATACGCGCTGCTCATGCTTGGTTGTTTACGTCCTTGGGCGGGTTTCGTGGAAATCTCTGAACAGCCAAAGGGTTTGTGTCTGTGATACAATGTGATACAATATACACAGTCAACGTCTATCTCCAGGAATTCTGGGAATTGTGGTGATGCAAAACTTTTTTTGTTGTGTGTAGTTTCCTCTGTTTTTACATGTGTGTATTGGCAGTACTCTCTCTGTCTCCTTGTATTGGCCAGCTGCTCTGTGTCCTTGTAAATTTGTGTTTATCTAATGATTTCAACAGGGGTAGACCCATTAAAATGATTCTTGTTTCAGGGGTGCATACATCCGTTGTGTGACCTATTGACAGTGATGGATGCCAAGATTGTCCAGGTGGCACTGAATGGTCTGGAAAACATACTCAGGCTAGGTGACCAAGATGCTAAGACACATGGAGGCATCAATCCCTATGCAGTGCTTATTGAAGAATGCTATGGTAAATATTTTTTGTGCAAATTTACAAAAATTCCTCCCAAATGTATTGTGTGATGACACTTCAGTAAAATTAAATGCTCTACAGTGCATTTAGAACTACTTTTCTTTCGAAAGAAAAATGCTTTGTTGCCTAACCATACATAATTTGTATAATTCCGTGTGAATTAGTATGGCTGAGAATTTTTGTGTATCATTGTACTAAAAATACCTGGAGTTTGCTGGCAGTTATGGGCAAACTTCTATCTGTCACTGTTTTCTGTAGCTGTAAGTGTGTTCTATAGACACTGCAAAAAAAGTTACATTCACTCGTATGAAAAGATAGCAGTAGTCATATATAACAAGTAAATGTATCAAACTTAACTTTCACATGAATACGAAACAGTTATCCCAAAGAAAGCAAAAAATTGGGTGGTAACATTATAATCATTCATATGTAAATAACTTAACAAAAGAAACAATTGTATAAGAAGGAAAGAATAATGCACGGATTAATTGGCCAGAAAGAATCTTGATTAATCTGCAGATAAGTCAGTTGCAAAAACATAAGCGTTTCTTGTGACTCTTCAGGTATTCTCAGCAGATATATTCAGTATATGGCTCTCAGATCTGCTGCTGGATAATGTTTTCAGTATCCCACAGTATTCCCACAAGGCAACTGCTGCTTTCTGCTGACAAGTAGCAACAGCTTCTGATTGCCAGCAGTAATGAACATTCACTATGTGAAAGCAAGGATTTATTGTAGGATTAACAAAATAACCTGATCTGGTGGCAGATCCTAGAGCCATAATTGATGATAACCATTTGTGACGATGAAAGTCACATTTAATTCGAGGAGAAGGGTAATAATCTCCTATATTAATAGTATTTATTTAGTTGATTTTATGATGGGAACTTCCAGTGATCAGTTTGCTTCACATTCAAGTGAACCATTAAATGTTAACTATGGTCTGCTAAGCGATATTGGTCCGTGGTGATGTTACCCATACTTTTGTTTTTGATACACCAGTCTTGTTTTAAAATAATGTTCCACATTTTTCCTGAGAGTGCTTTCTGAATGAGAATTGCTGTACGCAACAGGATAGCATCTTTATTATGAGATACTTCGGATCAGTTCTATGCTACGTGTATGTTGCAGCTGTTACAATTGCAGTGATACTGTTTCTTTCGAGAATGTTTTCCAGCTACCCTGAATACACAGTTTGGATTTGATACTTGTTTGTGTTTCTTTAATTGGTAATAAGGCTCCCAGTGCTACTTCACTTCGGTGTTCTTCACTGGCTTCATATCAACATGTATTTCACCAATGTTTTTGTCATTTGACATTAGTCTTCTTTATTGTCATCTGAAGTATTTTTGGTTGCTATTAGTTTTCTTCTGTCCATATACTACTTCTTTATACAGTTTTAAATAGCAAGTTGATTGTATATTAGCAATTAATAGAACAATACTTGTGCAATGTATACGAGGAAGGCACCTGAACACTCTTGGATATGGATTAGTGCTGCAAGGGAATGTAAATTTTAGTGACAAGATTGTAATTTGAATTTGACACTTCTTCTGTGCAGTGTGGTGGAAAATCTGAAACACCGGCAGTTGTGTCAGCCAGTCAGTGAACATACACTATGTGATCAAAAGTATCCGGACCCCCCAAAAATATACGTTTTTCATATTGGGTGCATTGTGCTGCCACCTACTGCCAGGTACTCAATATCAGCAACCTCAGTATTCATTAGACGTCATGAGAGAGCAGAATGGGGTGCTCCGCGGAACTCATGGATTTCAGATGTAGTCAGGTGATTGGGTGTCACTTGTGTCATATGTCTGTACGCGAGATTTCCGCACTCCTAAACATCCCTAACCCGACTGTTTCCAATGTGATGGTGAAGTGTAAACGTGAAAGGACATGTACGGGCCAACCTCGTCTGTTGACTGACAGAGACCGCCGGCAGTTGAAGAGGGTCGTTATGTGTAATAGGCAGACATCTATCCAGACCATCACACAGGAATTCTGAACTGCATCGGGATCCACTGCAAATACTAAGACAGTTAGGCAGGAGGTGAGAAAACTTCGATTTCATGGTTGAGCAGCTGCTCATAAGCCACCCATCAACCCGGTAAATGCCAAATGACGCCTCACTTGGTGTAAGGAGCATAAACATTGGATGATTGAACAGTGGAAAAACATCATATGGAGTGACAAATCGTGGTACACAATGTGGCGGTCCGATGGCAGGGTGTGGGTATGCAAATGCCTGGTGATCAGAAGCAGCGGTTTTATGGTGTGGTCATGTTTTTCATGGAGGGGGCTTCCACCCCTTGTTGTTTTGTGTGGCACTATCACATCATAGGCCTACATTGATGTTTTAAGCACCTTCATGCTTTCCACTGTTGAAGAGCAATTCGGGGAAGGTGATTGCATCTTTCAACACAATCGAGCCCCTGTTCATAATGCACGGCCTGTGGCAGAGTGGTTACATGACAATGACATCCCTGAATCCTGTAGAACACCTTTGGGATGTTCTGGAACACCGACTTGTGACAGCCATCATCGGCCGACAACGATACCTCTCCTCAGTGCAGCACTCCGTGAGAGTGCACACATCAACCACAGCGTGTGCCCAGGGCTGATTTCCTCAGGCCTCAGGAAGCAATCTGGCCAAAAATAAATTTTAGCTTTGGGGCACCAGACAGTGAATACACTTTGTCGTGTTGTTGAAATTACATTCCAGTGATGAGACCTGAAGCCCATTATCATCACTCAATATTTGACAAAAGTAAAGTGGCTAATGCTAGTATCAGTAGCTAGTCATAATTTTGCTCCTGGTTATAGCCTCTGACATCATGACAGTCAGTAGTTCCAACTCTGTTACCTACATGAGTTCAGTTACTGTTATGAAGTTTTCACCTGCTCCAACCATCTACCATTTTGTAGTGTAATGGATGTTAACAGTTTATTTTGTAAGAGCAATGACCTTGAAATATAAAGAGGATGGCTTGAGGCAGTTTTCCTCGCAGTTTAAATTTTTTAATAAGTCTGAATTATTTGGTACATTGGTGCACAGTGATTTATTTGGAGAAAGTTTCATCTTCTCTTCATTTGCATCCTTTCATTTCCATTAATATGATCTGTCACAATTACATGGCTCTGTAAAGTGTGCTGAAGTACAATAACAAAGTGTTTTCATAATTTGAAATGGTTTTGTATGTTAAAATTTTACCCTTTTTTCCCACACAATTTTAGATACTGAACATTTTGTTCAGTTGTTAACACAAGTGCACACTCAGCAGTAGAGTGCGCTGGTTTTAAATGTCCTGGTCCTAGTCCTGCTTTATCACATTAATCCTGCTTTATCATATTAATTTAATCTGCCAAGAAGTTTGTTATTTTAGTTATTGAATTTGTTTCTTACCTCTTCTCTCTCTCCCATCTCTCTCTCTCTCTCTCTCTCTCTCTCTCTCTCTCTCTCACACACACACACACACACACACACACACACACACACACACACACACACACACACAAACACAAATAACTTATGGCTGGTTCTCAAATATAGTCGTACAAAGATAATTTGTAGTTTGTGTCTCTGGTGTTTACATCATAAATTCTTGCTATTAGTAACAGCATGTTCTGGAATGCTGCTCCTTGTGCAGGATGCAAGAACTGGAAATCTTTTTGACCAGTGAAAAAATGTCCAACCCAATTATACATACTTCTGAAAATAATTTACTTCATTATTGTTTCAGGTCTGGATAAGATAGAATTCTTGCAGTCACATGAAAATATGGACATCTATCAAAAAGCATTTGACATAATTGAGCACTACTTTGGAAGTGAGGAGGAGGATGCGAGAGTTGCTCCAGCAGTCGATGCAGAGGCACAACAGTATCAGTTCAATGCTGACCAGAGTGTTCCAATGGGTGGCTTCAATTTCTGAAACTCTGGATGATGGGCCACAAGAGTCGCCTCGTGAGTAGTTCGGAGTTTATTTTCGTTCTTATTGAAGTGAACTGAACTGGCAAAAATTGTAAATTTTAAAGAAATGGAGCAATTTTGTGATCATTTAAAAGGAACACGGAAAATAAGAACACTAACTAATGATGTGCAGAGAAGAAAAGAAATACAAAATTAATATTCTTTCTGCAACAATGTCTCAGTTCACGCCTTGTGTGCTGCTGTTTATTATTCTGCAGAACTGAAAACTCCTGTTCTCCGGTTGTGAAACATCATAGAATTAATACAACAAAAATGAATATTTGTGGGTCCAAGTTCATAACAGGGTCACTGAATCCTGGGTGTAAGAATCTGTGATGTTCAGGAGCAGAGTAATAGTTGCCACTTGAAAGACACACTTTTGTGTTACTTGAAGTAATTGTGTCTAGCTTTCACAGTTGACGGTAGATTTCTGTTCCATTCCTCTGCCTGGATATGCAGTTTCTTTTGCCTGGACCCTAAAAGATGAATGCTATGTGAAAGTACTTTCTTAATTAAATAATGTTTGTAATATATCTTGCATGTGTAGAGCATTGTGCAGATGTAACTAAATACAGCAGTTTATGATATTGTAATGTGAAAATTTGCTGTGACATTTCTGGCCTCTTGAATGTGTGTGTATTCAATTGGTTTGTAGCTTGAAAGAGTATCTCTCTAATGAAAAGGAGAGGAACTGATATCAGGCATATTTTGTTGTTATGCAGAGGTAATTCATAAATATTTGGGGTGATTAAATGCTGATACAGTGTTTCATATTGTCCCGACATGCTATAGAAATTACTGTAAAGAACACTGTAAAAGCTTTGACAACCCACAACAAAGTCTGTCAGTGCAAATGATAGTTTTTTCCTCGCTTCATTCATGCCTTTCAAAACGCACACTACTACTTTCTGTTCCATTCCCAGTCCTGTTACTTTGCATCTGTATATCTACCTTTATTAACAGAATCCCTCAGAGTACATCTGTGTTGTTCCAGTATTTTTCCTCTGAATGCTACGTTATGTATAATAAATGATGTACACTGTTTACTTTTTCATTTTATTTTGACATGCCATGAAAAATACAGGAAACATAAACATTGTGGAAACTGATAACTTTCACTTTTTGAATGGTATAGTTTCTTTAATTTCTCATACAGAAGCTGTAATGAACAACATTTTCAGTTTCTTTACTGATACCTTGTAGTTCATGCCCCCACTTTGTTACCTGCTCGCCAAGAATTGTTAACATTTTGCGCAAAGTAAATTTGGTTCTAAAAGGCATTCAATGTTGTGCCTGTCTTTAATGGTGAAACTTAGTGAAGCTATGAAAAATGCGTAAAATTAATAATTCTTTGCATTACAAATGACGACGTGATGACTGACCATAGTTAGGTGACAGTGAAATAAATTTGACTGGACTTAAAGAAAAAGTTAAGTGAAAAGTGATGACTTAAAGGACAACATCATTAGATCCTTAAATGTTTACAATTACAATATTGTAATACTTTGTAAGTGATCAAAATAAGAACTGTGCATTGAGCAACTGAATTAGATTGTTCAATCAGCAACAGAAATTATTTCGTGTAAATTACATTGATAATGCTTGGTGCTCTCAGTGGATTTTTAAAAATGTAAATAGGATAAATAATCTGATATAAGATGTCCACTGTTATAGAAAAGCTGGAAGATATGTTATAGTGCTGTTTGAATTTGGTGGCACCACCCAGTCATTTCAGTGTTTTGTATTCTGACATTGTGCCCTCTGACACATTCAGTAGGGGATGTCATGTTATTTATGGAATATTTATTGTGTTAAGACTTGAGACATGTTTCTCTTTACTTTGGCTGGTAGCATGTATTTTTAGCCAATTGTAGAGAATGTGTTGAAAGTAGGAGGTAGAAACAATTGTGTTTCTAATTCATTTGTAATACATTGTTGAAATGTGTTGCAGCTGATACGTTATGGCTACCACATAAGAATGCATGTCATATTTGTTGAAATGAAATGAAGTTTTCAGAGAACTCGTGCTGTATATTTTATTTGTAGTCAAGAGTGTCTCTGTAAAACCCACAGATTTTTCTTTGTTGAAGAAGAGAGCCTTTGCACACTATGTATGCAATACTTTTGTTGAATATTTTGTAAAGGTAACAGAAATCCATTCAAATAAAGGCAGTATTTTCCATAAAAAGCAATCAGTATAAAACAAATGCCAACTCTTTGTAAATTTTTGCAGATCAAAAATGTGGAAGAAAAACGAGATGACAAGAAATTCATTAATTTGGTCTTCTAGAATGTTTGCTGAGAAGTACAGACTGATATTGGTATGGAATGTGATAAGACTGCGTAGGGGTCTCCCCCAAATACTCTTGACTAAAAACGACTGCCAAAACATGAACTGTCGAAAGCAAAAAGTGGGTGTGTGAATCATGTTTTATGTTCCATAACTGCCTTGAAAACAGAGCTAGTCAACTTTCCACCTCATACTGAATTATAAATTTAATAAAAACCCTTTGTAAGAAAAATGTATTATATTTAATATTCTCCTTTGTTTGACTGGTACTGATATTAATACTGATGATGTTACAATATATAGTTGGCGAAGAAGGAAAAGTGTATAAAAATGAGAACTGTGTTGCTTGAAATAAATTTGAAACTGTATTGATATAGTTTTAATAATTTAACTGCTTGTATTCTGTTAAACCATGAGGACGATGTAAAAAGGTAAGGAGTAGGTTACAAGTTTTTTTTATCAAATATTATGTTTGTTCCATGGAGAAGCTAACGAGATTTCAGTAGTTAGAATATTTGGGAAGTATGTTTGCTAAGCAAGTAAACTGATAGTTCCTTTCCCATTGTGCAAAAGCTATAAATCTATTCTGCTTCTTTTTATTAGCACCTGATTAATTTCTTGAAATGAATCATTTGCCCAAACAATATTGTACCCAGCATTTTTACCAAAAGCGAGTTAGAGTTGGGATAGCATTATATCTGATCTCCTTTATCTACTGGTTAAATTGTTTCTATCTTGCATTATTTTTGGTACTGTTGTCAAACCTCAAAACATTGTAACTTATCATTCTGGGATATGCACCGAATGTTGTCGTAATGAGTGGAGAGCAACAGTGTTTGAATAAAGGAAGGAAATTTAAGTTAATATTTATGAGGTGAAGGACAATATATGCAAGGTGTTGAAGGATAGCAGGTGCCCTATACACTCTTAGCCAATGCACCCCGAAGGAATTATCCAAATGAAATGGAAATCGCTAGATGTGATATACATTTACAGAAAAACAAATTATTACAATTTCAGAAAAATTGAATGATATATTCAAGAGAAGACTTTCGCAAATTGAGCAAGTCAGTAATGCATTGGTCCACCTCTGCCTCTCATGCAAACAGTTATTTGCCATGGCATTGATTGATACCTGATGGATATGTGCCAAATCCTGTCCAATTGGTATTTTAGAACGTCAAAATCTTGAGCTGGTAGGAGGGCCCTGCCATTACCACTCCAAACTTTCTGTAAGCATGAAGACTAGTAGTAGAAAATCACCATGTGTGGCAGACTGTATCTTGCTGAAATGTAAGCCCAGGGTGGATTGATATGAAGGGCAACAAAATGGCATAGAATATCGTCGACTAACTGCTGTGCTTTAAGGGTGTCACGGATGGCAACCATAGCAGTCCTGCTGAGAAATGAAGTGGCACTCCAGACCATCACTCCTGGTTGTTGGGCTGTATGATGGGTGACAATCAGGTAGGTATCACACTGCTAGCCAGGGTGTCTCCAGACAAGTCTTTGCTGGTCGTCAGGGCTCAGTTCGAAGCAGGAGTCATCACCGAAGACAATTCTTGTCTGGAGACATCCCAGACAGTGGTGGGATACCTACCAGACTGTTGCCCGCCATACGGCTCATGAACCAGGAGTCTAGGGTGCCATTGAATTTCTTATCAGGGCCCCTTTGGCTGTCATCCACAGCACTCTTACAGCACAGTGGTACGTTGACAATATTTGGTCTGAGGTGCCACTGCATTTCATAACAAGACCCATTTGGTTGTCAACCGCAGTGCAGTTTCAGCACAGCCTGGTATGTCAGTGATATTCTGTGTCCCATTTTGTTGTCCATCATGGCAAGCCAGCTTGGATGTACATTTAAGCAAGATAATGCCCCCTGCACATGTCAAGAGTTTCTACTGCTTGTCTTCGTGCTTGCGAACCCTACGTTGACCAGAAAGGTCACTGGATCTCTCCCCAATTGAGTATGTTTGAAGCACTATGGGCAGACCCATCCAACCAACTTGGGATATTGACGATCTAACATGCCAATTGGGCAGAATTTAGGATGATATCCCTCAGTAGAACATCCAACAACTCTGTCAATCAGTTGTCAAGCTGAATAACTGCTAGCATAAGAGCCAGATGTGGACCAATGCTTTTTGACTTGCTCAATTTGTGAAGCTCTTTCTCTTGAATAAATCATCCAGTTTTTCTGAAAAACTAGTCATTTGTTTGTCAGTATATGTACAGCACATCTATCAATTTCTATCCCACTGGAATACTTCCCCTAAATATAGCAGATTTTGTGAGAGATGTTCAAAGTTGAATTTTGTTCTTTTCTAGGAAAGAATTTGTCACTGTCAGTTTTCACGTGGAAATTTATCGGCAAATTATCAGGTGCAACCTATTTGGATATTTTATGCACTTGATTATGGCAGAAACATAATTTTTGGTTTTCCAGTGCACTGAGACAACTGGTGTGAAGAGATGAACAACAGAAGAAAGTGTGTCTTGTCACAGTTGTTCACTTACATATCATTTGCCTTTAGAAATCAGTAAGGTATGCATTTGCCGAAAGACACTGTGTAATGTTTTGTGTATTACACTTCAGAGTGTGCAAATTTTTATCAACACATTAAAGAGTAATCCACACCTTGAAGACAAAAGAGGAAAGCATTTGAACAGGCCTCACAGAATCCTGGATCATGACATAGATATAATGAAGAAACAAACTGAATTGTTTCTAAACCAAGAAAGTCACTACTTTTGAGATAAAACTGTTAGTTGCCATTGCAGTCCAGATCTGTGAAGGCGTAATTGTATGTCTCTTTCTCCAGCAGAAGTACCCTGAACTAAATTAGCTACAGTAGGTTTAGAGATATTTTCAGAAGCGATTTTAAATTAAAATTGTGTTTGCCAAGTTCTTATTGCAATAAACTTTTTATGCAGGTGGTTAGTGCAGAGCCTGCTGAAGGAAGTAAGAAAGCTGAAAAGGAAGGTACATTTCATCATGCTAGGGCTGAAACAGCATACAAAACACTTGCTGCTGATACCAGAAAAAGTAAACCAACAGGTAATAGTAATTTTGTGCTGACACAGTTGCCGACAGTTAAATTATTTTTCTGTATTTTATCAATGGTATTACTCTTGCCACAATCTTCCAGTACGTAATACTGGTAGTAACACTGCTTTCATGGGTTTTTGGCATGAAAGCATTACCAAGAGAGGCTCAGTAAAGACATTTTCATGAATGCCAAAATATATTCTTATACATTCCAATCCACTGTATGATGGGTTCAGAATCTGATCTGAACAGTGAGTTGGGCACAATTGGCAGATAATTTCCCTTTTGCAGACTCTTGATCATCCATACATACTATAATAGAAATTCCTCATTGTAGGGGATACTTTCCTACCATGTGGTAGAATCATGCCTTTATAGAAAGGAACAAGAGATTCTTTCTGTGTATCACACTGACAATTGGATTCCACTGATTGCCTATAGAGAAGGATAAGAGATTCTTTAATGTGTGTAACTCTGCCAATTGGATTCCACTGATTACCAGTGACCTGTCCGCAGCTCGTTGTCGTGCGGTAGCGTTCTCGCTTCCCACGCCCAGGTTCCCGGGGTCAGGGATTTTCTCTGCCTTGTGATGACTGGGTGTTGTGTGCTGTCCTTAGGTTAGTTAGGTTTAAGTAGTTCTAAGTTCTGGGGGACTGATGACCATACATGTTAAGTCCCATAGTGCTCAGAGCCATTTTTGATTACCAGTGACAAGGACAATGAATTCCTTGTCTGCAAGACGGAACAGAGGATTTCTGGCATCACCCCCTACTACATTAAGGAGAAGAAACAGTTATAACATTGTGCATCTGTGTGTTTATCAAAGCATTGCAAAAAAAAACTGGGAGGAGAAATATGTTGCCATATAAAACTTCACTTTTCCCTGTCTTGTCTGATAAACTTTTGCCAATAAAAAGTTTCAGGAAGAAAGACGTAGTCTTCACGTCTCAATATTATTCCAGCTAAGAAATGGGATTTCTGTCAGCAACTACCAAGTGAATAACAGATTTGCATATTCATCTAGCAAAACCCATTGATTAAGGACTGAGTGTACATGTTTAGCATAATTACAACACCAGTGGAGTTGAATTTTTCAGTATCTTTTGCTGCAGCTTGTGTAGATTTATATTGCAATAAACACTGTGTGTTGACCTGTTTTATGGTATTTTTTCAAAGTAAGCTTTCTGTTTCTGAAATAAGTAACACTGTGTTTTAGCAGTACAACATTGTTTGTCCAAGAATGTTAAAATAGTTTCAAAGATAACATAAGCAATTATATAGTAATTGTTACAAAAAGAAAGAGGCAGATTGGCATTTTATGTCATATATAAAGCCCAAATAGATAAACAAAACAAATTTTTTTTCTGTAAAATGTAAAACATTGTTCGGGCAAATGATTCAAACATAAGTGAGTACTCTACTGACCGAGCATGTTCTTTTCTGACACTGAACTCTTATTCTAAACTTCCTGCATTTGTTCAATTGTTAAAATCTGCTGGTCACAGCATTTTCATTGCAAGTAGTAAACATAAGTGCAGAGCGAGTACAGTTGGCTTTATGCAAAGCCATCTTACACAGGGTATGAATGTAATTGTGAACTGGAATGGGTTAAGTTTTACAATACTTTGATATGGCCTTTGATGTTGGGTAGTATTTCAGAGTGTGAAAGATGTGAAAAGCAAGTCAGTGCAGTGTAAGATCGCATTCTGGGCCACAGGTCAAACTGCACAGAATTTATGTTGGAAAAGGGCACTGTGAAGCTAATGCGAGGTATTTGTTGGTTTTTGCATTAAAACTTACATGCTATGAGTGTATGCTCGTTTCAAAAACCCAGCACCCATGCGCGCGCGCGCGCGCGCGCGCGCGCACCCACACACACACACACACACACACACACACACACACACACGATACTTAAAAAATACATATTTTTTGGTACAAATTTAAAAAAAAAGTTTTAGCAAATGATACATCAGTGGTTTAAATGCAAAGGTATAGAAGGGGATAAAAACCTCTCCAGAAGTTGTACTCAAGCATTCTCTTTCTATCTCGATCAGTTTCATTGAAACAAACATTTTGAGGTGAGCTTGGAAGGTGTGGAGACAAACAGCATAGAAATTTAAACTTTCAGAATGTTAATGATGCATGCATAAATAGTATATCAGATATCTTACTGATCTGTAAATTCTAGGAACTTTTTTAGTTGCCTTGCAGGGTGTACAATTTTAACTTCTCTCTACTGCTTGAAACTTCATTTACTTATTCAAAGGTGTGGAGACAAACAGCATAGAAATTTAAACTTTCAGAATGTTAATGATGCATGCATAAATAGTATATCTGATATCTTACTGATCTGTAAATTCTAGGAACTTTCTTAGTTGCCTTGCAGGGTGTACAATTTTAACTTCTCTCTACTGCTTGAAACTTCATTTACTTATTCAAATATCTTGTGACACTGTTTAGGAGGAAGAACAGTATCTTTAAACATCTTAAGAATTCTTGAAGCAGATGCCACCTTCAGAATTTTCTCCACCTGTCTCCTGCAAAATTTAATAAACTTAATGCAACTTTTCCAACTGTTTCCATTTTTTGAAACCAGCCTGTGGGTGCAGATGTAGCTGGCAACTGCTGCTTCATAGCAGTAGTCACAGATTCGCACATACAGGGAAATGTGCTTAATTTGCCATGTATAGTGGCTGTGAATGCTAGAAAGATGATTTCGTGTACAAAATGGGCAAAAACATTCAAACTACTTTGTGTGGTAAGTAGTAAGGCAACAGCAACCCCTCACAATTTCGCTCCCGTTATTGTAAACCGTGTTCTGCAAGAGATGAAAGCTATTCTTAGAGAATTCATTGCCTTTAAACTTTCGGCTGCTGCTGACGTGTTGCTACTCGTCTAGCTTAGCGCAGCCTCATTATTGCATAATGCATCAACCTGTGCTAAGCAGCATGCATCTGGGCTTCTACCGGGGCTGGGACTATCTGAGTGGCCTTAAGATTGGTCATCTCAGAGAGAATTATTAACGTAGGCATAAAAAATATTCTGACTTTGAGGGTGTTTGTGTATTAACAGTTGTTACAAATTCACAGAAATTTAAAGGTAGCTTTTTGTTGAATAGTATCTAATGTGATTTTGGTAAACCATTTCGATAGTTACGTGTCACTTTCCCTAAACGTCAGTAGGTCACTGTTTCTTCATAGCTACAGATCAGTAATACATACTGTTCAGCATGTATTCTTCACTACAGTAAATACAGAAATAAATACATTTTATTATAGATAAGTGAATATTTTTGGACATCACATCACACAGAAAATATGCTACTGCTATGTTGTCTCTTGCAGTACTATTTAAGGGGTGATATCTGTCATTTTGGTGTAATAGAATCAACAGACTATCAGTAAGTGTATGTGAGGGATGAAAGTCATAAGTAATAGTTTTATTTTACAGTACTTTTGTAGACAAAAGCATTTTGTTGCTTTGTATGGTCAACTAAATATACTGATTGCAACATCTTTTTCACATATTGGCTTGAGCAAGGAGACCTGATTGACTTGTCAATAGTGCTCGAGGAAAATCCAGAGGCCACTTTCGCAACTTGTCGAGAGTACCCTGGGGAGCAGCATGATGAGTTAACTTGGTGCCATCTGCCAGGTATGCATCTGCACCTCTCCCCATAACAACTTCAAAATGGTGGCTTCTTTTTTTGTAATTGTAAAGTACCATCAGTTGTCTGATACAGTGAAAAATAAGTGATGTGTTGTGAAGTATAGTGCATGCATTAACAACATGGCAAAAAGTTCAGCAGCCATGTTACACTGCAGTTTGGAATACTATTGTCTGGGGAAGATACCACCAGAAAACGTTTGAGGTTGTAATGTCTGGAACATGCTCGTAAGTTGAAGGGTGCTTGGACTCAGAATTACATACATCAATGTGTTAAGGTCAGGTCCTTCAAATGATTGGAAGTATGTGAGTGAATATAGTCAATCTAACAGGATAGCGAAAACTTTTTGCCATTCGGTGATGGTGTTCAACCACTGCATATAAGTTATTCACATGCTACAAAATGGTCAAGAACATATTTGAACATTACTGCGCCTCTGTCTGCCCACAGAATATAGCAAGAAAATGAGGTTATTCTGTGCTGCAATGCAGAGACCAGAAGCTATGGCTTGTAGTGTTTAGGCCTTACGAATGGAAAGCTTTATTTGTGACAGTCTTTTTGATGTTCCTATCTGTGACTCAGCATCTCCGCTATACGGTGAGTGGCAACTTTCCTTTCCATAATATTGTTACATACCCCCACAGCTGTGATAATGAACAAAGCATATGTTTTCGAAATTTCTGTTCACACAGAAAATATGCTACTGCTATGTTGTCTCTTGCAGTACTATTTAAGGGGTGATATGTCATTTTGGTGTAATAGAATCAACGGACTATCAGTAATTCGAAAACTGACATGCAGTGCACTGTCAAGTTAACAGACAATACAATATGGTTTTCTTAATGTAGATACCTGTTTACAGATTTTAGGTCTTGATTAAAGCAAACGTTGGCACAACTGCTCTCGTCTCTCTAGGACTTTCTCGTAAAACAATTTCATGTATTGATTTTTGTAGAGCAGCTACTTTCTGCAGAGAAAATATAGTGGCAGTACCAACAGGGGAGAATGAATTGCCAAGCGTGGAAGTGGCAGGAGAAGAAAAAAAAAAAAAAAAGCTGAAAAGAGGAAAGCAACCAGGAGTAGATGGCATTCCTGCAGAAATGCTGAAAAAGGAAGAGATATCGTACAGGAGAGAGAGTACCACCAATCTGTTAAATTTGGAGGAGAAAAGATCCTGACAGAATGGAAGCAGTCTGTCTGCTTAAGAAAGGAGATCTAATGAGATGCAGCAACATAAGAGTAATTATGTTACTGTATACAGTTTACAAGATCCTGAACGTGTTGCTGAAGCTGACAACACCATACATAGAGGAGGTGCTTTGATTTAACAAGCTGGGTTCAGAAAGGAAAAATCAACTACATATAAGGCAAGAGCTATCAAAGAGCTAGGAATTTTGCAAAAATGTTCATTGTTTTGTTGTGAACTACTTAAAGTGTTTGATAATGTGAATAGGCAAGTGATAATGACTAGAACTGAAAAGGATGCAGTTTCCCAGAAAACTACTAAAACTAACACAAGCATGTATAAAATGGACAACATGCAGAGTGAAGTGAGTTGGAAAGATATAAGGGAGGTTCCAGGTGAGGACTGGAGTGTGACAGAGAGCCTGTCTGTCCTCCCGTCTGGTTTTTGAAAGAGCACTAAGAAAGATGATAAGCCTAGAGACTGGAATTCAGCAGGGTAAGAGGCTCAACATCCTGGCCTATGTGGCTGATGTAGTTTTAACAGTGCAGAATGAGCGAGATCTGGTTCAGATGGCAAGAGTGTTAGTAGAAGAGTCAGAGAGAGGAGGCTTGAATATAGATAAGACCAAATATCCCATAGTGAGCACAGAGAATGATGGCAGACTTTCATGTGGATGGTAAAATCTTTGAAAGGGTAAAGAGTTCAAATATCTTGGGGCAGTACTCAGTGAAAGAAATGAGATGGACCAGGAAAAAATGACAAGAATACAAGCAGGGAACAAGTGAAGGTTTGCACTCACAAAACTACTCTTGTCTTGACCATGAAGGTTAGGATCTACAGGACTGTAATACAACCTGTGGTCCTATAAGAGCAGAGACTTGGACTCTAACCCAAAAGATAGAAAGGAAATTCCGGAGATTTGAGAATAGTATTCTGAGACAGATTTTTGGGCCAGTGAAGGATGGCAACAACTGGAGAGGTAAGAAAACTGTGAATTGCAGGAGCTGTTCTTATTACTGAACATTGTGGCTGTGATTAAAGAAAGGAGGCTTAAGTGGTACAGGGATGTATGCATTACTGAGAGGGCCAGACCACCAGACAGATGGCGGAAGAAGACATCAGAGATAACAAAGGGGGAAGACCGCCGAGATGGATTGACAGAATCAGAGAGGATATGAGTACGATGGAACTAGCTGGAGAACAACACATGGAGTGAAGAAGATAGAGGAGTGTGCAAGAGAACAAAGGCCTACTGTGGTTTGGGTGGCCAACCTAGTGAGTATGTATGTTTTATATCTCATTTTCTACTGAAACATACTTCACAATGTTTGTACCTGCGGTGGTACAGTTTGTTGTCTACACAAGAAATTTAACTCACCTTCTGTGCATTCTTCTGCAGAGCTCATGCACCTGCCCTTGTGTGATGTACAGGGTTCAGAAAGAACAACTCCCCTGTTTTGGGAATTAACACCAACAAACTGTATGAGATAGCGAGAAATACTTTTTACTGAAATAAAGTACACAAAACACCATTTACAGCAACAATTTACATTAACAGTTTTTTAAGAGTATATCACTAAAATGGTGGTATCCATTGTTGATGCACTGAGTGAGCCTCTCTAAGAAGGTTTCCATTACTCTGTGGGTCATCTCAGGGAGAATGGAACCAACCTCATTTGCTATTGCTTCCTTAAGAGCTTCTAGGGTTTTGGGGCGATACTGGACACCTTGGATTTTGGTCAGGTGAGTGTGGAGGCCATCCAATATTGCCTTGTAAGGAAATATGTTTCTCATGATTTCAAGTGAGCCACGAGATGTGTGTTGGAATGTTGCATCATCTTGTTGAAACCAAAATTTTTCTGCTCCGTGTTCGTTAATAATGTCGTTAACTTTTGGCCATAGAAAGTTTTGCAATATCGCACAATAACAATCACTATTTATTGTAAGTGTCACACTGTCTCCCTCCAAACTACAAAGACCTGACCCACAAACTGAAACACTGTCCGACAATCTACTGATGAAGTTCTCAGGGTCCCCCCCCCCCCCCCCCCCCCCCCCAGACCAGTATCTGAAATTTTATGTATTTCCTGCATCCAAAACATTAAAATTGGTTTCACCTGTAAAGAGAGTGACATTTGTGCAATGCTCGTTTCGAAGAATGTCTTGGCACAATCTTATACAGTTTCAAAGTCTCTGTCACTCAATTCTTGAGTCATTAGAACCTTATAAGGGCACATCTTTAGCTATCGGTAAAGAATTCTGTGAACATTTTGGACCAATAAGTGTAGGTCTGTCGCGTCTTTTCATGCTGAGCATAGTGGAGACTGCTGGATTGAGTGCTTAATAAAGCCACATTTTATTGTTCCTGTTGCAGTGCAAAGTTGGCCCAAAATTCCCTTTTCGAAGCAGAACTAGTTTCTCTAAAATTCTGAGCCCATGTGTAAATCATTTTATTGTTGGGAACAGAATCATGTTGATGAAGTGTATGCAGAAAGAACGTTATGTCGCTATTGCCACTCCACCATTTTTAATAAACTCACCATACTGAACCATAGCTGACACTGACAATGGCACATATACAGCAGTTAACTGGTGCTATTCCCATCACTCTACACCATTCCCTCATGTAGCTGTGTGGTCTCAAAAAACAGTGGAGCTCTTTTTGCCACACCCTGTACAATGTTTTTCAACTAAAAATGCTTTAGAAACGTTATCTGCACTGCTTGTGCCAACAGTGTGCATAAATTATTTTCAAGTTCTAGGCTTGGCTAACTAAAGTTAGGCCCAAAGCGAAACGACCTGCTACTCACCGTTGCAATGATTGCAGCAAAGCAGAGCTACAAGCATGGAGAGTGAAGCTGTACTATATTTTAGACTGTGGCGTCACAAACAAGGCTATTTAACACAAAAAGTTTTGCTATTTACGCACTGTTTATAGCAGCTACTTAACCCATTAATATCCCTCTGACAGCTGAGGAGTGCCACTGACGAGATTTCCACTTGGTGATGATGCTTTCTCTCTTTTCTGGTTCATATTGAGATAGCACACACTAATAAAAATTCAGATCCATAAGAATGTTTCTATTACCTCCAGTGTGACATGAGGATGTTCCTGTGAAGTCATGTTGGCAAAGATCTTAGAATTTTCCTTCGACTGAGTGTTAGTTACATTAGCCTCATTCAACAGGAGCTCAAGTTTTGAGATCTGTCACGTGTGTTATCACATTTTACATCACAATATGTAATATAACTTGCCAGGCACATGAATCCTACTGCTGAGCATTCTACATCTTCTGTCACAGCAGATGGTGCACCTGTCTCACAACCATAACTTACATCCTCTGTCTCCGTTTCCTCACCTAGCAAGACCATTGTTACACACATGTTTCTGGTGGTCCTCTTCTAGTCCCAAAGATAAACTGTTCGACAGTGGGATGTCACAAGCAGTCTTTCGCAGAAGCAGCAAACACAGATGGATGGATGTTGATAAAACCTACAAATACCTCTAATCTGTGAAAACAAATTTTCAAGGCAATCCAGGTTCAGCTGTTCAGTTAAAATATATGTAATGCTGAGTGACAGAAGATCAGAATGAAGTCTACATAAAAAATTAACTGATATTAGCAGACTTTTTCTGAAATGACAATAGTTGTTTTCACATCAAAAATTATGGTGGTAAAAGTAATGGGAGTTGCAATGACATCAAAAAAAAGAAGCCACTGTCTGTCATCCTAGTTGCTCCAAAACATTACCTTCAGTTGCTTTGATTCATTTAGAGTCACCATATGATTTCCTAGAAGAAAGCAAATGAATATTGAATGAAGAAAATTGTTGCTGTCTGCAGCAATATGCTTCATTGATTGAAATATTTAGAAGCAGGAGCTTCTTCTGGTACCTAATTCATATAGACTTCTTTGTTAATCACAGATTTTCTAGACTTGAAACGTTCAGAACATTTAATCTTGTAAAACTTGTCTGCTTTCCTCTTATGTAGTTCATTTAAGTCTTTAGATGTTTCTGCTTATTCAAAGACTGTATCTGAGTTGCATCTTGCTTGTTGTTTATTTGTAAATCAAGATTGGAACAGTCTGCTCTAAATTTTTCACACAGTAAACATAAGTCAGTTCTGTGGCACCAAAAACTTATGCTGTAATTAGTCACAAGAAAATAATAATGTACAATCACCACTTGTAACATTACTCATGGTCCATAATCTTTTTGAAGACTCAGAAATATACCAACATATCTGATGCCTACATTTTCCTTAAGAAATAACTTTATGCACAATCTCGGTTACACTAACACGCGCAGGTATCTGTTCAACTTACTATGCACATTTATGTTCAGAATTGCATCTGCTTAATACATTGTGCCAGATTTGATCTCCTGCACGACGGATGAATTAATAAATAGAAACTGTAGTTGCATGGCATCCTAGTACTGTAAGGCCTATTGGTTTTTCACAAAGCTTGGTGTAAACTTAAGTACTTTGAAAACTCAAAGTGAAATTCAAAAGTAAAAATCAACAGTTTATTCCTAAAACATATATAAAGAGGTCCTGGGAAATGAGGCATATATGCTACTTCTGAAAAGGTACAATAATTTAGTGTGAAACTACATGCTATTAATTAAATCTTTATTACAATACCTGATACCTGTGGTCTAGGAGTAGTGTGTTTTATTAGTAATGAAAACGACGTCAGTCCCGGGTTTGACTCCCATCACCGCTTAAATTTTGAATAAAAATCGTCAGCAATGGCGGCCATAAGAAGTCACCCTCATTCAGTCAAAGGTCTTGTTAAAGAGGGCGCATGAGCGGACAAAAGTTCAGGACACTCAAGCTTGATGTGTAATTGAAAAGGTGTCATGATCTCTCCATTTGCAAAAGATTCCAGACTAGTCCCCCATTCGGATCTCTAGGAGGGACTGCCAAGAGGGAGGTGACCATAAGAAAAAGATTGAATAACCAACTAAAGGATAACTTTCTATGAGGCTGGGACATGGAATGTCAGAAGTTTGAATGTGGTAGGGAAGTTAGAAAATCTGAAAAGGGAAATGCTAAGGTTCAATCTAGATGTAGTGGGGGCCAGTGAAGTGAAATGGAAAGACGAGGATTTTTGGTCAGATGAATATAGGGTAATATCAGCAGAAAATGGTATAACAGGAGTAGGATTCATTAAGAATAGGAAGGTAGGGCAGAGAGTTAATGTGAACAGTGCTGTGATAGGGTTTTTCTCATCAGAATCGACAGCAAGCCAACACCGACAACAGTAGTTCGGGTGTACAAGCTGACACCACGAAGCAAAGATGAAGAGACAGAATGTATATGGGGATATTAAATGTGTAATTCAGTATCTGAAGGGACATGAAAATCTAATAGTCATGGAGGATTGGAATGCGGTAATAGGGACAGGTGTAGAAGAAAGGGTTACAGGAGGACTAATTGAGTTCTGCCATAAATTTCAGCTTGTAATACGGAATTCTCTGTTCAAGAATCACAAGGAGCCGTACTTGGAAAAGGCCAGGAGATTCAGGAAGATTTCTGAGAGATTACATGATGGTCAGGCAGAGGTTCTGAAACCAGATACAGGATTATAAGGTGTAAGCAGGAGCAGATATAGACTCGGATCACAATTTAGTAGTGATAGAGTAGCCTGAAGAGACTATTCAAGAAGAATCAATGCACAAAGAGATGGGATCTGGAAGTACTGAGGAATGAGGATATAACACTAGCATGTATGTCACTCTTCCCTAAGAACCGAACTTTTAGTCCTGTCACAGGAAAAGCCACATATAACTCTAACGTGCCATGAAACATGCTAATGTTACCCTCTGAGAGGATTTCACAATTTTGACCATGTATGTGTCTAATGGACAAACATATCGGACTATAATTTTGAATATGGTGAAATTAACAGAAAAACCAAATGGACTTTAATCTTGGGAGTCAATGAAAGTAGTAAAATCATAAATGAATAAAAAAAAAGAATGGTCGCCAGCCCAATTAGGCACATTAATTTGGAAATATATGTTTAAGTATATTGAATATTGGTTATTGAAGTTACTTTCGTTGAGATTTCACTTTGAATAGCAAACAGGATACAAACTGACACAGTGAACTCTGAACTGTGTGTAGCAGCAGTTCCCAATAATGCACACACCAGTAAATTATAGGGAGTAGGTTTGCACCAAGCTCATACTAATGACGGCTACACTCAGAAGCATTACTTAATCAAATACTGAAATGTTACTGCATGAAGTGCAGAACTAAATTTGGACATGAGCGGCTTTTATATTAACTGACATGACAAAAACAAATAAAGATGAATAATATACCAAATACAATGTTTAAGATCCTCTTCAAATATTCGTTTTCCTTGGCAACAGTAATAGTTCAATTTTTTCCTAATAAATGGAGAATATGATGGGGGTCCCATACACACAAATTAACTGGTCCATGCCCATATACATCACTGAATGTATGAAGTTAGTGAAGCAGTGGCAAAGATTGGTGGCAAGCGACATGGTGGCTAACTGTACTCGTGGCTCTTGATGTTCGAATGCTGTATAAAATCTCTTCTTGGCATCGGATTTTCAACATATTAGAGCCATTCCTTTATACCAAGAATACCAGATAATAGCCAGATCCACATCCAAGGCAAATCCTGTGTAAAGCAGCTTCCAATTGCCTCTCTTACCTTGCCACGGCTAGCCACATACCGCATACTGATCACACAAAGGAGCCGCTCAGTTCAATGGTCAAAAGCACCTTTTACATTGTGCCATTCCACTTCTGTTGTGGGGGGACTTCCCTACAGCTTTTACATGTTACAAATACAAGTGCCCTAAGCATGAACCAGACTTCAATAAACATTTTCTTTTTATGAGTATACACATATTACAATAATTTATCATTTTAACGTATCTTTTTGCTTTTTACAACTCTAATTTTCTTGTCACATATCAATGAATTTAAATAAATCAGAATATACACTCCATAACCATAGATACACAGTTGCATAATATAAACCTACTTCTAATCGATATAAGTGTTACAAGAAGATATTGTTCAAGTTTTCTGAGGCTGTAGGTAGTGTGATAAGGGATAGCTCAGTGGGCTGGAGTTGAGTTGGGGAGCAATGGACACCAGTTGGTCAAAGAAGATTCATCCAACTGAATCTTCCCTTGAGTTTGTATGAATTAAAACAAAACAATTTCAGTAAGGTCATGAAAGTATTGACATGAAATAAATCAGAATTCACTGTTTTGACATTAATTTGTTGGTGTTTTTAATGCGTTCATCATGAAGAGGAATGGACATCTCTAAAAAAAGCAGTCAAAGAAATTGGAAAGAAAAACAAAGGAACTAGGAAGCTAACTGTGAAGTAACCATGGATAACACATGAAATACTTCAGCTGATCGATGAAAGACGGAAGTAAAAAATGTTCAGGGAAATTCAGGAATGCAGAAATACAAATCACTTAGAAATAAAATAAAAAGGAAGCACAGGGTAATAGCGAAATGGCTGCATGAAAAATGTAAAGAAATGGAAAAAGACATGATTGTTGAAAGGACTGAGTCAGCATATAGAAAAGTCAAAACAACCATCGGTGAAATTAAAAGCAAGAATGGTAACATTAGAGAGAGCGGATAGATGGAAAGAGTATATTGAAGGCCTCTGTGAGGAGGAAGACTTGTCTGATGACGTGATAGAAGAAGAAACAGGAGTTTGTATAGAAGAGGCAGGGGATCCAGTATTATATTCAGAATTTAAAAGAGCTCTGGAAGACTTAAAATCAAATAAGGCAGAAGGGGTAGATAACGTTCTACAGTTTCTGAAATCATTGGGGAAGTGGCAACAAAACGACTATTTATGTTGGTGTTTAGAATGTATGAGACTGGCAGTATACCATCTGACTTTCAGAAAAACATCATACACACAATTCCAAAGATTGCAAGAGCCCAAAAGTGTGAGAATTATCCCACAATGAACTTTACAGCTCACGCATCCAATTTGTTGACAAGAATAATATACAGAAGAATGGACAAGAAAATTGAGGATCTGTTCGACAATGATCATTTTGGCTTTAGGATAGGTGAAGACACCACAGAGGCAATTCTGATGGTGCAATTAAAGAAAAATCAAGATACATTCATGCCTGCAGCTCATGGTTTAGTTGCTAGCATTGCCACCTCTGGATCACAGGCTCCCGCGTTCAATTCCCAGCTGGGTTGGGGATTTTCTCTGCCCGCGGACTGGGTGTTTGTGTTGTCCTCATCATTTCATCATCATCATTCATGACAGTGGCTAGATTTGACTGTCAAAAGAATTGGACTGTGTAAAAATTGGGACTTCGTACAGGTACTGATGACCAAATACAGGATCATCATCATCAAGATACATTCATAGTATTTGTTAACCTGGAAATAGCATTTGACAATGCAGAATGGGGCAGGATGTTCGAAATTCTAAGAAGACTAGAGGTAAGCTATAGGGAAAGATAGGTAATATACAATATCTACAAGAACCAAGAGGGACCAGTAGTAGTGGAAAACTTAGAACGAAGTGTTCAGATTAAAGAGAGTGTAATACAGGGATGTAGTCTTTCACCCATACTATTCAATCTATATGTTGAAGAAGCAATAACAGAAATAAATGAAAGGTTCAAGAGTGGAATTAAAATTCAAGGTGAAAGGATATCAATGATAAGTAATGTACAGTCGTCTTTATAACCATCTTATCTCAAATAACATACTGTCAAAGTCACAGTTTGGATTTCTAAAAGGTTCTGATATTGAGAAGGCTATCTACACTTACAGTGAAAATGTACTTAATTCATTAGACAAAAAATTGCAGGCAACTGGTATATTTTGTGATCTGTCAAAGGCATTTGACTGTGTAAATCACAATATCCTTTTAAGTAAACTAGAATATTATAGTGTAACAGGAAATGCTGCAAAATGGTTCAAATCTTATATCTCTGGCAGGAAACAAAGGGTGTTATTAGGAAAGAGACATGTATCAAGCTATCAGGCATCATCCAACTGGGAACTAATTACATGTGGGGTCCCACAAGGTTCCATTTTGGGGCCCTTACTTTTTCTTGTGTATATCAATGACCTTTCATCAGTAACATTACCAGATGCCAAGTTTGTTTTGTTTGCTGATGTTACAAACATTGCAATAAATAGCAAATCAAGTGTAGTCTTAGAAAGATCAGCCAATAAAATATTTGTAGACATTAATCACTGGTTCCTAGCCAATTCTTTGTCACTAAACTTTGAAAAAACACACTACATGCAGTTCAGAACTTGTAAGGGGTGTCCCAAGAGTATATGTCTAACATATGATGACAAGAAGATAGAAGAAGTGGACGGTGTTAAATTCTTGGGATTACAGCTTGATAATAAATTCAACTGGGAGGAGCACACCACAGAACTGCTGAAGCATCTTAACAAATCTCTGTTTGCAATGCGAATTTTGTCAGACATAGGGGATATAAAAATGAAAAAGCTGGCATACTATGCTTACTTTCATTCCATAATGTCATATGGGATTATTTTCTGGGGTAATTCATCAAGCCAAGCTAAAGTTTTCCGGGCACAAAAACGTGCAGTAAGAATTATATGTGGTGTGAACTCAAGAACATCCTGCAGAAGCCTGTTTAGGGAACTAGGGATACTAACTACAGCTTCCCAATATATTTATTCCTTAATGAAATTTGTCATTAAAAATATATCACTTTTTCAAACCAATAGCTCAATTCATGGAATCAATACTAGAAATAAGAATAATCTTCACAAGGATTTAAAGTCACTTAGTCTTGTACAAAAAGGTGTGCATTATTCAGGAACACACATTTTCAATAACTTGCCAGCAGCCATAAAAAGCTTAACAACCAATGAAATTCAGTTTAAGAGAAGCCTAAAGGATTTATTGGTGGCCAACTCCTTCTACTCCATTGATGAATTTCTGAGGAAAACCAACTGATTTGTATATAAGTACAACATATCTTCTGCACAATTTCAGTGCAGTAATGTGTTCACTGAAAATTTGTGTGTGTGTGTGTGTGTGTGTGTGTGTGTGTGTGTGTGTGTGTGTGTGTGTGTGTGTAAGTATAATCTAACTTCTGCACCATTTCAGTGCAGTAATGTGTTCATTGTAAATAAGTATTACAGTAGTTGTATTACATGTTTCTTACCTTATAAATAAATAAAAAACTTTTTTTATTTTAAATTCAGTGCAATAGTATTTGTAAAATGACTCTTAGTGTTCATTAAAAAATGACGATCATTCCACTTGGGACCTGTGGAATGGTACATTAGCTTATTTGTTTTAGTTTAAATATTTGTCATGTATTGTTGTTTTTCTGACATGTTCCACATCCTGGAGGACCTCCTCACTACGGATCAATTGGAATGAAAGTAAATCTAATCTAATCTAATCTAATTCACTGATGACATTGCTATCCTCAGCGAAAGTGAAGAAGAATTGCAGGGTGTGCTGAATGGTATGAACAGTCTAATGAATACAGAATATTGATTGAGAGTAAATTGAAGAAAAATGAAAGTAATTAGAAGTAGCAGAAAAGAGAACAGTGAGAAACTTAACATTGGGATTGATGATCACAAAGTCGATGAAGTCAAGGAAATCTGATACCAAGGCAGCAATATAACCCATTAGGACAGGGCAAGGAGGACATAGCAAGCAGATTAGCTCTGGCTAAACAGGGAATTCCTGGCCAAGAGAAGTCTACTCATTTCAAGCATAGCCCTTAATTTGAGGAAGAAATTTCTGAGAATGTATGTTTGGAGTACAGCATTATATGTTAGTGAAGCATGGCTTGTGGGAAAACCAGAAAAGAAGAGAATCGAAGGATTTGATATGTGGTATTATAGACAAATGTTGAAAATTAAGTGGACTGATAAGGTACAGGTTGACGAGGTTCTCCACAGAATGGGCGAGGAGAGGAATTTATGAAAAATACTAACAAGAAGTAGGGACAGGATGGAAGAACATGTGTTGAGACTTCATGGAATAACTTCCATGGTACTAGACGGAGCTGTAGAGGGCCAAAACTATAGCGGAAAACAGAGATTGGAATACATTCATCAAATAATTGAGGATGTAGGTTACAAGTGCTACTCTGAGATGAAGAGCTTGGCACAGAGAAGGGAATTCGTAATGGGCCGCATCAAACCAGTCAGAAGAGTAATGACTCGAACAAAAAGAAGCATGTAAATGTTACGGAGGTTAGGCTGTCATTACCAAAAATAGTGGGTTACTTAGTCATTGACGCAAGATATTTTTTTTACAGGGTCTAGACCAGTGCTCAAAGAGCAGCCCATGGGCTGCATGTGGCCCAAATCAACAATTCGTGTGGCCCACTGATCTAAGCCACAGTTTATAATGATATGCATCTAGTAACTAATAGTCACATCCAAAAATGTCAATTAATGGTAAGAGCTTCTTAAGACTGTAGTTTTCCTGCTCAGTAACAAACAAAAATATTTGAAGAGAATGTAATATTTTAAGGTGTACTTATTTCAGTTGATGTTGGCGAATTTGGCCATGAGCTAAGTAAAGTTGGTCCCTTACCTCAGGGGAAGATGGGATAAGTAGTGCAGCCACTGTGGAATTAAAGGATGTGCGAGGGGGTATCTTTTATAATTTATGTTCCAGCACTGATAACTTGTGGGTATGTGCGACTTGTACTGATCAGCTACTATGGTATAAATTTTGACACATAATATGGATTCGTGAATGTGTGTTAAGGAAACAGTCATCGTCAAATGTGGTACATATTTGTAGCAGGCTGTGGGGACGCAAGCTCTATAGACTTCCATCCCCAAGAACATCACTGCAAAAACAGTATCTCTGGACCTTGGGCAGTGTGTTCTGAGACACTAAGTGTATAAATTGTATATGTCTGCATAATGTGTATAAATAAATATTGTATATGTGAATTGGTAATGTTGACAGTCATTACACATCATGAACATCATGTTTGTTACCAAATTCCTACATTAGTGACCCCGAGTTATTTGACAACCGTGCCGTGGCATTTTCGTGTGACACATTGCTCCACCTTCACCCAATGTGAGAATCCATCACCTTGTCAACATGGATCCTACACACCACTGATGGTCAACCAGCTGCAGTCAACGATAGCAAGTGTTGCGGGTGTTTATCTAACGACTTTTCACTGCTACAAGTTGGAAATTGCAATATCTCTGTGTTTAATGCTCGCACAACAATGCAACCACCATCACATCAGCAAGCACATAAGTACTGCAATATTGAACTTCCATTGACCACAGTGCCTTTAATGAACACTGGAAATAGTGCTATGAGTTTTTATGTGAACACTAACCTTGTCACATTACATAATGAAGGGACAAAGACGATGACGATCGGCGGTAATGAACAATGGCACTACCGTGCCGCCTCCGCCATTCTCAAGCACAATATGCCAATTGATACACATTCAGCTAAAACTAATACTATTCGCAAGTCTCCCTATCAACCGAGTGACTCTTCCATTTTTGAGATGTCAGGCATTGACAGGCTAATGACAGACACCAACCACAGGGAGGTAACTAATGCCGAACAATCAGTGACAACAAACAAACATGCAGGTCAGTACATTTGGTGGTCTCAGGGACAGATAGTGCCAGTTAACAATAATTTTGAACAGAATAGCATATTTCCAAAAACTACTTTCACTCTCACACATCATGTGAGTGATGTCACGGCAGCTGTGCCGCGTACCATGGTACACCTCGGGTGTGATGCCATAGCCCTGTCGGCCGTACCATTCCCCACACCTCAGCTTGCACCAGGATACGCTAATGTCCATTGTGTGCTAGTACGGACACACGACACAACAGTTTCACCACAACCACACATCAACAGGTATCAGGATGCCACAACAGATGCATCAACAGCACTACAATCACAAGATGGATATCAGAATTACAACCTGACTGCTACACCACCCGCACCGACAATGGAGGGCATCAAGTTCGAGCCAGACATCACCACCAAGCCTACAGTGAAGCCCATACCGTATGGGTCGACAATGTACCACAAATTTATCCAGCTGACAATGGTTACATGACACGCCGCCGATCCTATGGGCACAGTGCACAGACATCCTGCACTGCGAGGGCCTCCGACCGACTGACTTCACCCCATCTACTGCAACACGCGTTATGACCAAGGGGTGTGACAACATTAACATGGACTTACTCGATACACCACCTACGCCGCGCTATATTTCATTACATTGACACAACCTTAGCAACCACGATGGCTGCGACGTGACTAACGGAACACTGTGTACAGTGGACATATGGACAACCACCACCAGAAAACTGTCATATCAAAAAGAACTACAGGGTGTTTCAAAAATGACCGGTATATTTGAAACGGCAATAAAAACTAAACGAGCAGCGATAGAAATACACCGTTTGTTGCAATATGCTTGGGACAACAGTACATTTTCAGGCAGACAAACTTTCGAAATTACAGTAGTTACAATTTTCAACAACAGATGGCGCTGCGGTCTGGGAAACTCTATAGTACGATATTTTCCACATATCCACCATGCGTAGCAATAATATGGCGTAGTCTCTGAATGAAATTACCCGAAACCTTTGACAACGTGTCTGGCGGAATGGCTTCACATGCAGATGAGATGTACTGCTTCAGCTGTTCAATTGTTTCTGGATTCTGGCGGTACACCTGGTCTTTCAAGTGTCCCCACAGAAAGAAGTCACAGGGGTTCATGTCTGGCGAATAGGGAGGCCAATCCACGCCGCCTCCTGTATGTTTCGGATAGCCCAAAGCAATCACACGATCATCGAAATATTCATTCAGGAAATTAAAGACGTCGGCCGTGCGATGTGGCCGGGCACCATCTTGCATAAACCACGAGGTGTTCGCAGTGTCGTCTAAGGCAGTTTGTACCGCCACAAATTCACGAAGAATGTCCAGATAGCGTGATGCAGTAATCGTTTCAGATCTGAAAAATGGGCCAATGATTCCTTTGGAAGAAATGGCGGCCCAGACCAGTACTTTTTGAGGATGCAGGGACGATGGGACTGCAACATGGGGCTTTTCGGTTCCCCATATGTGCCAGTTCTGTTTATTGACGAAGCCGTCCAGGTAAAAATAAGCTTCGTAAGTAAACCAAATGCTGCCCACATGCATATCGCCGTCATCAATCCTGTGCACTATATCGTTAGCGAATGTCTCTCGTGCAGCAATGGTAGCGGCGCTGAGGGGTTGCCGCGTTTGAATTTTGTATGGATAGAGGTGTAAACTCTGGCGCATGAGACGATACGTGGACGTTGGCGTCATTTGGACCGCAGCTGCAACACGGCGAACGGAAACCCGAGGCCGCTGTTGGATCACCTGCTGCACTAGCTGCGCGTTGCCCTCTGTGGTTGCCGTACGCAGTCGCCCTACCTTTCCAGCACGTTCATCCGTCACGTTCCCAGTCCGTTGAAATTTTTCAAACAGATCCTTTATTGTATCGCTTTTCGGTCCTTTGGTTACATTAAACCTCCGTTGAAAACTTCGTCTTGTTGCAACAACACTGTGTTCTAGGCGGTGGAATTCTAACACCAGAAAAATCCTCTGTTCTAAGGAATAAACCATGTTGTCTACAGCACACTTGCACGTTGTGAACAGCACACGCTTACAGCAGAAAGACGACGTACAGAATGGCGCACCCACAGACTGCGTTGTCTTCTATATCGTTCACATCACTTGCAGCGCCATCTGTTGTTGAAAATTGTAACTACTGTAATTTCGAAAGTTTGTCCGCCTGAAAATGTACTGTTGTCCCAAGCATATTGCAACAAACGGTGTATTTCTATCGCTGCTCGTTTAGTTTTTATTGCCGTTTCAAATATACCGGTCATTTTTGAAACACCCTGTATATTTCTCTGCAGTACACCAAGCTTATATACATCACACAGGCGATGGCACAGAAATATCATCCGCACTGCGACACTTGCCACTCCATGGGCCTGACATCACTGCCTCACTGGCTGGCTACGCCACACTCTGGACCACAGCTCCACACCATGCTGACGGGTAGAACAAACAGTGGCCATACCTCATCAGACCACCACAGTCAGTCCAAGCAGCATCATGCAACCACTGCACGGCGACAATTCAGTGGGACAACACAAAACAACCACTATGGGAACCACCCACCATCTATCAAAACTCCACCTGCTGTCCTTTCACACAGACTCACCAGAAATGTGGTTTGCTTTATGCAAATGTATGATGAGGACAGTAGGGATCGATGGTGTCCAGAGCAAGCTGTTAATACTTCTCGGTGCACAAGCAGATCTCGTCAGCGATCTACTGCTAAATACTATGACTGCACGCAAGTATGAGACAGTGAAGTCACTAATACTGCAATGATTATCACACATGCCAGAGCAACAATTGCACCTCGCCATAAATGAGACGACACTGGGCGATGACACATCATCGGTGTTATGGCACAAACGGCTCCTGAAAATTGATAACAACCTACTGGACTGGGCACTATGGTCATTAAGGTTATTCAACCTCCCAGAGCAAATAAAGACAGCACTTATAGTACATGCAGAGACACCAATGGAAACGTGCCTACAACTGGCCAATAGGATGCTGGTACTGACATGCCATCAGACACTGATCAGTGCTAGGACAACTATCTATGATCGCCACGCCAGAGACAGGCATGTTATACAACAGACAAGGATGGCAGACAGTGCAAAACACTGTGCACAGACCCCGGGCAATCTCCTCCTCCCCCCCCCCCCCCCACCCCACCCCCACAACTGGACCCCAACCACCTTGCAGGCTGCGACCGCTGCAGCGCCATAACAATCACGGCACACAGACCTAGCTCCTGCAGGAAATAAACAAGCAAGGGAGATGGCCGACGCCCTGGCCATCACAACACAGCCCAGCCAAAACAAAATGACAAGTGGCTACTGTTGGTTTCACGCGCGATTCGGCACCGACACATGCCACTGCCGACAGCCATGTGGTCACCCAAACAACACTGACGGACTGGCTTAGGTGCACCAGCCCATCTCCCTACAACAAGCCACCTTTCAACTGGAGATACTACAGCACATAACATGCCACACACACAGGCAAATGGCACACAACTGTTTGTTTACGACCGCTGGCTATACCAGTACCCGCTGGTCGACAAGTGCGAGGACGTCAGCACACTGTAACCTTACCCTCCCACACATCACCATTCAAGTTGTCATTCTTTGCACAAATTTTGAAAACTTCAAGAGGAATAAGATTAAAAAAATAAGAACTTCTTTAATTATCTTGATTATCTCGTTGTTGTTGTTGTTGTTTCTGGCTCAAAATCTTGTTGTGTCTAGGAGTACATTCTTGCTGCTGAAAATTTTGATTCAACTTTACGGGTTCTTGTTGCACTAAACAACTGATGAAGAGCTACCTGTTGCTGTAATTATCTTTTTATTTTATCCCACTCTTCTATACCACTCCGACTTCACAATCTCCTTTTTTATCACACCACAAATTACATTATTAGTTACAAGATAAGCAAAATATATGCATTACATTCTACGGTACTCACAATTTCCAAAGTTTACAAATCAAATAAGTTTACAAACTTTCTGGACAGGAGAAGAATCATTACCAAATTATATCATTATTTCATAAACAAATCCAGAAACAAATTTAACAGTTAGCGTTAGATTACACAACTAATAATATGAATTTTAAGTATGCCAGAAATTTTGCAATTTCAATTATTCTTAAAAGAAGGATAATTTTAACTGTTAGTACATATTGATTGTAACACATTAATTTCTTTTTATTCATTTTAGCCTGAAATATAATACATATTAGCTGAGATAATTTTAACCTATGCAAGAATTGATAGTATACATGGTATCAGTTATTTCTATTTAAAAAAAAGGTAATGTTCGAGGAGGATGACTCATTATATCATCCTCCTCACAAAATTTGGAAACAGAGTGTTTACAATATTTTGTGACAGATTATGTTTGCCAAACGGTGTACAAAATGAGGCCCAGGATGGCAGATGGATGTATAGAAGTATCTGATACATAACATATTAACAGAGAATATAAGAAAAATATTTACTATACAAATCATAATCTATACATATTTCAGGATATAGCAGTCAGATCTGTGGAACATACTGACGCAATATAAATAATACAAGGTCAAAACTACAACATCACACCACTATACTATAGAAATAATTACAGAGAGAATGCAAATTACTAGTATTACATTTTTTAAGTTAAGATCTATAAAACCATACCTTCAAAAGAGAAGAGAAAAAATTTCAGAGCCTAAGTGTATGATGAGCGAGCTGACTCGAAAAACTCGTGATGACAGGTACAGACCAGCAAAAGTGTATTCAATCATGAGTAGGAATCAAACAGCCTTATAGATCATGGTATTTACAGATATGTTGACTCATGAAAGGACAAAATAATGGAAAAATATTAGGGCTTAATTTTACAATGTGGGGATCAATACATGAATCCAAATCACACCAGGTACAAACCAGCAAAAAGGTTTTGACACAACAAAATGAATAAGACTTGTAATCATATCAATAAGTCCAAGTATATGAAAAGAGTAATAGTGAGAAGCATCTAGCTTCAATCAATGGTTGTATGCTCTCCTTGAGTACATACACAGTCACGCTGAACAGGGATACTCGAAACAGAGCTACGCATAAGTCTGTCCGCAACTCAAGATCCATTCAGGTACAATATTGCAACACTCAGGATAAATCAAGGCACACATAATCGTAGTTATCTTTGAATGATGACACAATCCAGAAGCTTGAGAACTGAAACCATAGCATGAAAGCAAACATGTCTACATCTTGTTATATTGTCCATACTAGTAAATGTCTTCCATACTAACCTACATACACAAAGACCTAGAAAATTCATTTACAATTGATAAAAAAATACATACTGATTTAAAGTTATGTAATGATTGGAAAGTCAATCCCCCCCCACAAAAAAAAAAAAAAAAAAAAAAAAAAAAAAAAAAAAAAAAAAAAAAAAAAAACATTTATGCTGAATAACACTGTCCTTAGCAGTCTCGGTTAACAATTCACAAATATCAGACACAACACACATTACAGTCGACAAATGCTCGAGTATGTTACCCAGCACCCACAATCTCTTGCAAAATGACTGCAACTACAGATGGTCCAGCGCACCCAGGAGCCATAGGATAACTGTACAACCACTAGCATGGATACACAAGTTAGTACAGTGCCTACTATACTTGGTCACGCAGCTCTTGCTAGCAGGTTGAACAGTGACAATGTTTATGCTCTTGCGAGCAAGTCAAATAGTGATAGTGTTTTTGCTCTCACGAGTGGGTTACCCACTGCAAAGTCTACCACCCCTGCGGATAGATCAAACAACAGGATTCTGCCCCCTGGACCATCCCTACCAAACAAAATAGTTACCATAGTTACAGAAGGCACTGTCCACAGAATTAATAGGATCACCCGTCCATCCCTGCCTAGCCCCCCACAAACTCTAGGCAGGCTTTTTGCGGCGACTATCGGTACCTCAACACCAGTATGAATACAGATAGTTACCCGGTCTCGAGTATCCAAGATTTCACACACGAGTTGGCTGCGGCAATCATCTTTAGCATACTGGACTGTAAAAGAGTGTACTCACAAATATCTATGGTCCCAGCGGATGTTCACAAAATGGCCGTTATCACTTCATTTGGTTTATATGAAGTCTTATTCATGCTGCGACGAAGCAAGCTGGGATCTTTTTACTTCCTCTCTTGTTTTGCCATCTGCTTGCTTAAATTCATTTTATTTTCACATTTGACTAATTACCATTAACATACACTGAGTGTAATCTGCATTTTTACAAATGAGAAAGGTTTCCCCTCACTCTTAAGAAATACACCACCAAGTCTAGCTCTGTGCTTAGTTTTGTGTATGTCATCAATTTCCTAATTTACTTTGACTATTTCCAGTTAATACTTTTGTTATAGGGTGAAATCAGTAATTGTTTCATGACTTAAATTCTATTGTTGACTTCTAAATAAATATAATTCTGTACTAATTCGAAAAATTTGGAAGACAAAATACTAGGATTCTTAACGTATTTATTTGGCTCCATCCGAAAAGATATTAGCAAAAACAGCCCTCATTTAATTCCAAAGTAATTACCAGGTTTGTCAAAAGTATTGTTTGTGTAACTACACCTGTTAATTTCATTATTTAAACAAATAATTCGGTCTAATCTTTATAGTAGAAGGAACTGTTAAAAAGAAGAAATTTTTCTATATATTCAGTTAGCTGAATGAGTTATGTTTTAATTGTAATTTCTGTAACTTAAACATCAATGTATAGTTTCAGTGCCTATTATTCTGAGGATATATAAAGGCCTGATTTTTTGTCCCGAGACAGTCAGTCCATGGCTGATTTTCAGATGAGAAACCTGTATTGGCTAGATCAACAACACTGCATCAACTTAAACGTGAAATAAGTTTAACACAAATAGTCTGCGTGTTAAAACAATGACAGTGTCTGTTCAATAGTGTCACACATACTGTATTATTCTGCAAAAACTGTGTGGTTAGGTTTTTTATTGCTCACAGATGTTCAACGGTAAACTATTGTAGCAGTATGCTGAGGTATGTGTGCAAACTATTAATGAGGCCTTTCAAAAGTTAACCAGTAGTGAACTGGCCATATAACTGTGTAATATTGCGGGGTTGTGAACAGTGAAAGCAACTGTGCAACTGTCAGCTACATCATTTACTGTAGTCAGTGTTGAACTTCCACCCCCATTTTTCAGCCAGTATAACAGCGCAGTACATTGACACTAAGGACTATTAACAAAGAAATAAAGCAGGCATATGTCACAATGCCATTTGGCTTGAAAACCACCACACAGACTTGGCAAAGAGTCATTGATAGGTTGTTTTTCAATGTGCTGCACTGTTATTACCATAAAAATACATTAGGGAAGAGGCAGCTAACATGGGCAGCCGATATGCAAACCGCGTTCAACAACGTTAGATCTCAACTAGCCCACACTGTCACACTCGCACTACCTTCACCAGATGGTCATCTTCTCACTGCACCAGACGCGAGCAAGTGAGCGATAGGTGCTGTATTACAGCAGGAAGTGCCTGGGATGACACAACTCTCAAAGGAAGTGGTCAGCCTTTGACCACAAATTACTGGCCATGTATGAAGCGGTGCGCTACTTCTGTGACACGATTGAAGAGAGACCACTTACTATCTATACAGACCATCGACCATTAGCTGATGCAGCAAAGAATCCATCTGCAAACGCCACACCATGCAGGTTTAGGCACTTGGACCACATCTCATAGTCCACAACAGACATTCGCCATGTGTGCAGAGTGGACAATATGGTTGCGGACTGCCTGTCCTGCCTAGCAGCCATGACCACTCAACTGGATTTTGATAACCTCGCAGACACACAGGCAACGGATACGGACCTGGAACAATTCCTGTCAGACGGCAGCATGGGATTACAACTACGACAATGTCCAGTACCCGGAACAAAACAAACTAATTTGTTGCAAAGTAGCAACAGGGAGGAATAACCTTTCATCCCTGCCAACTATCACCAAACAATATTCGACTTTCTCCGTTACTTAGCTCACCCTGGAGTGCGCCCCACTACAAAACTAGTTTCAGAGCGTTATGTGTGGCTGAATATGAAGAGGGTTGTGCCACTTGGATATGAGTGTGTATTTATTGCCAGAGGGCGAAGACAGGATGATGCAACCAGCCGCCGTTAGGGAGTTTCCCTGTCCTGAAGGGTCGTTTTTGCCATGCACATGTAGGTTTCGTGGGGCCACTACCTGAATCTAACGGATTTTGTTTCATCCTATCAGTCATTGACCGAACAACTCGGTGGGTGGAGGCCACTCCGCTCACGGACATATCAGTGAAGACAGTGTCGAGACTGTTCATCGACCTATGGATAGTGAGATTTGGCTGCCCTGAGTTGCTAACAACCGATCAGGGCAGACAATTTGAATCAACCCTGTTACGGAACTGTGCTGCCTCTGCGGCAATCACCAGTTTCTTAACTCAAACTACCATCCACTGTCAAATGGCCTAGTGGAACGGGGACACCGCATGCTGAAAACAGCACTCTTGTGCCACGATAACGAATGCTCAGGGGCCCTACCCTAGGTGCTGCTGGGTATCAGAACAGCCCACAAAGAGGACCTCGATGCCTTGCTAGTGGAGATCCTACATGGCAAAACAATTATCCTCCCAGCGGAATTTGTCACACAGACAACAAAGGCAACAAGGACCTCCAAGACCTAATATGATGGATCAGAGAACAGATATGCAGCATCAGAGTCTCACCACCATCGCATCACGCAACACCCACTGTATTCTTATAATTAAATTTTCCCCCGAGACATTTAAGTCGCTAATTTTTATTTATGATAATGATGGAAGCAGAAGAAATGATTTAAAATTTGTGCCACAGCTAGGACTCGAACCCAGGTCTTCTTGATTACTAAGGCAGAACTGCTAACCATTACACCACCGCAGCATGACAGTCAACATTGTTGCACAAACTACCCAGGCCGAGTGCCCTCCCCAACACAAACTTCAATTCATATCTTCAGCTTATTTTTCCCCTTACATTGTCACTGTTTCCAGGGCTCTCTGGCATTGGAATAGCACCCTAGCATTGGACGTGATGGGGGAAGTCATGTACCATAGGTGATCTTATAGATCTTGTGCACAAAAATCTACAGACTTGCACTCGCGTAATGCTACACACAGGCGCCATCAAACCAGTACTGCACCCAGTGTACACTGGACTGTATAAAGTACTAAGATGGGGACCCAACATATTCGAAATCATGCTAGATGGCAAACCCACTACTGTGTCCACCAACAGACAGGACTTGGCAGAGACGCTGGGGAACAAACTGCCCCCTTTGACACCATGCCACAACACAAACCCCTTTTCCATGACAGTCGATCTCAAGTACTACTTTCCAGAAGATATCACAGTGTCTCTACATGACACGACAATCGTGATATCTGTCACATACAAAACTGACAGGTCGGCAACAGCAAGGTGTCGCTATCGTTGTACCACTCCACACCGATACGACAGTCAGTTGATACAGCTGCACTGTTATCTGTGCTATCCAGGGTTGCATCCTACATGTGTCAGCCCCACACCACAACTCAGAATACCAGACACTGGATCAGCCTACACCCCCACCACAGGATCACGTACAACCACCGGTGGATGATCTAACGATGGCACCTCCAGTACCAACTACTCAGTCAGTAACAACATCATGAACAGGTAGACCACTGTGCTGACCAAGATATCTCAGCACTCTATGCCTTGTGGGAGGGAGGGGGGGGGGGGGGCACCCTGCGGGGACACAAGCTGTATGGGCTTCCATAGAATATTACTGCAAAAACAGTATCTCTCGACTTTGCGGACAGTGTTCTGAGACAGCAATTGTTTAAGTTGTATCTGTCCGTATAATGTGTATAAATACGAGGGTTGGAACTCAAATAGTGGCAACTATTTATTCACAACCGATACAAAAGAGTTACGTGTTTGCATCTGTATTGTCCTTCAAAGTAGTCACCAGCATTGTGTAGAACCCGTTGCCAGTAATGTGGAAGGCATAGTATACCGTTAGCAGAGCCCATTCTGTTGATGGTGCGAATGGAGCAGTCTAAAGTTATGGTGATTCTCATGTACGACTGTGATGGTGTTATCCTAATGCATTACGTTTTTCCACAGCGGACCGTCAACGCATAGTATTACTGTTCGTTTTTGGAGCATCACCTGCAACCAGCTTTGCCAAAGAAGCGGCGACACTTTCTGCACAATCCGCCCATCGTTTTGCATGACAATGCAAGGGTGCATACAGTGCAAGCTCTGGCTGCTCTGTTCGGTCAATGGGACTGGGTAGTGCTGTACTACCCACCATACTCCCCAGACTTAAGTCCTTGTGACTTTGATTTGATTCTGAAGATGAAGGAACCACTTTGTGGCATTTGCTTCTAACTGTTCCAGAGATTCGACAGGCAGTAGACCGCTCCATTCACACCATCAACAGAACAGGCTCTGCTAACAGTATACTACGCCTTCCACATCGCTGGCAATGGGTTCTACACAACGCTGGCCTACTTTGAAGGACAGTAACAGGTGCAAACATGTAACTCTTTTGTGTCGGTTGTGAATAAATAGTTGTCATTATTTAAGTTCCAACCCTCATAAATATTGTGTATGTGAATCGGTAATGTTGACAGTCATTACACATCATGAACATCGTGTTCGTTACCAAATTCCTACAAGGGAATACGATGTTATTATATTAAGGCTGATACAACAGAATTAGTAGAAGAAAAATGAAAGTCAAAACATTTAGTAAACATTTATCATTGTGTCACATATTGCAAAATGCGTTTAAGTCCACCAGACAAAAAATTAATCTGCGCACGCCCAGATGAATCATTAAACCTCTACAGATGGCACATGTGCTGACCTGCGTGTTCACTGCCTCTACTGTTTGACCACGGTAGCTTGATGATTGCACTAGTGCTGCCAGAACCGAAGAAAATCAGCACCACTTGAAAGATATTCATTTGTCTCTGAGTGCTGCCAACGTCACGCTGCCCCTAGCCACGAAGTATGGGTTGTGTTTACTCGCAAGTAACTTCTGTAACCACTTGCTAAAGTGTTTAAATTACAACACAGTCCTCCTCAAACTCACTTGTTGAAGGCACTGGAGCAAGTTTATCTCAGGCATTTTCTGCAAGTACTTGGTGCAGAAATGCAGTCTTCACTGTTGTTGCATTATTATTAATGAATAAAAATTGTGACAAAAGAGAAAAATAGAAAAAAATGTTAGAGGAGTACATATTGATGTTACCAAGAAACACTATTCAATTAACTAAAATCAGAGCATTTCACTTTGATTAAAAACACTGAGGATGTCATATGCAATTTTGGACCATCTCTTCTCTATTGTGTAATAAAATACTCGATAGCAGGGAACAAAAATGCGGCGGGGTATCTCACAAATAGACTTTTAACTACTGCTCGACTTCTGCAATCGCTGTCTACCACTTTTATCATAAAAGTAACGCATTTATGTTTACGATAAAATTAAAAAATCAACGAGAATTTAAAGACTCCTATACTGCCATTTTGCTTTCCCTTCTGGTGAAAGAATTGATTGGTAAGCTCACTTCGCACTTCCTTGATAGGTGATGGCAGTTATATGTGTTTAAGGGTTCCATTGGTACATTTGCTTCAGCCCATCTGTCTTTCTCATTTTCAACAGTGACATTTTCACATCGGTGCTTAACACACACACAACTTCCATAAGTTTGAGAAAAATTTCTGCAAATGACAAATTCAGTAAGTACTTACAGCAACATGCAAGAAACTAGAACGAATTTTGAATCTGCAGCGGAGTGTGCGCTAATTTGAAACGTCCTGACAAACTAGAACTGTGTGCCACATTGGGACTCGAACATGGGAACCCGATATGGCACGTAGTTTAGGTTTGTCAGGAAGTTCCATGCAAGAAACTGTTTTCACTAAGTTCTTAAATTTGACTAAACTAGCGGATGTAGACGGGGTGGGGGGGTTCAGATATGGTCATTCGTAATATTCCATCCAATTCTGTGACTGCATGTATAATACGTCACACCACAGCAGGAGTTTGACAGAATGCCTGATAAATATGATTTCAGGATTACAATGTTCGAGTGGTTGCGAGACAGGCAAATGAACTGTAACGACTCAATAAGGAAGACTGAACAGATATCTAAAAAGGAAAAACAAACCAGCTGTGAAAGTGTACATCGTGGATAAAATCGGTGAGAGCAAAGGCTATAAAATAGTCCGTTTACTGCCCTACAAATGCGATCTAAATTCAATAGAATTGGTATGGGCCAAAATAGAACATAATTTCAGAGAGAACAATGTCAGCAGTGACATGCCGAAAGAAAGATTGCAGAATCTTGTTATTTCTGCTTTCCATTCAGTGACTGCACAGGACTGGCACGGTTACTGCAGGTAAGTGCAGCAGGTGGAGAAAGAGTATTGGATACGGATGGAATGATGGAAATGGTTGTCGATTAACTTGTCATCAATACCACGCCCTAAGGCTATGATGATGATATGATGATGATGATCTTGAATCAAACACAAATGACAATGATCTTTAGTGAACATGGTTTTCACAGTTCCTTCAGGTACAGTTAATTATACTTTGTAAACATTATTGCTGTGCTGCATTTAATACATGCAATGTGCAAACAGAATCCGAAAATCAGTTTTTTTACTTTCAGTTCATAGTGTCATTAGCTGTGCATTAATCTACTAAAAGTGTGTAAATGTAATGAAATGACATAGTGGCAAAAAGGGCAATCATGTATGGCCATGCCCATGGCCGTATGGTATGTAGAGTTGCTGCATTTATTCATGTTTCACACCGGACTGTTCGACGAGTCTGCAAGTAATGGTGTGACACTCGTGGGCACAAAACACGATGTCAGAATTGTGGTCAGAAAAAGTTTATGATTGAGAGGGAACAGAAATGCATTTCATGGGATGTAAATCAAAATATCCTCCAAATCTGATGGGAATTGCTGCAAGAAGTGAAAGAGGGACCAACCCTACCCGTTTGTGAGCAGCCGCTACGACAGGAATGGCATGCGATGAAGATTTGGAGCTGGTCACCTAGCAAACGGCCTTGCATAGGCAAGTAAGGGCAACAAAAGCAAATTTCATTGGGGTCTAAGAATACGAGGTGTGTCAATAAAGTAATGGGACTGATTTTCTTTGCAAGATGTGGCAACCCTGCAGGCTTGCGTAGGCACAATATCTTTGACCTTGGTCAATAAGCTGCTTCTAGTCCAAGCGGCACATCGATGCAACAGCTCAGTCATGAGTTGTGCTGTAATAAGTAACACATGTTTGCATCTCTCGTCACGGAAATGGAACTGCATAATATTGCGCAATGGTATGCCATTTCTTTTTGCGTTAAACTGAGTGAAAACGCGACGACAACTTACAGTAAGCTTCAGAAGGCTTTTGGAGAGGAGGGTATGTCAAGAGCTCAAGTTTTTCATTGGAATAAAATGTTTAGTGAAGGCAGAACGAATGTTGAAGATGAAGACCACAGTGGACGACCATTAACCTCACGGACGGATGTCAACTTGGCTAAAGTACATGAACTTGTATGATCTGATCGAAGATTATCCGTGAAAATGATTGCAGAAGAACTGAACATCAATTGAGGAATGGTTCGTGTAATGATAATTGAAGATCTTGGCTTGAGAAAGATTTGTGCAAAAATGGTCCCCAAAAATCTCACACCACAACAGTGAGAGACACGGAAAAATGTGGGAGCCGATCTGTTAAAGCAAACGGAAATCAATGCAGAATTGTTGAGCAGTGTTATCACTGGTGATGGAAGTTGGTTTTTTCAGTACGATCCAGAGACAAAACGCCAAAGTTCGCAATGGTGCTCAAAAGGATCACCCAGATCAAAAAAAGCTCGCATGTCAAAGTCAAAAGTGAAATGCATGCTTGTGTGCTTCTTTGATTCCAAGGGAATTGTTCATAAAGAGTGGGTGCCTCCTGGACGAACAGTTAACCAATGTTACTACAAAGAAATTTTAGAAAGACTTAATAAAAGAGTTCTTCGTGTCCATGCCAACATTGCTGATAATTGGATTCTGCATCACGATAATACACCATCCCATACTGCTCTGTCAGTACAGCAATTTTTAACCTCAAAACAAATTTCAGTACTACCACAGCAATGGTGTGGGTTCCGGTAGTCATGTCCTAGTTCATGAACCACGGGCAATGTATGAGTGGCCAAGTAAGTGGTCCCGACAGTCGGGATACCAGTTACTTTGGAATAAGGCTGGGCATCTCGGACATATTCTGAGTCGTGGTCACCTTTGTGCTCATACGGCAAAGACTACCAAATCCACCGGTTAGTCCCTCAACCATTAGGGGTAAAACCCAATGGGACTCGGGGCAAGTAAGGCTAGCAACCTGCTTCCCTGGTACTTTAAATATGATGCTGGCAACAATCAGAGCAAAATGCCTCAGACCTTTAGAGGTGATGGAGTCCCACCTCTAACTGACAAACCAGGGACTCCTAAGATACGACTTGGCAAACAAATGGTAATGAGATGGGGAGCTATTAATATCAATGGGGGCTACTCTGGGAAGAAGGTAGAGCTGGCAGAGGCTGCAAGTAAGATGGGGCTGGACGTTTTAGCTGTTAGTGACATTCGGGTAAGGGGTGAGAAAGGAGAGGAAGTGGGAGAATACAAGGTCTACCGTATTTACTCGAATCTAAGCCGCACTTTTTTCCGGTTTTTGTAATCCAAAAAACCGCCTGCGGCTTAGAATCGAGTGCAAAGCAAGCGGAAGTTCTGAAAAATGTTGGTAGGTGCCGCCACAACACTTCTGCCGTAGAATATATATGTAGCGCTACACAGGCATGCTTTGCAAGCACAAAGATAAATACTGGCGCCAAAACCTCTGCGTCAGTTACTAAATTTTAGCAAAAAAAAAAAAGGTGGAAGACGAGCTTTTTTTCTCCACCCCGAGTTTCGACCACTGCATTTTCATACATTATCCAACGGAGTAAATACAAATTCCGTATTGTTCATCTTTGAATATAGCAGAATTTCAATGTACTACGAAAATCCGACTGGCAAGACTGTTTGGGATGTTTGTCAATATGGCCAACTCTACGTTCTGAATTTTTTCCTACCTGTGAGAAGAGATGGTTGCTAATAGGAACCTGATGAAATGTGAATCACATGCAGTATTCTCTTCACCATAAGAATAATACGAATATAAACATTTTGTCATGTATTCATTCGTGTTTGCTGCTATCTCATTTAAATCCTGTCTGCCTAATAAACTACGAAACTAGAGTGAGACAACAACAAACGCGGAAGAATATACGTATCGTGTCATGCTTATATTCGTATTATTCTTATGCCTAATAGTGATACAGTCAGAAATGAAGCACGGCAACTGACTAGATTTTTAAACCTAAGATGACTAATTTCTGTGCAGAATTTGATGTACTAAAGAAGCGGCCACAAAGATTTTCAAACTCAGAAAAATTTTCGCCTAATTCTTGTTCAGAACATGTTCTATCATACTCAGTCTATTATTTGGTTCTTGTTGATCATTATCAAAGAAAGCAGCAGTGTAACAACAAATAGCAGTCTCTTGCCATTGTTTCGCTAATGAGATGATTCCTCTCTTTTTTTTAATTGTAAGCGGCGGTAGCGTGCACAAAAGCAAGCCATGCCGCGAGCGGCGACAGGCCGTAAACACGCACTATCAGAATGCGACAAACAATGCATGACACAGTACAGTAATGCATTTTCAGCTTAGAGTGACGTAACCACCTATAACAAAGAAAACGGAACTTATCAGATCAAAGCAATATAAGCAATCGATTCAAACCAGAGGAAGCGGGTGAAAAAGGAAGGGTACCGGTATAAATAAGGACGGAGCGCCTGACGCATAGCAATGGCTACCGGGTAAAGCTTAACTGCTAACCTTACGACTCGAACCAAACTACTGTGGCTGTATCGTCATTCATTCGACCTAAATTGTCTCATATTACAATGGACCAACTTTGTTTCGATTTGGAGGTGCGGCCTAAAACTTTTCTTTCCTCTTGAATTTCGAGTCTCAAATTTCAGGTGCGGCTTAGATTCGGGAATTTTTTTTTCCCTTTATTTCGAGTCATTTTTCAGGTGCAGCTTAGATTCGTGTGCGGCTTAGGTTCGAGTAAATACGGTACCTGTCAGGAGTCAAAGCAGGAATAGCACAATGGGATGTAGGGCTTTACATCAGGAAAGAAACGGAACCCAGCATAGTTGCAATAAGGTATGTAAATGAACAACTGATGTGGATAGATTTGACAGTGTCTAGCAAGAAAATTAGGATTGTGTCAGTATATTCGCATTGTGAAGGGACAGATCAAGATAAGATGGATAGTTTTTATGAGGCACTCAGTGATGTAGTTGTTAGAGTAAAGGACAAGGACAGTGTTCTGCTCATGGGTGATTTTAACGCCAGGATTGGAAATCGAACAGAAGGGTATGAAAAGGTTATGGGTAAATTTGGAGAGGATATGGAGGCCAACAGGAACGGGAAACAACTCTTGGATTTCTGTGCCAGTATGGGCTTAGTAATCACAAACTCCTTTTTTAAACATAAGAACATTCACCGGTATACTTGGGAAGGCAGGGGAACCAGATCTGTCATTGACTATATAATAACAGATTAGGAATTCAGGAAGGCTGTGAGGGACACACGTGTATTCAGGGGATTCTTTGATGACACTGATCATTATTTAATCTGCAGTGAAATTGGGATTGTGTGGCCGAAAGTGCAAGAGGTCAGGTCCATATGTAGGAGGATAAGAGTGGAGAAACTTCAGGATAAGGAAATCAGGCACAAGTACATAACAGCGATCTCAGAAAGGTACCAGTTAGTTGAATGTAGTCAATTACAGTCATTGGAAAAGGAATGGACAAGGTACAGGGACACAGTAATAGAAGTGGCTAAAGAATGTCTTGGAACAGTAGTGTGTAAAAGTAGGATGAAGCAAACAGCTTGGTGGAATGACACAGTCAAGGCAGCCTGTAAAAGGAAAAAGAAGGCGTATCAAAAATGGCTACATACTAGAACTCAGGTAGACAGAGAAAGTTATGTTGAAGAAAGAAACAAAGCCAAACAGATAATTGCAGCATCCAAGAAGAAATCTTGGGAAGACTTTGGAAACAGGTTGGAGACTATGGGTCAAGCTGCTGCAAAACCATTCTGGAGTGTAATTAGCAGTCTTCGAAAGGGAGGTAAGAAGGAAATGACAAGTATTTTGGACAGGTCAGGAAAACTGCTGGTTAATCCTGTGGATGCCTTGGGCAGATGGAGGGAATATTTTGAAGAGTTGCTCAATGTAGGTGAAAATATGATCAGTAAGTTTTCAGATTTCGAGGTAGAATGGGATAGGAATGATGATAGAAATAGCATCACATTTGAGGAAGTGGAGAAAATGGTCAATAGATTGCAGTGCAATAAAACAGCTGGGGTGGATGAAATTAAGTCGGAACTCATCAAATACAGTGGAATGTCAGGTCTTAAATGGCTACACAGGATAATTGAAATGGCCTGGGAGTCGGGACAGGTTCCATCAGACTGGACAAAAGCAGTAATCACACCAATCTTTAAACATGGAAACAGAAAAGATTGTAACAACTACAGAGGTATCTCTTTAATCAGCGTTGTGGGTAAAATCTTCTCAGGTATTGTTGAAAGGAAAGTGTGAGCATTAGCTGAGGACCAATTGGATGAAAATCAGCGTGGGTTTAGGCCTCTTAGAGGTTGTCAGGACCAGATCTTTAGCTTACGGCAAATAATGGAGAAGTGTTATGAGTGGAACAGGGAATTGTATCTATGCTTTACAGATCTAGAAAAGGCATATGACCGGGTTCCTAGGAGGAAGTTATTGTCTGTTCTACGAGATTATGGAATAGGAAGCAAACTTTTGCAAGCAATTAAAGGTCTTTACATGGATAGTCAGGCAGCAGTTAGAGGTGACGGTAAATTGAGTTCATGGTTTAGAGTAGTTTCAGGGGTAAGACAAGGCTGCAACCTGTCTCCACTGTTGTTCATATTATTTATGGATCATATGTTGAAAACAATGGACTGGCTGGGTGAGATTAAGATATGTGAACACAAAATACGCAGTCTTGCATATGCAGATGACTTAAATGTGATGGCAGATTCAATTGAAAGTTTGCAAAGTAATATTTCAGAGCTAGATCAGAAATGTAAGGACTATGGTATGAAGATTAGCATCTCCAAAACGAAAGTAATGTCAGTGGGAAAGAAATATAAACAGATTGAGTGCCAAATAGGAGGAACAAAGTTAGAACAGGTGGACGGTTTCAAGTACTTAGGATGCATATTCTCACAGGATGGCAACATAGTGAAAGAACTGGAAGCGAGTTATAGCAAAGCTAATGCAGTGAGCGCTCAGCTACGATCTACTCTCTTCTGCAAGAAGGAAGTCAGTACCAAGACTAAGTTATCTGTGCACCTTTCAATCTTTCGACCAACTTTGTTGTATAGGAGCGAAAGCTGTGTGGATTCAGGTTACCTTATCAACAAGGTTTGAGGTTACGGATATGAAAGCAGCTAGGATGATTGCAGGTACTAGTAGATGGGAACAATGGCAGGAGGGTGACCACAATGAGGAAATCAAAGAAAAACTGGGAATGAACTCTATAGATGTAGCAGTCAGGGCGAACAGGCTTAGATGGTGGGGTCATGTTACACGCATGGGAGAAGCAAGGTTACCCAAGAGACTCATGGGTTCAGCAGTAGAGGGTAGGAGGAGTCGGGGCAGACCAAGGAGAAGATACCTGGATTCGGTTAAGAATGATTTTGAAGTAATAGGTTTAACATCAGAAGAGGCACCAATGTTAGCTCTGAATAGGGGGTCATGGAGGAATTTTATAAGGGGGCTATGCTCCAGACTGAACGCTGAAAGGCATAATCAGTCTTAAATGATGATGATGATGATGATGATGATGACCACAGCAACCTTATTCACCAGTCGACTTTTTTCTATTTCCAAGAGTCAAAACAGCGGTCAAGGGACACCATTTTCAAATAACACAAGATGTCTACATCTACATTTATACTCCACAAGCTATCCAACGGTGTGTGGCGGAGGGCACTTTATGTGCCACTGTCATTACCTCCCTTTCCTGTTCCCCTCACGTATTGTTCGCGGGAAGAACAACTGCCGGAAAGCCCCCGTACGTGCTCAAATCTCTCTAATTTTACATTTGTGATCTCCTTGGGAGGCATAAGTAGGGGGAAGCAATATATTCGATACCTCATCCAGAAACACACCCTCTCGAAACCTGGACAGCAAGCTACACCACAATGCAGAGCGTCTCTCTTGAAGAGTCTGCCAGTTGAGGTTGCTAGTCCACAGCTCGTGGTCGTGCGGTAGCATTCTCGCTTCCCATGCCCGGGTTCCCGGGTTCGATTCCTGGCGGGGTCAGGGATTTTCTCTGCCTCGTGATGACTGGGTGTTGTGTGATGTCCTTAGGTTAGTTAGGTTTAAGTAGTTCTAAGTTCTAGGGGACTGATGACCATAGATGTTAAGTCCCTTAGTGCTCAGAGCCATTTGAACCATTTTGAGTTTGCTAAACATCTCCGTAACGCTATCATGCTTACCAAATAACCCTGTTACCAAATGCGCTGCTCTTCTTTGGATCTTCTCTATCTCTTTCGTCAACCCGACCTGGTACGGATCCCACACTGATGAGCAATACTTAAGTATAGGCCGAACGAGTGTTTTGTAAGCCACCTCCTTTGTTGATGGACTACATTTTCTAAGGACTCTCCCAATGAATCTCAACCTGCCACCCGCCTTACCAACAATTAATTTTATATGATAATTCCACTTCAAATCGTTCCGTACACATACTCCCAGATATTTTACAGAAGTAACTGCTACCAGAGTTTGTTCCGCTATCATATAATCATACAATAAAGGATCCTTCTTTCTATGTATTCGCAATACATTGCATTTGTCTGTGTTAAAGGTCAGTTGCCACTCCCTGCACCAAGTGCCTATCCGCTGCAGATCTTCCTGCATTTCGCTGCAGTTTTCTAATGCTGCAACTTCTCTGTATACTACAGCATCATCCGCTGAAAGCCGCATGGAACTTCCGACACTATCTACTAGGTCATTTATATATATTGTGAAAAGCAATGGTCCCATAACACTCCCCTGTGGTACACCAGAGGTTACTTTAATGTCTGTAGACGTCTCTCCATTGAGAACAACAAGCTGTGTTCTGTTTGCTAAAAACTCTTCAATCCAGCCACACAGCTGGTCTGATATTCCGTAGGCTCTTACTTTGTTTATCAGGCGACAGTGCGGAACTGTATCGAAAGCCTTCCAGAAGTCAAGGAAAACGGCATCTACCTGCGAGCCTGTATCTAATATTTTCTGGGTCTCATGAACAAATAAAGCGAGTTGGGTCTCACACGATCGCTGTTTCCGGAATCCATATTGATTCCTACAGAGTAGATTCTGGGTTTCCAGAAATGACATGATATGCGAGCAAAAAACATGTTCTAAAATTCTACAACAGATCGATGTCAGAGATATAGGCCTATAGTTTTGCGCATCTGCTCGACGACCCTTCTTGAAAACTGGGACTATCTGTGCTCTTTTCCAATCATTTGGAACATTCCGTTCCTCTAGAGACTTGCAGTACACGGCTGTTAGAAGGGGGGCAAGTTCTTTCACGTACTCTGTGTAGAATCGAATTGGTATCCCGTCAGGTCCAGTGGACTTTCCTCTGTTGAGTGATTTCAGTTGCTTTTCTATTCCTGGGACACTTATTTCGATGTCCAAAAAGTTGTGACGAGGGTCTTGGAGGATATTATAGAAGATGAGTTCCAGAAATGTTACCATCAATGGCAGAATCGCTGGAAAAAGTGTCTGCAATCAGAAGGGAACTACTTTGAAGGAGACAACACTAAACTTGACTAAAACGGTAAGCAACATTTTTTTTCACATTAGTCTCATTACTTTATTGTCGCACCGCGTATGTGAGTGGGTTCCTGAACACTCCCCTACACTATTAGGCAGCAATATCACCTGACTTGAACCGCATGGACAATCTATGGAACCTGTTGCAATAGCAGGTAAAAAGTCGACATCTGCATCCCTGAAATTTGGTGGAATTGCGCGATCAGATACTCAGTGAGTGGCTTAAACTGGATGCGTGTACGTACACAACAATTATGGACTCACTTCCCAATCGAATCCAGACGGTTATCAAGTCCAGGGGCGGAATTACACGGTGTTAAATGATGCTCGTAATGATTTCTCTAGGGGCTGACTAATTTTTGTCCGGTGAGATTGTACAATTACCGGTACTGTTAGTAATCAATTAATAATCTGCTCACACAGAATAGGCAACAACAGTTCCCCAGGCAATTTCTGTGTCACAAGTTTGCGGTTGCTGGGGGTAGCAGCAGTCTGAAACAGGCAATTGTCGATCTAGTGTATTCCGAATGGTGCTGACTTTCTAATGATCATTACCTACTATAGGAAGTCTACGGGAGCTGATAACATACTTATTCACGTAGGTTACTTAAGAGTTATTAGTTTAAATGCTAATTAATATCACCAGAACTGCCTATTGGTGACATTTACTGAATTGCAAATTGCTGCAACAGGCATTCAACAATGAATTTACGTTATTTGCTATTACTGGTCACAAGCAAGAAGAAACTTCATAGGTAACATTTCAAAGCGAGAACATGCATAAACTACAATGATAGTGACGTACTGACAGTCCAATAAAACAAGAAATTAGTTTTGCATGGGGGTATCCATCCATGTAGTTCTGTTGCTGCGACATTTCAAGAATATTTCACTTAGTTGACATCCCGAAATCATGGGAGCATTCTTTGCTTACTTTTTTCGTTATAGTACGCAACTATGGGCTAATAAAGAACGTAGAACATTAAACTTGTTGTATGTATGATTTAAGGTTGAAATTGTAAGGAATAGGAATTGGGTTCCGATAAGCAAACAGTTATTGATTTCGGTGTTCTAGCTTCTCGGCTATCGACGTAAACACAGTAAAAGAGGCTTTAAATGGATTATACTTATCTTCACGGTTATTTCAAATTTACAAACAGAAAGGAAGGAAGCTACATTTGTGAGAGCCAATGCGTCGTATTATTACGCATTTAAGACCAGAAAAACGTTCGTAAATGTCTTGCTTGCACCATGTTACTAGCGTAAGCTCTGTAATATTTATTATTTAAATCAACTGCCACGTACACATGACAGAAACTACAAACAAAAAGCGGTCGTAAACACTCAATCAATCGTAAACACACAATGCAAACAATAGTCTGCTATTGTTTTGGGGTGTCGAACACGGTGGCACCAGTCCCAAAACAACGTACAGCGTTAATTCTGTATCGCCACCTCCCCTTATTTTTACCTACGTTGCAAAAATGTAGTTTGTTGAGAATCTTTTTCTGGAGTTGCTCGTTAGTTCCGAAGCGCTCGCTAATGTCTTTATGCCGACGTCTCTGCGAGAATTCATAGCGTCAAATAAGTCATTCACAAGCTGAAAGAAGTCTACCATTTGCACTTCTTGTGGCAACAGATAACGAATTTTGCGCAGTTGTATTCGAACAAAGCTGTAAGGCTCGGTATACTTGTTGGGACTTAACTTTAACAATGAGGTGAAGCTGTGACAGTTTGGGGGCCCATTTTAATTTGTGTGTTTTATGATCGCAGATTTTCGATTGTCAATTTGATAATAACTTTCCCATCGAAAAGCTTAATGCCGTTGTCATAAAATGATGCGAAGTGATTTATACAACTGGTGGTCATATGAAAATACACATTTTTCGCCGACTCCTGTGGATGCAGGAAACGTGAACTGACGTGATCAATATACAGTTCGTTCCAGACACGTTGATTTTTCGGTCCAAGATCAGAAACGACTACAACAACACTATAACCTACATTATGAAACGAGAAAACTATTGATTTTAGCAACGCCGCTGTCATCTGAATATCGAAATCCTAAAATATCGGCTGTTTCCATCCTGAATAAAGGCGACGAAAGACAACAATAAGCGCGTTACCAAGTGGACCTCCAACATAATTTTTCACTTCAAATGTCATACTTCCATTCAAATTCATTTCGGCACACACACACACACACACACACATACACAAGCGCGCGCGCGCTCAACGTCAGAAAATGTCTGTCCCTTAGCTTTCATTAAATAATAAATATAACACAGGCCACCCAGCGTTGCCAACCATACGATCTGGATCGTACATGTGCGACATTTTAAGATGGTGCACGAACATACAATCCCCCCTTCGGATCGCACCTCTATTTTACGATCTTTTGAAACGCTTACTATTGTTAAGATTTCATCTCATTTATTATTTTAATTTTTGTCATTTATTTAATTTTTGTAAATTTATTTCACAAATACAATTTTGAGGTCCCTACATGCCATTATGACCAGCCGTGGGATGCTCCAATTCTTACGTTGCAGCTGCATTAGTCACCTTAGGTTATTCCCCGAGATGAATCCTCTGGGGAATTCACCGTATTGACTGCTTTGCATCCTGTGCGGTGATCATACATAAGTGAAAGCGATTACATTTAACTTGTTCGCTCAGGTAAGGGCAGTGAGCAATTTGTGAGGTGTAAAGTAGTACAAAACTGTGTCAATGCAAAAAGAAGACCGTGATAGTGGTCGTAGTACTCTCAACAAATCTACAGAGGACATTTTTAAATCTGAAAGGCGTAAAAAAAATATAGAGAAGTCTGGGAAACTAATCCTGAATTTATGGAGTGGACCGACAATTTTCCTATTAAATTCATAAATATTTGTGAACAATTTTCTATGTTCTTCAGGAAAAAATGTTTAATATGAATTGTGTAGAGACTTTAAACAAAAAACAGAGGCTGGAGTAAGAATCACCAGTTACTTGATATCTGAGCGTAAGTGCCAACTGCTCAGTAACTGCTATAGCTTCGCCAAATCTGCTGTCGGCCTTTACTGTCTTTGGTCCAACCAAATTTGTCAAGTATGTGGCAAAAAGTTTTGAAATATATGTTTTCAATATCCAAGTCATCCATCAAATCCCTCCCACTATATCTGTTTTTGCTTCTGAAAGCTGTGGTCATCACACAACTACAGTTTCTTGGTTCTTCGTTGCGTCTTATTCTCTCTTGTTCCTGATCTAAAAGGGTGCATTAAAAGGAAGCTGGCAGTTGCTACAACCACTTCGTCCATTTTTAAATTAGGAAGCAGGCACTGAACACGACTGAATATGGTGTTGACACAAGTTGACACCAGGCAAGAAAGTGAGGCAGTTTAAAAAAAGAAGCTGCACGAGCACAAGTCTGGTGAGCACAAGTAGTGTGGAAGCACTTGTAGATTGATGTTAAAATTGGGGCAACAATTAAGTCTTCTTATAAACTGCAACATCTCTGTTGCATCTATTCTGGGTTTCACCAATGCTGAAAGCACTTTAGTTTCTTCCCTCAACTGCAGTGCATCAATGTCGCTTGACTTGTCTCGCAAAATCTCTGCGAGACTTCCACATTTTTCGCCCAGGCTTTTGGGGGGCATATTCTTCAGCTTGTTGAAGACGTACAGAAATCAAAATGATTGAAATGAGACGTGAACTGATTGAATCTCTCATCCAAAGATGTGGTGACTTCGTCTAAAAGGTAATACTAGAAATCAATCTTATAACATTTCGTTGGAGCCTCTATTGTCTCGCCCCTTTCGTAGTAGGGTAAGTGTCTTGGCTTCTTGCTTTGTTATTGGGAGACACTTATCCGCAGCTACACTGGATCTCCTAGCTCTAATTCTGTGGTCAATTCTTTGAAATCCATCAATACGTCTATGCCAGCGCTTTGGAGGGTCTTACTGACTACACTGATGTGAATCACTACGTCGTACCAGATTACCAGAGAAGTCAGAAAGATGTACTTTTTTATTTAATTTGTGTCATGGCTTTGTGAGTGATCACGTACCGTCTAATTCTTCTCATATGTTAAGTGCATCGGCGTGACTTTCCCTCCTAGTATGGCTCAGTGGTTTCAGTACAAAGCTTTTCAGTGTTGAAAACATGGAAACACAGCATACTGCGAAAACATAGCGGCAAGATTCCATTGAGTGACTGCCACATGGTACATAGAATGCTCTCTTGTTCAAATCTAAAGTTCTTTTCTGGAGACTAGAAAGGTTTCTCTTCATAAGGGATCCCCCCCGCCCTCCAAGGGGCATGGCTGTTTGGTGCGTTTGTGCTTGGCTACCACAAGGCCCCAGCTTTTGCAGCATCTTTTCCCTTCCGTGCTGCATTTCTGTCGTCTTGCTATTTCTTTCCCTCTCCATTGGGGAACATGTCTGTGGTGTTGTTGGGGATGTATTCTGCATTTTTAGTAGCTGACTTCAGAACAGTCTCACCACAGTTTTTCATTCATTTTTTCTTTCTTTGTTGACTTTTTCCTATCCTTTCTCCGCTTTGGCGTTTGAGGTTCCTCTCTTTCTTCTTCCTCCCTGTGCACTCCTGAAGGCCGGCCCACACGTCTGATGTGCAACAGGTGACTGGATAATGCATAATTCCCAGCCCCAAGTAGACAGGTAGTGTCCGCATGTATCCCCTGGTACAGGCCAGGCCCATGGAGGGCTGATTGCCTGAGGTGCTACCTTCCCAAATTGCCAATTGGCCCCTCTGTCAGGTGTTCAAGTGGTGTGATCCGAGGTGTGGACAGTCACCTAATGCGAGTGAGCGCGCCATCAGAGGCGACGGATTTTCTCGCAATGAGCCAATCATCATCTTCGCAGTCAACATCCACCAAATGTTAACAGCATGAAGCTTTCAGGTGCACCATGGTTCCTCATAGTTTCACTATTGAAGACAGTCAGTCCTTTGCAACAGTAAATCCGTTTCTTATTCAGAAAGGTGTTAATGCAATTGCTGGCCCTGTGAAACACTGTTCTCGTCTACACAATGGCACTTTGCTTTTGGACACTGCTTCTGATTCTCAAGCACAACAACTGATTGCCATTTCGCTTCTACGTTGCTACTCTGTATGTGTCAAGCCCTTTAGAACTCTGAATTCTTCCTGTGGTGTTATTTACACTAGACTGCTCAATGGCCTGACTGAGGCAGAAATCCAAACATACCTCTCTGATCAGGGTGTCAGTGCAGTCCATGGGGTGATGGAAAATGTAGATGCATCCTTAGTGCCTTAGTGGCCACACACCCTCTTTCTCTCACTTTTGGTAGAGTGTTCCTTCCGACCAAGATCAAAGTGGGCTATGAAGTTATCACAGCCTGACCGTACATTCTGAACCCAATGCACTGCTACTAGTGTCATCATTTCAACCACACTCGAATGTCCTGTTGACATCTGGTCAAATGTCTAACCTGTGGATGGGATGCTCATTGGGGCGATTGCCTGCCTCCTTCTCCCTGCTGTGTCAACTGCAAAGGCGACCATGCTGACACCTCTCAAAATTGTCCCATGGATCTCGATCTTGATAAGCGGGCTGTCCAGGATATCCAGGTATAGGAAAAAGTGCCTTACCCTGTCACTCGCAAGTTATTGGATAGTCGCACACCCCGCGTTCCATCATCTGGCACTTACAGTACTGTTCTTGCTTCATTTTGCGTATGTCCCTCCAGCCAACAAACATCTGAATCTTCCTCTGCCATCCGGAAAGGCTCCAAGAAGTCAAACGAAGGCAAACGTTCTTCTCCTTCGCTGACTCGGAGACCCTCATCGACTGTGTCGCCATGAGATACCCTCACCCAGCCGACCTCCACGTTGCCAGAGCACACCGCCAACCGTTTATCTGCCCTGTAGTCTGCAGATCGACAGAGGGAGAACGCTGACGCCTCTGTAGATCTCATGGAGCAGGATCCTCCAGCCTCTGTGTCCTGCAGTGGTGAGTCTTAGAAGTCTGTCACACAGCAGCTGCCGAGGTGACACCCCATCATTTTTGCCCTCCTCCCCTTTCATGGTTATGACTCTCCTTCAGTGGAACGTTCCTGGCCTTCGATCAAGCAAACAGGATTTACAGCTGCTCTTAGAATTGCGGCGTACCCTTGTACTCTGCCTCAGGAAACAAAATTGTGTTCTCAGGACCACTTCGAGCTCTCACATTTCTTCCCAGTCTTTTTCGACCTTCTCCCTGAGGATGTCATTCCATCTCATGGGGGACAAATTCTGCTCATACGGGATGATGTTCATAGTCAACCAATATCCCCGACTACCCATCTTCAAGCTGTTGCAGTTTGCCTTACCCTTCCACACTTGACCTTTTGCCTTTGTACCATTTACATTCCTCCATTATTCGACGACACCAGGGCAGACTTCCTCCAGCTGACTGGGTAACTGCCTCACCTCTTTATGCTGCTCAGTGATTTTAATGCGACCAGCCCCTTTGGAGTTCTCCCAGAACCTGTCTGAGAGGTGCCCTCTTAGCTGACCCTCTCAGTCAACTTAACCTCTTTTGCCTTAACACTGGAGCACCCACATTCCTTTGTCTCCACGCACACCTATTCCCATTTGGACCTATCCTTCTGCACTGCCCAGCTTGCTGATCATCTCGAGTGGTCCATTCTCTCTGACATACTCGAGTGATTATTTCCCAAGTGCTATCATTTTGCTGAGTCCTACCCAATCTACATGCACACCAAATACATATATAACTGTCAAACTGATTATTTTGTTATGAAAACACGTGACGGAATGACTGTGAAACCTTGACGCAAAAATCTTTACCTGTCATACCAAAAATACCATTATCGTAAAAAATCGGTCGAGCCGTTCTCAAGTGATGATATCTCACTAATGGTTTTAATTTACGACTTTTCCGGTGGATCATCCAAAAATTTTCTTTCATACTAACCTTGTCCTGACAATAACGAACACAAATATCAATTAAATCGGTCAAGCCACCCTCAGTTGATTATCTGTCATATATACTGCAATTGATTTTTATTCATGTAGATTATGATAAGTTGGAGCGTTGTGAGCATTGCCAAATGACAAAGCTGTTTCTGTGGAGTTACTTTCTTAGGTGTAGTTATTTTCAGGCAACCAAGAATATACCGGTGACTTGTTAGAGCGTTAGTATTTCTTTTAAAGTATTTAATTGAAGAACACAGCTCCTTGCGTGTTTGCGCATATTGTTTTCAACAAAAAATGTGATAAATTTAGAGTGAACAACCTAGTTGTTCAAGTAGAATTTTAAATTTAAATAGTCGTATCTACAAGTTATCTACTTTGTTGATTGTACTACAATCCGCTCATCGTATGATTTTTGTCAATATGACGTTCTACAATACTCTGATGCGATTGATTAATGTACGGGTGTAAGGAATTTTAATCCAGAAAAAAATGATTTCTGAAAACTGCCAGAAACCCAGTCCACATGAAATCCCGACGGCTTAATTAGTAATTCAGAAAGAAAATTCTATGGGTTTAATGACATGTGAAATAACCTCAGTGAACTGCAGGACAAGAAAAGGATTCCTCAGCTCCACGAGACCAGTGCCGGAATCATTCCTTTATTTCGACTTTGGCCGCTTCTTTCACACTTTTCTTTAACTTTTTAGTTGAAAAATGGGTCATGCGGAGACGAAGACTGCCAAATGAAGATAAATATTTTTAAAAAAAGAAACACAGTTACATTCACGTAATCATTCTCTACAGGCCAGATCGAGACATGTCCGGTGGGAGAAAAAGACTGTCTGGCAGCGAATATAGGAAAAAACGGACGTTTAAGGAAGAAGAGGAAAAGAAGTAAAAGGATGGGTAATAACGATATTTCAAGCCAAAGAGAGAAGGACCTAGCAGCATCGAGGATGGAGAGATGGATGCTGAATCACACAGTGAAGAAACTAGTGGAACTACTGGAGCTATGTCTTCATAACCACAGTTCTGACGAGAACATACATGTGTCCACTGAAGAGAGCATCAATACTGACAGTGGGATGTCCACAAGATTATCAAAAGGCGGTCAATCTACTGAAGACCTGGTGTATGAGGGAAGCTGTGAGAACGACACGTCAAGCAGAACTGAAATTAGGCGACCCGACACGGAAGATCCCAGAGGAACATCAGCTGCGGTAGACACCACCACATATGGGACTGACGACGAGCCCAAACATGAACACACAATAGACTCAGATCCCGGAAGATGGCCGGAAATTATTAATGACTGCATTCGAACAACTTTGGTCACACGTGGTCCTCCCAAACGCATTTAAGAAGCTGAAGAATGTCCTAAAAATGCGAACAACTGGCGCTTCAATCCTGTGTATTACAGCTATTCGTTGAAGAATCTAGACCAAGCAGGTAGACACTGGTTGGTGTACCCAAAGAGCAAGGATGCTTGCTGTCTTTTGCTTTTGTTGCAAACTTTTTTTGTCACCTAAAATAAAACTTGCAAAGAAACGTACACGCAACTGGCGGCACCTTGCTTCTTGTCTCGAAAGTCATGGCAAGAATGTATTGTAAAATGTAAACTTTCACTGCCTGAATTGTCACAATTAATAAAATTTTCCGGGCCATTATGCCGTAGTCGAATGGATTTCACCGTAAAACCCAACGTTTTAGCCCCATCTGCGGAAGACATTTTCAAGGGGCTCGTAGCTTCTTTTAATGTCCGATTCACATCCTGGCTCGCTGCTGACTACAACAAAATTCCGCTTCCGCGCTATGGCGTGACGTCAAATGTTTTGACTTCGAGGGCGCCATTGGCCGTAGTCGACTGCCGTCGTCCGCTGTTGCTATCACCCCATGATAAAAGACAGGCGCACATCATCTTTAGCACTGGTATCCAGATTCATTCAGTTTCACGTCCTCTTCCTTCCTGTTGAAATTTTTGGGGTGTTTTACAATCTCTGTGGCCTCTCTGCATAACCTTTCATGGTATCTGCTTGTGACTGCCAATGCTTAAATCCTATCAAAATGAATGTAGTGATCTCCTGGCTGCAGAGCAGAATCTGGATCGTTTTCACAAACATCTCAATGGGATCAATCCGAAGACTCAGTTTACCAAGGAGGAGGAGCCAGGCCAGTTTTCAAGAAATATGATGGTAGCTTGGTCGACACGGTTCACTGAAAACCCATGCACACAGACCGTTCCCTACACTGGGATTCGAACCACCGCCCACAACAAAAGCGAGGCATCATAAAAACGTTAGAGGATGGAGCAAGGAAAATCTGCGAGCCAGAGCTGCTTGACGCACAATTAAAATATCTCGAGCATGCATTTTTCGAGAATTGTTATTCGTTCACTGAGGTGAAAAGAGCGGTAAGGCCACCGTGAAGAAATAATAGCGATGCTCAAGCACCGCTGAAATCGAAAGTCTTCCTGCATTTCATTAAGGACTTTACTGACTGCATACGAAAATTTTTGAAAGAGCGCAACTTCGCGGTAATCTACAAATCCACCAGGAAGATACAAGATAACTTAAAATCGGCCAAGGATGAGCGGATACGATGGAAGGTTATACAGAGAGGCCACAGAGACTGTAAAACATTCAAGTGGTGAAGAAGAGATGTACCAGTCTTCCCCCATGGGATGATAGCAACAGCGGACAACGGCAGTCGACAACGGCCAATTGCGGTCGCGTATTCAAAACATATGACGTCACGCCACTGCGCGGAAGCGGAATTTTGCTGTAGTCTGTAACGAGCCAGGGTGTGAATCGGGCATTCAAAGAAGCTACGATCCTACTTGAAAGTGGGACGAAACGTTGGGTTTTAAGGTGAAATCCATTAGACCACCTATAATAGCTCGTAACATTTTATTAATTCATGGGAAGCTTACCGAGCATTTGAATTCGCACAAAATGTGGATCGTGTTTTCTGGAGGACTGAAAAATTCACAAACTGTCGACACCCACCATCAGAGGCTACTGAATACTGAAAGCAAACATAGTAAAAATGTTCTTCAGCGTTTAATAGCGATAATAGGACCAAATTTCCTGGGTCTGCATTGTCTGTCTTTGAGAGGAAGTACAGATACCCTCTTTCGGCGTGACAACGGAAACTTCTTGAAACACGTTGGATTATTTGGAATGTTCACCGCTGTGATGATGGAACACCTGTACAGAATAAAGGAAGGGGTGAACAAGGGTCATCATTCTCTTGGAAAAGACACACAGAACGAAATAATTCATCTTATTGGGTTATCTATAACCAACAACATTTTATTATAGATGAAATCTGCGAAGTATTACAGTGTCATTCTGGATTAGTCAACAGATATTTGAGAAGTTGAACAGATGAAGTTGTGGTAGGCTTTGTCCAGGGAACACGACTCGAAGGGGTAAGACGATATCCAAATTCGCGATAATTTCCTGGGATTTCTTCCAGTGTTTTATTCTACAAGCTCCAGTTTGTTACAGGTTGTACTAAAGTTCTTGTAAGACAAAAAAAATCCCTTTGTTTTAGGGAGCAAAAACAACTAGGGCCATGCGCGCCCATGTCAGAACTGTAGAACAGGAAGACAACGAGAGGAGTTAAAAACGACTACACGTTAATCCCAGTCGACGGAAGAGAAGACATCTAAAAATGGGGACGTGGAGAAAGGCCTATAAAACAGGCCATAGAGAAACGGAGGTCCTGAAACACAAATTTAATGTCCTTCGCCAAACTGCTACGACGGATAAAAAGTAGCCGGTAACTCAGACGGCAAACACAAACGAGAACATGTTGTTGTTGTGGTCTTCAGTCCTGAGATTGGTTTGATGCAGCTCTCCATGCTACTCTATCCTGTGCAAGCTTCTTCATCTCCCAGTACGTACTTCAGCGTACATCCTTCTGAATCTGCTTAGTGTATTCATCTCTTGGTCTCCCTCTACGATTTTTACCCTCCACGCTGCCCTCCAATACTAAATTGGTGATCCCTTGATGCCTCAGTACATGTCCTACCAACCGATCCCTTCTTCTTGTCAAGTTGTGTCACAAACTTCTCTTCTCCCCAATCCTATTCAATACCTCCTCATTAGTTATATGATCTACCCATCTAATCTTCAGCGTTCTTTTGTAGCACCACATTTCGAAAGCTTCTATTCTTTTCTTGTCCAAACTATTTATCGTTCATGTTTCACTTCCATACAACATAAGTGGTTAAAAAGGGGCATTCCGTCAGGAAATGGCGGACCCTCAGAGGTTGAGGGCAATGAGCACATAGTACTAGGGGAGCATCACTTGACAAATGGCGATAGCTAAAAAGAGAGTGCCCTATACGCAACCTTGTTAAAATGATCTCCTCATGGCGAGACGGCCGAGAGGAGGTCGTCCAAGCAGTTGGGAGAGGCGTAATAACCCTGAGCTTGTTCCCATGAAGGGAGGCCCAGTGGTGATTACAAAGCGACTCCACCTGCTCGCAGATGGCAACACAGAGATCATCAGAGGGAATGTAAGAACTAGTGGACTGAGGTACGCATACTGCAGCCTTGGCAGCAGCGTCAGCGGTCTCGTATGCTGTCACACCAAGATGACCAGGAACCCCCATAAACATCACAGTGGCTTCATCTAGAGTGAGCAAGTGATGGCTTTCCTGGATCCGTTGCACTAAGGGATGAACGGTGTATAGCATACAGAGGATCTGTAGGGCACTGAGAGAGTCAGAGCAGATGAAGCAATTGAAAAGCCTGTGTCCCCGGATGTACTGCATGACCTGATAGAGGGCTGCTGTAAATCCTGAGCAGTGTTCCGGAAGTCAATACCGAAAAACGTTGCTGCCTATGATGAAGGCACATCCGACACCACGATCAGTCCGAGAGCCATCAGTGAACACGAAAGGAACTATTTTGAAGTTCCTTTTCAAACTGATGGTGATAGAGCGAGACTGGAGTAGTGTTCTTAGGAAGCGAATGAAGGCCAAGGTGAACGCTGGCCGCCACAGAAAGCCAAGGTGGTGAAGGGCTCACACCAATTGGGAAACTGGTTGAAACTGGCAGGTAGCGTGAAGTTAAGCCACCGGAGCAAGAGCCAAAAGCAAACTCCAGGAGGTAACAGACAAGAAGGACGCGCCCCATACGGGTGATCAAAGGAGTCGTAGAAGAAAGAGGCATAGGATGTGTGGCCACCCACAGCAGACAAACAGCATGCATATCTTCTGAGGAGAAAGTCACGGCAGTAGGACAGCAGTAGTTCGGCAACTTCTGCATACAGACTCTCAACCAGGCTGTGTAAAAGGTGCCAGTGTCCAAACGGATGCCACGATCATATAGTAGTGAGATGGCGTAAGAGGGATGGATGTGCATATGCATAAACGAAGCACCAATAGTCTAGTTTCGAACGGACAAGGGATCGGTTGAAACAGAGGAAGGTGGTTCCACCTGCTCCCCAGGAAATACCCCTGAGGACACATAGGACAGTGAGGGACCTCATACAGTGGGCTGCCAGGTAAGACATGTGGGAGGACTAAGAAAGTTTCCTATCGAGCATGAGTCTCAGGAATTTCCAAGTTTCAATAAATGGAGGAGCGACAGGTCCAAGACAGTGGAAGAAACCAATTGCGGCGCCAGAAATTCATACAAACTGTATTGTCAGTGGAGAAACGAAAGCAATTGTCGATGCTCCTTGAGTAAAGACGATCGAGACATCGCTGAAGACGCCGCTCAGTGAACCAAGTCCGTGGAGAACTGAAGTGGGAGCATGATCTAGCTCCCTCATCGTAAAGGTGGCAATGTAGCACTTACGATTCTGAGAAGAGAAGGGTATCGCCTGAGCCTCCTTCACTCGTTTCCTGTAGAGAAAGGCAGGGTGATAGTGGGAGAAGCTCGAAATCTCCGCAAAATGGCGGCCCAAGGTGTTGGAGATAGCAATAGGGTCCACTATGACATCGTCTGCTACTGTCAGGCCGAAAATTGGGGTATGGATCTTGGTCCCAGAGAGAGGTCGGAGGTTGACCAATATGATGGAAGGGGGAGTGGAACTGTTAAAAGAAACAGTAAATGAAGTCCAGCTAGCTTTTTTGCTATCCCGAAGAATGCGACGACACTGTGCATGCAACAGTTTATAATGAATGCAGTTTGCCATTGTAGGATGAAGCTCAAAAACGTGGAAACACATCTCCACGCGTGAATTGCATCGCGGCACGCCAAAGTTCACCAAGGGACCAGGACACGGACTGGTAAAGAGGAAGTGCGAGCAATGGAACATTCTGTGGCAGTAAGGATAAAGTTTGTAAGATATTCTACCTGGTTAACACGACTAGGGAAATGTTGTTCGTCTAATGTCGCTAGGGAGAAGAACAGCCTCCAGTCAGCCTTGATAAGCTGCCATTTGGGTGTGCATATAGGTTGGTTAGGAGTCAGCAAATTGATAGCACATGGGAAATGGTCACTCGAGTATGTGTCAGAGACAATGGATCACTCGAGATAATGAGCAAACTGGGCAGTGCAGAAGGATAGGTCCAAATGAGAATAGGTGTGCGTGGAGACAAAGGAATGTGGGTGCTCCTATGTTCAGGAAAAGGAGGTTAAGTTGACTTAGAAGGACAGCTAAGAGGGTACATCTCAGACAGGTTCTGGGAGAACTCCAAGGGGGCTAGTCGCATTAAAATGACTGATCAGTAGAGAGAGGTGAGGCAGTTATCCAGTAAGCTGGAGGAAGTCTGCCCTGGTGTCGTCGAATAATGGAGGAATGTAAATGGTACAAAGGCAACTCTTCTACGAATTCGAGATCGTTTCCCCTCGGTACAAACGCATTACTGTTTCTGCTCCGAACAGAACGACCTGAGTTAGTGCAACAGGACTGTGTTTTGACAATTCGGTGGAAATGCGCGCAATGTGGTACGTCCCCAAACTAGATACAAGTACTACAGATCCACATCCATTCAAATAAATCAGCCCACCATGCTATCATCGTTATTCTTCCCCCCACCCCCAACATAGAAAAATTACGAACTATAAAAGCTCATCCGATTTAGAAGTCTCCTAGGCACCGATGCTGATGCAATGACGCAAAGCTGCAGTGGGCCTCCAGCGCAGAGATGGATATTCTACAATGCTTCCCAGAACAGCATGGCGTGCAGCCGTCCAAGCATTCCTAATGGTATACCTCGCCCCTCACCGAATTTACACCTCAAACTGTTTCTGCTACTGCTGCTTATTAAATATACAGGCACCGCAGAGGCCACTTTTAAAGTTTGATCACCTATACTCTAGGCGAATGATCGCAAGGTCAAGTGTGGAAGGGAAAGGCAAACTGCAACAGCTTGAAGATGGTTAGTCGGGGAGATTGGTTGACTATGAACATCATCCCGTGTGAGCAGCATTAGTCCTCCATGAGATGGAATGACGTCCTCAGGGAGAAGGTCGAAAAAGACTGGGAAGAAATGCGAGAGCTCAGAGTGGTCGTGAGGACGCAATTTTGTTTCCTGAGGCAGAGTACAAGGGTACGCCGCTGTCAGGTTCCAGTACATTACCAGAAAATTAGTGCAGAAATTCTTGTAACTACTGTTCTCGCAAATTGTAACGTCAAACCAGGCAGCCTCCTCCTAATCGAGCGTCTGGCGTACAACGAGTAAAGCATTACATTCCGCCACTCCTTTCACACGCAGATACGCGGCTAAATTCTTTAGGTATACCTTCGGGAGAGTACTGCGTGTTCGACCGAACTTGGACAGTGATACGTCCACTCCATACATCGGGAGTGCGGCCTGCAAATTCGTTGGCGTGACTTGTGTCACAAGGACATTACTTTGTCGCATTGCAGACATTTCTTGCTTGAGGACTGACACCCGTGTTTGTTTTTCCTTGGATGATTTACTTTCCTCATCTATGCGCACAGAGATATCAGTCAACTTCACGTTTAGCCGCGTTTCTAATTTTTCAACCTTCGTTTCACATTCTTTAATTACCTCGTCGGGCCGTTGGTGATCTCCATCCGTATCTTTTCGGTTTCGGTCTCCAATTCGTGCCTACTTTCAGTGATATGCCGGTCAAGCTTTTGATTGCAAAGTTTTAGTTCAGCTACCAGTCTTTCAAGCCACGCTTTATTCTCCTCCCTCATGGCTGTTAACTATCCGCCTGCTTAGCTGGGTGCTAACGTGCTTGCCTCCAATGCACTGGGCCTCGGTTCGATTCCCAGTCGGGTCGGAGATTTTCTCCGCTCGTGGACTGGGTGTTGCGTTGACATCACCATTTCATCCTCATCATCGGCCGCAAGTCGCCCAATGTAGCGCCGAATGAAATAAGACTTGCACTTGAACCCGAATGGGACATCCCAGCCAACAATGCCATACGATCATTTCATTTCATGGGTGTTAACTGTGATGTGTGGTTTTCTAATATCGCGAGAATTCAATCTTATGGACACTGACTTTGTGTATCCCCCCCACAAACGTGACTCGTGTTTCCTCCCTCGCCTCCGAACATTCCTTGATTGACTTGATTGTTTCCATTTTTATCAGTCTCCCAGACCTCAGCTGCATAGAAAACTGAACTAAAAACTAAAAGCACTCCACAGAACTAACAGAGACAGTACAACACTGATGGCAAAGCTGGTAACAGCGAATAGAACAGTGGAAATCGTGGAACAGAATATTCACAACAACAAACTACACGTTCTGAAACTACATCAAAAATTACGAGGAGGCTGTGGGAACCAAAACTGACTACACTAGCTATCGCTATATCTACTTTATATGCTCATTTGCAACGCACTTAACACTCACCAACACAATATCCATGCGCCTGACATATCAATGAGGTTAACTTATGGTAATAATGGAATAGGGATTCGTCTTGAGTCCTGGCTCGAAACTTGGAAGTTCTCACACTAACAACAACGTGAGAATTAAGTCAAATCGAACCCCAAGTTGGTCGCCAAAAATGTAATGAACTCGAGAATTGTTCTCTCTGCTGTCGGACATTTGCGAGAACAGTAGTTACAAGGATTTCTGTTGACATCTGGCCAAATGTGTAACCTGTGGACGGGATGCTCATGGGGGCGATTGTCCGCCTCCTTCTCCCCGCTGTGTCAACTGCAATAGCGACCATGCTGCCTCGTCTCGAAATTGTCCCATGGATCTTGATTTTGATAAGCGGGCTGTCCAGGATATGCACGTATAGAAAAAACTGCCTTGCCCTGTCACTCGCAAGTTACTGGATAGTCGCAAACCCTGCGTTCTATCATTTGGCACTTACAGTACTGTTATTGCTACATCTTGTGTATGTCCCTCTCCAGCCAACAAACATCTGAATCTTCCTCTGCCATCCGGAAAGGCTCCAAGAAGTCAAACGAAGGCAAACGTTCTTCTCCTTCGCTGACTCGGAGATCTTCATCGACTGTGACGCCATGAGATACCCTCGCCCAGCCGACCTCCATGTCGCCAGAGCACACCACCAACCGTTTATCTGCCCTGTAGTCTGCAGATCGACAGAGGGAGAACGCTGACGCCTCTGTAGATCTCATGGAGCAGGTCCTCCAGCCTCTGCGAGTGAGTCTTAGAAGGCTGGCGCTCAGCAGCCGCCGAGGGGACACCCCATCATTTTTGCCCTCCTACCTTTTCATCGTTATGACTCTCGTTCAGTGGAACATTCCTGGCCTTCGATCAAGCAAACAAGATTTACGGCTGCTCTTAGAATTGCAGCATACCCTTGTACTCTGCCTCAGGAAACAAAATTGTGTTCTCAGGACCACTTCGAGCTCTCACATTTCTTCCCAGTCTTTTTCGACCTTCTCCCTGAGGACGTCATTCCATCTCATGGAGGACTAATGCTGCTCACACGGGATGATGTTCATAGTCAACCAATCTCCCCGACTAACCATCTTCAAGCTGTTGCAGTTTGCCTTTCCCTTCCACACTTGACCTTGCGATCATTCGCCTAGAGTATAGGTGATCAAACTTTAAAAGTGGCCTCTGCGGTGCCTGTATATTTAATAAGCAGCAGTAGCAGAAACAGTTTGAGGTGTAAATTCGGTGAGGGGCGAGGTATACCATTAGGAATGCTTGGACGGCTGCACGCCATGCTGTTCTGGGAAGCATTGTAGAATATCCATCTCTGCGCTGGAGGCCCACTGCAGCTTTGCGTCATTGCATCAGCATCGGTGCCTAGGAGACTTCTAAATCGGATGAGCTTTTATAGTTCGTAATTTTTCTGTGTTGGGGGTGGGGGGAAGAATAACGATGATAGCATGGTGGGCTGATTTATTTGAATGGATGTGGATCTGTAGTACTTGTATCTAGTTTGGGGACGTACCACATTGCGCGCATTTCCACCGAATTGTCAAAACACAGTCCTGTTGCACTAACTCAGGTCGTTCTGTTCGGAGCAGAAACAGTAATGCGTTTGTACCGAGGGGAAACGATCTCGAATTCGTAGAAGAGTTCTGAGAGCGACTTCGGTCCGCTGAGGGTGCTCTGATGTAAAAGGGATGATTTCGTATTGTGCTGCATGTCATGTCTGTAGAAAGAAAGAAAAGGCTGACGGTGTTTCCCTAGGACTGGGGAGCATCGTGACTTATAGCCTGTGTCAGTGTAGGTATACTATAATTTTTTCGGGTGCTGTACAGATATAAAAGTTAACTGCACTGTTTGTGTAAAATGTGTGTATATTGTATTGTAAAGTTAGTATGGTTTATGTTATGGCATGAGTAGAGAGGATGACTGTGCCTCCTATCGTAAGATGATGTGTATGGTAGTTTTTATGATTTAATTGTCACTACAATATGGCGATCTGTGTAAAATAACCGCTGAAAGTGTCATCTGCAGAAGAAAAAAAAGGCGAACAGTGCTTCGATATTGGCGGTATCAGTAATTCGGCACGTAAATTCGATAAGAGCCAGTCATAATGCTCGATTCATTCACATCCTTTGTGCTGGGATATAGGAGCCTCTATATGTGGGAATGTTTGTGTGTGTTGAAAGCAGAAAGGGTAACACGTGATGGACTGGAGTATCACGTTAGGACCGCTGGGCAGAGTGCATTCAATGTTATTCTGCACTATTTTCGTAAACAGGTTGTGTTAGGGCAAGAATTTCCGTGCATACAAGCTGAGACATGACGTAAACGCCTACACAAGTGAACGTAAAGTATTTCTGGGACACTTTTCAATTTACTAAGAGTTCAACTTGGTTATTATTTTAGATAGCAATGTGGCTTGAGTATAACCAGGGCCGGCGCAAGCCCAAGTGCCGCCCAGTGCGAGCTGCTAAATTGCCACCCACCCCATTTTTTTTCTTTTTACAAAACATTTGTGGAATTTTATTTAAACAAATCTGTAGGAAATATCAGCAATCAATCGCAATTTTTGTTTTTATGTTTCAGATCTACCCAGGTTTCGGCCACTGAGTGGCCAGTCTCAAAGGTTTTAATATGTGCTTACATCTAAACCGTCACGTTGACAGTTACATTCAGCATGACGGTACAGATGTAACCATAACTCAGAGCATTGAGAATAGCCACACTGTCCCGAAATCTATGTAGATCTGGAAAATAAAAACAAAAATTGCGACTGATTGGTGACATTCTCTACAGATTTGTACAAAACAGTTGCTGGGCACCAGCTCAAAAATGGAGTCCAACCTGATTGAAGAAATCTAGCTAATTTTAATAAGCCTTGTGAATTTACAAAAATGTTCAAATGTGTGTTAAATCTTATGGGATTTAACTGCTAAGGTTATCAGTCCCTAAGCTTACACGCTACTTAACCTAAATTATCCTAAGGACAAACACACACACCCATGCCCGAGGGAGCACTCGAACCTCCGCCGGGATCAGCCGCAGAGTCCATGACTGCAGCACCTAAGACCGCTCGGCTAATCCCGCGCGACATGAACTTACAGTTAACGTAAATAAACATTTTTCAATGGTTGTGAACAGATAATGTATTCAACTGAAAACAAAATATATTTACAACTTAACAATAATTTGGTTTGAACAACAGTATTTACAATAAGAAACAACATAGTAAATAACCAAGCCACTGATCATTATACAAAAATTAAAAAAAAAAAAAAAAAACTAGACAAATCTAACCTTCCTGACTTTTGCTTGTGCTAACTCTTTCACACGATCTGTGTAATTTAAGTCCTCTGCAAGCTCGTGCTCAATCGATATTGTTGCAAGATCATTCAAACGAGTTTGGCTCATTGTTGATCGGAGGTATGTCTTTATCAATTTCAGTTTTGAGAAACTTCTCTTTCCACTCGCAACTGTCACTGGTAGTGTTACGAGAATTCTCAGAGCAGTGTTAACATCAGGGCAAAAATTATGTCTTCCTATAAACTTCAGTTTATATTTTGGACCTATGCTAGGTTTCAACAATGTTGAAAGCACTTTTAGTTCTACCCTCAACTCCACTGCATCAATGTTGCTCGACTCATGATCTTGCAAAATCGGTGGGAGGTTTCTACACTTGTGTCCAGGCTGTCGGGAGATGCATTCTTCAGCTCGTCGATGTCGTAGAGAAAATCAACATAATCACAATGAGATTTCAGTTGACTGAATCTCTCATCCAAAGATGTGGTTTCTATATCTAAAAGATAATAGTAGAATTCAATCTTGTAATGTTTTGTTGTGTTATCTATTGTCTCATCCCTTCCTTCATAGATAAAGTGTATTGGCTTCTTACTTCGTCGCCGGGAAATGCTTATCCCTGGTAACGTTACACCTTCTAGCTCTAATTCTGTAGACAATTCTTTGGAATCCGTCAAGAAAGACACAAACTTTTCTTCTGTTCTGCAGGGCTCAAAATATGCTTTCGTTTTTTCAAGAATTTCCACGGCCTCAGAAACATTTGTCAGTGGTCTGGAGGATCTTACTGACTACACTGATGTGAAACAGAATGTCGTACCAGATTACCAGAGAAGTGAGAAAGGTGTAAATTTTTTTTGTTTTGATTCGCAAGTGATGTTGCTTCGTGAGCGGTCATGCCGTCGAATTCTTCTGATATCTGAACCAGTGCATCATAAACTCCTCCAATTTGAAACCTCAGGGGAGTAAGGGCATCGATGCGACTTTCCCACCTTCTATCGATCAGTGGCTTCAGCGACATGTTAGGCAGATACTTCTTCAAGACATCCCAACGTCGAACGGAGGACGAGAAGAAGTCATACAAGCGTTTCACTGTCGAAAACATGGTAACAGCGCATTTAGAAGACATAGCGTCATCCTTTACAACAAGATTCAATGAGTGACTGCTACATGGTACATAAAATGCTCTCTTGTTCATAACTGAAATTCTTTTCTGGAGACGAGACTTCTTTCCTTTCATGTTTGCTCCAATGTCGTATCCTTGCCCTCACATATTACACAATAAGATATTTTTATCGTCCAAGAACTTGAGTACGACCAGCGTCAAAGTGGAGCTTGAAGAATCGGGCACTGGAAGAAATCTCACGAAGTGCTCCCGAATTCGGACATCGTATACCCCATCCAGTCTTGTCTCCTGGACGAAACATACCACAACTGTCATCTGCTCAACTTTTGAAATATCTGGTGTGCAGTCCAGAATTATACGGTAATAGTTTGCAGATTTCATCATTAATAGAATGTTGTTGGTTATAGATATGTAAGATGAGTTATTTCATTCTGTGTTTCTTTTCCAAGGTAATGATGACCTTTCTTCTCACCTTGCTTTGTTCTGTGCAGGTGCTCCATCATCACATTGTCGAACTATCCGAATAATTCAACGAGTTTCAAGAAGTTTCCGTTGTGAGGCTGAAAGAGTGTATCTGTACTTCCTCTCAAAGGCAGACATTGCCGACACAGGAAATGAATTATTGCTATTAAGCGCTCAAGAACATTTTTCCAAAGTTCGCTTTAAGTGTTCAGAAGCCTTTGATGATCGGCGTCGACAGCTCGTGACTTTTTCAGTCCTTCGGAAAACACGATCCACTTTTTATGTGAATTTAAATGCTCGGTAGACTTCCCCTGACTTTCGAGATACGAAGCAGCCTGCCGCCAGTCGCTTATACTGTTCTTTACAATTTTTACTTTAGATGGCGAAAAACGATTGCAACAAAAGCAGAACACAGCGTCCTTGCTCTTTGAGTACACCAACCAGTGTCTATCTGCTTCTTGTAAATTCTTCAAAGAATAGCTGTAGTGCACAGGGCTGAAACGCCGGTTGTCGGCGTTTTTAGGGCATTATTCAGCTTCTTTAATGCACTCGGGAGGACCTCACATGACGAAAGTTGTTCGAATGCAGTCGGTAATAATTTCCGGCCATCTTCCGGGACCTGAGTCAATTGTGTCTTCCACTTTAGGCTCGCCTTCAATCCCTTTTCCGGTGGTGAGTACCTCGGCTGAAGTTCCTCCGGTATTTTGCGAATCGGGTCGCCTAATTTCAGTTCTGCCTGATGTTTCAGTCTCGGAGCTTTCGTCACAAAGCAGGTCTTGAGTCCCGACGAGGTCTGTTGAACATGTTGTGGATGGCCCACCGTCAGCTTTGCTACTGTATGCGGTCGTCGCGGTACTGTGTTCGTCAACTTTCTGGCCATGTCCTGAAGATAAAGATGTAGCTGCAGTAGCTCCACTAGTTTCTGTACTTTCAGGATCTATTTTTCCACCCTCGCCACTGCTAAGTCGTTCTCTCTGTGGCTTGAAATCTCGTTGTAGTGCATCCTTCTGCTTCTTATCGTCATCTTCCTTCAGCGCCCGCCTTTTCCTATATTCACTGCCAGACAGTCTTTTTCTACCGTCGAACATGTTTCGATCCAGCCTGTAAAGAACGATTACGTGAAACTAACTGTTGATGTCGGTGTACTATTTGCAACACACTTCGCAGACAATTTCCTGATATTCCACTGCACTTAAACGGAAAATTATATTACTGTAGGATACACTGTTCAGGAGATAAAGTCATAAGAACTGAGCTGCGTGAAATTGAATTTCAGGCCGAATTTCACTACAGACGCAGGTGAAACGGTCAAGGAGTGGGGCAGAAGACAATGGAGAGAAGAAGAATAAGGGGATGGAGTGACATAACAATGCAATAAATACACACGCAGGTATCGACGGGTACTAATGCTAGCGGAAATATATTAACTCACAGCACTACGGTTGTTCATTTCAAAGAACTGTCACTCATCATCTGTCATAATTTCCACGTGTCACTTCTTTCGTGTCTGATTATGGAATAAAGGGTAACAAATTAGTCATCGCCGTATCACTTCACTTTTCTTCGCTTTATTTTCTTTCTAGCTTATTTGCCGACTTGCCAATTTTTGAAGTAACAGATCATAAGAAAAATAAATTTTCCTATTCTGCAATCTTGAAATAGAAAAGTTCCAACTTATGAGTAACGTGCACGCGCAATACTAATTGTACGTCATATGAAAACGGTCGCAGGTCCGAATCCTGCCTCGGGCATGGATGTGTGTGATGTCCTTAGGTTAGTTAGGTTTAAGTAGTTCTAAGTTCTAGGGAACTGATGACCTCAGATGTTAAGTCCCATAGTGCTCATAGCTATTTGAACCATTTTGTTTTGCGCGGACGAGAGGACATTGTTGCTAAAAGAGCATACTTTCTCAGGTTTTCATCAGAATCGAGGCGACCAGTAGTTTACTAAGTTGAAACATGGATTCACATTCATTATACAGTAAATAAATGATGGCAAAGTGATAGTGTGCGAGTAGTATTGTCAAACAAAAGTGCCGATCAGAGTTTAATTGTTGTTCATGCAGGCGGAGACAGGTGTTTCATGGCTCAAAAACCAAAGCGTCTGACTATCACTCAGAAATGGATGGTAAAAATTTTTAAAAATACGTCGAAACCCAACTTATACCAGGCTTATTAGCAATGTCTTTATCTCTTGTAATTACTCACAGCGTATTTACCCATTCAGAGTATTTCTAGCCATTGTAGGTGTTGGACATGTTTGACTGTAGTAATGTTCAACCATTTTTTTCCATAATGCGGGAAGAATAAAACATTCGGAAACTGCCATTCAAGGGCTTAGCAAAATTGCTTCAGGCTTAACATGTAACCTCAGTATCGAACATTGCATTCGAATTTCCAAATTAGATTTATCATCTTCTGCAAAATTAGCTGTGAGTAAATGCACGGCACGTAACAAGCTGGCAGCGCTCCACTCATAAGAATACTTGCGTGTACGCCAGACTGATTCCCCCTCTCTGTTCCTCCGGCGTAAACACGTCGGTGCTCCCACAGTGGCAAGGAAGAAATTAGTCCCCCTCCCTCCCCTTGCTCAACAGGGACGACCGGCAGGTAGTCGAGGCGCCATGCCACAGTTCCTGAAGCCGCTCCCTCTGAGGTTTATTTTCGAATCCCCTCTTGGGCATGAATGTTGAGTTTGAAGAAAAAAAAAAAAAGTGGGGGGCGGGTGGAGGGGGAGAGAGGCGGCAGATTTGCCGCCCCTCGGAAAGTACCGCCACGTGCGGCCGCACGTGCCTTGCACCAGCCCTCAGTATAACATTGGGAACGTTGCTAGGTGCACTTGCGATGGTAAGTAGCTACACGTGGCGATGCATCAGCCATACGTCACTCATAGTCCATTAGGAATCGCTAAGGAGAAAACAGCTTGTGCTATTCTGGAATGGATTTCTGCAGCGTCTTCGCCGGACCACAGTTAGCAGGAGGGTAGCGGCAAACCCTTGAGGGCAGCCCAGCTTGGAGCGTCTGTGCTCTGTAAATAAGTCTTTACCCCACTCAATCCTGTTATCAACGGCGCCTAGGTGATCATGTATTTCGACAGGAATTTCTCTGGAGTCATGTACAAAAGGGATGTCCCTGCTTCATGCGTGCAGGCATCTGTGCATGGTTTGACAGCTGACGACCATATCAATTTGCGCTCTAGTGGACAGGGTATGTGGGGAGGGGAGAGGGGGGGTTGGTGCTTGCACGTGTTGATTGCATTATTTTTGCGAGTGGGCCTGTAGGCTGTGCCATGCGCTATTTGGACAGTTTATGAGTACTGAGCATGTTTGCACATAACTGTGCTGCATTATTTAGGGGCAGTTTGCAGGTCTGTACTGAAATTATTTCGGAAAATTAGAAGTTGTTTGTGTATCTGCAGACTGTGTATTGCGACCCCAAGCACATCAGGGCGATTGTTTTCTGTCAGTGTGATAAATATACTCCATCCCTAAATAAAATATTCCAAAATAAATAGACTGCACTCCTTCCTTACTCTCCCCAGGAGCCCAGCGCAGCATGAGTCATTTTAGTGCCATTTTCCCCCTACAGACCACCATCTGGGATTAGGTCACAGGAGGGATGACAGTATCCTCTGGTGGCAGTAATGTGTACTAGGTCAGTTGGAGTCTAGATCTCATGGTGGAGAAACGCTTGCAAAATAAAAACTTATGTCCATCATAGGCAGAGTCGTTTTCCCACCATTTCGCCCCACCACCTTGGATTATGTCATGCCCTGTGCACGTTAGTACACTTTAGTACACGTTAGCCCGATAACATGGGCTGGTAAGGGGATGTGGCGGTCGTTTGAGGATCGTGGTGGAGACTTTAACTAATTCCTTCCAAGTCCAGGTGGGCGTGGTATTCGCGAAAACTGATTCCAAGTCCACAGTATCGCACTCTGGTGGTGTCAATATGTACTAGGCCTCGTGGTGAACACATTGTATGCCTCCATCTTGGATAACGGTTCTTGCATTATCACCTGATGTCACAGTAGCACCCTCTGGTGTCGGTACTGTGTACTAAGTCAGTTTGAGTCCAGACCTCATGGCGAACACAGTTTGCCGCCATCTTGGATTACGTCACATATGAGAGTGCCCTCTGGTGGTGGCGATGTGTACTAAGCCAGTTGGAGTCCGGAATTCGTGGTGAACACACCTGCATGAAATTCTTAAATAAAGACTTATACCCAAGTCCTTTTCCCATGAATCCGTAGGAGGAGGTGGCAGTTAGGCGACTGAGGTTACTACAAGTGTCTTTTTCTTTTTTTTTCGAACCATTTCCTTAGCTTAACAGCAAAATCCCAAGTGACCTTCGTTTACTGCCAAAATTCAAACTTGGCGCCAGTTCGTAGGAGGAAGTGGTGGTCGAGTGACTTACATTAGTGGAGGTAGCCCACAGAATCCATTAAAAGACGCATCATTCTGTATAGAGTGCGGTCCAAAACAGATATAACACATAACACAAACATAGAATCTGTTTATGGGGGAGGGGGGCGTGGGACTTTCCCCTCCAAAATTGAAACTTCCCCCCAAAATAAGCCATTTTGAATGACGTTACAGCCGCCATCTTAGCCACATCTGGCAACAATGCTCAGAACACAGGTTGTCTCAGTAGTATTGGTCCCTTGTTCCTCGAACACCAAGTCCACAAGGGGAACAATAAAACAAAAGACACATACAGCACAATACTGAAGGGAACAAAAAAAAGACAACAAACACTAAAAGGAACAAAGGAGGATAAGGAAACAACAGAGAGACCTAAGAAACAGTTAGAAAAGAGTAAAACAAGATTACAGCGGCTGGCTGACCACGAGAATAAAAAAAGAGAAGACAGCCACTCTGCAACACATTAAAACTTCCACCCTAAAAGCACTAGGATGGAGGACACAAAGGGACAAAGGACATGCACTGAAACTCAGATCAAACGATAAAACTCACCCTCACAAATAAAACGTAAAATTGAAGGTGGTGTTGGAGCATTGTCGCCCAACACCACAGGTACAGTGCTGGGAAAATTAAAAGTCCACCGCAGATCGGCTAAAAGTGGGCAGTCCAGCAAGAGGTGGGCGACCGTCATTTAGGAGCCACAGCGACACTGAGGTGGGTCCTCACGACAGAGGAGGTAACCGTGTGTGAGCCACGCATGGCCAATGCGGAGTTGCAAAGGACAACTGATTCCGTGCGAGAAGCCTGCAGGGAAGACTTCCATACATTTGCAGTCTTCATAATGATATGAAGTTTATTGTGTGTACTGTTATGCCACTCCATCTCCCAAAGTCGAAAAACCTTGGGGCATATGACAGAACGCAGTCAGTTTCAGAGAGGGCCATCTCCAGAAGCGGTTTCCACGTAGCCTGTTTGGCCAGCCTGTCAGCAAGTTCAGTGCCTGGGATGCCGACGTGTTCTGGTGTCCAGACAAACACCATGGAATGACTGGACCGTTCCAGGGCATATATGGACTCCTGGGTGGTCGCGACCAATGGATGGAGAGGGTAGCATAGGTCGATAGCTTGTAAGCTGTTCAGGGAGTCAGTACAGAGGAGATACAACTCGCCAGAGCAGCAATGTATGTACTCAAGTGTACGAGATAAGGCTACCACATCTGCAGTGAATAATCTGCAGCCATCAGGTAAGGAATACTGTTAAATACGGCCGACGTGAACGTAGGCGAAGCCAACACTACCATCAGCCATCGAGCCATTGGTGTAAACCACTTCATAGCCCTGGAACACTTCACTTCAAGAATCGAGAGGAATTGACAGAAGAGAGCGGCAGGGTTACCAGAGTCCTTAGGGCCACGTGAAAAGTCCAGGCAGAGCTTCGACCTAGGGCTACACCATGGAGGCGTACGTGAATGGACCTCGAGGAGAGGTGCTAAAGGCAAGGACTCCAGTGCAGACAGGGGCCATTGCACACGAACCACAATCATTATCCCTGACCTGGGCCGCCTATCCGGGAGGTGAACCGCTATGGCTGGGTAGAGAAGATGGTAATTATGATGTTCAGGAGAGCTATGAATGTGTGGAACGTAACTGGCGAGCAGTTGTGCACGTCTGATCTTCAATGGAGGGACTCCAGCCTCAACCAGTACGCTGTTCACCAGACTCGTCCTAAAAGCTCCTGTCACTAGTTGAGCTCCTCAATGGTGCAATGGGTCGAGCAAACGCAACGTTGACGGCGCCGCTGAACCATAAATCACACTCCCATAGTCAAGGCTCTGTAGAGGTGCAGCAGCATGGAGCAATCTGCACCACAGTTGATGTTGCCCAAGCAGCGGAGGGCTTTGAGGTGCTGCCAATACTTCTGTTTAAGCTGACGAAAATGAGGAAGCAAAGTCAAATGAGCGTCGAAAACCAGACCTAAGAATCGATATTTCTCCACTACAGTTAGTGGATAGTCATCAAGGTAAAATGCTGGTTCTGGATGAACGCTATGACGCCGACAGAAATGCATGACACACGTCTTCACCACTGAACACTGGAAGCCAAGGGCCAGAGCCCATGACTGCGCCTTATGGATGGCTCCCTGTACGCGCTGCTCAGCAACACCAGTACTGGTGGAGCAGTATGAAATGCAGAGGTCGTCTGAATACAGAGAAGGTGAGATGGACGGCCCTACAGCTGCTGCTAGCCCATTAATGGCCACTAAAAATATAGATACACTCAATACAGAGCCCTGCGGGACACCATTCTCCTGGACATCGGAGGCACTAACTTCAACACGGAAAGTACGGAGCGACAGAAAATTTTGGATAAAAATCGGGTGTGGGCCTCAAAGCCTCCACTCGTATAATGTGGCAAGGATATGATGTCGCCAGGTGGTGTCATACAGTTTTCGTAAATCAAAAAACACGGCAACCAGGTGTTGGCATCTGGAAAATGCTGTTCGGATGGCAGACTCGAGGGACGCAAGACTATCAGTGGTAGAATGACATTGGCGCAAGTCGCCCTGACATGAAGCCAGTAGGCCACGTGACTCCAGGACCCAACCCAACTGCCAACACACCATACGTTCCAGCAGCTTACAATATTGGTGAGGCTGATGGGCCGATAGCTATCCACATCAAGCGGGTTTTTACCGGGTTTCACACCAGATCTGGTTGAAGATGAGGAGATGTCGCTTTTAGTCAGATGAGAGATGTTTAATTATCTGACTGTGGATCTGATCTGGCCCAGGAGCTGTGTCGGGTTAATGTGTAAGCGCATTGACGAGCTCCCACTCTGTGCATGGGGCGTTATAGCATTCACTGTGGCATGTAGTGAAAAAGACGACTTTCGCTTCCAGGTGGCGTTTAAGAATGCAAAAGTCTTGGGGGCAATTCACCGACACAGAGGCTTGAGCACAGTGGCTAGCAAAGTGCTCGGCAATCACGTTTGTGTCAATAGATAACACACCATTTATGTTGACACCGGGAACACCTGTTGGGGTCAGGTACCTGAAAACATGATTGATCTTTGTCCAGACTTGGGAAGGTGACATAGCACACAATGGTCGAGACATATCTCTCCCAACACTGCTGCTTCCGTCGTTTGATAAGTTGACAAATGCGGGCACGGAGCGGTTTAAAGGCTATTAGGAGCTCCAGGGAAGGGTGCCGCTTATGCCGCTGTAGAGCTCGCCGACGCTACTGAATTGCTTCAGAGACTTCCTGCGATCACTAAAGGACTGTCTTTCGCCAGGGGCATGCTAAAGAGAGAGGGATCGCGCTCTCCACTGCAGTAACGGTTGTTGTAGTCACCTGCTCAACCATTACATCGATGTTACCGTGTGGAAGAGATTCAATGGTGACTGCAGAGGTGAAAGTTTCTCAGTCCACTTTGTTTAACACGCATCTGGGAAGGAGTCCTTGGGACTGACGCCAGGGCAGTGGTGGGAAGATGTGGAAGTGGTCCCTGCCACACGGGTCGTCGTGTGCTCTCCAGTGGACAGATGGGACAAGTCCCAGGCTGCAAAGTGATAAATCAATGGCTGAGTAACTGCAATGAGCCACACTGAAGTGTGTGGCAGCCCCAGTGTTTAGAAGGTAGAGGTCGAACTGAGACAGTAAAGTTTCGACATCTCTGCCTCAGCCAGTAAGAATGGTGCCACCCCACAAGGGATTATGAGTGTTAAAATCACTCAGTGCAGCCAGTGCGTTCAGGGGTACTGCACCATCCGGAGGAAGATATACGTTGCAGACAGTTATTTCTTGTGTTGTCCTTACCCTGACAGCCACAGCTTCAAGAGGGGTTTGAACGGGCACAGTTCCACTACAGACTGAGTTTAGAACATAATCGCTAACTCCACCCGACACTCAATTATAGTCACTACGGTTCCTGTAGTATCCCTTATAGCCGCGTAGGGCAGGGGTCCACAGTGCCAGGAACCAGTTTCTCTGGAGGGCAATGCAGAAAGCAGGTGTAACGCTTAAAAGTTGCCATAACTCAGCCAGGCGGTGCATAAAACCGCCGCAATTCCACTGGAGGATAGCATCATCGTGAGACTGGGAAGACATGGAACATTCAACGAGGGACGTTATGCCTCAGGGTCACCTGCTGCCACCGACTTATTGCCTGAGCAGTCTATATCCATTGTGTCTGAGCGTCTGGTGAGATCTAGGTCCTTAGCGGACGCCAGAATCTCCACCTCATCCTCAGACACAGAGCCTGTAGGTAGCGGTGGTTTGGGTGCCACTGGAGTTTCCTTGGTCTCGCGCTGTTCCTTGGGTTTCTCAAGCTGGGCTTCTTTCATTCAGTATCTAGAACTGAGGAGGACCACGAAGCCCTATGACCAGCTACCTATGGCCGCTTCATCCACTGTTGGGTGTCCACTTTCCCACTGGTAGGAACCGGGGGAGTGACCCAAGGGACCCCTTCCTAGCAAAAGGTGTCAAAGAAGATTTATGCTTCTCTGGCTTAGAAGTGGAGACTGATGGCCCCCAATGGTTGGGGGGGGGGGGGGGGAGGGAGGCTGCTCCCGAAGTAGGTGGCATGGGAGCAACAGGGAGGGAAGTGCCCCCACCATCAAGCGGCAGGTGTAGTCTTACAGCTCTGAGAGCTGACTGGAATTGGTGCAACAGATGGGACTATAACAGTAGTTATAGCGGCAGCATAAGAGATCATGTGCACAGGATGGAGCCTTTCAAATTTTCTTTTAGCCTCAATGTAGGTTAGTCGTTCCAGGATCTTGTATTCCGTTATTTTCCTTTCCTTCTCTAGAATCCTACAGTCCAGCGAGCAAGGTAAATGGTGCTCTCCGCAGTTGACACAGATGGGAAGCGGGGCACATGGAGTATTGGGATGGGATGGATGACCACAGTCTTGACATATGCGGCTGGAAGTACAGAGGGAAGACATGTGGCCAAACTTCCAGCACTTATAGCACCACATCAGGGGAGGGATATATGGTTTGACATCACAGCAGTAGACCATCGCCTTGACATTCTCAGGTAATGTGTCAACCTCGAAGGCCAAGATGAAGGCATCGGTGGCAACCTGATTATCCCTTGGACCGCGGTGGACACGCCAGATGAAATAGACATCTCGTTGCTCTAAGTTGGTATGCAACTAGTCATCGGACTGTAAAGGAAGATCCCTGTAGAAGATAATACCCTGGACCATATTTAAGCTCTTATGGGGCGTGATAGTAACAGCTTGTCACAAGCAAGTAATGCCTGTGACTGGGCAGAGGAAGCCATTTTTATCAAGACTGACTGACCGCATTTTGGATGTGCCTTCTACCTCCCCAAACTTGTACTCCAAATGCTCCACAAAAAACTGAGGCATCGTGGACATGAATGATTCCCCGTCAACTCTTGTACATAAGAGGTACTGGGGTGAATAATCTTCATTGCCATCCTTAGCCTGACGTTCCTCCCGTGGTGTGCCCAGGAAGGGGAATGATTTGAGGTTGTACTTTTGTATGTTGAATTGAGTACATGAATGCTTAGAGACCGCTGGTGTTTGACCACCAGCAAGAGATGTACAACACTTCATTGCATGTCATCCGCGCTGATGCCACCCACTCCGACCAGGGGCCCTTGCCACGGGCGCCACCTCGCAGGATGGTCTTTGCCAGGAGTACCGATGCCCCAGGGTGATGGGAATCTACACCTTGGCATACATGGGGAGTTAATGGTGCAGGCATCAGCAGAGCGATCCCTGTGTCATCACAGGGCTACAACCAACTGTGTACATGGCGGCCCCACCACAATGGGATGGCTACCATGCTGGATATGTGGTGCAAAGAAGTCCATGGTCATCGTCGGCGCAGAAAGCGACATTGCATAGTGCATGATGTAAAACACACACAGGAAGGTGTCCTTGCCCAAGAGATGGAGAATGAGCAGGACTGCAATGCAATGATGAGAAAGTGGGCTAAAGATCTCAATGCGCGAAGGACACAATGCACCATGTAAGGCGCCCTTCCCCAATCAGCTAGCTCTTCGGGAAAATTTTGAAGAGTGGAGGTCAAAACCTACAGGGGGCCATAACAGTGGCCAAAATGTGAGAGACTCCTTTTAGTCGCCTCTTACAACAGGCAGGAATACCTCAGGCCTGTTCTTACCCCTGGACCCATAGAGGAGGGGGGGGGGGGGGGGTCACAAAACGGGGTGTACAGAGCTGTAACAAAATTTTTTATCACTTACCAGTGATATAAAACGTCTGACAGACTGCAAAGTAAAATTTGCTAACAAACTGAGAAAGTTCCTCCTTGATAACTGCTTCTATACCGTAGAAGAATTTTTATTACTGTAAAGTGTAAAATACATGTGCGTGTGTGTTTAAAAACCCTTTAGAAATCTTCAGAATGTAAATCTTACATACAAATTAATTTGTGATGTGAATGTAAAATGACTTGATCCACAACATTATGAGCTATAGTGCAAAATGATCCTTGGAACATGGAGTTTTTGTGGCATACAATGCTCAAATAATTTACAGGAATGTAGCCAGACGACATAGTTGACAACTGCCAATATCCTGTTATTTTTAAGCAACACTACATCTAGAAAGCACTGTGCAAGGGAATTTAAAACCTTTGTTTGCAGATAAAGTAAGCACTGACACCATCACACGACCAAAGATGACCAAATTTAGAAGTCAGCAACATTGTTATCAGGTAGTGAAATTAATAACACATGGGGAAGGTAGCATATAACTCTGTCCCTCAGTTTTTGACAAGGTAGAGAGCAGGATTCCACACAGAATTTACAACAAAAACCTCCATCTTAATTTTTAAGCTTACTTTCCAATTTAATTCCAATTGCTTCCTTGATAACAGTATTTCAATAGCTAAAAGTGCTTCCTAGAAGCTCAGTGTTGTAGAGAAACATTGCAATGTACATCATTTTTGTGGAGTGCCGTGAACAAAATGTTTGTTCCAACATTAGCCAAAGTTGTGCATCATATTAATTCTCCTGCCATCAATTGTACCAAGCAGTGTGCTGGCCTAACACTTGTATGTGCAAGGATCCATTCCACTCATCGAAAATTGGATTTTTTTCCTCCATGGAACCGTTTTGTCTTCATTTAATGATTACTACAAAAATTTGAGCTTTTTCTTTGCTGGATGGTGCTTCATGGTTGCAGCCTGACTGGGAAATACATTCTGTAACTGCCCGACATTTGCCCAAGTTTGAATGTCTCCGTGGCTCGAAGCCTAATATTGTACTTGATATTTTGTGATTTAAATCTCATGGAGAGAGTTTTGATAACAATGGTAAATCCATAACATGGAAAGTTTTAAGTTTTGAACCAATGCCCATGCATCTGTCAATGTTGACGTTAGTTCCGTTGAATAGGCCCTTTTTAAACTACCTCCCGATGTTGCAGAGGAGGTTAGGAGAGAGGCAGGTCGTGTATTGTCTGATGCTTGTCCAGTCAATGATAATATAACAACAGCTGAGAGAGCTGCTTTACATTCACTTAGAGCTGATCTAGATATTGCCATTTTACCTATAGGCAAGGGAAATGCTGCTGTTGTTCTGGACAAGCATAATTACATTCAAAAGATGCAGTGTTTACTGTCCAATTCAGCATGTCACATGATTAGTGCTGACCCCATAAAAAAGTGTGGAGAGAAAGACTAACAGCCTCCCGAAGTAAAGTCCCTTGTCACAAGAGACTGTCAAGAGTCTTAATTCTCATTGTGCTGTTGCCAAAGGTTATATGGCCTTCCAAAGGTCCACAAGAAAGGTTTCATCTTAGGCCAATTGCGAGTAACATTGGTACTCCAACGTATCGTGTAGCAGAACATCTTACTACTCTCGAGCCCACTAGGTCAGTGCGACACATTAAAGAACTCAGCAGATTTCTTACATTGATCAGAGGGAATGCATTTGAATGACTCATTTTTGAGTAAGTCTTGATGAGATGTCTCTTCACTCATTTCTGATTCATTATCATTAATTGAGGGTGGAGTTGGTATTACACAAACGAACCTATTTTGACCTGTGACTTCCACTTTTCTATTCAATGACCAGCACTATGAACAGATAGCTGAAGTTGTTAAGTGAAACCTGTTGTCACCTATGACTGCCAAATTGTTGTTAGAAGACATTGAGAAACATGCCTTAGAGTTAGTGGCTTTGGAACCTACATGTTTTTTCCGATATGTAGATGACATTTTTGTTTCTTAGCCTCATGGCAGTGAGAATTTGAATGACTTTTTTATAACATCTGAATTCAGACATTGAAATATTTGCTTCACGATGCAAATGGAAGTGTTGGTCAAGAGGAAGGTTGATGCAATGTTGGGATATGCCATTTGCAGGAAGCCTACTCACAATGACTGGTTCTATACTTGTCACCATCTGGTTCAGCGTGAAGATGTAATTCTTACCTTGGTTCACAGGGCCCAGCCATCTTGCACCGTGACGGTCTGTCAACTAAGTTACCCCATCTTGAGCTCATCTTTCATCAGAATGGTTATAATGAAAGTCAGATCACATGTGCTTTGCGCTCTCAATCACTGTGCTCGGTGAGTGATGATACTACTCAGGCGGACTTTTTGCCTTCATGCAGGGAGCATTTCCAACAAGATTGGTTTCATTTTTCAGAAAAAGATGTGAAATGTGTTTTTCAATCACCGTCTTAAGATTAGGGTCTCTTCAGGTTCTGTAAAGGGTGATCTCTGTATGTGTACAGCGGGTGTCTACCGTATTTCTTGCAGGTGTGATGTTTCATGTAGTGGTCAGACTATCAGGACTGTGGAAGACTGATGTATTGAGCATAATTGTCACATGCTTACAACAGCCAAACAAATCTGCTATTGCAGAACACCGTCTCAGCACTGGTCATCCCATGGAACATAACAACACAGAGATTCTGGCATGCACTTCCAGCTATTGGGACATTGTTCTTAAAGAAGAAGTTGAAATAAATCACTAAGTTATCTCTTAAATACAATGCAGGTTTCTGCTAAATTCTGTGTGGAATCCTGCACAAGGTGTGCTTGCTTATGTGTATGAATGATGTGTGTTTCTCTTATGCTGATGAAGACTGTGGCTGAAAGCTTTATGCAAGTGTCTTAATTGTGCCTGTCTGCAACTTAACATGTCTTCTTTATGGTAAGTAGCAATTTATCTTTATCTACATTGTTGATATACCTACCTGGAGTTTCGATTGTTTGAAACTGTCTTATGTGCTTAAACTGGATCGGTGGTGTTGGGCTGATGAAGAGAGATGAGGGATAATAAACTGGCTACACAAAAAATGTGGTTAATTTTATTGACACATAATTTCAGAACACTTATCAAAATTAGTCACATACAGGACACAGTGCACGAATTGGTCTAGGTGCATGGTTCAGTTTAATTACCACCATTACCGTCGTCGTCGCCACCGCTGCTGCAAGTCATCGTGCACATGACCCCCAAACCCAAGTGTCTCACTACTAACGGTTACCTGCATCTCTTACAGCCTGCTGAAGAGGTAGACTGGAGAACTCCTTGATTTGATCCATCCAGCTGGTCCCTGCTCTTCTCCTCTGCTTGTGCCGTCAATGTTTCCTTTCATGATTATTTTCTCTAGATTTTCTCCATCTCCTCTCACAATATGGGCAAATAACTGGAGAATATTTTGGACGACACAAGACTAAAGGTGCTTGGAGATATGACACTCAATGGACACATTTGTTGTTCTTTCAGCCCATTTTATATGCAGCATCCCGTGCCAGCACCAAAGCTCAAATGCATCACTACGCTGCTTGTCTCAGTCCTTAAGATTCCGTGTTTTGCAAGTGTAAAAGAAGATGGAAATCAAGAGTGTTTCAACAATCATAGCTACTCAACCTACAGTCACATTATCTCATCTCATCTTTGCAGCTTCCTCCGTTGTAAACGGCTGACCCAAGATGAAAGAATGCACAGTTTCCAGTTTCTTTAATTGACCTGAGAGTTCAACTTGTGCTCCTTTATCAATTATGAGTTTGGACTTGCTGACAGTGATGTCTAATCCATATGGCAGACTAATATCCTTTACTTTTGTTACTATCCCTGTAACTTCATCTTTGCTGCTGGCTGAAAGTTAAAGCGTGGTGCCATCAGGAAATTAGAGGCTGTTAATAGATCTACACCCAATTGAAATGCCTTTAGTCCAACCCTAAAGAGCTTTCCTAATGACATGTTCTGACAGGTGTTGTACATTAGGGTGGGAGGCAGGAGTGGGGAGGGGGAAATATGACAACTCTGCCTGGCACCTTTTGATATGCTGAAGAAATCAGATGTGCCAGCACTTTGTTTCACAGCTGTGAGGTGATTATTGTGGAGACCTGCTGCTATCAAGTGTGAAGGGACACCAAATTCTGCAAGCTCTTGCCACAACTTTTCCGAGAAATCACAGTCAAAGGCCAAGTCAACAAAGCAGTCAATTTAATAACAATCTGAATATCTGATGTAAAAAAAAAAAAAAAAAAAAAAAAAAAAAAAAAAAAAAAAAAAAAAAAACTTTTAATCGTCTGATTGAACACTTTACTTATTCAAAGAAGCAGATTGGGCGTGAAATGTTTACACACTAGAAAGAAAAGGGCAAATAAAACCCACAAAGAAAGGAAAGAACCAAGGCTAGAGTTTAACTTCCTGTTGACAGTGAGGTCAAAAGGTCACAAGCTTGAAAATACGAAAGCATGGGGAATGAAATCAGCCATGTCCCTCTTCAAAGGAACAATCTCAGCATTTGCCTGGCATGATTAAGAGAATTCATGGAAAACCTAAATATGAAACCTAAATATGGATGGCCAGATGGGAATTTGAACAGTGGTCCTCCTGAATGTGAGTCTGGTATGCTAAACGACTGTGCCATCACTCTCTGTAAACATCCAAGGAAGTTTACAAATGATCAATAACCAAGTGACGAACAGTGAGAGCACAAATGCCATAAATTTTAGTTTGAAGAAGAAAAATGACACTGATAATTAAATGTAGGCTATGTGTATAAACTGTGTAACAAACACAATTTTTTTTTTGGAATTAATGTTAATTCTCAGCAAAAAGAATATCAACTGCATGTTATGCCCTTTGACCCCTGTCATCAGTGTGTAATGTCTTTTAGTTACATGCTGTTCACACATTGTATTGTATTGTATGGAACTGGGGACCTAGAAACTACTGAGTGGCTTCGTCCCCGCCATAGCCCTCAGTGATTCACAACCCCACAACAGGCTACAGCAGTCTACTCGCCCCAATGCTGCCCCACTCCAGTCCCAGGGTTTCTGTGCGGTTTGGCCCGCAGTGGACCCCCCGGAAGCATCTTGCACCAGATGAGTGTAACCCTAATGTTTGCGTGGTAGAGTAATTATGTTTTACGCGTATGTGGAGAAAGTGTTTGCACAGCAATTGCCGACATAGTGCAACTGAGGCGGAATAAGGGGAACCAGCCCACATTCGCCAAGGCAGATGGAAAACTGCCTTAAAAACCATCCACAGACTGGCTGGCACACCAAACCTCAACACTAATCCACCGATCCAATTCGTGCCGGGAACCGGCACGCCTTCCCACCCGGAAGGCAGTGCATTACACCGCATTGCTAACCAGGCGGGCCTTTTCATACATACTCTTTATTTTTAGCTATGGAATTATTCTATGATGAAAAAAGGTACAAAATACAAACACAGTGATCCAACTACAGGAAAGGCCATAAGAATAATAATAAAAAATATAACCTGGATCACTATAAAAATCTGTTCAAAATATTGGAGATTTTAACTAAACTAACGTATCAATTATGTACATTTAACAGTGACGTTGATAATTACTGCATGAACAGCTCTATCTACGGCCACAGAAACTGAAGAAAGAATGAACACTTACATAAAACTTCGAAAAGTTTTTTCTACCCACTGAATAAAATTTTATGGTAAGAATCCCAAGGAGATTAAAGAGATTACTAATAAACAAACTTATTTAAAAAGGCAATTACAAGTACCTGTTAAGCAGTATATGCTGTATAGTGAAGGATTACTCAGACAATAAGGGTTTAATCAAAAAATGTTTCCTTCCACCATGGAAAACATTACGCAAAAGCACTGCAAAAGATAACACCAACATCGTATCCTAATTCTGACATTCACATTTCACACATTATGGAGGGACGCTGACTTAGTTTTTCAAGCACAAATGGGTAGTTGCAGTATTCAAAATGTAAATGAAATACCTCTGTCATGTTGCTGCTGTTAGCTAATAGTATGTATAGTGTGTGCAGTGATTCATGCTGAGAAACGAATGAATGGTATAGCACTAACTTTTTATAACATGAAATAACTTCTTTGGAAGAAAGTAAAAAGGAAACATTGTTTTACACTATGGATAGACTGAATCAGATATTTAAGAGGATGGAGGTTCTAATCAGCATCCCACCATTCTGATTTAGATTTTCCATGGTTTCCATAAATAGAACCCAGTACGTTGTCCTCGATGGTGAGTGTTCATCGGAGGTGAGGGTATCATCTGGAGTGCCCCAGGGAAGTGTGGTAGATCCGCTGTTGTTTTCTATCTACATAAATGATCTTTTGGACAGGGTGGATAGCAATGTGCGGCTGTTGGCTGATGATGCTGTGGTGTATGGGAAGGTGTTGTCGTTGAGCGACTGTAGGAGGATACAAGATGACTTGGACAGGATTTGTGATTGGTGTAAAGAATGGCAGCTAACTCTAAATATAGATAAATATATATTAATGCAGATGAATAGGAAAAAGAATCCTGTAATGTTTGAATACTCCATCAGTAGTGTAGCGCTTGACACAGTCACGTCGATTACATATTTGGGCGTAACATTGTAGAGCGATGTGAAGTGGGACAAGCATGTAATAGCAGTTGTGGGAAAGGCGGATGGTCGTCTTTGGTTCATTGGTAGAATTTTGGGAAGCTGTGGTTTATATACAAAGGAGACAGCTTATAAAACACTAATACGACCTATTCTTGAGTACTGCTCGAGTATTTGGGATCCCTATCAGGTCGGATTGAGGGAGGACATAGAAGCAATTCAGAGGCGGGCTGCTAGATTTGTTACTGGTAGGTTTGATCATCATGCGAGTGTTACGGAAATGCTTCAGGAACTCGGGTGGGAGTCTCTACAGGAAAGGAAGCATTCTTTTCGTGAATCGCTACTGGGGAAATTTAGAGAACCAGCATTTGAGGCTGACTGCAGTACAATTTTACTGCCGCCAACTTACATTTCGTGGAAAGACCATAAAGATAAGATAAGAGAGATTAGGGCTCGTACAGAGGCATATAGGCAGTCATTTTTCCCTCGTTCTGTTTGGGAGTGGAACAGGGAGTGAAAAGATGCTAGTTGTGGTACGAGGTACCCTCCGCCACGCACTGTATGGTGGATTGCGGAGTATGTATGTAGATGTAGAATTACTTATTTAAATCTGAAATGGTTCCTAATACAAGCCCACAGTACACTAGCTGTCCCATCCTTGTCCAGAAGAGCTGTAGGTATAAAGTCTATATACTTAAATTATGTTCTTATAAAAGTGATAAATGAGGTAACAAAGCAGCTCTTCCTCCTCCTCCTCTTACTACTACTACGAGTACTCCAATACTGCTTTCCCTCTGGGTGCTCATGACAGCGTCATTGAACAATGTTGAATGCACCTGCTTTCATTATGAACGCTAAAACATGCATCAGTTTTGACTCTGTCAGATGAACCCCATATAATTTCATAGGATTTTGTAGATTAAAATCTATTAACAGATCACCTTTGTACAAGCTTAATTTGCTTGCTCTTCGTAAACATTATAACACTTTATTGTGATAAATTTACAATTTAAATACAATGTGAAAAAGACTGCTAAGATGATAGAAATCAGAATGAAGATTTTTTTGTTTCCAGTGTTGTCTGTCTTTTGTTTAGCAAATATCATTTTAATATATTTCACCAGCACCCAAATATCATAGCAAAACGATTACAATAAGAGGGCAAAGTAAACTGTTTAGCCCACTTGCCAGTTGATTTCATTTGCATAAAACATTCACCTTGCAAAGAAACAAAAGTTGTGGAAGAATAACATGCTACAGAAATACATGATTACCAAACACAATATAAGCATTAGTCCTATTATAATATTTGTCCTCTGTGCAATTTCATTTCATAAAGTGGAATAGAATCAATGTGTGATATATGAAACAACAATAATATAGGCTGACACGTTTCTGCATTTTTGCAAGCAATTGTGAATACCTAAATAAATGAAAAACAAAAAGTCGGTAATGACAAAATACAATATATGCCACAAAAAAGGTATGCAATCAAATCCTATTTGAAAATCTTGTGAAAAATGTAACATGTCTTCATAATAATGTAAATAGATAAGCTAAGCATAATTAATAAAAGAGCTGTGGTAACATATCCAACACCGATATCTTCACAGTATTTTGCTTTTCTTTTCCATGGGATCAGTATAATGTTATGCTGAGTGTGAAATACCCCAGTCTTTTTCAAGTTTAACTCTGTTTAAAGCTGAAAATTACACTGAATCACTAATCCTGTATATGATGGTACTAATAGACACAGATTAAACATTATTATCATACACCGTCTAATATTTTTCAGAAATAAAAAGAAAGGATACTGTTCAAATTTGTAATCTAAGATACGATCCTACCTTAGTGCAAATATTTTGTTGTTGTAAAGAAAACTAACAAATAAAACAATATGCACCAATAAAGTATCTTCTGACAGATTCACAAGTAGCAGAAAAAATTCTAAAATATATTATTTTCACAACACTGATTCTAGTCAACTCATAGGTATTAAACAATACTCCACATTTACAGATTTCACAATTTGGAGTAATACTTATCCAGTCAGGGACATGCTTCATTGTGTAATATGTTCAGTGGCAAAGAAATTACATCCTCTGTCAAGCGTGTTATAAGAGCCTGACGTTGATCATTATCAACTTCTTCTCTCCAAATATTGTGCATCACATTTTCTGCCTGCTCCACCACATTCCTACTGTGCACATTTGGAACACGCAATGTAAAAAGAAATAGGGCCTTTCGAACTACAGGGTTTTCTACATCACATAAGAAATGAAAAGCCATGGCCATTCTGCCAGGAAAACTCTGCAAATTGTTAAATATTACTGAACGGTGTTTCTCAATAAGAGGTTTGTAATGTTCTATAATCCAGCCATAGTCCCTAGACATATTTTCATTCTGCAACAATTCATCCGGTTTCAAAATGAGAGGAAATTCTTCATCTGATTCTAAGTATTTCATTGCAAGATTACCAATAGTATTTGCCAGGCAAAAAGGGCCCTCACCAGTGTTATTGTGGAGGAGAACAAAAATTGAAGGTTTGGTGGGATCACTTTCCACTACGTTACGTATACCGGCAGAAAGCTGAAATTCAACATCCTCTGGAATATTTTCATATCGTAACAATGCATTTTTCACTGCTGCAGCCATATTTTCTATGCCTGTATAACTATTTTCTTCAGAAGAACTTTTTTTGAAAGTTCCGGGGACTAGACAGGAACCTATTACTAACAAAAAAGCTACAGTCAAAGGCATTTTTAGGTTTCTACTGTCTTTACCTTGCACTGACTCTTTTAAGGCATTGTTTTGTTCATATTTAAGTTTCCAATCATTCTGATATTCTGGATCATAAACTTTAGGATGAAATGAGTCATTGCTCTCTCTACAAATCCTGTATTCCTCCGTGACTGCAGCACGCTGATTTATGGGTCTTCTATTCAACACAGGACTTCTCGAGGATTCGCGGTATCGATTTCTGCCACCGACTCTACGAAGTTCATAATCAGCATATGGTTCCTCATCTTCAGCTTCATACTCCTGCTAAAAAAAAAAAAAAAAATAAAGGAAAGACAAAAAATTACACAATACACTACAGAAACAGATCAATACCCAGTGCACGAAGAGTTAAGGAAATAGCATATGCATCTCTGTACCTGGTAAAAAACCTGAACTGATCTTGAAACTTATGGAGTGCCAAAAAGTGAAAGCTCACAAATAAACAGCAAAAGTGGTGGCTGGGATTGTGGAGTTTTAAGTAATGAAAGTATAGTCAAACTTAACTGTGCAGTTTTCCAACTATGCATGCTGCATTATTTCTAAGCTGGTAGAAATCTGAAACATTTTAAGGGCACAGTATATTTGCTTCAACATCTGCTAGCTCACCTTTGTGTTCAAACAATGCTGTAACAAAAAAGCAGCCATAGCTCCTTTGTTGAACAAGAGTGAATCATGTGGAATGCAGTGTTACAGAAGCATGTAATTACAGGCACAACTAACATCAAAAGCTTCTCTGCAGCAGTTATGGAAAAAGAAACAAGAGAGGTAAAAGAGCTGGTATTCCTCTTCTCTTGCTACTTCAGCTGCTCTGCATCTTCAAACTGATTGAAAAACTTCATCAAATCCCACCTCAAAAAGAGGAAGGAGAATGTAATTTTTGTCTCACACCCTATAATAACAATAGTGAAGAACAATACTGATAGATATTAATACAAAAATACAACTTTTCTAAACAGTGAAATAACATATAATATGGTAAGTGTTAACAGTTTTGGAAACTGTGATAAATCTATTACTCCAACATTTCCCCTATTTACACAGTTTATAGTATTTAGTCCTTTTAGTTTTTATTATAGTGTACCATCAGAACACTGTCACATGGCCATTGAGCATGTCATTACATTAGGTGACTAAAACACTGGAAGTCAGAATGTTGACATTTTCAAAAAGTAATCACTGGTGTGATTATTTCCAGCACATTACAAATGTGCAGCATATGTCACATGTCAAGATGATAATATTATGAGAAGGAACGTTGTTACTCACCATATAGCGGAAATGCTGAGTTGCAGATAGGCACAGCAAAAAGGCACAATTAAAGCTTTTGGCCACTGGCCTTCATCAGCAATAGACACACATAACACTTGACCACGCGCACACGCACGCGTGCACACGCGCACACACACCACGACTGTGGTTTCTGTTGCCCGAGACTGCAGTCGTGTGCGAGAGTTGCATTTGCGCGAGTGCATGTGAGCGCAGTTGCGTACGTGTGTCTATTGTTGACGAAGGACAATGGCCGAAAGCTTTAATTGTGTGCCTTTTTGTTGTGCCTCTCTGCAACTCCGCATCTCCACTGTTTGGTGAGTAGCAACTTTCCTTCTCATAACGTTGTTACATTCCATCCTGGAGTCTCCATTGTTTGACATCAAGATAATACTCAGACTTGCTCATAAACTCTTCTCTGTCAATCTGTTAGAGAAGTTAAATACAAAAGATAACACTGTAGCCTCATACTCATGAAGGAATTGTTACCGGCAGTGTATTAAGACAGAACACAAGTTCAAAAGCATTGAAATAAGTGGGTTTTGTAGAGATTAGCACACAGACATGTGCACTTGTGAATTAATGCTGAAAAATATTCCACTTTTAATGGTTACTGTGTATAGATCCCTACTGGGACATTTTTAACTGTTTGTAATGCATGTTGAATCCTTACTGTGTTGTCTCTCAGAGAGCAATAAGCAGTTAACATTATATGGTGATTACAATGTAAATTTTTGAAAGGATTCCGATAGGGAAAATTATCTAAAACCCATATTTGGATCTTATTATTTGATCTCTGTATTAACTTTCCAACACAGGCAGATAAAGACAGTAGAACTCAAATGTTTTATTTGATGAAGCTCAAAGCAAGAAAATAACTGTATACCCAGTAATAAATTCTCTCTGGTCATGATGCACAATTAGTTAGGATAAATAAGACAGTACTTTACAGGACATATTCTCCTCGGTGGAAATCAGACTAGTTAATGATTCCATGACAAATGTCCAAACAGTTTACAGGCTGTGTGTAACCTGCGATGAAATTTATAGTAAACCAAATGCTGATATAAAATTTAAAGTACTCCATAATAAATTCATATCACCATTCGAAAACAGCTTTTCTAATCAGGAATTACATTAAACAACCTTATAAAAAAGCCTTGGATTACTAGAGGAATTAAAATATGTAGTGAAAAGAAAAGAAATATAGCTCTCTTGGCAAGAGCGAGTAAAAATTAAAAAATCAGTAATTCTGACAACAGACTTCAGTCTGTATGGAACGTAGTGAAACAAGAGACAGGGTAACAGGCTAGAGTAATGTAAGTTGTACTGAGAAGAAGTTGATGTTCTGATGACCTCATTTGTCACTGCATTACGCTTGGTGAAATTAACTTACTTCACTGACGAAAATATATTTCACATACATGAATTGGCCCGAGAAAATGAGTTTGCTTTAAGGGCGAGTTTCGGCTAGCTCCTATCTTGTGCCATGAATTCAAAAACAGGGCAGCACCTCTTTCTGTTTTGGACAGCATGAATAGATCATTTTGTAAACTGCACACTACTTCTTGAGGACCACTTAACACACTTCCGAGACTAATTTTCATTGTATTATTAAAGATTGTTCTCTCCCTCTCCTCTCCTCTCCCCCCTCCCCCGCTGGTTGTGCCTTCTTCATTTACCATAAGCCGACTAAAAATAATGACTATGCAACTCATTGGAGACTACTTCAACAACGGAAGTAAGTTTTGAACGTTTTCCGCCACATATTCTTGTTTCAGTTCACAGCAACTCGGGAAATGATTTCCCGTATTTAGTTGTTATATGAACAATATAAGTTTACACAAGAATCCATTAACATCCGTAAACCTATTAGAGATAGCGCATTTCTTCCCTTGCAAATGCAAATTCAATTCATTTAGACGATTTGTAAAGTCTGTTTGAAATTCTCCCTTTTCTTCTTTTTTCTTTTTCTTTAAAAAAAGAAGAGTGAATCCTTCAGTTTACTCCAAAATTCCGCAGTACCCCGTATTACTTGATTATTTCTTTATTTGTAATCTTTAAAAGTTCTTTTTTAAGGTGGGGTGGAGTGGGGATGGTTCCAGATGAATAATGCAAACATCAATACTCCACAAGCCACCTGACAGAGCAGAGGGTACATACCCAATGCACCATCAATACAAACTGCACAATATTCTTTAAAACCACCAATTTTGTCAACACAGTTTGTGAAAATACCCACACCTTTTGTTATGAGCAATGGAATTAAAGCGAGTAACACTTTATGCACAGAAAGTCATTTATTATTATGTGAATAAAATTAGCAGCTGACTAAGATCTGTACGATCAGTACTTCGTCCACACAAAGAATAATACCAACAATTTGCAAATTAAACTGTTCAGTTTCTTTTCTTTTCTTTCTTTTTTTCTTTTTTGGTAGATCCCATTAGACTTGTGTACAAAGCAGCTGTTTTAAAGTGTTCTTCGGCATAGTCTAAACCAAATGCTTTTGCCATTGTTAGCGCACTTTTTTTTTTTATGTGAGTAATGCCTGTGTGTTGCTTCATGAAGAGAAATATCAAGAAAGATTGTTTTGATTTACGGTAAGCATTTTGTACATATAGCCATTGGAGTTTTTCGTCAGAATTATTTACAAACGAGTACTTAATCTCCACCTCGTACTGGAATAATGTTTTTCAGTATTCTTTCTTTTCGCGTTGCCTCACTAGATTGCTGGTGAACAAGTGAATCAAAATATTTGGTCAGGACGTACGACATAGTGTGAGTGGAGTTGGAGGGGAAGTGCTCAGTGGAGGGGAATGCCTCACGGGCCACGCTTTGCAAGCATACTCTATGTTTGCCAAGCGTGAGGTAATAAAGATTACTACATGACTACAGCAGAAACTGAGGGATGGTATCCATACCCATTCGCAGGATATCTTTCTAATAGCGTCTTTATGGATAATAAATATTTGTTATCCAAAGTCCCTTATCCACAGTAAGAGATTGCCTGGTAAAAATGTTAAGAAACTTAAAGTTAATAAACATGGATAACTATTCATTGAAAATGATATATAATTACAATTGTACTGGTACACTATAAAGGCGAATGACACTGATGCTTGTAGTGAGCATGTTACGATGAGTTGGAACTTTAAATATTTGTTGTTTGGTTAGCATTTTGCAGTAGTGACAACATCATTCACCTAATGGGAGGAATCAGTAGTGCAACATATCAGTTTGATGAAGTGATGTGTTGCACAAGCATTTTTCGAACTGACAAATGATGATCGCCAATATGAAAAGTTTAGGATGGATGGCCGGGCGGGATATTGCCTATGACATCACGGGGACAGGAGGAAACTTGCTACATAGTTCACCTTCAAATCAATCCATCCATCCCTCCCTACACATTGGCCCTATCATAATTTTACACCTGTTTCTTTTTTCCTCATGCATGGCAACAGCTTCCGCGCAATCAAATATTCCCACGTCACAGAACTACCCTACGGTCATCACACATTAGCAAAAATTTCTTTCTGCCTTTTCACTCCCCAGAACCACTCCCTGTTATCCATAGTTCCCTTTACAACCATCAAACTTATTCAGTCTTCTGGTCCAGACAGTATACCAATTAGGTTCCTTTCAGAGTATCTTGATGCAATATCTCCATACTTAACAATCATATACTAGCACTTGCTCGATGAAAGATCCATACCCAAAAGCTGGAAAGTTGCACAGGTCGCACCAGTATTCAAGAAAGCTAGTACGAGTAATCCACTAAACTGCAGGCCCATATCATTAACGTTGATATGCAGCAGGATTTTGGAGCATATATTGTGTTCAAACATTAAGAATTACCTCAAAGACAATAGTCTATTGACACAGACACACAGTCAACACCGATTTATAAAACATTGTTCTTGTGTAACACAACTAGCTCTTTACACACACACACACACACACACACACACACACACACACACACAAAGTTTTGAGTGCTATTGACAAGGCATTTCAAATTGATTCTGTGTTTCCAAATTTCCAAAAGGCTTTTCACACTGTACCACACAAGCAGCTTCTAGTGAAATGCATGCTTATGGAATATCGCCTCAGTTATGTGAGTGGATCCATGATTTCTTGTCAGAGGGGCCACAGTTCACAGTAACTGATGGAAAGTCATTGAGTAAAACAGAAGTGATTTCTGGTGTTCCCAATGTAGTGTTATAGGCTGTCTGCTGTTCCTTATAAATGATTTTGGAGACAATCTGAGCACCCATCTTGGGTTGATTGCAGAGGATGTGTTGTTTCGTCTACTGAACTCATCAGAAGATAAAAACATATTGCAAAATGATTTAGAAAAGATACCTGAATGGTGCGAAAATTGGCAACTGACCATGAATAGTGAAACAATAAATAATGAAAAGTGTGAGGTCATCCACATGAGTGCTAAAAGGAATCCATTAAACTTCAGTTACACGATAAATCAGTGTAATCTAAAGACAGTAAATTCAACTAAATAATTAAGAATTACAATCACGAACAATTTAAACTGGAAACAGCACACAGAAAATGTTATGGGGAAGGTAAACCAAAGACTGCATTTTACTAGCAGAACACTTAGAAAATGTGACAGATCTACTAAAAAGACTGGCTACACTACACTTGTCCGTCCTCTTTTGGAGTACTGCTGTGCAGTCTGGTATCTTTAGCAGATAGGATTAATTGAGTACATCGAGAAAGTTCAAAGAAGAGCATCACTTTTGTATTATCACAAAATATGGGAGAGAACGTCACAGACATGATACAGGATTTGGGATACACACCATTAAAACAAAGGCATTTTTCATTGTGACGGAATCTTCTCACGAAATTTCTATCGCCAACTTTCTCCTACGAATGCAAAAATATTTTGTTGATGCTGGCCTACATAGGGAGAAATGATCATCATGATAAAATAAGGGATATCAGATATAGTTGTTCCTTTCTCCATGCACTGATCAAGAGTGGAATAATAGAGAATTATTGTGAAGGTGGTTCGATGAACCCCCTGCCAGGCACTTAAGAATGATTTACAGAGTATCCATGAAGACATAGGTTTCCTGAGCCTACCTCACATTTTCTTATTCAGAAAAGTATCCCCATACCTAGCTAAAACCCAGTCCCACATCCTGTTCTCTAAATGCTGCCCCTGAGCTGGGGAACGGGTCTTCCTGCACCCCCCCCCCCCCCCGCCCTCCCCCTGCCCACCATTCCATTCCATGACCATACAACGAAAATACTCTTTCCCAGATACCACCCCTCCTTTTACAATGATTACTGTACTTCAAAATTCCAGCAATGCCTCTTCCTCTCAAATCCGGTACTACAGAAACAAATCTTCATGACACAGGGATGCTAAAACAATCTCTGCTCCCTCCCCAAGATACTTTTACTGTACACTTCTAACTCCCCACACCACATCTCCCAAAGAGAGATATTTGCCCTCCAACACCTGGAAGAGCACTTCAGGTACCACCTCCATAAATGATAAAACTTACTGACATCCTACTCCTGCCTTGAAGCACCAGTACCTGTCAACACCTATCCTAACCCCACCGAACCCACTTGTCAATCCCTCATAGAACACAGACTCTGTCTTATGGACATTTTCATTTACAACATGCCCCAGAACTATCTTTCAATGTTCTACCTAGCTCAGAACCTATACAATCCCAAAACAAGGCCAGAAATTTATTCACCAAAACCCGTGTCCTACAGAAGTTTCAGTGCTATCCAACGGCCTCACTTTCACTCCCATAACCATGGACCTTGCCGATGGTGGGGAGGCTTGCGTGCCTCAGCGATACAGATGGCCGTACCGTAGGTGCAACCACAACAGAGGGGTATCTGTTGAGAGGCCAGACAAACATGTGGTTCCTGAAGAGGGGCAGCAGCCTTTACAGTAGTTGCAAGGGCAACAGTCTGGATGATTGACTGATCTGGCCTTGTAACATTAACCAAAACGGCCTTGCTGTGCTGGTACTGCGAACGGCTGAAAGCAAGGGGAAACTACAGCCGTAATTTTTCCCGAGGACATGTAGCTTTACTGTATGATTAAATGATGATGGCGTCCTCTTGGGTAAAATATTCCGGAGGTAAAATAGTCCCCCATTCGGATCTCTGGGCGGGAACTACTCAAGAGGACGTCGTTATCAGGAGAAATAACTAGTTTGGACAAGAAGAGAATAGAAGCTTTCGAAATGTGGTGCTACAGAAGAATGCTGAAGATAAGGTGGGTAGATCACGTAACTAATGAGGAGGTATTGAATAGGATTGGGGAGAAGAGAAGTTTGTGGCACAACTTGACTAGAAGAAGGGATCGGTTGGTAGGACATGTTCTGAGGCATCAAGGGATCACCAATTTAGTATTGGAGGGCAGCGTGGAGGGTAAAAATCATAGAGGGAGACCGAGACATGAATACACTAAACAGATTCAGAAGGATGTAGGTTGCAGTAGGTACTGGGAGATGAAGAAGCTTGCACAGGATAGAGTAGCATGGAGAGCTGCATCAAACCAGTCTCCGGACTGAAGACCACAACAACAACAACAACTCAAGTTCATCCTTGTCAATGACATGCTTCTCCTGATCACTACAGTGGAAACTTTTGTTTGCTACCAAGCTCTCTAACCAAAGCAATCTTAATCCCAACATTTAACCTTGTCTTCCCCAGTTCATACGCTCAACCAACTGTTTTGTTTTAGGATGCAACCCCCCCCCCCCCCCCCCCCCCCCCCTCATACCACCTATCTACTCTTTCGCCATCTTCCACAAATTCCTATCTCCACTTGGACTTGTCTTCCTTCCCCAGGTCCATTCCCAAGAACAGAAACCTCTCAGCAGAAGAAATAACAGCCATTCACTGCCTCATGACAGGCCCTGATTTAGTCATCCTCCCTGTAGATAAATGCTGCACCACTCTTGTAACGTGCCACAGTAACTACTTGACAGAAGGCTTCTGCCCACTGTTTGACTCCTTCACATACAAGGTCTGTCACAGCAATCCTATCCCAGAGGCCAACGTAACCCCCTGCTCAAATCCTTAGGCCCATCTCAGAAGCTCTCATTGGAATCCATCTCTCTCCTCACACCAATGATCCCTCATGCACCCAAATTCTGCATGCTTCCAAAAATCCTTAAACCTAACAATCTTGTACACCACTTTCTAGCTGGTTCTGCACTTCACTGAAAGAATCTCCCCTCTCATCGAGCGACACCTCCAACGACACCTCCAACCGATTGCCTGTAGCCTAGCCTCTCACATGAAAGATAGAAACCGCTTCCTTCACTGACTGTCAAACATTCCCACGCCACCTGAGCCCATTGATGCCACTTTCCTATACACAGAGGGTTGTGACTGAAACATAAAAGAATCCTGTTTTTAGTCTAAGTACATTGAAGAGCCAAAGAAACTGGTACACCTGCCTAATATTGTGTAGGGCGGACGCAAGCACATAGAAGTGCAGCAACATGACGTCGCATGGACTTGACTAATGTCTGAAGTAGTGCTGGAGGGAATTGACACCATGAATCCTGCATGGCTGTCCATAACTCTGTAAGACCATGAGGGAGTAAAGATCTCTTCTCAACAGCATGTTGCAATACATTTCAGATATGGTCAATAATGTTCATGTTTGGGGAGTTTGGTGGCCAGTGGAGGAGGTGTTTACACTAAGAGGAATGTTTCTGGAGCCACTCTGTAGCAATTCTGGATATGTGGGGTGAAGCATTGTCCTACCGAAATTGCACAAGTCCCTCGGAACGCACAATGGACATGAATGAATGCAGGTGATCAGACATGATGCTTACATGTGTGTCAGCTGTCAGTGTAGTATCTAGACATATCAAGGGTCCCATATCACTCTAACTACACCTGCCCCGCACCATTACAGAGCCTCCACCAGCTTGAGCAGTACCCTGGTGACATGCAGGGTCCAATGATTCATGATGATGTTTTCATACCCATACGCATCCATCCGCTCGAAACAATTTGAAACGAAATTCGTCTGACCAGGCAACATGTTTCCAGTCAGCAACACTCCAAAGTCAGTGCTGAAGGGCCCAGGTGAGGCATAAAGCTTTGTGTTGTGCAGCCATCAAGGGTACACAGGTGGGTCTTTGGCCCCGAAAGCCCACTGAATGGTTTGCACACTGACATTTGTTGATGGCCCAACATTGAAATCTGCAGCAATTTGCAGAACGGTTGCACTTCTGTCACAGTGAAGAACCCTCTTCAGTTCTTGTTGGTCCCATTCAAGCAGGATCTTTTTCCAGCAGCAGCGATGTTGGAGATTTTATGTTTTACCGGATTCCTGATATTCACGGTACACTCGTGAAATGGTCTTACGGGAAAATCCCACTTCATCGCTCCCTCAGAGATGCTGTGCCTCATCACTCATGCACTGACTATAACATCATGTTCAAACTCACTTAAATCTTGATAACCTGCCATTCTAGCAGCAGTAATTGATCTAACAACTGTGCCAGACACTTTTTGTCTTATATAGGTGTTGCTGACCACAGCACCGTACTCTGCCTGTTTACGTATCTCTGTATTTGAATATGCATGCCTATATCAGTTTCTTTGGCGCTTGAGTGTATACTCCATTGCAATGATTTAGTTAGTTACTTTTTCTTCAAGTTACTTCAAATAAATTTATGCTGATATAGATAACAATATACATTTATCCCATGAATGTATGCAATATGCTGTCTGTGTGGATATCATTGTTACACTCAAAGTAACAACTTCTCTTTGATCTGTACATTATTTTTCAAATATATATTGTTCCTTTGCAATTATCATTGTTGCCTTTTCTACAAGGCCCCTTCAACATCTGTGTGGTATTGGAAACTCCATACTGCATTTGTTGTGGGTAAAGGAATCTGCTGGCAAACTGCAACTGCTCCACGCTAAATAAGGAATACCTCAAACAAATAACAATACAACACAAACAAATTATATATGAATGCTACAATTACTCACTTATATACGACAAAGAGGGTACAGAAAACTTTGTTCCTCTGATTCTGGAGGGAAAAGTCCAGAATTTAATTATGTAAAAACTCTGTACCCTCGAACATGCCACCCCATTAAATTAGGGTTGGGAAAAACTGACCGGTTAAATCCAGTATTGATATTTTAGTTCTGAATATCTGGTATTTTTGGGTATTTCTCTGACCTCACTTATAAGGGGTCTTTTTTTTCATTTTTGCTAATAAACGGGCAAAAATACCAGCCTATCAATTTGCCATAGCACAGTTGCTGAAATTTTTTGGTTTTAAATAAAACTTTTTTTTGAAAATGAGTTATGTTTATTTGTAAAATTTCCATTGCTTTGAAAAGTTTGATTATTAAAGAAATTGGGAAAAGCAATCAGCACTATTTTAATAACTGCTACAGTTAGAAACCAGCAACAAATAAATGACATAAGAACTGGTATAGCATTGCAGAGCTGATGTACCTGCTGACATGTGGCAAGGCCTATTAAATGGTATACATGTATGTGCAGTGTGGTCTATGGCGTAGTTCTTCCACTTTCATTCTCGGACTTCACTTGTATTGCAGGATGGTCCATCCTTAGTTTGGAAGTATTTCATAAAGCACAGAAGCAGTGAAGTACAATACTTCCTTTGCTTTAAAAGATTAAAAAGTGGAGTATGCACAAACTTGCATCATCATATAAGGAGAAAACATCCACTATGGAGAAAACGTCCACAATGTTCCTTGGAAGAGAACATATATTTTACTGCTATATCTGTAATTCTTTTGAAATGCTATGAACTTGAGATAACAACTGATCCTTTAATTTTGTGGTTGCTTCATGGTGGAAAACTGATACCCTCTAAGAGTGATGATGCAGAGAAGTCATCAACTTTAAGACATCTCAGTTTTGCTGTCATTGTGCCCATCTCCTTCATTTCTGCAATCTTTGCTGGAGACAATTAGACCAGCATCAACCACCTATTCATTGTGATCTCCTACCCCTTCCCTCAGCCTTTGTTTGAAGTCCACATTTGTTACTGGAAGCAACAGCAACAAAAAAACTGAAAATCAGTTATTTCAGAAACCGGTTATTTTGAGCAGTTTTAACACTCAGGTTAAAATGGATATAAAAAGATCCGGTGTAACAGAAAACTGTCTGTTTCAGCAATAATCATCATCCCTATTGTAAATGAATAAGTGTGCTACCGTTTCTTAATTAATCTAATTCAAATACTATAATATGAAAATTATTTTCTATATTCATACATATGTACATAATTTATATTTTTATTTCTTCTTCACTAATTAATTATCCTTCTAGTTAATGATTTGCTTCTTATACACACACTGGATGTCCCTCCTGAGAGTCGTCAGGCACATTTTCTCTGATGTTCTGACAGATATTTGCAATTTTGTTTATGCAATGTGTAGCCAGAGACACCTCAAACAAATACTGCTTATTGTGTCTTTTGTGTGATGCCCAGCACTGACAGAAAGCATCATTTCTGTCACAAACAAAATTTTTAAGGTAGCCGTGTGTCACCCATTCATGGCCAATGTGGAGCCGACAAAGAACCACAGAGTCCCTGCGAGAGGCCCGCGGGGAGGTCTCCCACACGTTTGTAGTCTCCCTAATGGCACGCAGTTTGCCGTGCGTACTGAGGTTATGCCATTCCGTCTCCCGAAGCCGCAAAATCTTGACACGTAGTACTGAACGCAGATCAGTTGCAGAGAAGCCGGTCTCCATAAGCAATTTCCGCATAGCCTGTTCGGCCAGCCTGTCGGCAAGTTTGTTGCCTGGGATTCCGATGTGTCCTGAGGTCCAGACAAACACCACTGAATTACTGGACGGTTCCAGGGCATAGATGGACTCCTGGATGGTTGCTACCAAAGGATGACAAGTGTAGCACTGGTCGATAGCTTGTAGGCTGCTCAAGGAGTCAGTACACAGAAGAAACGACTCCCAGGGCATTAACGCATGTGCTCAAGAGCACGAGATATAGCCACCAGCTTGGCAGTGAAAACACTGCAGTCATCGGGCAAGGGATGCTGTTCAATATGTCCTCCACGGACATATGCGAAGCCGACGCGATCATCAGCCATCGAGCCATCGGTGTAAACCACTTCACGGCCTTGGTACATGTCAAGAACCAAGAGGAAGTGGCAGCAGAGAGTAGCAGGGTTATCCGAGTCCTTAGGGCCATGTGAAAAGTCCAAGTGAAGCCGCGGCCTAGGTGTACACCATGGAGGTGTACGTGAATGGACCTCAAGTATAGATGGTAAAGGCAAGGACTCCAGTCTGGAAAGAAGGGATCGGACACAAACTGCAATTGGAAGCCCTGACCTGGGCCACTGATGCAGTAAATGAACTGCTGTGGGTGGGAAAAGGAAACGGTAATTCAGATGCTCAGAACTATGAATGTGTGCAACGTGACTGGTCAGCAGTTGTGCACACTTTACCTGCAATGGAGGGACTCCAGCCTCCACCAGGATGCTGGTCACCAGACTTGTCCTAAAAGCTCCTGTCGCTACGCAAATGCCACAGTGGTGCACTGGGTCGAGTAAATGCAACGTAGAGGGTGCCGCCGAACCATAAACCAGACTCCCATAGTCAAGGCGGGATTGAACAAGTGGTCTGTAGAGCTGCAGCAGAGTAGAGCAATCTGCACCCCAGTTGGTGGTGCTCAGGCAGTGGAGGGCATTGAGGTGCTGCCAGCACTTCTGCTTAAGCTGACAAAGGTGAGGAAGCCAAGTCAATCGGGTGTCAAAACCCAGTGCTAAGAATCGATATGTCTCCACTACAGTGAGTGGATCATCATTAAGGTAAAGTTCTGGTTCCGGATGAACACTACGATTCTGACAAAAGTATATAACACACAACTTTGCAGCCAAAAACTAGAAACCATGGGCTAGAGCCCACGACTGCACTTTGTGGATGGCTCCCTGTAGGCACCGCTCAGCAACACCAGTACTGGTGGAGCAGTACAATATGCAGAAGTCCTCTGCATACAGAGAAGGTGAGATGTACGGTCCTACAGTTGCTGCTAGACCATTAATGGCCACTAAAAATAAAGATACACTCAATACAGAGCCCTGCGGGACCCCATTCTCCTGGATATGGGGGAACTATGGAAGGCAACAACTTTGACATGGAAAGTACGAAGAGTCAGGGAATTTTGGATAAAAATTGGGAGCGGGCCTCTGAGACCCCACTCTTATAATGCGGCAAAGATATGTTGTTGCCAGGTCAGATCATATGCTTTTCATATATTAAAAAAGATAGCAACCAGGTGTTGGCACCTGGAAAAAGCTGTTCAGATGGCAGACTTAAGGGACACAATATTATCAGTGGTAGAGCAACCCTGGCGGAAGCTGCCCTGACGTGGAGCCAGTATGCTACGTGACGCAGGAGGTGGCTACACTGGTAGCAGGGGCTGTCTGGCAGGTACTGTGCAGTTTTTTTAGGTTGGAGGGTTTTGGGAAAACACAAGAAGGGTTTCAGTCACAAAGGGTGCAGGATGAACACAGGAAGAATGTAGATACAGCAACCATTGATATAACAGTTGTAAATTATCGTAGCTGTGTTGGGAAAGTACCAGAGCTCCAAGAGCTAATAGAAAGCAGTGATGCTCAAATTGTTAAAGGCATTGAAAACTGTCTGAAGCCGGAAATAAGCTCAGCCGAAATTTTTGCGAAGAACCTAACGGTGTTCTGAAAGGATAGGCTAAACACGGTTGGCGGTGGCGTGTTTGTTGCTGTTAGAAGTAGTTTAACTTGTCGTGAAATTGAAATAGATACTTCCTGTGAGTTAGCATGGGCACAGGTCATTGTTGGCAACTGGAATAAAATAATAATAGGATCCTTTTACCAACCTCCCAATTCAGATGATACAGTTGCTTAAAGGTTCAAAGAAAACTAGAGTTTGATTTCAAACACGTACCTGACTCATATGACAATAGTTGGTGGTGACTTTAATTTACCCTTCATATGTTGGCGAAAATACATGTTTAATTCTGGAGGTATATATAAAATATCATCCGAAATCATGCTAAACGCATTTTCTGAAAATTATTTTGAGCAGTAAGTTCATGAGCCCACGCAAGTAGTAAACGGTTGTGAAAACACGCTTGACCTCTTTGCAGCAAATAATCCCGAGTTAATAATGAGCATCAAAATGGATACAGGGTTACCATAGCGAAACTGAATACTGTAATCTCCAAATCTTCCAAAAATAAACAAAAAGTAAACCTATTCACAAAAGCAGATAAAAATTCACTTGACACCTTCCTGAGAGAGAATCTCTACTCATTCCAGATTAATAAGTGTAGACCAGATTTGGCTTGAATTCAAAGAAAAAGTATCTGCAGCAATTGAGATATTTATACCAAATAAATTAACAAACAATAGAGCTGATCCTCCTTGGTACACAAAACAGGTTAGAACAGTGCTGCAGAAACAAAGATGCCAAATTTAAACAGGCGCAAAATCCCCAAGATTTGCGATCTTTTACAGAAGCTTGAGTTTTAGCGCAGACTTCAATGTGAGATGCATATAACAGTTTCCACAATGAAATTTTGTCTCGAAACCTGGCAGAAAATCCAAAGAAAATCTGCTCGTATGTGAAGTATGTTAGCGGCAAGAAACAATCAATGCCTTCTTTACGCGATAGCAATGGAGATACTATTGAAGACAGTACTGCCAAAGCAGAGTTACTACACACAGCCTTCTGAAATGCCTTCACAAAAGAAGACGAAGTAAATATTCCAGAATTCGAATCAAGGACAGCTGCCAACATAAGTAATGTAGACGTTAATATACTCGGAGTAGTGAAGCAACTTAAATTACTTAATAAAAGCAAGTCTTCTGGTCCACACTGTATACCAATTAGGTTCCTTTTGGAGTACAGTGATGCATTACCTCCATACTTAACAATCATATACAACCGTTTGCTCGACAAAAGAACCATACCCAAAGACTGGAAAGTAGCACAGGTCACACCAATATTCAAGAAAGGTAGTAGGAGTAGTCCACTAAATTACATTAATGTTGATATGCAGCACGATTTTGGAACATATATTGTGTTCAAACATTATGAATTATCTTGAAGAAAACTGTCTATTGACATACAGTCAACATGGGTTTAGAAAACATCGTTCCTGTGAAACACAACTAGCTGTTTATTCACATGAAGTGTTGAGTGCTACTGACAAGGGATTTCAGACCAATTCCGTATTTTTGGATTTTGGAAGGCTTTTGACACTCTACCACACAAGCAGCTTGTAGGGAAATTGAGTGCTTATGGAACATAGTCTCAGTTATGTGACTGGGTTTGTGATTTCCTGTCGGAGAGGTCACGGTTTGTAGTAATTGACGGAAAGGCATCGAGTAAAACAGAAATGATTTCTGGCATTTCCCAAGGTAGTGTTATAGGCACTTTCCTCTTCCTTATCTATATAAACGATTTGGGAGACAATCTGAGCAGCCATCTTAGGTTGTTTGCAGATGATGCTGTCGTTTATCGACTAATAAAGTCATCAGAAGATCAAAACAAATTGTAACATGATTTCTAAAGATATCTGAATGGTGCGAAAATTGGCAGTTAACCCTAAATGACGAAAAGTGTGAAACCATCCCCACGAGTGCTAAAAGGAATTCGTTAAACTTCAGTTACATGATAAATCAGTCTAATCTAAAAGCCATAAATTCAACTAAATGCCTAGGAATTACAATTACGAACAACTTAAATTGGAAGGAACACACAGAAAACATTGTGGGGAAGGCTAACCAAAGGCTGCGTTTTATTGGCAAGACACTTAGAAAATGTAACAGATCTACTAAGGAGACTGCCTACACTAAGCTTGTCCATCTGCTTTTAGAATACTGCTGCGCGGTGTGGGGCCCTTACCAGATAGAATTGATGGAGTACATCGAAAAAGTTCAAAGAAGGGCAGCACATTTTGTATTATCGGGAAATTTGGGAGAGAGTGTCACAGAAATGATAAAGGATTTGGGCTGGACATCATTAAAAGAAAGGTGTTTTTCGTTGTGACGGAATCTTCTCACGAATTTCCAATCACCAACTTTCTCCTCCCAATGTGAAAATATTTTGTTGACACTGACCTACATAGGGAGAAATGATCACCACGATAAAATAAGGGAAATCAGAGCTCGTATGGAAATATATATGTGTTCCTTCTTTCTGTGCGCTATACGAGATTGGAATAATAGAGAATTGTGAAGGTGGTTCGATGAACCCTCTGCCAGGCACTTAAATGTGATTTGCAGAGTATCCATGTATATTGGTTGGTTGATTGGGGTTGAAGGGACCAAACAGCAAGGTCATCATCAGTCCCTTGTTTCAAATGTGGTCCATTCAGACAGTTTGACATCTCAGAAAAGTCAGAACGATAAAACGGAAAAGGCTAAAAAATGTAAAAGTGCAGTTGTGTCGTCAATGGTAAAAACAAAATGTGGGAAGTCAGCAAGAGAGCAACCCCAAGGCTATTCTAGAGGCAGGAAATATCCCACCTCTGAAGCAGTAGAGGCAAGACCACCTGCTATTTAAAAGCGTTCAACCGCTAGAATGTAGAAGTGCGTATGGGAAAAGGAGACTAACCAATTCTAAAAAGTGATAAAAACAGAGTAAAAGGAAAACAAAAGAGGATCTTGGCCACGGAGGGGAGTAGGGAATCTCCCGACACAGCTTACAATGGGAGACACCCCAACCTTCACCGTGTTGCCCCAACACCAGAGTGAGATTAAAGACCTTAAAACTGAGAATAAAAACCACTTTCACATAGGAAACTGAGAACCAGTTCGACCATCCGGGAATCGTCAGCCAACATTAAAGGTAAAGTGCAGGGAAGTCTGTACTTAGTACGCAGAGCCAAAAGAAGGGGGGCATTCCACCAAAATGTGGGCTACTGACTGGAAGGCTCCACAACCACAAAGTGGGGGTGGCTCATTGCGCAAAAGAAAACCATGGGTCAGCCTGGTATGGCCAATGCGGGGACGACACAGTGTGGTCGAGTCCTTTCGGGAGAGGCGGAAGGAAGAACGCCATGGGACTGGTGTCACCTTAATTTCACGAAGTTTATTAAACAGGGAGGTAGCCTCCCAAGAGATGGCCTATGATTGTGCGAAGTGGGATTTGATGTGAAGCTGTAAATCCACTGCAGGAGGGGTTACACAGAAAGGGGGGGTAAGAGACTGCTCCCTCACCCAAACGATCAGCAAGCTCATTACCTGGGATACCCACATGGCCAGGGACCTAAAGGAAGCCAATGGAACAAGCAGCATGGTGAAGATCAGCGAGATGGTTATGGATGGCCGAGACCAAGGGATGGCGAGTAAAACACCAGTCAAAGGTCAGAAGGCCCCTCATTGAGTCCATACAAAACAAAACGCAGTTGACTTGCGACTGTTGAATAAAGGTATGAGCCTGGGAAATTGCCATTAATTCCGCAGTAAACACCCCACATGTAGGAGGCAAGAGATGATTTTCCGTGCCAACAGAGGACGCGAAGTTATATCCCATATGATCAGTAGATTTAGAGCCATCAGTATAAAAAACAACAACATCCCGAAACTCCCATAAAATCTGACGAAAAAAACAAATGGAACACCATCGGGGGAATGGAATCTTTCGGACCTCGGCAGAGATCCATCAGAATTCGGGGCCGAGGGGAAAAAAAAGAGGGGGGGGGGGGGGGGGGGGGAGTGGGTGTTGGGGAGGGAGCATCGGTGACAGGACAAAGAAGGAAGCTGAAAATCACAGCGAAGAGACGCAAGGCGGAGCCCAACCGGTAAAGCCACCTGAGGGCGGGAAACAGGTGGGTGACGTCCATGGTATGGGAACAGGATAGAATAGGAAGGATGAGTGGGGGAGGAATGGACAGCGATTGCATAGGACACCAGAAGCTGGGACTGCCAAACAGAAAGGGGGGGGGGGGGGGGGGGATCCCAGCTTCAAACAGGAGACTATCAACAGGGCTAGAGGGTAAGGCACCGGTGGCCAAACTAATACCACAATGGTGGACCGGATCCAGCAGGTGCAGTGTGGAAGGAGCAGCCGAACCATAAACTTGACAACCATAGTCCAAGCAAGGCAGCACTAAAGCCCGATAAAGGCGGAGAAGGATGGAGTGGTCTGCACCCCAAGAGGTGCGGGCAAGGAAGCTGGTTGGTTTGGAGGGAGTAAAGGGACCAGACTGCTATGGTCATCGGTCCCTTGTTCCAAATACAAAGAACACCCACAGAGAATAACAAAGAGGAACAGAAGAGATCACAGACGATACAGGACAAGAGAAACTGAGACAAGGACAAGACAAAACGAACTAAAACCACACAGAGTGTGACGGTGGTTGGCCGACCATATAAATAAATAAGGAAAAGCCAACCACTGAGAAACACATTAAAAAAAATCAGTGTAAAATCATGGGCCAAAGGCCAGAATCAACACAAAACGATAAAATAAAACAGAAACACTCGGAGTAAATGATAAAATCCCCCTGCCCGAATAAAACGTAAAACTAAGTCAGCCATAGTGGAGTCGTCTGTTAAAAGGGCAGGGAGCGTAGCAGGCAGCGCAAATGTCTGCCTGACCACAGCTAAAAGGGGGCAGGCCAGCAAAATGTGGGCCACTGTCAAAGCTGCCCCACAGCGACATAGAGGAGGGTCCTCCCGGCGCAGTAAATAACCGTGTGTCAGCCGGGAGTGGCCAATGCGGAGCCGGCAAAGAACTACTGAGTCCCTGCGAGGGGCCCGCAGGGACAACCGCCACACAGCCGTCGTCTCCTTGACAGCACGGAGTTTATTGCGCATTGGCAGTTCGCGCCATTCATCGTCCCATAGCGCCAAGATTTTGCGGCGGAAGACTGCCCGCAAATCAGGCTCTGGGAGGCCAACGTCCAGAGATGGCTTACTGGTGGCCTCTTTCGCCAGGCGGTCAACATGTTCGTTACCCGGGATACCGACATGACCGGGGGTCCACACAAAGACCACAGAGCGGCCGCAACAGGCGAGAGTATGCAGAGACTCGTGGATAGCCATCACCAAACGAGAACGACGGAAACACTGGTCGAGAGCTCGTAAACCGCTCAGGGAATCGCTACAGATAACGAAGGACTCACCTGAGCAGGAGCGGATATACTCTAGGGCACGAAAGATGGCGACCAGTTCAGCAGTGTAAACGCTGCAGCCATCCGGCAAGGAACGTTGTTCGGAAAGGTCCCCTAGAGTGAGCGCATATCCGACACGACCAGCAACCATCGAACCGTCAGTGTAAACAACACCAGAGCCCTGATACGTGGCCAGGATGGAATAAAAGCGGCGGCGGAAGGCCTCTGGAGGGACTGAGTCCTTAGGGCCCTGTGCCAAGTCGAGCCGAAGGCTAGGGCGACGAACACACCATGGGGGTGTATGCAAAGTAGCCCAGAAAGGAGGTGGAACAGTGAAACCCTGGAGCCCAGAGAGAAGCTCTTTGACGCGGACCGCTATTGTACAACCAGACCGGGGCCGACGTTCTGGCATACGGACGACCGACCGCGGGAACAGGAGGCGATAGTTTGGATGCCCGGGCGAGCTTAGAACATGGGCAGCATAAGTGGCCAGCAAACGTTGGCGTCAGAACCGCAGTGGAGGTACACCTGCCTCCACTAGTACGCTGTCCACAGGGCTGGTGCGGAAAGCACCAGTGGCAAGGCGTATCCCGCTGTGGAGAATCGGGTCCAGCACCCGTAACGCAGATGGGGATGCTGAGCCATAAGCCAGGCTCCCATAATCCAGACGGGACTGGATTAACGCCTGGTAGAGCCGCAACAGTGTAGAGCGGTCGGCGCCCCAGCGGGTATTGCTCAAGCATCTCAGAGCGTTTAGATGCCGCCAACACGTCTGTTTCAGCTGCCGGATATGAGGCAGCCAAGTCAACCGGGCATCGAAAACCACCCCCAAAAACCTGTGGGTCTCCACCACAGCAAGGAGTTCGTCGGCAAGATAAAGCCGCGGCTCAGGATGGACTGTTCGGCGCCGGCAGAAATGCATAACGCAGGTCTTGGCTGCCGAAAACTGAAATCCATGCGCTACAGCCCAAGACTGTGCCTTACGGATAGCGCCCTGTAGCTGACGTTCAACAGCTGCAATGCCAGTAGAGCTGTAATAAAGGCAGAAGTCGTCAGCATACAGGGAAGCGGAGACAGAATTTCCCACGGCTGCAGCAAGCCCGTTAATGGCTATTAAAAACAGACACACACTTAAAACAGAGCCCTGTGGCACACCGTTCTCCTGGACGTCGGAGGAACTATACGAGGCCGCGACTTGCACGCGGAAGGTACGACACGACAGAAAATTGCGGATAAAAATCGGCAGAGGACCCTGAAGACCCCATCCATGGAGCGTAGAAAGAATGTGATGACGCCACGTCGTATCGTACGCCTTCCGCATGTCGAAAAAGACAGCGACCAGGTGCTGACGGCGGGAAAAGGCAGTACGGATGGCCGACTCCAGGCTCACCAGATTGTCGGCGGCGGAGCGGCCTTTACGGAACCCACCCTGAGATGGAGCCAGAAGGCCCCGAGACTCCAGTACCCAATGCAAGCGCCGGCTCACCATCCGTTCAAGCAACTTGCAAAGAACGTTGGTGAGGCTAATGGGACGGTAGCTGTCCACCTCCAGAGGGTTCTTTCCAGGTTTCAAAACGGGGATGACAATGCCTGCCCGCCATTGCGACGGAAACTCCCCCTCGACCCAAAGACGGTTGTAAAGATCGAGAAGGCGCCGCTGGCAGTCCACTGAAAGGTGTTTCAGCATCTGACAGTGGATGCCATCTGGCCCAGGAGCGGTATCAGGGCAAGCAGCGAGGGCACTGCGAAATTCCCACTCACTAAATGGAGCATTGTAAGATTCTGGGTGGTTGGTGCGAAACGAAAGGCTCCGACGTTCCATCCGCTCTTTAATGGAGCGGAAGGCCTGGGGGTAATTCGCAGAAGCGGAACTCATAGCAAAATGCTCTGCTAAGCGATTGGCAATGACGTCGGAGGCAGTACAAACTGCTCCATTCAGTGAGAGCGCAGGGACGCTGGCAGGTGGCCGATAGCCGTAGACGCGTCGAATCTTGCCCCAGACCTGCGAGGGAGTGACATGGAGGCCAATGGTGGACACATACCGCTCCCAGCACTCCTTCTTGCCTTGGCGGATAAGGAGGCGGGCCCGCGCACGCAGCCGTTTGAAGGCGATAAGGTGGTCGAGGGAGGGGTGTCGCTTGTGACGCTGGAGCGCCCGCCGGCGATCTTTACTCGCTTCAGCGATCTCAGGCGACCACCAAGGCACAGCCTTCCGCCGAGGGGACCCACAGGAATGGGGAATGGCAGATTCGGCGGCAGTAACGATGCCGGTGGTGACCGATTGAACCACCGCATCAATGTCATCGGTAGAGAGAGGCTCAAAAGCGGCAGTGGAGGAGAACAAGTCCCAGTCAGCCTTATTCATAGCCCATCTGCTAGGGCGCCCAGAAGAGTGGCGCTGTGGTAGTGACAAAAAGATCGGAAAATGGTCACTACCACACAGGTCGTCATGCACACTCCATTGGACAGACGGTAAGAGGCTATGGCTACAGATTGAAAGGTCAATGGCGGAGTAGGTGCCATGCGCCACACTGAAGTGTGTGAAGGCACCATCATTTAACAGCGAGAGATCGAGCTGCGACAATAAATGCTCAACGATGGCGCCTCGACCTGTTGCCACTGACCCACCCCACAGAGGGTTATGAGCGTTGAAGTCGCCCAATAGCAAGAAAGGTGGCGGCAATTGGGCGACCAGTGCAGCCAGGACATGCTGCGAGACATCACCATCCGGTGGAATGTAAAGACTGCAGACGGTAACAGCCTGTGGTGTCCACACGCGTACAGCGACAGCCTCTAAAGGCGTCTGGAGAGGGACAGACTCGCTGTGCAGAGTGTGAAGGACATATATGCAGACGCCACCAGACACCCTTTCATAAGCTGCTCAGTTCTTGTAATAACCCCGATAGCCACGGAGGGCGGGGGTTCGCATCGCTGGAAACCAAGTTTCCTGGAGAGCAATGCAGAAGAAAGGGCGAAGGCTGAGAAGTTGGTGGAGCTCAGCTAAATGGTGGAAAAAACCGCCGCAGTTCCACTGGAGGATGGTATTGTCCATGGCTGAGAAAGGCGTGAAAGGACTGGGAAGGCAATTTACGCCGCTTGTTCACTCACTGCCACCGATTCAGTACCCGGACGAGAGGCATCCATGGCGTCTGAGGGACCAGCGAGATCAAGGTCCTCAGCGGACGCTAGAATCTCGACTTCATCCTCAGACGCAGAGCGCGAAAGGTGCGGTGGGGTTGGTGCCACCGCAAGTTCTTTAGCCTTAGAGGTCTTTCTCTTGGACTTCTCTCGCTGAACCTTGGGTTTCACCGGCTGGGAAGGCTTCACCGATTCAGTCTCCGGGACAGAGGAGGATCGTGAAGCCCTACGCCCGGCTGCTGGTGAGGACTTATGCCACTGGTGGCCGTCATCCTTCCCGCTGGGGGAACCCTGGGAAGGGAGGGTCCCAAGGGAACTCTTACGGGCGAGAGTAGCCGAAGAAGTTAGGCGCTTCTCCGGCTGAGAAGCGGGGACGGACGTCCCCGACGGGTGGGAGGAGGTTGCTCCTGAGGTAGGTGGTGCAGGAGCAACCAGTTGGGGAGAGCCCCCCACGGGCAAGGGGGCAGAAGGAGTCGTACTGCTTATCGAGCTGGCTGGAAGTCTCGAAACTGATGGAGCTAGCACAGTTGTTGTAGCAGCTGCATACGAAGATGTCATTCTCACAGGATGGAGTCTGTCATATTTCCGTTTGGCCTCAGTATAGGTCAGCCGGTCCAGGGTCTTATATTCCATGATTTTGCGCTCTTTCTGAAAGACTTTGCAGTCAGGCGAGCAAGGTGAATGGTGCTCCCCGCAGTTGACGCAGATGGGAGGCGGGGCACATGGAGTATCGGGATGAGACGGGCGTCCGCAATCTCGACATGTGAGGCTGGAAGTGCAGCGGGAAGACAGATGGCCGAACTTCCAGCACTTGAAGCACCGCATCGGGGGAGGGATATAGGGCTTGACGTCACATCGGTAGACCATCACCTTGACCTTTTCCGGTAACGTATCACCCTCGAAGGCCAAGATGAAGGCACCGGTAGCAACCTGATTGTCCTTCGGACCCCGATGAACGCGCCGGATGAAATGAACACCTCTACGTTCTAAGTTGGCGCGCAGCTCGTCATCAGACTGCAAAAGGAGATCCCTATGGAAAATAACACCCTGGACCATATTAAACTCTTATGTGGTGTAATAGAAACGTTAACATCCCCCAACTTGTCACAAGCAAGTAACCTGCGGGACTGGGCGGAGGATGCCGTTTGTATCAGTACTGACCCAGAGCGCATTTTAGACAAGCCCTCCACCTCCCCAAACTTGTCCTCTAAATGCTCGACGAAGAACTGAGGCTTTGTGGAGAGAAAAGACTCCCCATCAGCTCGCGTGCAAACTAAGAATCGGGGCGAATAACTGTTAACTCCATCCTGCGACTTACGCTCTTCCCACGGCGTGGCCAGGGAAGGGAACGTTTTCGGATCGTACTTCTGAGCATTAAATTGAGCCCGAGAACGCTTAGAGACTGCTGGCGGCTGGCCGCCAGCGAGAGATGATGTACCACGCTTCATTGCGGGTCATCCGCCCTGATGCCACCTACGCCGACCAAGGGCCCTCCCCACGGGCGCCACCCAGCCACAGCAATAGCCACCTGGCAGGATGGCCATTGCCGGGAGTCCTGATGCCCCAGGGAGATGGGCATCTACTCCTTGGCATACGTGGGGAGTGAACGGCGCAGGCATCAGTAGAGCGATCCCTGTGTTGTCAGGGGGCTACAACCAAGAGGGTACATGGCGGCCCCACCACAACGGACTGGCTACCGTGCTGGATGTTAGGTGACATGTGGTCCATGGGCGTCGTCAGTGCAGAAAATGGCCCTGCACAGTGCTTGGCAGAAAGTGCACGCAGGGGCGCATCGATGCCCAAGAGATGGAGAGCGGGCAAGACTGCAATGCAACGACGAATAAGATGGCGAAAGTTCTCAACACAACACGGACACAATGCACCAAGTAAGGCGCCCTTCCCCAATCGGCTCGCTCTTCGGAAAAATTTTGAGATATGGAGGTCAAACCCGACAGGGGACCATCACATAAGGCCGAAACGTTTGAGACTCCTTTTAGTCGCCTCTTACGACAGGCAGGAATACCGCGGGCCTATTCTTACCCCCGAACCCGCAGGGGGGCGGGCAAGGAAGCAAAGGACATCGAGTTTACGGAAACATCCTACCTTCAGAAGTCTGGTATGAGGCAGCCAAGTGAACTTGTTGTCGAAAAGAAGACCCAGGAAACGAAACTGTGGGACCACAGGTAATCGTTGTGCATCGAGATAGAGCTCCGGATCGGGGTGGATCGTAGTACGGCGACCAAAGTAGCAACCCATGGTTTTAAAGGAGAGAATTGAAACCCGTGTAATAGGGTCCATGCAGAGGCACACTGTATAGCTCCCTGAAGCTGCCACTCTGCAGAGGCCATAGAAGAGGAACTAACCCAAATGCAGAAAACATCCAAATACGGAGCAGGAGCGACCAAAGGACCCACAGAGGCCACAAGTCCATTGATAGCAATGAGGAAAATAAGTACACTCAATACCGAACCCTGTGGGATGCCACTCTCCTGGGTCCATGGAGAACTAAAAACAGTACCAACCTGAACCCTGAATGACCGATTGAACAGGAACTGGCGGATAAAAATCGGGAGTGGGCCCCGAAGACCCCACTGATGAAGTGTAAGTAAGATGTGATGGCGCCAAGCCGTCATAGGCCCTGCAAAGATAAAAAATACTGCAACCAAATGGCAGCACTGGGAAAAAGCCTGCCAAACTGCGGATTCGAAGCTAAGTAAATGATCGATTGGAGATCGTCCCTCTTGGAAGCCACACTGGTAAGGGGACAATAGATCCCGAGATTTGAGGACCCAATTAAGCCGATGGGCTACCATCTGTTCAAGTAACTTGCAAACAACATTTGTCAGACTAATTGGGCAACAACTTTCAACAAACAGGGGGTTCTTACCAGGCTTAAAGACAGGAACGACGATGCTATCCCTCCACTGAGAAGGGAAGTCACCCTGGAGCCAAACACGGTTAAACTCTTGGAGAAGATGTTGCCATTGTGGAGCACTGAGATGTTGAAGCAGTTGGTTATGAATGGAGTCTGGGCCAGGGGCCGTATCATGAGAAAGAAGAAAGTGTGGAAAGAAATTCCCATTCAGTAAAAGGTTCGTTGTAAGATTCTGACTGACAAGGGGTAAAACGTAAGGCGTAAGCTTTGCCCTGCTGTTTCTGGTGAAGGAAAGCAGCCGGATAGGAGGCTGATGCTGTTGCAAAATGGGTCACAAGATGTTCTGCAAGAATCAACGGGTCCGTGCAAAGGACATCCGGGAGGTGAAGGCCTGGGAGGGTGGACTGCCGATGGCAACCTTGGAGAGAGCGAAGTGTAGCCCATACCTGTGACATAGGGACAGTAGAACCGAGGGAAGAAACAAAGCGTTCCCAACACATCCGTTTGCTCTGTTTGATTAAGTAATGGGCTTTAGCGCGAAGGCGTTTAAAGGTAATAAGGTTGGCAACAGATGGGTGCCTCTTAAGGTGTTGCAAAGCTCGACGGCAATCACAGATGGCAATGGAAATGGCTGTACTCCACCACGAGACTTGCCGGCGGCGAAATGGTCCAGATGAACGTGGTACAGCAAGGCTAGCAGCGCGAACAATTGCGTCAGACACTTCACGTAGGACGTCATCAATACAACCGGACAAAGAGGGAGAAAACACAACCTGTGCAGTATATAGAGGCCAATAGGCGCATTGGAAAGACCAACGAGGTAACCTGTCCATCGGGGAGTGGGAAGGGAGCCAGAGAATCAACGGGAAATGGTCACTATCATAAAGGTCGTCGTGTGGTAACCAGTGTAATGAAGGGACAAGGGAGGGAAAAGAAAGAGAAAGATCAAGGCAGAAAAGGTACCATGACCAGCACTAAAAAGAGTAGGGGAGCCATCATTAAGAAGGCACAAGTAGTGGTCTGCAAGAAGCTGGTGTATGAGAAGACCTCGTCTAGATGGAAATGCACTGCCCCACAAGGGATGATGAGCATTAAAATCCCCGAGAAGAAGCAACGGAGGAGGAAGTTGATGAAGAAGGGCAGTTAAGGCAGCAGGTGTCAGAGTCCTGTCAGGAGGAAGATAAAGATTGCAAACCGTGACCTCAGAGTCCAAGTGGACCCTAACAGCAACCACTTCCAATGTAGTTTGAAGAGGAATCTACACGCTAGCAACGTCTGTACAGACCAACGTACAAATGCCACCAGAGGCCAGCAGGGAGGCAACCTGATTTCGACAGAAAACACGGAACACACAGAGGGTCGGTGAATGATCATCAGTAAAATGAGATTCCTGTATAACCACACAAGCTGCAGAGTAAGACGAAATAAGGGATTTCAACTCCAGAAGATGATGGTAATATCCATTGCAATTCCATTGGACAACCACAGAACAATGATTCAAATGGGGGTTGAACAGGCTAAAGCCAGTCATGCTGCCGTGTCACCACCCGTCACCGACAAGGAGGGGGCGACATCCATCGATAACAGGTCAGAATCAGGTTGCGAAGCCGGGGATGAGACCTATGGTGACACCAGTGGCTCCTTGTCCCAGGACTTATGTTTCTTCTTCTTTTCTGTTTAAGATTGAGGATGGCTGTGTGGCATAAAGGAGCCAGCTGCAGCAAGATAGGGAACAGAAAAAGATTGGGCGACCTGGGGGCCCTTAGACCGTGATTCTCGCGGTCATTGCGTGGCAGCAGACCTTTGGCCTGGAAGGTGCATCCCGGGAGGGGCGCCCTTGACCGACGGATGCCGAAGAAGTGGGACACTTCTCCAGCTGGGGAGGGGGAGTGGCGGCCGGAGGAACGGGTGTGGGAGCCGCAGGGGAGGGAAGGAGGAGAGGGGTTTGGGACTGGGGTAAGGAAGGGGGAGGAAGGGGTGAAGATGAAACTAAAGCATAACTAGACGTCATGGACACAGGGTGAAGATGTGCATACTTCTTACGAGCCTCAGTGTAGGTTAAATGATCAAGGGACTTCTACTCCTGTATCTTCTTTTCCTTCTTATATACTGGGCCATCTGATGAATGTGGAGAATCATTGCCACAATAATTAACACACACAGGAGGGGGAACACAGGAACTCCCCTCATGGAGTGGACTTCCAGTCACCACAGAGTGGGGCCTGTGAACAGCGAGAAGACGTGTCCAAAACGCAAGCCCTTACAACGCCTCATAGAGGTGGGATGTACGGCTTCACGTCTCATCGATAAACCATAATCTTTACTTTCTCAGGGAGGGTAACCCCTTCAAAGGCCAGGATAAAGGCACCAGTATCAATGCGATTGTCCTTCGGACCCTTCTGAACACACCGAACAAAGTGAACACCCCGCCGTCTGAGATTGTCCCGAAGTTCCTCATCAGTTTAAAGGATGGGGTCCCTGTGAAAAATCACACCTAGATTGTCCCGAAGTTCCTCATCAGTTTAAAGGATGAGGTCCCTGTGAAAAATCACACCTAGAACCATATTTAGAGACTGGTGGGGGGTAAAGGACACAGGAATTGTGCAAAGATGGTTACAGGCACGAAGGGCTGCAGACTGGGTAGCTGAAGCAGTTTTTATCAACAATGAACCCGACCGCATCTTGCTCAGAGAGTCCACTTCGCCAAACTTGTCTTCAATGTGTTCCCAAAAAATAAAGGTTTGGTATTGGTGAAAGTATCCCCATCAGACCTGGTGCAAACCAGATAGTGGGGGAAAGGTTTCGCCCCTAGCTGACAGGCCTGATCCTCCTCCCAGGGGTAGCCATGGAAGGGAAGGCCGAAGGGGCACAAGAAGCAGCACTAAAAGAATCATTTCCACACGGAGAGACGCCCGCAGAAGAACAGCCAGAGTTCTGGACCTGTATGCATTTCATTTGCATAGCATCCGCCCTGATACCACCCACTGCGATCAGGGGCTCTCCCCACGCGCGTCACCCAGCCACAGTAAGGGCCGTCTGGCACGGCGGCCATTGCCAGGAGTTCCGATGCTCCAGGATGACAAGCAACCACTCCTAGGCTCACATGAGGTGGTCACAGCTCAGGTATCAGAAGTATGATCCCTGCGAGTTCAGGGGGCTAAACCAAAAGGGTACATAGCGATCCCACCACATGGGATGGTTACCATGCTGTCTATGCACCTTAGCATCAGACAACGACGTGAAAGAAAAGGTGGAATGAACTAGGAGGGCACATGTCGGAGACACTAGGTAAGGTGCTCTTTCCCAAATGGCTCAAACTACGGAATAGAAATTTAGTAAAGGAGGTCAAAACCCCAGAGGGGGGCCAGAGAATGCCAAAAGGATGAGGTGATTACACAACAAAACCAAACTGCAAAACCAACATAACGAGGAGGATAGCCGGGACAACATAAACAAGGACACCAAGAAAGGGAGAGGAGAGGGTGAAGGGGAAGGAGCAAGGAGAGGGAAGGAGGGGAAGGCCAAGGAAATGCAGCCCTGGAAAGGAAGGAAGGTTGCAATAGCCCGTGCTCACCATGCACCTACTCATGAAAGAACCGTGAGCCCCCTGGGGGGTATCCATGTAGATGCAGATGTAGATGTAGACTCCAGGATCCAACCCAACCGCCAACACACCATACATGCCAGCAGCTTACAAGGAACATTGGTGAGGCCGATGGGCTGATAGCTATCCACATAAAACGGATTTTTACCGGGTTTGAGCACCAGAATGATGGTATGCTCCTGCCATTGCGATGGCTGAAGATTACGAGGAGATGTCACTTGTAGTCAGATGAGAGATGTTTAATCATCTGACCATGGATTCGATCTGGTCCAGGAGCAGTGTCAGGGCAATGTGCAAGGGCACTGAGGAGCTCCCACTCTGTAAATGAGGTGTTATAGGATTCACTGTGGTATGTAGTGAAAGAGACGACTTCCCCTTACAGCCACCATTTGAGAGTGAGAAAGGCTGGGGGGTAATTCTCCGATGCAGAGGCTCGAGCTTAGTGCTCGGCAATCGCGAGTGTGTCGGTAGATAACACACCATTTATGTTAACACCGGAAACACCTGTTGGGGTCTGGTACCCAAAAACACATTTGATCCTTGCCCAGACTGGAGAAGGTAACGTATGGCACCCAATGGTCGAGACTTATCTCTCCCAACACTCCTGCTTCCTATGTTTAATAAGCTGGCAAATATGGACAATGAGCCGTTTAAAGACTACGAGATGCTGCTGTATATCATGGCGACACTCCTTAATTGCTTCAGCAACTTCCGACGACCACCAAGGGTCTGTCTTTCGCCGGGGGCACTCTAAAGAGCGAGGGATCATGTTTTCTGCCACAGAAACAATTGTTGTAATCACCTGCTCAACCATCACATCGATGTTCCTGTACGGGAGAGATTCAATGGTGACAGCAGAGGTGAAAGTTTCACAGTCCACCTTGTTTAAAGCCCATCTGGGCAGGCATCCATGGGCCTGATACCAGGGCAGTGACAGGAAGATAGGGAAGTGGTCACTACTACACAGGTCATCATGTGATCTCTAGTGGATAGATGGGAGAAGTCGTGGGTTGCAAATTGATAAATCAATGGCCGAGTTACTACCATGAGCCACACTGAAATGGGTGGTGACCACAGTATTTAAGAGACAGAGGTCGAACTGAGACAGTAAAGTTTCAACATCTCTGCCTCGGCCAATAAGCATGGTGCCGTCCCACAAGGGGTTATGGGCATTAAAATCTCCCAAAAGTAGGAAAGGTTTACAGAGTTGATCAATCAGTGCAAGCTAATACATTCAGGGGTACTGCACCATCTGGATAAAGATATACATTGCAGACAATTATTTCCTGTGTCATCCTTATTCTGGCAGCCACAGATTCAAGAGGCGTTTGAAGGGGCACAGTTCCACTACAGACTGAGTTTAAGACATAAACGCTAACTCCACCTGACACTCAATTATAGTTGCTACAGTTTCTGTAATATCTCTTATAGTCACGGAGGGCAGGGGTCCGCATTGCCGGGAACCAGGTTTCCTGGAGGGCAATGCAGAAAGCAGGTGTAAAGCTTAACAGTAGAAGTAGCTCAGCCAGGTGGTGGAAAAAACTGCCGCATTTCCACTAGAGGATGATGTCATCTTGAGACTGGGAAGGCATGGAACATTCAATGAGGCAGTTTATGCCTCACGGTCACCTGCTGCTACTGACTTATTGCCTGAGCAGTCTATATCCATTGTGTCTGAGGGTCCGGCAAGATATAGGGACTCAGCGGATGCCAGAATCTCTACCTCATCTGCAAATGCAGAGCTTGTAGGTAGCGGTGGTGTGGATGCCACTGCAATTCCCTAGGTCTTGGGGATCTTTTTGTATTGCTCTCTCTGCTCCTCGGCTTTTCCCTTGCTGGGAGGACTTCACTGATTCAGTCTCCGGGACCAAGGATGAGCGTGAAGCCGTACGACCAGCTGCTTGGGCTCTTCAGCCACTGGCAGGTGCCATCTTTCCTACTAGCAGAAACCTGGGAAGGAAGTGACCAAAGATACCCCTTCCTAGAGAGAGGAGCCGAAGAAGACTTATGCTTCTCCAGCGCAGAAGTAGGGACTGATATCCCCGATGGTTGGGGAGATTTTGCTCCTGAAGTAGGTGGTGCAGGAGCAACAGGGAGGAAGTGCCCCCCGCCATCAAGGGGGCAGATGTAGTCTTCCGGCTCTGAGAGGTGACTGGGGTTGGCAGAGCTGATGGGGCTAGAACTGCTGTAGCAGCGGCACTAGACGATGTAAGTGTTCAAATTTTCTCTTAGCCTCAGTGTAGGTCAGTTGGTCCAGGGTTTTGTACTCCATGATTTTCCCTTCTTTTGGCATGATCCTGCAGTCAGACGAGCAAGGCAAATGGTGCTCTCCACAGTTGACACAGATGGGAGGTGGGGCACATGGAGTATTGGGGTGTGATGGGCGTCCGCAATCTCGACATGTGACGCTGGAAGTACAGCAGGAAGACATATGGTCAAACTTCCAGCATTTAAAGCATCACATTTGGGGAAGGATATAGGGCTTTACAGTGATGTAAAGTGGTAGACCATCACCTTGACCTTCTTGGGTAATGTATTAACCTCAAAGGCCAAGATGAAGGCAACAGTGGCAACCTTATTATCAGACCCCGGTGAACATGCCAAACGAAATGTACACCTCGCTGCTCTAAATTGGCGTGTGCTCATCGTCAGACTGCAAAAGAAGGTCCCTGTGAAATATGGGCCCCTGGACCATATTTAAACTCTTATGGGGTGCGATGGTTACAGCTTGTCACAAGCGAGTAACGCCCGTGACTGGGCAGAGGATGCTGTTTTGATCAAGACTGACCCAGATCTCATTTTGGACAAGCCCTCCCCACCTCCCCAAACTTGTCTCTAAATGCTCTATAAAAATCTGAGGCTTCATCATCATGAAAGATTCCCCATCATCTCTCGAACACACAAGGCACCGGGGCGAATAAGAGCTGCTGCCGTCCTTAGCCTGACGTTCCTCTCACGGTGTGGCGAGGAAGGGGACCATGAAAGCCTCAGTCATGGAGGGTAACTACAATGTGATGGCGCCAAGCCACGTCATACACCTTATGAAGGTCAAAGGAGACCGCAACAAGATGCTGGCAGTGAGTAAAAGCCTGTCAGATGGCTGATTCCAATAGGAGTAAATGGCCATTTGGAGATTGCCCAGCCTGGAAGGCACACTGATACGGGGACGAAAGGCAGTGAGAATTGAGTACCCAACATAATCTTAAGCTGACCATCTTTCAAGCAGTTTACAAAGTACATTCATCAGGCTAATTGGGTGGTAGCTGTTGAAAGACATTGGGTTTTTCCCAGGCTTAAGGATGGGAGTAACTATACTGTTTTGCCACTGTGACAGAAAAGCACCCATGAGCCAAATGAGGTTGAAGACCCTGTGGAGCCGTTGCCTCTGGGGATTGTCCAAGTGTTGGATCATCTGGTTGTAGATGGATCCCAGACCTGGGGCAGTGTGTCATGAAGAGACAAGAGCCTGCACCAGTTCCTATTCAATGAAGGGTGTATTATAGGGCTCAACATGGTGTGGGATGAAACAGAGGGGGGTCTGTACAACTTTGCATTCCTGCTGGAGAAAGGCAGCAGGGTAGGAAGAGGACGATGATGCCATCGCAAAGTGTGTCACGAGGTGTTCTGCGAGGACCAATGGATCAGTGCACAGAGCACCTTGGAGATTCAGACAGTGGACAGTTGACTGTCGCTAGTGGCCCAGAATGCTACGGAGCTTTGACCAAACTTGTTATGAAGAGACATACGTCCCCAGGGAGGAAACACAGTGCTCCCAGCATTCCTTTTTAGTCTCCTTAATAAGGTAATAAGCCTTAGCACAGAGACACTTAAAAGTGAGGAGGTTGGTCTGTGAAAGGTGTCGCTTAAATCACTGCAGCGATCGTTGGCAGTCCTAAATAGTGACTGCGACATCCTTGGTCCACCACGGTACCAGTCAACGACAAGGGGCACCTGTGGATAGATGGATAGCAGTACCAGCAGCATGAAGAATAGTGGCAGAGATGCCTTGCATGACTACATCAATGGAATTTGAGAGGGAGGTGTCAAAGTGCACAGCAGATGTATATAAAGGCCATTTGGCCCTGCCAAATGCCCAATGCTTGGCAACAGCAGGGGAATGATAGAATTTCTGGAAAGTGGTCACTGTCACAAAGGTCATCATGGGATGACCAACGTAGGGCAGCCACAAGGGCAGGGGAGGAGATTGTGAGATCAATAGCAGAGAAGGTGCCATGAATGGCACTGAAGTGCATAGGGAAACCATAATTGAGGAGACACAAATCAAGGTCCATAATTGAGGAGACACAAATCGAGGTCCATGATAAGTTGGTCAATTAGGATACCCCTACCCACTGAAGTGACACTCCCCCATGGTGGATGCTGGGCACTGAAGTCCCCAAGGAGAAGAAAGAGGGGGGGGGGGGGGGGGGGGGAGTGGCTGGATTAACATAGACAGTGCAACGTAAGGAAGTGACCTGCCTACCTGGAGGGAGGTAGACATTGCAAATGGTGATTATCGGAGTCATTTGCACTTGAACCACTATCACTTCCTAGTTGGTACATAGGGGGATCCAGTCACTAATGACATCGGAGCGAACGAAAGTACAGGCACCACCAGATGCTACCCCAGGGCCAGTACGGTTCTGACAGAATGCCCAATAACCATGAAAAGTTGGAGAGTGGTCATCATGGAAATGCATTTCTTGAAGAACAAGACAGAATGCAGAATAGGAGGAGATGAGACATTGCATTTCCGGTAGGTGACAACAGTATCCATTGCAATTCCACTGGATGATTGTGTGGTGAAAGCCCAAGATAGACAAGAAGAAGCTGAGGAGGAGGTCAGGTCACTCGGTCAGCAGTCGTCACCAACAAGGATGGGGTGATATCCATAAATAAGATGTCAGACTCAGGTTGTGATAGGGAGATGGCACCTTCAGGGGCACCTTGTCTTGGGATTTATGTTTCTTCTCCTTCTCCTTCTTTTTCTCCTCCTCCTCCTCCTCCTCTTTCTCTTTCTGAGGTGGAGCAAGTCAGGGCAAAGGGGGAGTACAGGCTTCTGCAAGATCTGTAACTGAAAGAGAACGGGCAAAATTGTGGCGCACAGATGGTGCACCTTGTGGCCGAGTGGCAGTACGAGTCTTCAGGCCTGAGAGACACCGGGGAGAGGGGTCCCGGGAGGGGGCACTTCTTTGGCCGGGGAGGGGAAACGGCTCCCTGATGGCAGGTTGTAGGAACTGTTGGGGAGGCGGAGGGGAGAGAGGGACGGGACTGGGGTAAGGACGAGGGGGAGGGGGAAATGAAGTAACAGTGGCAAAAGTTGAAGATAGTGGCACTGGATGGAGTCTCTCATACTTTTGGTGAGCCTCAGCATAGGACAGGTCATCCAGGGACTTGTATTCATGGATCTTCATTTCTCTCTTGCAAGCTGGGCAAGCTGGTGAGTGAGGGGACTGGTGGTCAGCACAATTGACACACACAGGTGGCGGAACACCGGGGCTTCCCTCATGGAGTGGGTTGCCACAGTCACCACACAAAGGATCCACCATACAGCGAAAAAACATATGTCCAAAATGCAAGCACCAAAAGTACCGCATAGGTGGAGGAAAGTACGGCTTCACATTACATCCGTAGCACATAACCTTAACTTTCTCTGGAAGAGTACCCCCTCAAAAGCCTGAATGAAGGCGCCAGTATCGGTGCAGTTGTCTTTGCAATGCTTCTGCACACATCTAACAAAATGATGCCACACTGCTCCAGGTTAGCCTAGAGTTCCTCATCAGCTTGCAGGATCAGGCCCCTATGAAAAACTACTCCCTGGACCATGCCCAGAGATTCATAAGGAGTGGTAGACATGGGGACATTCCCAAGATGATCACAGGCATGAAGAGTTGGGTGGCAGAAGAAGCTTTAATCAACAGGGAGCCCGACCGCATCTTACTAACTGTAAGAGACTCCACTTCACCAAACTTTTCCTCTATATTTTCCACAAAAAACAATGGCTTTGTGGTGGTGAATGTGTCCCCACCTGTCCTTGTACAAATGAGGTAACAGGGAAATGGTTTCATCCCAAGATGGCGAACCTGGCCCTCCTCCCATTGTGTAGCTATGGAAGGGAAGGTTGCCGGGACATATGAAGCAGCATTCAAGGACCAGTCATGATTCGAAGAGATGGCCATATTTTTGCAGTTCGATTCACTTCATGCACCAAGCATCTGCCCTGATACCACCCACTCTGACCAGGGGCTCTCCCCATGTGCACCACCCGGGCACAGCAAGAGCCGACTGGCATGGCAGCTGTTACCAAGAGTTTTGATGCTCCAAGAAGATAAGCAACTACTCCTTGGCATACATAGAGAGAGAACAGCTCAAGGATCAGTAGTGTGATCCCTGTGTTGTCATGGGGCTTAGCCATATGGGTACGTAACAGCCCCATCACAAGGACTGGCTACACGTGCTGGTGACCTAGCAGGGTTGAAGGGGGCTACAGTGGGTAAGGGAGAGGGGAAGGAGGGGGGAGAGGAATCCACACCACGGATGCTATGGAGAAAATTCTTTCCCATATGGCTCACACTAAAAACAGGAAATTTTGAAGTGGAGGTCAAACCTCAAGTGGGGACCTAAACACCAAAAAGGATGAAAGAACAGCAAAAGGAACAAAATTGCAACCAATACAAGAAACCAGGCGTATAGCCAGGTCAACATAAATCAGAACACAGAGAGGGGGGAAGGAGGCGGCAACAGGAAGGAGCCAGGATAGGGAGCGAGGGTGAAGGAAATGCAGCCAGGGAATGAAGAATGGGCCGCAACAGCTCAGGGCCCCATGTGTGCCACTCATGAACTCACAAAAGAACTGTGAGCCCTCTGGGGGGACACTAAACAGAATTGCAGACTGAAAGCGAAGTAAATTAATCTATGGTTAGACCAAACACCAGCCATATACCAGGAGGTACAAATACCACAATGAAGACCAATTCAATGGATATGATAAAACAATTATCATTTAAATTGTCATATGAAATGTCAATTATGTGTATGAAATGACCGCTAAACATAATTAAATGTCAGATCAGTTGTCATCTAAATTGTCATCATAATTATCAACTATATGTAATGAAAGTTGTTCTCAAATAACAAGCTTAATGAAAATTGTATCAAAGATAACTTCATAGCAAATGCTATGATGACTGACATAACAAATTCATCATTACAATGCGGCACATTAACTAACGAAATTAGAGCCTTAAAAACTGCCTATCAAGCCACGTGATGTAACAAAACAGTTGTCTGGCGAACAGTCACAGTGTCTGTCCATGAGGGAAACTCATATAAATGAAAGACTGAAGTCACAATTACTGTGTGTTGTTTAGTACGCAGTTACAGATGCATTATCTCAGGGAGGCACTTTGAGAGATGCAATCAACAGGGAGTTAAACCAAATTAAAATGGTGCAAGACAAAGACTTACCACAGTGGTGGGATAGTGTCCTCACAAATCAGTGACATCCAACAGGAAATAACATTGGATAAACAGAAAGTAATTGACTCACCACCCTCCGTTGTTAGAGTAATAGATGAAAATACTAGTCCTACTGTGTATGAGGAAAGGTATGGTAATGATCTAAGTCATGTAGGCACGTCATCTAACCCTGTATTGTATGACATTTAGGCAGAGCCTCAATTGTCACCTGTTCTGCTTGACAAAAGCTTACTAGAACATAGACAATTCCAAATGTTCACTCCAGATATAAAACATATTCACCCCATTGTCTTCATTATGTGCTTTAAAGGTGTATTACTGAGATAGTCAACTGATCAACATAGAATTCAGTTCATCACAGGTTTCATTCAGGGGGCTCCTGGTACTGCACAGAATTGTCAAAATTATGCACAAAGTATTCTTAGCTAAGACTGGTCTAGGGGTGTCCAGAAAAGACTCTTAAAGGAGGTCTTTATCCAGAACCTTTTAACAGTAGACAATGTAGCCTCCACAATTACTTTGTAAAGTACCTAAATAAAACAAGCTACTGGGAGGAGCCCATATGTGACTGAGAAGTTCTAAGGATATAGAAGGCTTTCCGGTTCCCCAATAACACTACACATGACTCTAAAATAAATAAAAAAATAGCAGGTAATAGAGCCATCTTTGGCTAAGAAGAAGTTTTAATACCAATTAGCATTAAAATTCCAATTATTCATGTTTTTCAATGTGCTCCTGCTGTGGTGACTGAAAAATTAATTTTTGGATGATTAGTGTTCAATCATTTTCTTACACATTCATTTTATGAGGGATACATTACACAAGGAATCTACAGTACAAACATTTCTAATTGATTTTTTATTGCAGTTCTTTTCAAGCTGTGTGATGAAAACAGTTACAGATTATCTTTCTAAACCAGTACAGTTTTTAAGGCTGGCAGCCTTGTTCTACGCTACTGCCAGTGAAGTGCCTTAATTATTTGGAATAGATTTTGCTGCAATTGATCTGGGGTTTGCAATCAAGCCAGATCCTAACTCCTTAAAACCTTCAGACTGCAATATGACTTCAAATTTTACCTCATACTGAGTGCAGACAAAACTGTGAAGCACACTGCAACATTTTATGTTGTCTGTAAGCTTAAGTGAGACATTTAATTGTCAATGAAAAATCTGCCACTTGTTGGATAACTTTTCAAATGTACACTCAATAAGACATCTCGGTCTAGTCAGATGGTAATTAAATGTGCAGATTACTGAAGATAAAGTTCTTTCAGCAAAAGACCACATCACATTCTTGGACAATCTGAATCTGCAAATTCCACCGATATGTCTTTATGCTCCCTGACAGCGGAACATCATTTTTAAAAGTTAACACTCACTCTCCTCAATAGATTCCTGTGAGATGTTGGGAATACTCCTGGCATTGGTAGTAGAGCTGCTGGGATTAATGTTTAGTTGACAGCATAATAATGAAATGTGGAAACAGAAACAATATGCTAAAAATTTTGATAACAAAGTAGTTTACTTGTGACTCTACAGAAGGATGGGGACTGTCTTCCACTCCATCAACCTCGTCCTGGTCTCCGTCAGAGCTGTTGTCAGACTGCTCAGACCAGTGTAATGGACTGGCACGCACTCCCTGCAAAGGCCTGGCATGCACCTCCTGCAAAGGCCTGGCATGCACCTCCTGCAAAGGCCTGGCATGCACCTCCTGCAAAGGCCTGGCATGCACCTCCTGCATAGGCCTGGCATGCACCTCCTGCATAGGCCTGGCATGCACCTCCTGCATAGGCCTGGCACGTACTTCCTGCAAAGGCCACAACAGTAACTGGAGTTAGCCATAAATATGGTGTGCTGCATACAAAAAAGTGCTTTCCTTCACATCAGATTCGATAAAAGTAACTCAAATTTAATGCCTATCAAACATAAAATGTCAAACACTGGAAACTCCAGGTAGGAATATCAACAATGAAGGAAAAGGCAGATTGCTTCTTACCATAAAGAAGACACATTAAGTTTCACACAGGCACAATTAAAAGACATTTACACAAACCTTTTGGCCAGTGCTATCATCAGTGACACATACATCAGAAACATTAGCAAAGTCTTAACCATATTGTGGGATACCACACTTACTGTCATTGGATTTTTAAATTTGCACAACCTGTCAGTTAAGTTCTTTTAACAACAGTAGAGTAGAAAAACTGCTACATGAGTGCCGGTACCAATCTAGAGTATCTATGTTATTGGCCCAAATATTGGTACCCAACTATAAAGTTCTTTGTGCCTACATTTTACAATAGCTGAGTCCAATAGCTTGCAATCCCCATTCCTCCTCTCTCATTACAACCACTGTTACTGAGGGTGTAAGACAGAATATTAATAATAAAAAAACTGTTACATTAAAATAGTAAATAATTGCTACGTGTATCACCTGGGGGCGGGGGTGGGTGGGAGAGGAGAGAGAAAGAGAAAGGGGGAAAGGGGCGGAGAGGGAGATAATTCAGCAATTTATAAAAACAAAAAGCTGTAGAATCTCTGATTTACAGATTGTTTTAAAAAAAAATCTGCTTAATCACAAGGGAGACAGACATTCAGTAGAAAGGGTAAGGCTCACAGTGATGCTGGGAAGAAAAACCACATTCATTTTGTCTCTATTGGTGAACTATGATTTTTTACCTCTTTAACACTGTAACTAAACATCCAGCACAGTTATGATCTTAAACATTCGCATACAAAGAGAACGCACAGAGATACTGATTGAGTCAAAGGGTACATTTGGGAGAGGCAGCTATTACACACTGTTCCTCTACACTCCACTTCTCACTGCCAGTAATGATAGTTTTCTTATCTTATGAATCAATGGCAGTAGCACTGCTATAGCTACCGGCTGCAAATCAACAACTTACTCAGTACATGGGAAAGATGCACCTTTCAAAAACTATTTCAGTTGTAATATGCAGCAACACTTTAACTACTGTAGGACACACCATATTTATGTTTGTCAAAATTTACTTATCAAAAAAATTTCTTTCGCTGTTGATAAAATGCCCACACATCCAAACTTCAGGGTCCTCCACACTGCAGATTTCAGTGAGTAAAAAATTTAGAGGTATATGTTTCCCACCATAGCAATTTTCATAGATGCTGTATATAATAAGCAAAAATATATTCACCGGAGATTTATTTACTGCGCAATACCACATTTCTGAATTTACCTTGCAGTTTTAGTGCATTAAATATGGAGTGATCATAAACCCTCATCTTATCATGCCATTCCTTTTAAAGTCCTGTAAAGTTTCTTTGTAGAGAAGATTGCCTGGAATGTATGGAGTGTTGGCATTTGGGTTGGCTCTTGAGTCACGTTGCCTACTGGCTCCATGTGAGGGCGGCTTCTGCCAGGGTTGCTCTACCACTGATGATCTTGTGTCCCTCGAGTCTGCCATCTGAACAGCCTTTTCCAGGCGCCATCACCTGGTTGTCATCTTTTTTTGATATACAAAAAAAGCGTATGATCTGACCTAGCAACAACATATCTTTGCCACATTATACGAGTGAGGTCTCAGAGGCCCGCTTCCAATTTTTATCCAAAATTTCCTGATGCTTCGTACTTTCCGTGTCCAAGATGGTGCCTCCCATAGTTCCCCCCATATCCAGGAGAATGGGGTCTCTCAGGGATCTGTATTGAGTGTATCTCCATTTTTAGTGGCCATTAATGGTGTAGCAGCAACTGCACGGCCGTACGTCTCACCTTCTCTGTATGCAGACGACTTCTGCATTTCGTACTGCTCCACCAGTACTGGTGTTGCTGAGCAGTGCCTACAGGGAGCCATCCACAATGCACAGTTATGGGCTCTAGCCCACAGTTTCCAGTTTTCGGCCGCAAATTCGTGTGTTATGCACTTCTGTCCATGTCACGTTGTTCATCTGGAACCGAAGTTTTACCTTAATGATGATCCATTCACTGTAGTGGAGACATATTGATTCTTAGGACTGATTTTTGACACCCGATTGACTTGGCTTCCTCACCTTTGTCAGCTTAAGCAGAAGTGCTGGCAGCACCTTAATACTGTCCACTGCCTGAGTACCACCAACTGGGGTGCAGATCACTCTATGCTGCTGCAGCTCTACAGAGCCCTTGTTCAATCCTGCTTTGACTAGGGGTGTCTGGTTTATGGTTCGGCAGTGCCCTCAGCATTGCGTTTACTCGACCCAGTGCACCTCTGTGGCCTTTGTCTAGCGACAGGAGCTTTTAGGACGAGTCTGGTGACCAGTATCCTGGTGTCGGCTGGAGTTCCTCCATTGCAGGTTAGGCGTACACAACTGTGGGCCAGTTACGTTGCACACATTTGTAGGTCTCCTGAGAATTTGAATTACGGTCTCCTTTCTCCACTCGCGGCAGTTCATCTCCCACATCAGTGGCCAACGTCAGGACTAACAATTGTGGTTCACGTGCGATACTTTCTGTCTGAACTGGAATCCTTCCCTTTACCACCTCCGTGGTATACACTTAGGACGCAGCTTCGTCTGGACCTTTCCCATGACCCTAAGGACACGGTTACTCCTGCTGCTCTCCACTGTAACTTCCTCTCGATTCTTGACGTTTTCCAGGGCTCTGAAGTGGTTTAAACCAATGGCTCAATGGCTGATGGCCATGTTGGCTTGGCCTACATCCACAGAGGCCATTTTGAACAGCATTCCTTTGCCCGATGGCTGCAGTATATTCACTGCAGAGCTGATGGCCATCTCTCGTGCACTTCAGCATATCCGTTCATGCCCTGGGGAATTGTTTCTTTTGCGTACTGACTCCTTGAGCAGCCTACAAGCTATCAACCAGTGCTACCCTCACCATCCTCATGTAGCGTCCATCCAGGAGTCCATCGATGCCCTGGACCGGTCCCATTGTTCAGTGGTGTTTATGTGGCACCCCAGGACACGTCGGCATCCCCGGCAATGAACAAGCTGACACGCTGACCAAACAGGCTACGCTGAAACCTCTTCTGGAGATGGGCATCTCTGAACCTGACCTGCATTCTGATGCATGCCGTAGGGTTTTTCAGCTTTGGGAGACGGAATGGCATAACAGTACACACAACAAACTGTGTGTCATTAAGGAGACTACAAATGTGTGGAAGACTTCCATGCAGGCCTCTCGCAGTGAATCAGTTGTCCTCTGCTGGCTCCACATTGGCCACACTTGGGCAACCCACAGCTAGCTCCTGCACCGTGCAGACTCGCTGAGTGTCAGTGCAGTGCACGGTTGACAGTGGCCAATATTCTGGTGCACTGTCCCACTTTGACTGCCCAGTGATGAAATCTTGGGTTACCGGACTCATTGCCACTACTTTTATCTGACAACGCCTCATTGGCTGATTTGGTCAGAACTGCAGCTCAAACACAGTTACAGTGCTATCATTAATTATTAAAGATCATCCATTGTTCAAAGTTATTGTCTACAGCAGCTGTCGAAATGTGTATCACTCTTTAATTGAAAGCACACAGAAATGGTGCAAGGTTCCCATTTGTCCTTCTCAATGATTGGGTACAAACAAAGAAAAGGAAGCCTGTCAAATACCTTGAAATGAAGGGAAGATTTTTATACTTTTTCAGAACTTCTCACATGCCCATTACAAGTGAACAAATATGATGAGCATACCAAAAGATTTTTTGGAAAAATGTGAAATGGGCAATCTTCTCTACAAAGAAACTTTACAGGACTTTAAAAGGAATGGCATGATAAGATGAGGGTTTATGATCACTCCATATTTAATGCACTAAAACTGCAAGGTAAATTCAGAAATGTGGTATTGCGCAGTAAATAAATCTCCGGTGAATATATTTTTGCTTATTATATACAGCATCTATGAAAATTGCTATGGTGGGAAACATATACCTCTAAATTTTTTACTCACTGAAATCTGCAGTGTGGAGGACCCTGAAGTTTGGATGTGTGGGCATTTTATCAACAGCGAAAGAAATTTTTTTGATAAGTAAATTTTGACAAACATAAATATGGTGTGTCCTACAGTAGTTAAAGTGTTGCTGCATATTACAACTGAAATAGTTTTTGAAAGGTGCATCTTTCCCATGTACTGAGTAAGTTGTTGATTTGCAGCCGGTAGCTATAGCAGTGCTACTGCCATTGATTCATAAGATAAGAAAACTATCATTACTGGCAGTGAGAAGTGGAGTGTAGAGGAACAGTGTGTAATAGCTGCCTCTCCCAAATGTACCCTTTGACTCAATCAGTATCTCTGTGCGTTCTCTTTGTATGCGAATGTTTAAGATCATAACTGTGCTGGATGTTTAGTTACAGTATTAACACTTTGGGTCCTGAGCCATTGCGTGCGGGTGTCTACCATAAAGACTGGCTGATTTTAACATATTTTAAACTACTAGAACTCATGTAAGGTTTCAGTTATAGCAATAAAATTACTCGTATTGAAAAACCTAGACTTTCTTGTTTAAAACCATATATAATACCTTTCTTTTGAATGAATACATACTTTTGACAAACGTTATTATTATAACATCGTTTCTGAAAAAAGGAAACATTGGTCAAAGGTATAGTCACAGTATTTTCTAGAAGGAAATTTTTTTTACTCTTCACAAAAATTGTAATTATGATGGATACAGTATGTCTTATCTACAGTAACCTCCTGTAACTATTTTAGGATGCAGTTTTGCTCTTTGTGTGGTAAATTTTGGAGCACGGCGTTTTGCACAATGCTATTTTACATTCACTACACTGGTAGCTTGTGTCTTTTCGCCACACTTTTCCAGTCAGTTTTTTTCCTCTCAGAGAACACACTACACACTGTTTTTGTTTCTGTTTCTTACCTACTTCTGTCTCAATCTTTTCCAGGAAATGATTTCCAGCTGACAGTCCAGATGGACCAGGTCGGGGTTCAAGATCTTTGCTTTGTGCAAGATCTGCACAGATAACTGTCATGAAGTGAGATGTTGTGTGGCGTTTTCCAGTAACCTTATTGTATAATATGCAGGAATTTACAATCGCCATTAGTATAACATGGAATGCCAACTTTCTCCACCAGTTCACAGTCTGATGTTCAAATGCGCTGTATGACAATCGCTGATCTAATAAGTCAACACCAAACTTGTTTTTATTGTAGTCCACTACACAGGCTGGCTTTGACTTCTCTCTTCCTCTCTGATCAGTGAAAGTGACCATCTCAGCAGTGTGCCTTGTACTTATCATATGCACATTTCTTTTGTCCTTCCAACAAAGTGCTAACATATTTCCTTTACACCTGAAAATAAGTTCACCTCACTGAAGGTTCGGATCTTTTATGGCACGAGGCAATCCCTGCCGAGATTTTCTTGTTGTTCCCACAAGAGCAGTTTTTGCAGCTTCCAGTTCTGAAGCAAGCATTGGAACTGTGTAGAATCTGTCCGTAAACAAAGTTTAGCCTTTTCCTGACAGATTTGCAAGCAATGTCTTTATCAGAGTCACTGTGTCAGACCTTTCACCCGCGTAAACAGAGAAATTCCAGATGTAACCTGTGTCAGATTCGGATAACATGTACAGTTTCATACTGTATTTATTTGGTTTTTGTGGCATGTACTGTTTGAAATACACACGACCTCAAAATTTACACATGCCTTCATCCGTAATTTTTTTGAGATGGTGTATACACACGCTGGAAATTTACACACACATTATCTAGGAGGGGTCTCACCTTGTGCGGCGGGTCAAGGCCAGTTTCTCCTTTACTCTTAGCTAAGGAATTATCACCAATGTGGAAAGTTTCTCAAAATAGAAAGAAATCTGTCACGGCTCAAGATGTTTGGACAGAAATTACATGACACAACAGGGTTCTTGGACCAGTGCTCTCGTATACGTGGCGTCACACTTACACACACATTTGGACTACAATTGCCAGAAATGTCCTTATTTCCATAAGTGTAACTCCTTTCCACTTTGATAATGAGCAGGTGGGTGAAAGGGAATTTGTGCTTCGTAATTTCCTGATGCATTGTTGAGCATACAGATTAGTTTGTTCCTTTATATGTTTCATCATACTCTCTGTCAGGAAATATGAAAAAAATTCTAGAGGTGCACTGTTCTGGTCTAAACTGACAACATTGCATAATCTGGATTGTACTGAGAATAGATCGATATCTGGTGCACAATCAGTAGTCGTCCAACTTTCCTCAGAATCGGTGTGGCGTGCAGGTCTCTGCTTCCCCTTCGCTGTAAGTCTCGCTCATTTTTCAGGCACAATATCGACGGGATAACTTGCTGCTGAAGTGCTTGGACACCTGTTATCCTCTTCTGAATCTATTAGAAGAGTATTATTTGCAAAAAAAATCATAATTACGTACTGAGAGATTTTTCAGTGAAAATCTGAACAAAAATTATACATGTTTTGTTGTCAGAATTCTTTACCTGAACTGCCAGAAACTTCTTCTTGAACATAGTCCACATCATCAGAGTCATCTACAATATCTTCCTCTGACAAATCAACGTCACTTTCTTCTAATTCACGATATAACTCACGAGCAATTTCTTTGTCCGCCAAGCCACGCTTCGCCATGTCGACGCTACTGAGACCGCGCAGGGGGGGGAATCGCCGCTAACAAAACAAGACAAATAAAAAGGAAAGCACACTCTTCCACAGCATGCCCGCACCATCTAGTGACCAATACTCAAACTACAGTCCATGTAGCGCCTCCCAGACAAGCGGGAGCCATAAGAACGCACAAAGGAAGGAAGGGGAAGAACGAGAACATGCGCCCGTAAAATTACGGGCACCGGACTTTCGGGCAGGCCGCACCCGCCCATATTTTTACGGGCGTCGGCGCCTAAGTGTTAAAGAGGTACAAAATCAGAGTCCACCAATAGAGACAAAATGAGTGTGTTTTTCTTCCCAGCATCACTGTGAGCCTTACCCTTTCTACTGCATGCCTGTCTCCCTTGTGATTAACTAATTTTTTAAAACAATCTGTAAATCAGAGATTCTACAGCTTTTTGTTTTTATAAATTTCTGAATTATATCTCCGTTCTTATGGGTAATGTATGATGGCATGGTCACCATACTGGGTAAGCTTGAAATACGTGTCTCTGCCATCTTGGTGATTTCACAGGTCAAAGTATAGTACCACACATTTTGGTTATTCTGATGAAGGCACCCTTTTAGACAGACAACACGACATATGAAATACATTTACAAGACACCCTACCGCTTCACATTCAGATGAAACATATGCCATATGAACTAGTTGGTAGGCTTAACTCATGAATCTGTTAAATTTTCACCTTATTATGCCATCATCTACCTACTTCCAAAAATAAATAAAGCTGACAATGCACGTTATCCCGTCGCTACTGGCTTTTAATGCTGAAATGAACATATTTCTATGTGGAAAACCCTTTGTTTGAAAATTTCCATCATTTACCCAGGACATTAACCACTTACTTGAACTCTTATTCATACATACTCCTACTGTTGACACATCACAGCATACTAACACTCCACGAGTATAATAAATGACACGAGCAGTGTGAGGGCATGCATTATTCTGTTCCAGGATGATCTTTTCAGGACATCTATTGCTCAACGCACAATGGTGTGTGGATATACCACACAGCATTTGTGGTTTGTCCATGTTCTAGAAAATCGATCAGAATCTGTTGCTGTGTTCAGTGCAGGCAGTTCACGGGTGTCTGCTAAGAGGCTTATCATGGATACCTGTGTTTCCACCTCTGAAATGTTGACCCATGTTAACACCGCTGGCACCCATGTAGATATCTCACTAGGCATGTTGAAGTCTGAAGTGAATTTTAGCAGCACATTTTCCACCTTTAACAAAGAATTCAATGACATTATGCGGTCTTAACGAAATATTGATGCCTGCCATTTCTGAAGTACTGCTAGTGGTCTTTTTATGGACACTGACATCAGAATATGGGGACATGTGGTGTAGAATTTTTAGATTACAATCCTGCAGTCGTATTTTTTATGTTGATGGAATTGGAATTTTAACAATGGGTTCTTGTGAGTTTCAGTTGGTCCTTGTAATTAACAAAGCAATACCATCCTGATGGACTGATAATATAATTAATGTGACGCACACAAGCCTCATGAAACATCCTATGGGTGACATCACTAATCACACAAAAACATTAGGAGAGAAAAAGTAATGGAACTTCCACAGGAATAGAGAGCTTTCACTTGGGATTGTTTGCATTATGAATGTCTTCAATCAAATAGTTGTTAGCACCAGATCACAGTGTGAAAATAGGGATTTTAATCATGGATGAAAATTGAACTGTTGAGTGAGCAATGCATTACCAATTTGGTGGTTTTGCCAACCCACAACAAAATTGTCATCTACCTAATATGGGCGGTCAGTTATTCGACAGCTCAGTCTGTCACCATAACTTCCACAAAATGCGTCTGTATAGTGACGTAACTGGTCAAAGCAGAACAGCTGTATCATGGTCTACAATACACTTATGATCTCAACTAGACCTACACTGATGTAGTAAAGAAAACAAATCAAATTTTCGTTCTTCCTCAATGGACAGCCGTAAGTCTAGAGAACTACACGATCCAAATCAGTGACATTGATTTGCAGTAGGATTTTGGAACCTATACTGTGTTCAAAGATTGTGAATTACCTTGAAGAAAAGATCCATTGTCTGACAGCCAGCATAGGTTCATAAAATATCATTCTTCTGCAACACAACTAGCTCTTTATTCTCGCGAGGTAATGAGTGCTGTCAACAGATGATCTCAAATTGCTCACGTATTTGTAGATTTCCAGAAGACTTTTGATAACATTCCTCACAAGCAGCTTCTAATCAAATTGCATGCCTATGGAGTATTGTCTCAGTTATATGACTGGATTCACGATTTCCTGTCAAAAGGTCACAGTTCATTGTAACTGATGGAAAGTCATTGAGTAAAACAGAAGTAATATCTGGTGTTCCCCAAGGAAGTGTTACAGAAGCTCTGCTGTTCCTAACCTATATAAATAATTTTGAGACAGTCTGAGGAGCCCTCTTACATTGTTTTCAGATGATGGTGTCATTTATGGAGTGGTCAATCCATAAGAAGATCAAAGCCCATTGCAAAATGATTTAGACAAAATATCTGTATGATGCGAAACATGGCAATTGACACTCAATAATGAAAAGTGTGAAGTCATCCACCTGAGTATGAAGAGGAATCCATTAAATTTCAGTTGTGCAATAAATTGCACAAATCCAAAGTCTGTAAATTCAACTAAATACTTAGCGATAACAGTTATGGACAACTTGGACCGGAACGATCTCACGGGTAATGTTGTGGGGAAGGCAACCCAAATGATTGCATTTTATTGGTACAACACTTTAGAAGATGCCACAAGTCCACTAAAGGTATCCCCACACTACACTTGTCATCCTCTGCTACAGTACTGCCGTGTGGGGATTACAGAAGCGTCCGATTCCACCCATCAGCTTTGACCCATGACATCACCAATATGGTGGAAATGACCCTTCTCAACGTCTCCAACATGACGCCTTTAAAGTCATTACATAAATGACAACAAACACGAAAATACATACAAAACCAACCAACACATCTCTCTCCAAAAACATAGTCACACTAACGGGACCAGTGCGGGAAATTGGGGATTTTTGGGTGGGGGACAAACTAAATATAAACACATACAGACGCACACCATGATCCCAAACCACACAAAACGATGACATAAAAACACCACAAAAAATTCCGCTACACTTACAATATCGACAGGAATCGATCACTTCCCTTCACCTACATAGCTCAACCGCAATTGTCAATACCACAAATTATGAGACCAACTACTTCAAAAATTATAATCACACCACAACTGTTGATACAAAAAACCAGCACCTAAACCAACGAAAATTGGAATCTGACACTTCCCTTGACCTATATAGGTCAACAGCAGCTCATGACACCAAAACACACACCGCTACGTCACATTGGAATCAGATACTTTCCTTGATCTATATAGGTCAACAGCAACTCACGATACCAAAACACATAACTATGACACATTGGAATCTAATGCTTCCCTTGAGCTATATAGGTCAACAACAGCTCAATACCAAAACACACATAGATACAATGACAAACTGGAATCAGTCACTTCCCATGAAATATACAGCTCCGATACAACTGACGATATCAAAAAAATTGAAATCGAGTACTTCCCCTAAGATACATACATCAACCACAAGTGCTGATACCAAAACATCAACCACCAATACATGCAGTAAATAACACCGATCCAACAACACATAAAAACCCCACCCAACATCGTAACACGAACAACAGACCCTAAAAAAACTACTACTTACCATAAAAAAGTTCCAGTGCTACACACTAATCCCCAACTCGCATATTCTGCTTGCATACGCTGCATTTCACTATCACCGTCACAAGCCCAAAAAGTTGCAGAAACTTAATGATGGACAACATGTCATCTCCCATTTCAGCCCACAGACGCACTATTATACTAAGAAGTCATATCCATAACTAACAAAATAAGCCACAAATTGAATTAAACGATTTACCACGTGACAAACAGCAAACCAATAACATCAAACGACACCGTAATAACATAAACACAACGGGAACCTAATTCTTAACTCACTGACACTTTCCATTCTTCTATAGCAGTCATGACCGATAAATGCACACTTCAGGCACCGACACCCAAATGAACCCAGTACATGACATAACATGCAGACCATGTACACACCACCATAGGACACCACCGACTGCAACAAGACGACATCTGCAATAACACAACTCACTCAAACTAAAGTCTACACCATCATGACGCCACATACCACAACATCCTTACGCCTCAGACCAAAGCAGACGGGTGGAATTGGACGCCTCCATTGACCCGCTGTGTGCTATGGTATCCTTACTATGTAGGATTCAGGGAGGACATCAAAAAGGTTCAAATAAGTGCAGCTCATTTCTTATTAAGACCAAAAGGGGAAAGAGCGTCACGGACATGACATGTGAGTTGGATTGGTTATCACTAAAACAAAGGTGTTTTTTGCTGCAACAAGACCTTTTCATGTAATTTCAATCTCCAAATTTCTCCTCTGAATGGGAAAATATTTTGTTCATGTTCACTTACAGAGGTGCAGGTAATCATTGTCATAAAATATAAGACATCCGTCATTGCATGGAAAGAGTTAAGTGTTCATTTTTCTCATGTGTTGTTTGAGAGTGGAACAGTAGAGAAATAGTGTGAAAATGGTTTAATGAACCCTCTGGGGTACAAAAGTGTGAACTGCAGACTAAATGTAGATCATGCTGCCACACAGACATCTAGATTGGCCAACCTCTGCTCCCTTCACCACCCCCCTCCCCTCCCCCACAAACACCCTAAAAAAATAAAACAAGCAAAATCTTCCACAACCTGTACAAATAACTGTAGGTACTTGATCATAGACAATATTTCTTGCCATTTCAACAAGAAATGTCCTACTCATATTAATCTCCAACCATAACAAGCAAACGGCACTAATAATTCCAAACACAACAGAGAATCCATCAGCTCCAGTACACAAAATCAAAGTAACTAACTAGCAATTTGGACCAAACGCTTCCAATAACATCTGACACACACAACTCACAATGTCAAATGACTCGCTAACATAAAAAACAACTTATAAACATATACATCCAACACAAAGAGTACCACCCAAAACTGCCACCTAGAAATATGACCTGACTCAAATTGCGATGAACGTGTACGATTATCTGTGATGTTTCTTCAAACTGATTTCGAGGAATACACGTATGCAATGAATCCTCGATGTCTCACTAGGAAATGACAGTCGATGGACAGTTCTGTACAGAAACAAGCCTTGACTTGGCAGGTCCCAAATCAGATTGATAGCAACATTTATTTGGGGTCCACAAAGGGCAGGGGTCGCTTACATAAACAAATACCGTTACCAAAGAATGTTATTGTCTACTATTGCACAAGCTGCAGCATATCCTAAACCCAGTAATGTAACACAATATACAGTGGTTTAGAGCATTGGTCAATTGGGGTAGAGAGTGGTGCCACAACTCCTATACAACACTGGTCCAGCATATGGTCAATCATGGATGCTCTGCATCACAATCACCTCTGAAATGACAACAAGCTCAATATGTTCAAAAAAGTATTGTAGTGACTAACCTCAAAGGCTTTACGAATGTCTTCTCATGCAACAGACACAAATATGGCTGCAGCAGAGTGGATGAAACTAATCTTAAATTGAGTTGCATTCCCATGGCATAAATGGGTCAATGTTTTTAACTAAGAAATTTAATTCCCCTAAACCACACTGAGTTACACACAATTATGGGTTACTTTCTAACTTGCAACCGTATTTGTACAGCACTCTGAAAGGTTCATGCAGTATAGTTACCATATCTGAGTTCCATCAATTATGTAAATTATATCACACATCATTTTGTAATAATACATGAACATACCACCCCATAACAGTTAGATATGTGGTAATCCACTGAGACATTCAAACCTATCACCACAGTTGACTGGAATAAAAGTGTATACTGCAAGAAGTTTATGAAGAGAATGAATTACTACTCAATCAATATAATACGTGAGGAACTGGACAGACAGCAGATTTTTTTTTTAAAAAACAGGCCTACTTATCTACAGAAGAACCGACCCAATGCATTTCATCCACATAAATTTACATTACGAACGTACTTATCTCCATTACAATTCCAAAGTGGGTTTCCTATTATCATATTCATGTTACAGACTTATCGGCTACCTAGTAACGTTATAATAGTGTCCGTGAATAAATCCAAACCAGCAAATCAGCTGTCAAATGAAATAAACTGTTATTATAAGAATATATCAGAGAATGAAAACTCTTGCAGTTTCGTCACGCATCAACTGAAATAATCACTGGCATTTATTAGACAACCCAGTTTCAAAATAAAATGCATTTTCTTTTGCAACGATACAACCTAATCGAGGCATTTTTCTGAAGACAGAAGTTAATTAAATCATATCGTAGTCATCCAGCACATACATTTGGCTGCATCGCGCAGCGTCGTAGAAGGCCAAATAAATAAATAATAACAACACACATGTCAACTTACGCGCTCAAGCTGTTCCGTACGAAAGCGATTCCGTGACATTTTACTTCTACTACTTTATGTTTACTTTCACAGGTAACACCAATCTTTCACTATTTCAAGTTTCAACATGTCACAGCACTCCACATTACGACACCAGCGAGTGACAGCCGTGAGCCGGGGAAGCACACGAACAGCTGTGTACGCATTGTGCATGTATGGCTGCGTTCCTGATTGGCTGCTGTCCATAGCTGAGACTTATGTTTTGATTGTGGCGTCGTCTGTTAGTGACTCGACATTACTTTTTCTCGCTGCTCTGGTCTAGCTTATAGTCTGTAGTATCAAATTTTGTGCTGTTTTACCCTTCTTAATCTTCATTTCATTACGTAATTTGTTATTGTGAATCATTGTGCAGGCTGCACGAGGATTTTATATTTTCCCTCAGTGTACTACCCAAAGAGATACAGAATACGGATATTCCAAAAGATAGACCTAATCTACAGGGAAAGGCCTTACAATACGGAAACAAATATAAAGACCACAATATTAAAAATAAGGTTGCAAATAGTTCAGAATAGTTATATAACTAAAAACTGGTTCAACAGCAAAACAAGTCAGGCAGAAGAAATACTTTTTTTTTTACGTTGTTTGCCAACTAAAAAGAAAACAAGGTATAAGGATGTACATGAAAAAACAAATTTTTCGGCAGCTATTTCATTAATTATTTATTTTTGCGGCATGTGTTTCGGATTGCCTAACATAACTGACAAAAATATCACCGAAACAAGTGCAAAAAGTTTTTTCCATATTACAATGTTTCAAAAAGTACCCACAGTGAATTTCATTACTATACACAAAACTATGCTCTAAAGTTTCATCTCCTGTAATCGGACACGATGATCTCCCAGCCCGGAAGTTATAACTACGCAAAGCACCGACCTGGAAAGTCTACATTGCGTAATTAATAAGCACATTTAAATCGATAGAAATTAGTTTCATGTCACTAGTCTTGTACTTGCAGATCTCAATGCTGTGTGGGCTTCACCTCCTATGAAATAGATCAAGAAAGTTCTTTATGAACTGTACTTTCACTATTAATAAACTCTACTAATATTCCGAGATTTTGAGAAGGGAGGTCCACACGTGACGATCTGCCTCAGCAAATGTCTGTGCACATCACATCTGCGGAGAAAGATCATACTGTGCAGACAGGAGATTCGCGCAGACCTGAAAGTTAGAGTTCGAGGTTTGAGAAAATTGCTCAAATCTGTGAGCTCAAATCACATCGATCCGCACAAAGGACAACACGCCAACAGGAAATCGCTGACAGTCTGGTGCACGAAACGTGTCTCAATCAGCTGTTTTATTCAGTCTAGTGTTTCTTGTCTTTGCGTACACTGTAAACTCTAAAATAGTTTACCTACTTCGAGTTCCATAGATCCATATGTAAACAGTTCACAGGACACAGAATGAGTCGGTTTTTACAAATTATTGTTTAGTGCAAAATTACATTGAATTTATGAAATGAAAGATGTAAATAATACGAGGAGTAGAAACTTGTGAGTTATTTAACATATGAGCTACCACACATTTCTCCCTAGGAATATACAGATATACATAAACTGGAGTTTAAGTTATGCTGTACATAGACTAGGAATGATATTATCCATGGTGGCTAATAAATTCATCCATACTATAACAAGAACCATTTAAAAGTAACAGCCTTAGTTTTTCTGTAAATTTGAGTATGTTTCCAACCAGATTTAATGTGTGATGGAAAGGCATTACACAATTTTTTTAGATCATACTGGGTAGTAAGCTTCCTCTGGGTGTTGTAATTACGGGATCAGCTATTGATATTGAGTCAGTTGCTGTTTTAGTAGCAAAGCACACCAGGGAAGAAATATATTGTGCAGTTGCTGTATAGATATGAATATCTCCAAACATATTTCTGCTTGAGTTCCTGGGATGGCTCCTCAAATAATTCTTACAGTTCATCTCCTTGTACAGAGCACTGTTTCGTTTGCTAATGTTTAATTTCCGCAAAATTTTATACCATAAGCCAAAAGCAGATGAAAATAGCTAATTATGTTGTTTTTATTGTGCCTGTCTCCGTATTGTCAGATATAATTCTTAGGACAAATGGTGTTGTGCTTAATCTTTTGCACATGTCTTGAATATGGTATTGTCACTTCAGTTTGCTGTCTATATGCAGATCCAAATACCTGGAGGACTTCAACACATCATGCTTATACATTTTTAGATTTATTTCGTCTGCAACATTAGTGTTGGAGGAAAATTAATGTAATATTTCTTTCTAAATTGACTACAAGGTCATTAATTTCAAACCACCTTACCTCATCTACAACTGTGTTATTTACTAATTCACTTAGTATATTTCTGGAAGGATTATTAATTGATACAGTAGCTTCGTCAGCAAACATGGTAACCTTTCCATGTTCTATACATAGCGGCAAAACATTTATAAATATCAGAAAAAGCGGTGTGCCTTATATTGAACCATGAGGCACTCCAAAGGCAGTGGTGCCCCAGTTTGAAGATTCACTGTCATTGTGCATTCCTTCCATGATTATTCTCTGCTTTCTATCTCACAGATAATATTCAAGCCACTTGCCTACTATTCCACTCATTGCTAAGGTTTTGGCTTTATTCTAGAGAACGTGGTGACCAACACTGCCAAAAACTTTGGATAGCTCACAAAGTACTCCAACTGTCATCAAATCGTCATTTTTGGATCCCAAAACACTGTCAGTAAATGCATTTGGTGCATCCTCTGTTGATACCCTTTCTGAAAATCAAACTAACTATCGCTGCACATGTATTTACTAAGATGCTCAATCACATAGTGATCATCGTCAGTGCTGTAGTATACTGGTGTCAAGTTATTATCAGTAACCAAAGCTATGAAACGATCACAGTAACTTGTGGTCGTTTCATAGCTTTGGTTACTGATAGTAACTTGAAACTAGTGCCTATGAGTTTAATAAATTGTGATCGTTTCATAGCTTTGGTTACTGATAATAACTTGACACCAGTGCCTATGACTGGACTCGCATTCGGGAGGACGACGGTTCAATCCCGCGTCCGGCCATCCTGATTTAGGTTTTCCGTGATTTCCCTAAATCACTCCAGGCAAATGCCGGGATGGTTCCTCTGAAAGGGCACGGCCGACTTCCTTCCCCATCCTTCCCTAATCCGATGAGACCGATGACCACGCTGTCTGGTCTCCTTCCCCAAACCAACCAACCAACCAGTGCCTATGAGTTGTACACTACAGCACTGAAGATGATCACTATGTGATTGAAAATCGATTTTGCTGTCAATAAACCATCAATATTACGGCCAGTGCTGACCTTCCTTCTAATTTCACGTATATGGCCGTTGTGCACACAGCACTCTATGGAGTCGCCAATCAGTTTCAGGATCATCCCGTTTATTGCATCTGTTGGTTAAAATAAACATTTCTTTGGCAGGTGAACTAGTCCCCATCTCATTTTTCACATTTTCCACATGGTCTTCGTTTTGTTATTAGAGTTATTAATTTCCTCTTTTTAAAACATACTTTTGCATTTTGTATCAACTTCCTTAATATCTAGACTACATACTATGTTGCCTCATCATTTGAGCATTGTGAGACATTCGAGCTGATGCAAACACTTTCCTTTTTGTTTTACATGAGATTTTTATGCCTTAATTAATTCATGGCTTAAACATAGTGTCATGCTGATTTTATCTAAATCTTTTCTTCGGAAATACTTCCTCAAAAAGACTTTTTGTTTGATTAATGAAACGATTAAATTATTTTTTAACATCTGCTGTATCATATACTTCAGATGCATCAACTAGCTGTAGTTTCTGTCTGTATGTCTTCATTGTTTCTTCGTTTATTACTCTCACTGTTTTCCAAACAGATTTTAGATTTAGCTTAAGATTGAATGAAGGGGTAGTAAGAAATACAGTATTGTGGTCTGATAGACGATTTAAGACTTGATTGACTGTCAAGCTGTTGTGGCTAGGAAGATTAAAGAAGTGATATGCATCAGTGCGTTAGGAGTTCATTGCTGAATATATATGAATTATAGGTTTTTGTGGAATGTTAAGACCAAGCATTACAATGAGCGAAATAAGAAGGCAACTGATTATAAGAGGTTAATAGAGAAAAGAAGAGCAGTTGACTCTACAGCAATCAGAGAAACCGTAATTATAAAAAAAATGTTGTGGATTCAACCAAAATAATTAATTTTGCCTACTTTGCACTTAGTAATCTCTCTTATTACATAGACCTGAATAAGAGATACTTTTACTCGATGCTCTCCTATCCCATAACCTTTTGCGGCAGTGTAGATAAAATAAAAAAAAGTATTTATTCTACAGAAGAGAGCAGTCGGTCTGTTATGTTCTTAAAGGAACGTCTTGAAGCAATGTCTTCAGGGATATACCTGTGTTCAATGCATTTACTCTTGAACGGAATGTGTAGTGCAGCTGTGGCCATTTGAGCACAGTCTCTGTTGTTGCCAGATGTTCTGCCTTCCCCCTATGGTGTCATCAATGACATATTTTGCTGTTGCCAGCTTTCTTCCCCCATGCCTATGATCTCAAAGGAAAATTGCCCTGTGTATAAACTGGTGTAAATTAAAAGAATTGGTGGGAAATCAAAATAGTCCAATTCCTATGACATCACTATGGGGGTGTAGTAGATGTCCTGAATCTAAAATGGTGAGAAATTTAAAAAATCCAAAATTAGGGACTGTCCTGATGGTGGAAAATCCAAGATGGCAGACTTGGGAATATGAATACAGCCCTACAACATCTCAATTCAAGATGACTGACCTGGGGACATGAGTACAGGCTCTATGATGTCATGATTCAAGATGGATGACTTGGGAATATGAGCACAGCTCTATGATGTCATGATCCAAGATGGCTAACCAAGTTAACTGATGGAATACAAGCGCAGCCCCATGATATCACAATTCAAGACTGGAGTAAGATTGTAGCCTACATGGTCGCCAGATCACTTGCGCTAAGTACAGAATTTAAGATGGTGGAGTTGAACATAAGAGCACAGCCTGAAATGTTGTAATTTCAGTTGGCCCAAGTTTAAAATGATAATAGCGCGAAGTTTAAGTGATACCCCCCACCCCTCTGATGTTACAGCTTTCACCCTAAGTTAGGAGCTGACTTTCCATAAGTTTAAGTCCACTTGCATTGCATAGGACAGAAAGAGCTGTCTTTATTTAAGTGTATACCACATAGGGAGGGCTTCTTCTGTGGACTCTTGACTCGCCAAATGTGAAGTCCATCGCTGCCATCGTCAGCGGGACCATTGCCATTGCCATTAGCTACCTGCATTCGTGCAGTGCCAGAGTACCAAGGCTGCAGCAGTCGCTGCTCCTATGCCTTGCCACCTGCATGCATGCAGTGCCAGAGTACCAGGGTTGCAGCTGTCGCTGCCCTATGCTGTGCTGCGCTGGAATGGAACACCAAGCTGCAGCAGATCATCACTATTCTCACTTCACTGGCGTTGGATGCAGCTACACTGTGCAGTGTGATATGACATATCTCCACCTGGTCTGAGTCGCCCACCTTCCACCCTCACTCCCTCTCCCCCACCCAACTGTAGGGATTGTCAGCAGACTCCAACATCTGTCAATGTGCGTGTGAAGGCCACCATGGTTGTGTGCTGTACACATTCTACAGTAGCAGAGCTAACATGCTGCAGCCTGACTCAGTGATAGCTTCCACAGACTGTGAGCCCATAGAGACACTACCTCCACTAGCATGTGACACTGGCAGACGCCGTAAGGTGCACCAGATACTTCTGTGCCATCTACTGAACAAAATGCATACTGTATTCACATTCCTATGCATTGACTGTCATTGTGCGAAGGCAGGTCAAGGCTGCAACATGCCAGGTCTGCAGTGCTGACATAATGATTGCATAGAAATGCGCTGTTGATAGATCCAAGCCGCAGCAGTGCAAACAAAACTATCAGACATCATCTGTGCTTGGAAGTGCCAGTTTATGGATCGGGAGATCTCAGTTTTCAGTCCCCTATCAGTCAGTTGTAGGCTTTGTGTCGGTCAGCAGTTCTTTCAGCTCTGTTAATGTTTGTTCCTGTAGAGTCATGCACTGTAGCTATAAATCCTAACTTAATGTCATTTTCTTCTTTAATTAGAGCACTTTATAAATTCTGTAAGATGACTACCGAATTGTAAATATTTTTAGAGTCTGTGTAATCGATTTCTCCATAGTCTACATCAGGGTTTTCCAAACTGTCTTCTGCTGAATAACATGGTGTTTCCGCTTATTATTTTTAAACTATACTATCTCTGCGTTACTCACTATGATTTGAAATTGAAGTAATCACTGTTTAAATAAGTTTTTCTCATTTTTCAAAAATTTTATTAATATTATTAACCTTCAAAGTAAGAGGTGTCCCATCAAAGTACCTGGATCCTGAAAGTGTTCCACCAGAGGAAACATTTGGGGACCCCCAGTCTTTAACCACTATAACAAACAAATTGTGATTAATATAGATTTCCACCAGTTTTAAAGCTCTGCAAACTGCTTTCTAGCTTGTATATGCACACTGTGCTATACTTATAACTCAATGCACGCATTGAAGAGCACTGTTACTCAGTCTGCATCACGTAGAAGTATAAAACATAGGATGCATTGCAAATCCTGTTTCTTGGTGTGAATAATACCTAACAGCAGTGAGGAATTACAGATAGCAGCTTAACACTATGCTCTTTAGCCACAACACTTTATGAATTTAGTAACATAGGTTCTGAATTGTAAACAGAGTTGCAATCCAACTGTGAGCTCATAGGCCAGTTGCACTATTTTGTCAATATGTCTGTCAGAGGAAGGAAGGCTACCCCCTCCCCACCCCCAAGTGGAACCCTGAAACCCTACTCTGTACTGCATAATATTATAACGACGTTATTATGACGCTCAGATACCACAATGTACTATCGTGTCTGTGTAAAGGACTGTACTGTCCTCTCCATGAAACCAGTTCACTATAACACTCTGTTTGTGTACTATCTCCTTCAGGAAAGCATCCCACCATACTGCTCCATCTGGCTACTATCTTTTCCAATAACACATCATACTAACCTGCTCATGAACTATCACACTGTGCTATGCCACCCAGGTACTATCCTATCCACATAGTGGGTAACTATGACACTTGAGAGGACTGATAGCCTCCTGTCCTCCCACAGACGTCTTGATGCACACAAAATAGTGCAATTGGGTTGGGAGTTTACAACTGAATTGCGAGTACAAGAAAATTTAGAAAAAGTGACCGGAAATGATGTTTGATCACTTGACTGGAGGGTCGTCAACATGGATGTATAGAGTCTATAAGAAGTTTTGACAGCTGATGTAGATCAGTGTTCTGTGATAGTTTAAAATGTCAACATGTTCTAACCGAAATTGCTTAACAGCCTCAACTTCCTGGGAGGAAGACAAGGCCAACTCAAGAACAGTTTCGTTTGTGATTATTATTTGAGAACTTGGGGAGTCTTGTTACTGTCATCTGTATTATAAACTACATTAAAAATTGGACACTTCTTATCAAGAACATTTTAAATGTGCTTATGCCCATTACAGAAACATTTTGTGACAATATTATGGTGGTTAAAAATCTGTGATGATAGAACACCAGGAAAAGGAGAGGAGGAACATTCTGTAATGTTACAGGACGAAGTGTTGCTTGGTTGATTTGGGGGAGGGGACAAAACAGCGAGGTCATTGGTCCCAATGGGTTAGGGAAGGATGGGGAAGGAAGTCAGCCATGCCCTTTAACAGGAACCATCCCAACATTTTCCTGAAGCGATTTAAGGAAATCACGGAAAACCTAAATCAGGATTGCCGAATGTACATGCGAATCATCATCATCCAGAATGAAAATCCAGTGTGCTAACCACTGCGCTACCTCGCTTGGTAGGAGGAAATGTTTGGGGCATTTAACAGTTATCTACTTGGTGAAATCTCCAAGTTCATGTCTGTGAACATGGTGTCAAGGCAAAAAACCCATTTCTCCTACACAAGAACGACAGTGTGACAGTGAAAGGAATACTGGGAAAAATTGGCAAGGAAGCATAGGAAAGCATTTTGAGGAGATATGTAAATCCTATTGCTATATGTATAAAGTGTAATTGGTTGACACCAAAATAGATATTCTGTTGGATTAACTGCCTGGTATATTGTAGCAGCTCCATTGAGACTACTGTTACCTTATGTATCTATATTTAATGCAAGATCTTGCTGGTATTATTAACAAAATGGATGTACATGATTGCCTAACATCAAACTACGACTTCTGTGTGGAAAAAGACTATCAAGGAATCAGCACTGTGATTGTGAACAACGATAAGAAAGTAGACTGTTTAATGTGGATGAACAGCAACTGTAAGGTAGTATAAAAATTTATATGTCAAATCACAAGTCCTTGAGTGAACAAAGATTTTGGTAACAATTTTATCGATTTTATAAAGTGGCCTGTTAAGCATCTATGAAAAACATTTACATCTTACATGGTCAGAGAACATGGTATCACCCCAGATCATGTAAGAAACAGATTGACCGTCCTTACGGCGGAACAGGCAACCATCGATTAACAGATGTCGCAGGCGACGCTACAATGCTAACTGACTGTCCATGTCGCGGAATTGGCAACGCTGTATCTTCGGTGACGTGAATGACGCTGCTTTGTGTTCGGCTAGAGCGCTGCGCACGAAATGCATTCGTCACACAGCTGACTGTAGCTCATGATCGGCTGTGGTTTTTCCCGAGTTTTCAATCGAAGAATGTAGATTAGCTCCTGTAATTATACAAACCAAGTTTGTTTCTACTGTAGGGATATTTCTCACAATCATATGCGAAATGTAATAAATGAAAAGTGACACACAAACATTTCTCGCAAATTACTGTTTAAATGCAGACTGGACTGCAGTCTCATAGGTTTTACACTCGCCTTCCATGCCGTCTATTTCCTCTTTGTTATACAGCTCTTCTGATATGGATTATGGTGGTAAAAAAGATCTCCACATGCAGGTTAACACTAGAAAGTTTTAAAAATCTTATCAACGTCTTTGAAATATAATCAGTTAATTTACTGACAAATATTGCACTGAGCAGTGGGTTTCGCGTGCTGACATTACCGACATAATTATTTATTTTGCATAGAGTATCTGTAGGGATTAGGTGAGTTATAACGACAATATATTTTTCACATTGAGACTGTAAATAAGTTTAAGAAACAGATTTTGCATCCTTTCTAAGTATTTTTGTAAGAGTTCTTAAGCATAATCACATTTTGCATATGATTACTGTTAGTTGTAAAGGAATATAATTTCATGTACGTACTTAACAACGATATCTTCGAAAAAAATTAATATTATGAAACTTTAAATATCGTGAGTAAAAAAATTCTGTGATGGTAAACATCTTAACTTTGCGGTCAGCACATCTACTATTGTCACAAGCAGTACTGTTTTGCTCAGATTTAACTCATTACTTCTTTCTAGTTAGATGCGGTAGAGTGATCAAGGAAAGGCAACGAAACTTATTTGTGCAGCCTAGTGGAGAATCTTTATTTGGTAATTAAATACAATATGAATAAACTACATATTTTTTATAATTTTCAGTTTTGAGACAGTTCTATTACATTTTTAGTTCAGGATTTGTCGGTCTACTTCTTCCACAGTTGATATACTCGCAGGCCCTCGGCATTACCACTCGATCCACTACCACTGTTATGTCAGAAACGGCTGTACTTCGCAGACGTCAAATGGTGGAGAGCTGCACGCATTCGGACGATGTTGCCACATATTCCACAGAACGGAGTGCCATCTAGTGGTTGGTGCCACAAGTAAGGGTGTGACGCTGTTGCCGCCTGGTGGCCGTTCCCTGACAAGGGTTGCCTGCTAGACCAAGTGATCGGGCGATCTGTTTCTTACGTGATCTGGGGTATCACCAGATTGGAAGCTATAGTTTATAACTATAGAATTGGTGGCATGTTTAATTCTGTGGAAGACTGTATAGTGTATTAAATGACACCGAACATTATTTACATTTGTTCTTCTGTACCCTGTGCAATTGCTTCTATGTGGTGAAAAGTAGTGGATAGCTTACAGAATAGCTAACTGTCTCATGTTTAATAGTATTTTGCAGTTTTTCTATAGGGCCAATTAGAATACACAAAAACTGAATGGTGAACAAGTAAACTTTTCAGGCATCCAAAACCGAGAAAAGATTATAAAATGTGTTCTGTTTGACTGCAGTTTTAATTATTTCCCTGTAAACTACGTGAAGAGTGTTATCAGAGACTAACAAAGGCAGTATAAGCGATGTACACATATGCTACATCAAGGCTGGAAAAATATTTTTTCCCAATCTAGAGCATTTTCCCTAAAATACCATGTGATATCGTTACTGTTGAATTAGTATTGGTTCTCACAGATAATGTTATTCCACAGGTCATAAGAAAAGGAACTAAAGCATTTTAGTGGAATTCAGCAACGACTTGTAATACACATGACTATGACAGCAGTAAACATATTATTGTTTTACTCACTATACATAGAATACTCAAGTGCACACAATAGAAAACTCAACCCCATAGTCATTACCAAAGAACATACGAACATAAAATCATATCATCCAGTACAAAGAAAAATCTATATTTTATATCACAGCTATTCATAATGCTTGCACTCACTCCCTATCTACTGACCACTTCAGTCTGCCACATCAACCGACCCTCCCCACTTTTGAGGGCTGTTGCTTGTCAATTCATGTGTTTAGCGTATTTATTAACATGGTGTGTTGGTCCTCTCATCTGGACTGAACTGAAAATCCCGGCGCCTGCTGGACATGGGAAGTTGACAAAGTATTTATCTGCCAGACTGCATAAACACAATTCGCTTTTCAATCTGTTCAGGGAGATGAATGTCTCTATCCTTGTCCAACATGTCGTGAGGGGAACATATCAACTGTGATTCTTCATTTCATGGTTCATCAGGACAAGTTTCGGATTATTCTACCTTAAGGTGATCAACTGTGTTATGTCTGCCATTTCTTTTTACTTATTTATGTATTTACGCTTCAAGTTCCATACGATCAAAATGAGGAGAAATTTACAAGGTCAGGGAACGTGTCAGTACATGAAATTACAACATAAAATTAATAACAGATAAAAATAAAATGTTTATGAACTCGAAAAAGTCAAGCCATAAGTTTAAGTAAATGCAGTCAACAATGTAACACAAGAATCAGCTTAATTTTTCAAGGAACTGCTCAACAGAATAGGAGGAGTGACCCCTGAGGAAACTCTTCAGCTTTGATTCGAAAACGCGTGAATTACTGCTAAGAGTTTTGAATTCTCGTGATAACTTATTGAAAATGGATGCAGCAGTATACTGCACACCTTTTTGCACAAGAGTTAAGGAAGTCCGATCTAAATGCAGGTACGATTTCTGCCGAGTATTAGCCAAGTGAAAGCTGCTTATTCATGGGAATAAACTAATATTGGTAACAAGAAAAGACAATAAGGAATATACATATTGAGAGGTCAATGTCAAAATACCCAGACTCATGAACAGAGGTCGACAAGAGGTTCGTGAACCCACACCACTTATTGCCTGAACTGCTAGTTTCTGAGCAAAAAATATCCTTTTAGGATGGTAAGACTTACCCCAAAATATAATACCATATGACATAAGCAAATCAAAATAACCAAAGTAGACTAATTTTCGTGTCGAATGATCACTCACTTCTGATGCCATTCGAATAGTAAAAAAGGCAGTATTAAGTCTTTGAAGAAGATCCTGAATGTGGGCTTTCCACAACAGCTTACTATCTATCTGAACACCTAGAAATTTGAACTGTTCAGTTTCACTAATCATATGCCCATTCTGTGAAATCAAAATGTCAGGTTTTGTTGAATTGTGTGTTCGAAACTGTAAAAACTGAGTCTTACTGTGATTTAGCGTTAGTTTATTTTCTACAAGCCATGAACTGAGGTCATGCACTGCACTATTTGAAACGGAGCCAATGTTGCACACAACATCCTTTACTACCAAGCTAGTGTCATTAGCAAACAGAAATATTTTAGAGTTAACTGTAATACTAGAGGGCATATCATTTATATAAATAAGGAACAAGAGTGGCCCCAACGCTGATCCCTGGGGCACCTCCTATTTGACAGTAACCTACTCAGACCCCACATCACAGCTGTTATCAACATTATGAATAATAATCTTTTGCTGCCTGTTGCTAAAGTAAGAGGTGAACCAATTATGAGCTACTCCCGTATTCTGTAATGGTCCAACTTCTGGAGCAATATTTTGTAATCGACACAATCAACCACCTTAGTAAATCAGAAAAATATGCCTAACCTTCGAAACCTTTTGTTTAACCCATCCAGTACCCCACAGCGAAAAGAAAAGATAGCATTTTCAGTTGTTAAACGACTTCTAATGCCGACCTGTACATTTGATAGCAAATTATGTGATATAAAATGATCAGTTGTTCTTACTCACACAGCCTTTTCAATAACTTTAGCAAACACTGATGGCATAGAAATAGGTCTAAAGTTGTGTTCACTATCCGTTTCATCCTTTTTATAAAGCTGCTTTACTACTGAGCAGTTTAATCGTTCAGCAAACTGACCATTCCTAAAGGATAAATTTCAAATATGGCTAAGTATGGGATTAACAAATGCAGCACAGCACTTTAACATTCTGCTAGGCACTCCGTCATATCAATCATAGTCTTTAATCTTCAGTGCTTAAATTATTGACTCAATCTCCCCCTTGTCTGTATCACAGAGGAGTATTTCAGACATCAATCTTGGAAAGGCATTTGCCAAGAGAGTTATATGATTCCCTGTAGAAACAAAATTTTTATTTAATTCACCTGCAATGCTTACAAAATGATTGTTAAATACTGTACATATATCTGACTTATCAGTAACATGGTCATGCTCTGAGGAAGGCTGTTGAAAGCCGAAACGTCAGCTTTAGTTCATTATTGTTGTTAGTTTTTAGCAATGAGGCGGCATAATACCCAGAAGAATTTTAATCACTAAGAAATATTTTTATTATGAACTGATTTTATATTGTCGATCTTGTGCTGCAGTCCAGACACTTCTTTCACAACTGACGATATAGTTTTAATTTTATCCTGTGAATTAGCAATTCTATTTGCATACACATATTCTTTGCCTTCCTAATAACATTTTAAGCACCTTACAATAGTGTTTGTAATGGGCTACTGTAGCTTGATTGTGGCCACTTCAAACATTTTCATATAGTTACCACTTTGTTCTACATGATATCCTTTCAACTACAAATGTTCTATCACCCCTGTCAGAGATCTTAAAGGGTGCTGTATATGGAGGGGAAAGAGAGGGTATAGCAGTGTCGTCTCTTGTCCATACAAACCCGCATTTGAACAAGTCTTTATGGAAGAAAATTTACCTGCCGCTGTGTCGTAATGGATTGGTAGATTTGAGGAGTTGTATACGACTTTCTAGGTGTATAAAGATATGATATATTCCCTTACCGATAGATTGAAAGGGCAGAGAGAGTTGAAAAAAATTCAACCAGTATTTTCAGTTGCTCTCCATAGACTAGTTGGGCAGAATTACTGTGTAGAGGCTTAGAAGTACTACCAGTAGTGTTGTCGTCCAGGATTCTGCATGGCAAGTCAAAGCAGCTTTCAGGGTGTGTTACATAAGCTCTAACCTCCCGTTGCGTTGCTAGCGGGATTGTAGCTCATAATGAGTACATGTTTGCATCTGCATAATCTCAAGAGCTCCTCGAAAAGTTGGCATGCACTTGTCAGCACTGATAATCTGAGGAATGTCAAACCTGGAGAACAAAGCAGAAATCAAGACATGGGTGACAGACACTGCTGTAATATCTGGCACTGGAACAGCCTCAGACCACCGCCTGAATCTATCTACCATGGTAACTACAAAGCAAAAGCCTTCTAAAGGGGAAATATCCAAATGCAAGTGTGAGAATCTCCCTGAAGGGGACGAGAAGTCCTCTGCCAGACCAAAATTATGGCAAGAGATTTTACAACCTTGGCATTGTGTGTAAATCATGGGCAATCTTTCTGTATTCCCAGCCAAACAGTTCTGTGTGACACTAACTTAGCAGTAGTTCTTATCACTGGTGACGCGTTTTGCTCTGGTATGTGAATAAAGTAACAAAATTTGTAAAACAAAGTTGTCAAATGAATGTAATTTCTCTCTTATTGAGCAATGGAGCAACAGTCATTGTTGATGGTCCCACACGTTCCTCCTACTGCACATACACATCTAAAAAAAATTGCAATGTTTTCAGAATAAAACCGGATTATGAAGTTATTACTATTTACGATCCATAGTAATTTAACACCACTATCAGTTCAATGGGACCTGTATCTGACAGAAGCGCGAGCAGCGTAAACTGACGAATATGTCGTCAGGCAGAAAATCGTGGAACTTTACACCCACTTCGAAATTGACTAGTAAGTGAATGGGAAGCAGTGAGGTGGGGAGTTGCCATAGATCAACTTAAGTCCACACTGGTTTAAGCCGGTTCGTCGACACTGTTGTCTGTGTTTGGTATGTCTTCGTCTGCCATTGGAATTGACATGTATGCTGTTCTACAATCGATGATGCTGAAAAGTTTTGCTCCAGAAAGCCACTGGAGAAATCGTCCGCATTGAGGTAGTGACAGTGACTGCCTTGGCGCCAAGTACCGCTCTTTTTAGGAACTAGTTCAATTGGGGAGGCCCAAAGCACTGTCTAATGGCTTAACCATGCAAACTCGAAAAAGTTTGTCTACTGCAGCTTTAGTCATGTTAATTTTGTGGAGAGCTACATGACGGGGGTGGCAATGGATAGCAAGACTTGGTGTGGTTATAATGTCGTTGATCGTACTGTCCTACACAGCACAGTTTGTACATGATCTATTGAGGGAGCATGGAGAGAGTCCAGGAAGCAAGGCACGACGTGATTCACCATCGCTGTAACGTCACATGGTATTGTCTCAGGAGAGCACTTGATTGAGGGTTGTGACGCTTCACTAACCTGAGAAGTGTCCATAGTAATGGCACCAAGGTGGTGATTGCTGTTGTGATGATGAAGGTCATCGAGATGTTGCTGAGCCATCTGTAATGATGCAGTGGCATCCACAATTCGTCTCCGTAGTTGTTCCTTGTTGAGGCCTGTGACCTCATTGGCATGATGTAATGATGAGTACTCGGCTGCCTGTAAGTGTAACTTTAGATCGGGTGGTGTGTCGAGTGGTTGCAGTATGACTGAGGCTGTTACTTGCCAGCAGGTAGTGTATCACTGACCACACAACAGATCGGTTGCTGGCTGTCCTGTCATACACTACTGAAATCTGGTAGCAGCTGGCAGTGCCAGACATATCGGCTCTCGGGACTGATTCAAATGCCCCTGCCATTAGGAATGTCCAGTGTATTTGTGTATTTGTGCCAAGGTCGAGCATGATGTGTGTGGTCCCAGTAACTGCAATTACAGTGTCATAGCCGCACACAGTAGCAGCAGCGAGGGCGACAGTGTAACAGGCGGTAGAGTGCTCACATAGGCTTCGGTATTGATGAGAAAACACGTGTGCAGTGCAGGCGCCTGTCATAGACGAATAGTTAGTGACCATCTGCCTGTTGAAACGCTGTATCAGAGCGCTTTCGTTGTGGTGTGCAAAGGCGTCTTGTTAATAAAGAGCAGCTCGATGCACCTATGTCAGGTCGCTGTACTTGTTTGGGCAGGTGCAAGATGTCTTCTGTGCTGTGCATACTGTCGAATCTAGTGTAAAAACCAGCAGTAGTGTAATTGTGTGTTGAACGTGGATACAGGTGGTCCACTTGGTTGGTGCGGCTTTTGTTTATAGACATCGGTGGCCAGCTGGGAGGGCGACAACCTTGGCTATAATGGTAGGCGACTGTTGTCTGCCAGAGCTGTGCTCTGGGTGGCAGAGGCCAGGGGCACAGCGTAGTTCAGGATGGACCGACCATCATTGGGTGGTCTGTGTTTGAATGGAATTTCGCCACAGTTCGGCCGGGATCGTGCAAAATCGGTTTTGGTGCAGGCATAGCGTTGTTTGTTGTTGATTACAATGCGGTATTATAATAGTGCCTGCATACTGTCAGCGAGTCGAAGTTTAAGCTGCAGCGTTGCCTCCTCAAGCACTAGCTGTTTGGATATTCTCTGGCAGTTTTAGTGGCGAAATTGACTATAGTGTGTAATAAGATCATATCTCCTAGGCGGCGCCAGAGCGAAGATGGCATGCTGTTGCCCAAAGTTAGTGTCTTGGCAGTTTCGTATTTGTGAGAAGCGGAAACATCCAAAAGCAAGTCACTAGTACGGTCCAAACTGTGTTCGAGTTGGTGGTGGACGGTATGATGGATGTCAGTAGTCTGATTGCAAGGCACCATCGCGAGATGGGCATGGAATGATGTGGGAGACAAGGGAGCATGGGTATGTGAGACAAGGATAGGAAATGTTGCTTGAGGTTGGGCGGCGAGTGATGAGGGAGATCATGATGCAGTGCAGGTGGCGTTAGCGTCACGTGGCAATGTGCATAGAATTTGGGCCACTATTTAAAGAGTGGTTGCATGTGTGAGTGAAGCTCCAGGGCTGACACGATAGATACAACTTTCCCAATGCAGAAGTCTGATATCGGGGAAATGGCATGTAAGAGTGCACATGAGATTATGGTAACATAAAGAAGGAAGGTGCAGTCCATTTATTATCGAGCGACATTGTCTGGTGGCGCAGCTAACACAGGTGTGACATCACTTGAACTGGGAGGCGTGTGTGAAATCTTATGGGACTTAACTGCTAAGGTCATCAGTCCCAAAGCTTACACACTACTTAACCTAAATTATCCTAAGGACAAACACACACACTCGAACCTCCGCCGGAACCAGCCGCACAGTCCATGACTGCAGCGCTTTAGACCGCTCGGCTAATCCCGCGCAGCGAACTGGAAGGCAGCAGTATCTGACATCACCAAGCCGAGGTCATGAAAAACACAAACTCGGAGTCCATAGTTGGTTTTGGTGCTGGGTGTGGATGATGCAAATGCGGAGCATGCACTGTGCCGGAAACGAGTCGTTTGTGACGCCTGGAGTGGACAGGATATGAGAGATGTCTGCTTTCTTGTGTGAAACTCACGTACAGTAGTAGTAATTTGCAGTGCCGTACAGGACTGAGTCAACTGTCTAGGAGTGTCCCGAGTATTTGTGTTTCTGTGCCAAAGTCAAGCATGATGGGTGCGGTCCCAGCAACTGTAATTACAGTGTCTTAACGGCACACAGCTGCAGGAGTGATGGCGACAGTGTAGCAGGCGGTATAAGTAGTAGAACAAAGTTCGTGCAGCCCCACTCTCCATTGTTGCCAAATTTATTCAAGATGGCGTATGAATGATGGCGGCGATAGATACGGCAATGTCACAATGACATCACTGAGAATTCCATCAGGACAATGCAACACACACCAGCTACCTCCACTAACCTAAGAAAATGATGGGAAAAAAGGTCAGTTGGGCTACCTCCACTAACCTAAGTCATCCGACGACCACTTCTTCCTTGGAAGTGGCGGGAAAAGGACTCAGCCCGCGCTGAATGGGATGGATGTAAGTCTTTATTTTCAGTCCTTATTTAAACAATTTGAGGCAGTAGCTCCATCCAATGTGTTCACCATGAGGTCTGAAGTCCAACTGACCTAGTACACAGTACCACCATCAGAGGGCAATGTGATCCCTTCTGTTAGTAATCCAAGATTGCGGTCTGGGGGTGGGGGGGGATGGCGGGAAAAGGCCTCAGCCTGTGCTGGGCTGCTGGATAGAATGGATGTAAGTCTTTATTTTGCAGGCAGCCTTTGTTTAAATATTTAGAGGTAGTACCTCCATCCAGTGTGTCCACCATGAGGTCCGGAGTCCAACTGACCTAGTACGCAGTACTACCATCAGAGGGCTCTGTCGTCCCTTGCGTGACGTAATCCAAGATGGTGGTCTGGGGGAAAATGGCGGTAAAGCACAAGGCCTGTGCTGGGCTGCTGGAGAGAGGAAGGCGTGTACTTTATTTTTTTTGGAACAATTTATTTAGGGATAGATTTGACATAGTGTATTTATTATGCTGATACAAAACACTCGTTCTGACGCACTTGGGGTCACACTACACAGCACACAGAGCTTCAGACTACTTGTGAATCACCGAAATAATGCAGTACACTGATGTACACACACACAAGAAACTCGAAAATTACCGAAATAATGCATTGCACACACTAAAGTACTGCAAACTACTCGTAGATATCCGAAATAATACATACCCTACAGACCTGCAAACTATTCGTAGATAATGCATGTAAAACGCTGCTGCTGACAGCACGTGAAAGTCGCTTCTACAGTCAGAATTTTTCGAGTGTTATACTGGTGTCACATCGCTATGCAAAGAAATGCCAAGTCACGCTCTAGACACGAGCACATGTTCACCGCTGCTGGCTCGATACCCCTTTCTACCTGCAGTCCAGTGAAGATCTAATTGGCGAGCGAGTCACCCTCGCAGATGCTGCAGACATCTGTTCCTTTGCTTCCCAGAATAGCACGGGCTGCTTTCTTCCTAGTGATCCTAATGGGACATGCGAGCTGTGTCTGGCCGTGCACGCAAGCTTACCTGCCCATCGTGGCTGATGCATTGCCGCAAAATGCGTGCATGGTGACTCACCATCTACAAGGTTCTCAATGTTATACTGATGTCACATGGCTACGTAAAATAAGACCCAAATCCACCTCTTCGAAATTGTATAGTATTCCCATAAATAGTTAACGATCACTTCTGTAGGAGCCTTCGTGATGTCCCAGCCTGTCTGCTAGGAAATTCTTACCCTAACAGAAACTGCTCACGAAAAAATATCGCAGAATAACGCCAAATACATTCTTCCTCACAGTCCTAAAATGGCACCCTGTCCATCACGTGTTACCCTTCCTGCTTTCAACATACGCAAAAGTTCTCACCTATGTTCCGGCACAAAGGATGTCTTGCGAATGCATGGAGCATTATGATTGGCTCTTATTGAATTTATCCGCTGAATTACTGATGCCACTGGTGTGTAAGCACTGTATTTTTTTTCTTTATGTAGATGAGACTTTCAGTGGCAAAAAAACTGTTTTGTACAGATCACCATATTGCAGCAACAATTAAATCCTGCAAAGTGGTCTATAGATCGTCAAATATGGAAAGACTCTTACTCAATTACACCGCTCTGCCACTGTGGACTCGAGTTGAATATTAGAGCGTGAAACCGATCTCCAATGCAGCAATGTACCACAATGTACTCTGTGTCGATGTAGAAAACATACAATTCGTACCCTGTGCCATACAAAAATCGCCCCTCTTACATCATTTGTACAGCTACCAGGCGCCAGACACTTGTACATATACCGCGAAGACAGACAGCATAAGCACATTGACCATTGATACACTCCTCGCTGCACTAGCTATTTCCCTGCGAGATCGGGCGCTCATCCCCTCCCAAAGCATGACCAGAGCACCCTCAGTAGACCGAAGTCACTCTCAGAACTGTTGTGCAATGATGGGCTCGTTACCCATTGGTACAAACGCATTACTGTTTCTGATCCGGACCTACTTGCTTGCCTGTTTTCTACACACATCTCCAGACTCTGGGATTACAAGAACATATGTAATTTCGAATGTTTTGCCAGAATATCATGCCATTTTCGCGGTACTTCTCGATATGAAGCACATAGAATATCGCTTGCATCATGGAACATAATTCCGAAGATATAGACTGGAAACTATTTCTCTAGAAATCCGAAACTTTAGTGAGGTGGAGCGTGGTTTAAACCACTGAGTAACTAGAAATTTGTCCCATTTGCGAAGACATTTACGTGAAAATTCGAAAAAAAAGAGGAAACTGATATTACCACTCGCGAATAGCAATGTCGGTGATATAACAGATTCCAAATCATTTCTTTAATTTACAAAGTCAACTAAAGTGTTTCTCATGTCTAGAGAGCCATCAAACGTGTCTTCCACCTGTCTTTCACCTGCTAGATGCACGCACCACAATCGATGTTCTCTCAAAAAATAAAGGCGCTAAATACGAAGAAGCAGATAACCAGACAATTTATATGTGAGAGAATAATGGTCCAGTGCAAACAAACTTCCATACTGAATCTTCACAAATTTCCACGCGATCACGAAAGCTGCCCAACATATACTAAGTATTAGTTCGCTATTCGGCCGTCTAATGGACGACACAGTTAAGTCAGCTACATTCCTACTCTCCCACAGGCCTTTCCATTGGGACAGCTCCTGCCGTTAACGGGAAACGTGAATCATTTCCGCCACAGGTCACCAGCGCTGCATGTCAGGCAAGCATAGACAGAATCATCATTGTAGCAAAACCAGTCAGATATATGTTTGATAGCTATACTTACAATTAAACATTACAATTGCGATCTCAGTTGAATAGAATTCAACAATGACTGAAATAATGGAAATACACACTGCTGATGGCTGTGACTCTGGAAATAGAAATATCTGTACCATTCTTATGACTTGGCATACTCTTCCCTTTGCTATCACAGTTTCCCCATCAGATCCATACCTGCCTTATGACTGGCCATAGTCATTTCATTTGCACATGTTGGAATACAAACACATACTTTATAATCCTGATGCTCAAGGCGAACCTGTCACACATCCCCTACTACTAAGTATAATACTTCATCAATGACTGACTTCTGGCGATACGAAATAATACTGAGAGAAAATCAGCGATGGGTCTGCGACGACAAACTGCCACTCAAGCATGTGTCGTAGGCCTAAGTTTAACACTAATGTGGTACGACCTTATGTAGCTATTCTAGAACCTTTGGCTGCAAAGAGGTGGTAACCATCACACTTACGAGGTGGCACAAGGGCAGACGGGTAGACTGACACATCTGCGCTCGTGTTTACTAAGAACTGTAATTTCGTACCTTGGTCTGTGATAAACAATCGAGGGCTGCCGTTCAGAGCGTCAGTGGCCATCATCACTGAGCTCCTGTTGCATTACCCTGCTCACAAGGTGGGCTACACTTTCGTGCCTCGGATCCAAATCGGCAGTGGTACCAACATACTTTCGTAGCCGCAGGTGAGCGACTGTGTTTTCTGGGCGAGCGGTAGCGACGAAATCGGAGACTGTTGTTCTGAGTTCGCAGTGCAGCGACTTGTGTGGAAAGTTCAGTGATCTGAGCTTGTAGCACAGCAAAGTTGCTGTCCGTCTGTGGTTATGGGATAACTGTTGCAACGCACACAGATGGATACATTTCAGCTATTCTATCGGTAGTTTGCGCTAGTGCATCTAGATCGCTAGTGCACACAGAATCTTTTGCGTGTCAGGAGCTAGGCGTGATAGCCAAATGTTTCGGCGCTTATTGCGTTGTCAGCCAACATAAGTAATCGGCGCAGCAGGTGCGATGGTGTGCGATTGCCCAACTCTTCGGTACGAAGTAGTTTTTCCAGTCTTTTCTCCTCAGACTGCAAAAGTCGTGTGATTAGGGCGCTCTTAATCGCCGAATATCGGTCCACGCTCGGCGGTGACGAAAGAATACCCTGCACCTCCATTTCTTCGCTGAGTGCTACATAACTATATTTTGTATGGTCTGCGGTAACTTGTGCTAGGACCAATTGGCTTTCCAACTGCGCAAACCAGAGCATAGGGTTTTGCTGCCAGAACAGCGGTGGTTTTACTGTGACAGACTGTAGCGCACCAATCATACTCACGGCGCCCATCCTAGTGCAAAAGGTCTCTCCAGATGCATGCATGTAAAGGTGTTTAGCACACCGTATCGGTGTATAGTAGATATAAGAGTGTTGTGATGATATAACAGGTAGTTAAGAAGAAACATGTGTTTTTATGCATGATGGAGCTCCAGATGGACGTAGTTGAAGCATTTTACATATGGTAAATCAACTATGCTATCAGTTCTGAAGTATTGTTCTGGTACTTGGTGTCCATACCAGGATGATATCGGAAAGAGAGAAATGATTGTGGAACATAAACACATACCAAAGGTTATGCAGTTCTGCACTTAAACACGCTATAATGCTAGAGATGTGCGGTTTCCCACCTATTATTCGTGTGGAATGCAATGGTGTTAATATTCCAATATAAGAAATATATTTTCAGTAGACGACGTATATTCTCCCTGGAAGTTTCCCTACGATAAACTATGGTGACAAACTGAATTTGCACTCCAAATACAACGTCGATCCTTTGTAACACAAACATTATATAGGTATCGATAGGTGTATGACGCCTGCTGTTTACGAAGTTCAAGCCCGATTACGGTTCACAAATTGTGATGTGTTCAAAACAGTCCTATAAAATGATCATTGGCACCTGAAAATGCATGCGAAGAAATGGTGACATATGGGGAGGAAATAAACACCATGATCAGTAGCCAGAGGAGATGAAACAGTCTTATCACAATTTACCATGGCCTCTGGTAACTTCCACACAGCAGTCATCGTCCGACGTTCGGTTGTATTGCTCATATTCAGGATAATATTGCCGTATCACCGTGATGCCACATCTTTAGAATATCCCATCTTTCCACTATTAAGGTGCGTATATGTAACATAAGTCTACTATCCTCCTCCAGACACGCAATTTGACTGATTTCGCTCACTACTCGTTTCACGATATTTTTCACTTTTTTTGTATATTCTCAGTCAACGTCCGTAATTTTACGAGTTTTTCGCGACTTAACATATTTCATCATATTTCCCTCAATGTTTACGTATTTCATATCAGTTTTTCGTGATTAAGCCAGATTTTCCTCAAATTTCACCGATTTTATGTGATTTTTCATATTTTTCCACTGTTTTCCATATGCGTATGGCCATATTGCTGACACACATCTGCTGTTTGATTTTCTACGAGAATATTTGCGTATCTTGTATATGAACCTACTAAAAAATCCCAGACTTGACATCTCCCTAATGATCCACATTCCTGCGTTTTGGATAGGACAATCGAGAAAAGTATAGTAACAGCCGCTTCTTTCCTATGAAACCGAAAACTCGATTTATGTCTCAGATGTGACAGAGAAATGTAGTACTTCACACACATTTTCGTTCGTGTAGAGGAGGGTGTTGAAACAGGTTTTCCATCAATGAACATGATTCACCACACATACGTTGGAAGCCCTCTGCTAACAGTGGTGTGGAGACGTTTACTGTTGACGATTGCAGGTAGATAGCGCTCTAAGTCACACACAGAGTACGCAATTGTATACAAATCGATTGCTAGTTATACCACAAAACTGGGTGCACCCCATGAGAAAACGGAAAAAATGGTTAATTGCGTGATAAATGACTTGCAGCAACATCTCCCTTTCTCTCTAGAATGCACTTCAATCTACCATTAAATCACACCTCATTACAACCCCCTTTCAACCGATCACTTCATCTACCTTCTGTCATCCTTCAACGCAGATCCATCTCAATTTAGCGACAGATGGTTTTCTTTTCCAGGAAAGCGTCAGAGACAGCAGTCAACTTGCATGTATCACTATTACCTCAGTAGACATATAGTAGAATGTTGTTAAACCATTTCTGCCTAGCGTAACATATATGTCACTATATGTCACAGAACAGCCTGTCATTGTTTTCTCTCGTTGCCAACAATGCCTGCGTTTGGAGTGGCTATTGTATGGCTTTCGTCCGCAGCTCGTGGTCGTGCGGTAGCGTTCTCGCTTCCCGCGACCGGGTTCTCGGGTTCGATTCCCGGCGGGGTCAGGGGTTTTCTCTGTCTCGTGATGACTGGGTGTTGTGTGATGTCCTTAGGTTAGTTAGGTTTAAGTAGTTCTAAGTTCTAGTGGACTGATGACCATAGATGTTAGGTCCCATAGTGCTCAGAGCCATTTTTTGTTGTTGCATGGCTTTCAGATAAGGAGGCTTTGTTGTTCATGTTTAGGTAGGTTTCAGTCAGTTGCAAGCATTAAGTGGTCACCGACTGGTGCTTCAATTACGGAAGACTTTTCTAAGTGAGATTATGTCTTGGAATGAGAAGTAAGTATCATTTTTTATCGCAAATTATAATACAATTTGTTTAAATTATGGTTGATTATAATGTTAAAAGTACTGAAATTTATGTTTATGGTTATCTACAAAATGCAATTCTTATTTTTGTGGCTGCAAATACAGTTTTAATTTTGTGTTGTATATATGTCAGCCGGCCGAAGTGGCCGAGCGGTTAAAGGCGCTACAGTCTGGAACCGCACGACCGCGACGGTCGCAGGTTCGAATCCTGCCTCGGGCATGGATGTGTGTGATGTCTTTAGGTTAGTTAGGTTTAAGTAGTTCTAAGTTCTAGGGGACTTATGACCACAGCAGTTGAGTCCCATAGTGCTCAGAGCCATTTGAACCATATATATGTCACGCTAGGCAAAACAGTGCAAATAACGATTCGTTTTCTTTAGAGGTCTATCTCTCCATGAGATCCTGGCTATTCTTGAAGGAGAGGAAGAAGATGCAACAGATATATTTATTGAATCTCCTGAAGCTAATGTGGATTCGGGTGAAGATTCTGGGGAAGAAGATGGGTTAGGAAACGTCGATAATCTTGGACCAAGCCAACTCCAGGCTGGTGCAGAAATGGTTTTAGCAAGTAAAAACAGGTTAAGTAGTGAATCGGAGATTAATTTCTCTCCTGATGATAAACCAGATGAACAGGAAAAGTAACAGATCTTAAAAACTGTAATCAGAGATTGGAAAAAAGACGATCTGCGTAGTATTAGTTCTGTACTTCATGAGAGTGCTTATAGTAAATACAGGAACTTGTCTCCAGTTCATTGCTTCAAATTATTTTGGAACGACGAAGTAATTGAATTTCTTCTCACTGAATCAACGAAGTATGCATTGTTCAAGAACTGCTCAGATCCAAAAATAACATATAAAAAGATAAAAGGTTTTCTAGGAATCCTAATACTTTCTGGTTATAATCCTTTACCTAGCAGAAGACATTACTGGGATTCTGGATTGGACATGAGAAATGACATGGTCCACAGCACAATGAGAAGGGACAGGTTTGAAACAATTGTGAGATTCATTTACTCATGTGACAACACAAAAATAGATGCTAATAACAGAATGTGGAAACTTCGTCCATTAATAAATATGCTAAGAAAAAAGTTTGCTCTCCACTCTCAGCCTGAGCAAGATTTGTCTTACGATGAGAGCATGAGAAAGTATTTTGGCGGACATGGATGTCAACAGTATTTGAAAGGTAAGCCCATTAGATTTGGGTACAAAGCATGGTGTCTAAACACAACCATGGGTTATCTAGTGGACTTTCAAATATACCAAGGAGGTGATCCTCAGAGGAATGAAAAATATGAGAAAGTATTTGGAAAATGTGCTGCTCCTTTGATTCAAATGATCGATTCTCTTCCTGAAAAGAACAAACATCTTCCCTACAGGTTTTATTTTGACAACGTGTTTACATCACAAACATTGTTGATTTACCTGAAGCAACGAGATTTTGGTGCAACTGGGACTATTCGTGAAAATCGTCTGCCTAAAGTGTGTCATCTCATACTCTCTAACACTATGTCCAAAAGGAATATGAGAGGAGATTTTGATTACAAGAGCAGCAAGGAAAGTGGAATAATCGTTGCCAGATGGCTAGGTAATTGTACAGTAACAATTGCTTCCATAAGCTTTGGTATCAGTCCAGTCAGCACCGTTGCCCGATACTCTAGACAAGAGAAGTAAAGAATACTTGTACCTCGACCTAATGTAATTGGAGAAGACAACAAAAATATGGGAGGAACTGACCGAATGGATGAAAATGTAACGTTATATAGAGTGAGTGTCAGAGGAAAGAAATGGTGGTGGCCAATTTTTACATGGCTTCTAGATATCTATATACATAATGGGTGGCTTGTTCATAGAAAGACTGGTATAAATATGCCTCAGCTGCACTTCCGGCGCTACATTGTGAAATGTTAGCTGACTTCCAATGCCGCAGTACCAAGAGGTCCTGGACGCCCTGCAGGTTATTCAAACCAAGGCAGAGTGCTGCCTGATATTAGATATGATGAAACAAATCATCTGGTAGCCATGGTGCCACAGAAAAAAAGAAGACACTGTGCGGCGGAAAACTGCAAAGGAACCCCAAGACCAATGTGCTCCAAATGTGATATTGGTTTGTGCATAGAATGTTTTGTGTCATATCACAGAAAGTGAGTACTGTCGCCTGAACTTGTTGTAAATCACATACAGTGTATTATTTTACTTGCTGTCGTATATTCTGCCTAAAATGTATGGTCTGCCTAGTGTGACATATATGTTACGCCCTTTTTTGTTTCAATTATTGATTATTTTTTGTTTTGATTGTTGTATTGCTTTTCTTTGATGACAATAAGCACATAAATATCTAATTTGTAGAAATCAGAAGAAAAAAAAATAGTTCAGGCAGAAATGGGTTAACAACGGTTCTGTAAGGTATTTGCTAGCTGACACCGCATGGTTGTCATTGATGGAGACTACAGAGAAGCACATTGTAAATACTGATTGTTAGGGTTTAAAACACCTAAACAGTCGTGCACAGGATCGAACACGCGGTCCATTCTGTACTTGTATACTGCAGTCACCAAAGCGGATAATAATTGAAGAGCCAAAGGAACTGGTACATCTGCCTAATATCGTGTAGGGTCCCCCACAAGCATGCAGAAGTGCCACAACACGACATGGCAAGGACTTGACTAATGTCCGAAGTACTGTTAGAGGGAATTGATGTCATGAATCCTGCAGGGCTGTCCACAAATCCGTAATAGTACGAGGGGGTAGAGATCTCCTCTGAACAGCATGTTGCAAGGCATCCCAGATACGCTCAATAACGTTCATGTCTGGGGAGTCTGGTGACCAGCGGAAGTTTTTGAGCTCAGAAGAGTGTTCCTGGAGCCACTCTGTAGCAATTCTGTGGGGCGTCGCATTGTCTGCTGGAATTGCCCAAGTCCGTCGGAATGCACAATTGACATGAATGGATGCAGGTGATCAAATAAGATGCTTACGTACAAGTCACCTGTCAGGGTCGTATCTAGATTTATCCGCAGATTAACCACAACAAAGAGGGCACCGACAGAGCGATTCAATGGGTAGATGGTCCCCGACTATTCGCCTATGACAGGCGCCTGCACTGCACACGTATTTTCTCATCAATACCAGAGCCTATGTAAGCACTCTACCGCCTGCTACACTGCCGCATCCCTGCTGCAGCTGTGGGCGGCTATGACACTGTAAGTGCAGTTGCTGGGACCGCACACATCGTGCTCGACCTTGGTACAGATACGCAAATCCCCTGGACATTCCTAGTGGCAGGGACACTTGAATCAGTCCTGGGAGCCGATATGTCCGGCACTACCAGCTGCTAACAGATTTCAATCGCGTGCTCCTATTACGACGGGACAGCCAGCAACCGATCTGTGGTGTCGTCAATGCTATACTACCTGCTGGCACAGTAACACCCTCGGTCAGACTACAACCACTCGGCACACCACTCGACCTAAAGCTACAAAGCGTAGCACTTTTCAACCAGCTACACGTACAGGCAGCCGAGTACTCATCATTACATCATGACAAGAAGTTCACGTGACTCAACAAGGAACAACTACGGAGACGAATTGTGAACGCCACCCCATCACTACAGGTACTTCAACAACATCTTGATGACCTTCATCAACACGTCAGCAATCACTACCTTGGTGCCATTGCTATACAATATGAGGATCCAATCGACATGGAACACCTAGACATCTGCTAGCGTGTCGCTGTGAAAGATGGGTTTAATGTAGACATCAGTCACCCTCAACAACAGTTTGGAAACGCCCTACAATGCCGCAAACTCTTCCAATTTCTGTAGTCGCGATGTCTTCCACATTTTGGTATTTTGTATATGGCGAGGCATTTGGTTACTTGAAGGGAGTTCGAAAGTAAGGAGGCATCCTGTGATAGAGGTAGATCTTAGCACTCCATCATGAGCCAAAAATGAGTCTAATATTTTAGTGATCTGATATGATCTAACAGATGTGAAGCTTATTAAAAGAGATTTTTTTCTACCTGACGAGAAAATACTTATATGAAATGAAGCCTTTGCCATACTTATGTAGGATTTTCACGACAATGATACTTTAGCGATTTGAAAACGTGTGTATGACCCTGTTTCTTCTGTCTTTGAAAATAACTTGTATCTAGGGGAGAAATCTACACTTCGAATGACAAATTCGAGGTGTATTGTCAAGAACATCGCTGTCTCGCATTGAATAATGGCGATTTATTGAACTTATAAGGAGACGACATTCTTCAAGCAATCCTTCACCGGGTGTACTTGATTGTGAAAGGTGTCGAACACTGGGCGTCGTCACTTTAGTGGTTTAAGTGGATATAACTTGTTTCCTGAAGTGTAGCACCAAACCCTTGTTTTGTGTTGTGCAGTGACAGGTGCTCAAGGCGTAGGCCGGTCGATGCAGGATCAGCCCGACACTGCTGAAGGAAGTTGTCTGAATCTTATTCTGCTGCCACGTCAGCCCAGCTAACGACGGAAAATGACACACAGTTGCGCGACAAGCAGTCAGCCACGACGTTATCCTGTCCTGCGACGTGCCGCATGTCTGTGGAACACTGGACAATGAACTCTACTCACCGATTTTGATGTGGTGAGTTGAGTCGGTAACGTTTTGGATATGGAAGTCAGATGATAAACGGGCATTCCTAGGACAAATATATTATACTAGAACTGACATGTGACTACATTTTCATGCAATTTGGTTGCATAGATCCTGAGAAATCAGTACCCAGAACAACCACCTCTGGCCGTAATAACGGCCGTGATACGCCTGGGCATTGAATCAAACAGAGCTTGAAGGCGTGTACAGGTACAGCTGCCCCTGCAGCTTCAACACTATACCACAGTTCATCAAGAGTAGTGACTGGCGTATTGTGACGAGCCACTTGCTCAGCCACCATTGACCAGACGTTTTCATTTGGTGAGAGATCTGGTGAATGTGCTGGCCAGGACAGCAGTCGAATATTTTCTGTATCCAGAAAGGCCCGTACAGGACCTGCAACATGCGGTCGTGCATTATCCTGCTGAAATGTAGAGTTTCGCAGGGATCGAATGAAGGGTAGAGCCACGGGTCGTAACACATCTGAAATGTAACGTCCACTGTTCAAAGTGCCGTCAATGCGAACAAGAGGTGACCGAGACGTGTAACCAATGGTACCCCATACCATCACGCTGGGTGATACGCCAGTATAGCGATCACGAATACACGCTTCCAATGTGCGTTCACCGCGATGTCGCCAAACACAGATGCGACCATCATGATGCTGCAAACAGACCCTGGATTCATCCGAAAAAATGACGTTTTCCCATTTGTGCTCCCAGGTTCGTCGTTGAGTACACCATCGCAGGCGCTCCTGTCTGTGATGCTGCGTCAAGGGTAACCGCAGCCATGGTCTCCGAGCTGATAGTCCATGCTGCTGCAAATGTTGTCGACCTGTTCGTGCAGATGGTTGTTGTCTTGCAAACGTCCCCATCTGTTCACTCAGGGATCGAGACGTGGCTGCACGATCCGTTACAGCCATGCGGATAAGATGCCTGTCTTCTCGACTGCTAGTGATACGAGGCCGTTGGGATGCAACACGGCGTTCCGTGTTACCCTCCTGAACCCACCGATTCCATATTCTGATAACAGTCATTGGATCTCGACCAATGCGAGCAGCAATGTCGCGATACGATAAACCGCAAACGCGATAGGCTACAATCCGACCTTTATCAAAGTCGGAAACGTGATGTTCCGCATTTCTGCTCCTTACACGAGACATCACAACAACGTTTCACCAGGCAACGCCGGTCAAATGCTGTTTGTGTATGAGAAATCGGTTGGAAACTTTCCTCATGTCAACACGTTGTAGGTGTCGCCACCGGCGTCAACCTTGTGTGAATGCTCTGAAAAGCTAATCATTTGCATACACAGCATCTTCTTCCTGTCGGTTAAATTTTGCGTCTGTAGCACGTCATCTTCGTGGTGTAGCAATTTAAATGGCCAGTAGTGTAGTTCTAAGTTCTTGGGGACTGATGAACTCAGATGTCACGTCCCATAGTGCTCAGAGCCTTTTGAACCATTTTTTTCGAACCTGCGACCGTAGCAGCAGCCGTTTAAGGGCTGAAGCGCCTAGAATCGCTCGGTCACAGCGGCCGGCTCACGTGTGCAGTCCAACACTTTTGGCAATACAGAAATTTTCTTTCGCGGTTTAGCATTTTCGTCATATAATTCCCGAGCAGTCGACATTTCCGCAGAACACAATCCTTATATCTAAGAAATTTTTGCTTCAAGTATCTTGCAGGTCTCTCGCAACTGTGAATGCTCGATTATGTTAAGCGATTAAGTGTAATGCACATGTGTGTTCTTCGCATTGAGATGGTAGCGATCTCGAATAGCGTATAACTGGCGCAGAAGATGCGCGTAGCCCAGAAATCTTCGCGCAACCGATAGCAGCGGAGTCACGTAGTACAAGTTCCAACGCATTAGTGAGATGGGAGACCTCGTGATGACTGGGTGTTGTGTGATGTCCTTGGGTTAGTTAGGTTTAAGTAGTTCTAAGTTCTAGGAAACTGATGCCCATAGATGTTAAGTCCCATAGTGCTCAGAGCCATTTGAACCATTTTTTTGAGATGGGAGAGAGAAGTATTTGCACTAAGCAATGATGCACTAAATCTGGTACAGTTGAAAAATGTCGAAGAAAATCAGCTCCTAAAATTGGCCCAGTCACATCGGCAACGACAAACGTTAATGTAGGGCAGAAGTTGTCACCCAGTTGTAGATTCAAATGGCTCTGAGCACTATGGGACTTAACATCTGATGCCATCAGTCCTCTAGAACTTAGAACTACTTGAACCTAACTAACCTAATGTGATCACACACATCCATGCCCGAGACAGGATTCGAACCTGCGACCGCAGATGTCGCGCGGTTCCAGACTGAAGTGCCTAGAACCGCTCTGCCACGACGGCCGGCCCAGCTGTAGAGTCAGTGATTTGTTCCCATATGTTCTGATTGCAGAATTGTTGGCAGGACAAAGGAACTTATTCATTTTTGCAATAACCACTCACCATTCTCCGATAAACGCTGATTTCTGAACCAGTGTCTACTAGGAAAAGTGCACCAGACGTACTTTGGTAAGTAATCGAGTGGAGTCCGTAACAGATGATGCCATTGCATTCTTTCTGCCTTTTAGGCACTGTAAAGAATCCCGATAAGTGCATACGCGTGTGACGTCCTTAGGTTAGTTAGGTTTAAGTAGTTCTAAGTTCTAGGGGACTGATGACCATAGATGTTAAGTCCCATAGTGCTCAGAGCCATTTGAACCAAGTGCATACGCCTACTGGTATCCGTAGCTCCTATTTGTGTTCATGCAGGGTCTTGTGCACTGCCTCACTGCAATAGAAAAACTCCTGTTATACCAACACCACTGCCCCCATCACTGATTGTTCTTGCCCCTCGTTATCTGCATTCCTCTATAGCCTAGTATTTAGTTTGGTTAGTTCGTTCATCAACTATCCCATAGATGGCTCTGTCTGTGGATCTTGCGTAAGTGTGTGCGTCGGGGCTCCCTGTTGTAGGCAAGTCTTCCGGTCCAGATGGTGTACCAATCATGTTCCTTTCAGAGTATGCAGCCACAATAGCGTCTTTCTGCAATCATATACAACCGCTCACTTGACTAAAGGTCTGTTCCTAAAGACTGGAAAGTAGCACAGGTCACGCCAATATTCATGAAAGGAAATAGGAGTAACCCATTGAATCACAGACCCATATCACTGACCTCAATTTGCAGCAGGTTTTTGGAGCATATACTGTACTCGAACATTATGAATCACCTTGAAGAAAATGACTTATTACTTATTGATAAATAACCAACACGGGTTCAGAAAATATCGTTCTTGTGCAACGCAGCTAGCTCTTTATTCCCATGAAGCAATGAGTGCTGTCGACAAGGGATCTCAGATCGATTCCATATTCCTAGATTACCAGAAGGCTTTTTATACCGTTCCTCACAAGCGACTATTAATCATATTGCGTGCGTATGGAGTATCGTCTCAGTTGTGTGACTGTGTTCGGGATTTCCTCTCAGAGAGGTCACAGTTCGTGGTGATAGACAGTAAATCATCGAGTAGAACAGAAGTGATATCTGGCGTTCCGCAAAGGTAGTGTCATAGGCCCTCTGCTGTTCCTGATTTACATAAATGATCTAGATGATAATCTGAGCAGCTCCCTTATACTGTATGCAGATGACGCTGTAATTTACCGTGTAGTAAAATCATCAGACGATCAATTCCAGTTACAAAATGATCTAGAGAGAATTTCTGTATGGCGCGAAAAGTGGCAATTGGCACTAAACAAAGAAAAGTGCGAGGTTATCCACGTGCGTACTTACGGAAATCCAATAAATTTTGGGTATACGATAAATCGCATGAATCTAAGGGCTGTCAATTCGACTAAATACCTAGGAATTACAAGTATGAGCAACTTAAATTGGAAAGACCACATAGATAATATTGTGGGGAAGGCGAAACAAAGACTGCGCTTTGTTGGCAGAACACTTAGAAGATGCGACAACCCTACTAAAGAGACAGCCTACGTTACACTTGTCTGTCCTCTGCTGGAATATTGCTGCGCGGTGTGGGATCCTTACCGGGTAGGATAGACGGAGGACATAGAAAAAGTCCAAAGAAGGGCAGCTCGTTTCGTGTTATCGCGCAGTAGGGGTGAGTGTCACTAATATGATACGCGGGTTGGGGTGGCAGTCACTGAAAGAAAGGCGGTTTCCTTTGCGGCGAGATCTATTTATGAAATTTCAATCACCAACTTTCTCTTCCGAATTCGAAAATATTTTGTTGACACTCACCTATGTAGGGATAAATGATCATCATAATAAAAAAGGAGAAATTAGAGCTCGAACGGAAAGATATAGGTGTTTCTTTTTCCCACACGCCACTCGAGAGTGGAATGGTAGAGAAGTGCTATGAAAATGGTTCGATGAACCGTCTGCCAGGCACTTAAGTGTGAATTGCAGAGCAATCATATAGATGTAGATGTAGCTGTAGTAATAATGCGCTGCCTGGGGCCTCCCGCCATAACCTCATTCACAGCGGCGCAAGTTGTATTATCCATGCATGCAATTGTGATCCCATCTGCTCTGTGTGACAATTCGTCAAGGGAGAGATCCATAAAAGCACAAAGAGCAGCCCTCACGTTTTGTGGCAGTCTCTGAAGCCAGAAAAATTTTGAAGACTTCTGACAGCAGTTCGTTACCCACCATTGCATATAACGGTCAAAGTACTTGAGTTAGAGAATCACTGGCACGTGCTTTACTCTCAATGTTTTGTAACCTTGATTCCGGCAGTAGCACAAAATCCTGGAGTACAGCTTCTTTAAATTTTATGTATACAGGGTGGTCCATTGATCGTGACCGGGCCAAATATCTCACGAAATAAGCGTCAAACGAAAAAATAAAAAGGGCGAAACTTGTCTAGCTTGAAGGGGGGAACCAGATGGCGCTATGTTTGGCCCGCTAAATGGTGCTGCCATACGTCATACGGATACCAACAGCGTTTTTAAAAATAGGAACCCCCATTTTTACTACATATTCTTGTAGTACGTAAAGAAATATGAATGTTTTAGTTGAAGCACTTTTTTCGTTTTGTGATGGATGGCGCTTTAATAGACACAAACAATGGCTCACAAGTTTAGACGAACAGTTGGTAACAGGTAGGTTTTTAAATTAAAATACAGAACGTAGGTACGTTTGAACATTTTATTTCGGTTGTTCCAGTGTGATACATGTACCTTTGTGAACTTGTAATTTCTGAGTATGCATGCTGTTACAGCGTGATTACCTGTAAATACCACATTAATGCAATAAATGCTCAAAATGATGTCCGTCAACCTCAATGCATTTGGCAATACGTGTAACGACATTTCTCTCAACAGCGAGTAGTTCGCCTTCGGTAATGTTCGCACATGCATTGACAATGCGCTGACGCATGTTGTCAGGCGTTGTCGGTGGATAATGATAGCAAATATCCTTCAACTTTCCCCACAAAAAGAAATCCGGGGACGTCAGATCCGGTGAACGTGCTTCGACGAGCAATCCACGTGTCGTCAAATATGCTATTCAATACCGCTTCAACCGCACGCGAGCTGTGCCGGACATCCATCATGTTGGAAGTACATCGCCATTCTGTCATGCAGTGAAACATCTTGTAGTAACATCGGTAGAACATTACGAAGGGAATCAGCATACATTGCACCATTTTGATTGTCATCGATAAAATGGGGGCCAATTATCCTTCCTCCCATAATGCCGCACCATACATTAACCCGCCAAGGTCGCTGATGTTCCACTCGTCGCAGCCATCGGTGATTTTCCGTTGCCCAATAGTGCATATTATGCCGGTTTACGTTACCGCTGTTGGTGAATGACGCTTCGTCGCTAAATAGAACACGTGCAAAAAATATGTCATCGTCCCGTAATTTCTCTTATGCCTAGTGGCCGAACTGTTGACGACGTTCAAAGTCGTCGCCATGCAATTCCTGGTGCATAGAAATATGGTACGGGTGCAATCGATGTTGATATAGCATTCTCAACACCGACGTTTTTGAGATTCCCGATTCTGGCGCAATTTGTCTGCTACTGATGTGCGGATTAGCCGCGACAGCAGCTAAAACACCTACTTGGGCATCATCATTTGTTGCAGGTCGTGGTTGACGTTTCACATGTGGCTGAACACTTCCTGTATCCTTAAATAACGTAACTATCCGGCGAACGGTCCGGACACTTGGATGATGTCGTCCAGGATACCGAGCAGCATACATAGCACACGCCAGTTGGGCAATTTGATCACAATCGCCATACATTAACACGATATCGACCTTTTCCGCAATTGGTAAACGGTCCATTTTAACACGGGTAATGTATCACGAAGCAAATACCGTCCGCACTGGCGGAATGTTACGTGATACCACGTACTTATACGTTTGTGACTATTACAGCGCCATCTATCACAAAACGAAAAAAGTGGTCCAACTAAAACATTCATATTTCTTTAAGTACTACACGAATATGTAATAAGAAATGGGGGTTCCTATTTAAAAAAACACAGTTGATATCCGTTTGACCCATGGCAGCGCCATCAAGCGGGCCAACCATAGCGCCATCTGGTTTCCCCCTTCAAGCTAGACGAGTTTCGTTCTTTGTAGTTTTTTCGTTTGCTGCTTATTTCATGAGATATTTGGCCCGGTCACTATCAATGGATCACCCTGTATAGATGAAGCAGCGTGTGAAAATCTGTACCAAGATCGGGACTCAAACCTGGGTCTTCTGCTTAATAAGCAGGAGCATTAGCCAATAAGCCACCTTGGCACAGCGGGTCACACAACTGCACGGATTACCCTGGCACAGCTCCCTCCTCGATCCAAATTCTCACCGCTGCCCCAGTCCCCTTTAAATTCCCCGTTACAGATGAACAGCTTTAAATACAGCATAAGCCTGTCAATGTAAAACCTCGTCTAATTGTTCTCTCAAATTTAACTTCAACTGTGATATAATCAATGTAAACTGTTCCTTATCAGATACGAGTCCATGTAACAGATAGCTGGCCTCTACTGGTGTTGGCTAAAGTTGCGCTCAGGTAGGCCAGAAAGGAGGAAATTTTATGGTGTAGTTGTTGTTGCCTTTGCTTAAGTCTGTGTTGATACACAGAGCAGTTGTCTGCAGCATAGTGTTGCTGGCAGATGGCGGGTTATGGCCATTGTTATGTTGGAATCCATGATGCTGCATGCCAAATTGAAGAGAATGATCCTTATTGCTCAGTATGAGGTCACCGCTTTAGGGGAATTTACCATCCACTTGTAACATACATGACTGTGGTAGTAGTCAACACTTCATTGAATTTATTCATTATATGTAGAACACTCGTCCAATGCGTACAACAGAGAACCCAACGCCACAGACATTACCAAAAAACATAAGAACCTGTCAGATCGACCAGTTCAAAGATAAATTTAGTTTTTATATCACAGCTATTCATGAATCAATGCTTGCACTCAGTCTATACCGACTGTTCCTTTTAGTCAGCCACAATACCAAACAGGCTTAATCTGGTCTCGTTAAAGAAATTACTCCTTCAAGTGCAGTTAATATGTTTTGTGCAGGAAAAGATAATGAAATGGAAGGGTTTGCGGCCAATAAACGAAAACGCGAATGTTGGACGAAAGCAACTGCCACTGGGAAAAGAACAAGCCATTGAAGATCTGCAAGCAAGACTTACAAATTACTTTAGACACCATAAATGAAAAAAAAACCTGGATAAGGTAAGTTACTGAAAATGGCCACACACTGGTGTATTTGCAGTAAATGGTGGATTTGAGGGTGTTTTCTACTTTAGAGGATATACGAAAAATCTGTTTATAAACTTCCACTCGCATTTGGATCTGCTTAAAAAGGTTGATTATATTGTATCAAAAAATGGTAGACTGGACGAATCTAGAAACCGAAGAGGCTTTTGCAGCGTTTAAAACTGATGAAATAAATAAATCTGACGACTGTTCATTTGCTAAAGTGGTGAACTGAAAGTTCTGTATGTGAATTCCACAAAAATGTATAGGAGAAGAGCTTTCAATTGACACCTGAGAAGATGTGGAATGCTTTAACATTAGTGTAAAGCAGGGAATAAAACAGCCGAAATTAAAATTCCCAAAAGCTCTCGGTTAGAGGAATTGAAAGAAGGAATGGAGCTAACTGTTAAGGCCATACAAGAGGTAGTTTATAGGAACAAAATTGGGTATCTAAAAATTCGAGGCCTTCTTTGTTTTTATCGTATAACTGACTGTAGAAAGACTTAAATGATTTGGATGTAGACTTTAATAGTATGTTAACAAGTAAGGTGGTTGCTGTTAAAGAATTGTTTTCTATGTGTAATGCATAAGTAAATATTAATAAAGATTTTGCAGAGGAATGTTTGCTTTCTTCATTACCCTACGAAAATCCCAAAATGATATTTTACTTAGAATTCAGTAGCTACTTTATCAATTTTATAAAGTGCTCTGAGTGTGTCTTCTTGTCTAAAGAACATTGTTTTTCCAGACTGGAAGCTACAGTGCGAATTACAGCTATACATCTACAACCAGTACTTACAATGTACTGCATGTTAGATGATGTAGTGTGGTGTTAGCTATAGAACGGTGATTTTAAATGTGTCTTCCACCAGTGCCATGGTTTTAGGATGGCTTCAGTGTTCTAATGTGAAGTGGTTACTTAGATCTAAACTTAGAAAGCTAGAAATAGCGTTGCTTACTTATAGCTAGCCAGACCTATGCATTCCACCTCACGTGCAGTGGCTGAAGGCGATTACTCTGGTCGAGCAGCCTGTCCTGACATCAGCTTAGGCGGCTGTGGTTGATAGTTGAAAAGGTGACACATCTTGGCATGGTTGCACTTGGAGCACATGTTACAGTGATTGCGCTATCTACTTCTGACGTATGCGTATTTGAAATAAAACACCCAAATAAATAAAACAGTATCGCAATTCTCACCATCTCACCATCCAACAACACACAGTGGCGGTAACACTGTAAATTTTTAAATGAAAGCGATAACTAGCAGATAACTTAGCGTTTCCCAGGTATTTATTGATAGCTGTGCGTCAATGCCCATACCACCAACACCACTACTTAAAGAGAAGGCAGCGGCGCATTCAGTATCACGTCACCCCAAGGTACCAGGCATGATGAGGTGCTGCACTGCCCAAATCGAGGCACACGTCTTGCAACCTTTCTCAAACGATTTTACAGGCTCTATTCGGTATGAAAACTTGATTTCTATGTCACTTGTAGCTTTACATGTCAACTTCATGGTCAAAGTCCCATCATTTCTTTAACGGTCATAGTTATTGTGATATTTCCTATATAAATAACAAATTCGAATACGTTACAGGGAAAGATAGTGGTCCACTGTCAGAGGTATCGGAGTGGTTCTCACATATAACTTTCGACTCTGTCGTCTCTGGACCAGGGTCCCTTACCTCAAAGTGATGTACAGGGCTATTACAAATGATTGAAGCGATTTCATAAATTCACTGTAGCTCCATTCATTGACATATGGTCACGACACGCTACAGATACGTAGAAAAACTCATAAAGTTTTGTTCGGCTGAAGCCGCACTTCAGCTTTCTGCCGCCAGAGCGCTCGAGAGCGCAGTGAGACAAAATGGCGACAGGAGCCGAGAAAGCGTATGTCGTGCTTGAAATGCACTCACATCAGTCAGTCATAACAGTGCAACGACACTTCAGGACGAAGTTCAACAAAGATCCACCAACTGCTAACTCCATTTGGCGATGGTATGCGCAGTTTAAAGCTTCTGGATGCCTCTGTAAGGGGAAATCAACGGGTCGGCCTGCAGTGAGCGAAGAAACGGTTGAACGCGTGCGGGCAAGTTTCACGCATAGTGATGTGAAAGATTCAGTGTTTAAACCTCCTCTACCAAGAAACGTGCCAGAACTGCGAGCTCGCATCAACAATGCTTTCGAACTCATTGATGGAGACATGCTGCGCCGAGTGTGGGAGGAACTTGATTATCGCCTTGATGTCTGCCGAATCACTAAAGGGACACATATCGAACATTTGTGAAAGCCTAAAAAAACTTTTTGAGTTTTTGTATGTGTGTGCAAAGCATTGTGAAAATATCTCAAATAATAAAGTTGTTGTAGAGCTGCGAAATCGCTTCAATCATTTGTAATAACCCTGTATTTACCCTTCTCCACCATCCCCGAGTGTTTGTAAGTTTACCATGGAATCGCCCTGTAAAACGATTACATTAAAAGATAAAATTTTTATTTTAAAAATTTAGAGACATAATTTCACTTACTAGCCTGTGGCTTGAGGTAGAAAAGTCAAGAAAAAACACAAAAATACAGTAACAGATTGCTCATAAAGAAACTAAATTATGAAATATTAGTTGCAACAAAAGTTACTAGAAAATTTGCAAGCCGTTGATAGCTTTAATCATAAATACATGTCTAACTTAAGCTAAATGTTATTATCTTTACATAACGCAGTATATTACCTTAGTTGTAACCTTCAAATCGTTTGTTACTCACGTGAAGCGTCTAAGTGAATTAGTGAATTTACTCATAGCAATTTTTATTTATTTATTTATTTATTCATCCGTGGAAGAATATATATTGTATGGATGTCATCAGTTTATAATACATGAGCATACATTTAAATTTACAATGAAACATATTTCTCATATTTTGTGTAGTTTTTATAACTAGTCATACACACATTTATAATTACCTCATATTTTGGTGATGTCATAAGTTGGTAATAATCTACATGTACATTAAATATTCTTTTACAGTATGACAACTTTTACTTACTAAAAAGGTTTTAAGCTTTTATCTGAGAGTGAGGGGCTCATTTATTTCTTTAATTTCCTGTGATAATTTGTTATACAGTTTTATCCCATTATAAAATATACTTTTTTGCGTCTTTGCCTTGTTCTTTCTGTCTAGATGGAGGTGGTGACAAGATCTTGTTTCATGGTCATGTAATAGACTGTTTGTGCTATACATGTTGAGATTTTTCTTAATGAACATTATGTTCTGAACGATATACTCACAAGAAACAGAATGCCTAGCTTTCTAAATAATTCTAGACAGTGGGCCCTGTTGCTGCTGTTTGTTACTATCCTTATGGCTCTTTTTTGTACTTTGAACACAGTTTGTCTGTTACTGGCAATTGTTCCCCAAAACATGATCCCATAGCTGAGAACTGAATGTAGAATCCATAATATGTTATTTTAAGACAGGTATTATTGCATACCGGTGCAAGGATTCTAAGAGCATAGCATGCTGTGGATAATTTCTTTGCCAAAAGGTTGACATGGTTTGTCCATTTCAGTTGGCTGTCTACATTCATCCCTAAGAATTTGGTGCTTGTTACACATTCTAATTCATTATTATTAACTTTTATTCTAGTGGCATTGTGTTTTTTGTTCAATTGGAAGTTAATATAGTTAGTTTCCTTTACATTTAGGGTTACCTTATTTTTTGATGACCAGCTGTGGACATCATTGAGAGCCTCGTTTGGTCTTTCTGACAGTTGTGTTGGATTTTCACCTGTTATTAGTATGTTGCTGTCATCAGCAAAAATTATTTTTTCTCCATGACTGATACTTTGTGGGAAGTCGTTAATGTATATAAGAAACAATATTGGGCCTGGAACTTCCTGGCAGATTAAAACTGTGTGCCTGACCGAGACTCGAACTCGGGACCTTTGCCTTTGGTGAGCCAGTGCTCTACCACTGAGCTACCCAAGCACAACTCACGCCCCATCCTCACGGCTTTACTTCCACCAGTACCTCGCCTCCTACCTTCCAAACTTTACAGAAGCTCTCTTGCGAACCTTGCAGAACTAGCACTCCTGAAAGAAAGGATATTGCGGAGACATGGCTTAGCCACAGCCTGGGGGGATGTTTCCAGAATGAGATTTTCACTCTGCAGCGGAGTGTGCGCTGATATGAAACTTCCTGGCAGATTAAAAATGTGTGCCCGACCGAGACTCGAACTCGGGACCTTTGCCTGTCGCGGGCAAGTGCTCTACCATCTGAACTATGCAAGCACGACTCACGCCCTGTCCTCGCAGCTCTACTTCTGGCAGAAAATGGTATTGATTACAGATTCGCTAGATAATGCCCAAGAACAAATAAGAGAACTTCAATAACAAGCAGCCAAAGTAGCACTACAAATATCCTTTGAAAAAACAAAGTTCATGACAAACATCTGTGATGCTCCTCAAAATAATGCAGTTGACAACAATACAATACACAAAACAGATTCCATTAAATAACTAGGTGAGTTGATCACGTACAATGCAAAAGAAAAGACAGCTATAGAAACTAGAGTGCAGAAAATGGAAAGCGTGTTTCATATGACCAAAAAGGTTTATAACAAAAGAATCCTTGTTCTGGAACACGAAATTAAGACACTACCAAACAGTTGCCAGACCTGAAGCTCCATATGCGGCAGAAACACTTAATCTAACAAGAAATGGAGATCTTGAGAAACTAGAGAAGGTCTAAAGAATAATTTTAAGGAAAATTCTGGGAGCTAAAAGAAACAATATTGCTGAATACAGGTTAAGACCAAACAGAGAGTTATACTTGAAAACTGAAAAACTAACAGATGTAATGAGGAAGAGAAGACTACAGTTTATTGGGCATATATTCAGAATGGATAACAACAGACTAAGCAAGCGGATATTCACTTTACTACAAAATCAAACCCGCATGGCTCATAGAGACTGAAAAGGACATGGAGAACGCTGGAATTACAATTGACACAATAGAAAACAGAACACATTTCAGAAAGGCAGTTCAAAAGGCAGAATTTCTGGAAAGAAAGAAAACAATTAGACGAATTTGGACTCAAGAAGGAAGGGAACAGCACTCTAAAAGGATGAAGGAAATTTGGAAACTAAGGAAATCTAATACAGTGAGGAGTAGCCAAAGCTGTTTCATCGTACCCTCCAAATGGGTTATTTGAAAGAAGAAGAAGACTTGGGAAGTGTAAGCACGGCCATGGTTTGGCAAAGAACATCTACCTAGGTGGGACCACAGCTGCCATTTACGGAGTGATCTAATCCATCCAGGCCAACCATTTCCAGTTTCCGGAAGAAGACTGTTAAGTTTCCCAGTCAGTTATGCCCATGAAATATATGCTTTTGCCACTGACTAAAAGAACTGGACGACTTCCTTGTGTCAGAGGGAGTTACAGTCCTACCTCCACTAGATGTTATGCCAGCCACTCTGAGTTTTATGACCTCCCCACAGTTTGCACAAAAGCTCAGTTTACAGCAGTATGACTTTCTCCACTCACTTTCAGCCATCTGGCCATCTTCCATGAGGAACTGGCATCTGACACAGGTAAAATGTTTTATGAACCAGAGCCCTTCTGTCCAAGCCTAAGCGGAAGGAGGAGAGAACTTCAGCCAGAAGTCCCCCTGCAGGTAGGAACTACTGAATATTGTTTCCCAGAATCACTCACGCAGCCAGGTCACTGCGCTCAGCATTTATGGCACCCGATTCATCTCGCTCCCTGTTTTTGATCGATTCTGCTTTGGCCCCCTGGGTACAAGCTGTTTACAGGTTACACATGCAGTTATGAGAACATTCTGCCTGCAATTTTCTCATGTAAAGAAAGTCTTTAACCGCAAATAGCAAATGTTGTACTGGGGAACATCGATATCACGACATGAAATATGGATGTCAATCTGACTGACAATATGGTTAAAGTGAGAGAGTGGCATGCCACCTCCCACTACCTCCTCGTTATTCAGTAATTTCTGCACGGGGAGTGTCACACTTCAAAGAAGAGGTTATGTGACATGGAGCAGTAGAAATTATGACACTTTCACTGATCTTTGAGAATGATATACTGCACCGTGACTGTTTTGCCAAAAAAAAAAAAAAAAAAAAAAAAAAAAAAAAAATATATATATATATATATATATATATATATATATATATATATATATATATATATATCACCCTGTCTTGACGTCATTAAATCAGGTGTCAAACACACACACACACTTCTGACATGCCTGCAAATGTTATGTGATTTTCTGGGTGTTAAAATTGTTCCTGTGGACTCTCAGGGCTTTACATACACCCCAGGTTCTAAATACAATGATTGAACGGTTAAAAGTTCGTACAGACATTTAACTAACCCAATCACACAGGGGCTGAGGTCAGAGATGATTGGTTTCCCTAACCACAGACAGTATCATTGAGCATTGAGCATTCTCTGCCTTTGTTACACCCGATTCAGTCCTCCATAGAGACAAGTAACATGACAAATTCTGTCCAAGCATTCAGCAATTCTAGTCATATCAAGTGGGTGTTCTTGTGACATGTGTCTTGTGTTAAGCTTGTTTCATAATAAGAGGTCTTTCTGTTCTTTTATTACAACAGTGTAAATCGTGTTAGCACAAAGAAGCAACATTTAAATGACATGTGAAACGTAGTGATACTTTACACAAATGGCAAAGACAAAATAAAAACATGAGTCAATTTCAAAAAGTGGTTTGAATATTAGTGTATTCGTTGTGTGTGATCTTTTGTCAGTCTTAAATTGACATTGATCTTGTCCACCATTACGCATCTGAAAATGGTGTTGTACCTCGTGACAAACATAACAGGAAAGAAAAGTGAAAAATTGCATTTAACCTAATGAAATAAATAGAGCAAGGCACACAAAAGTAAGAGTATAAAAACACATTTGATGTCTCATACTGCTCCCTTCTGAAGGGTCTTTAGGGATTCCAAAAATTAAATTTACATTAGTCACATGAATAAACACAGCACTACACTCATGAGGTGTGTAACAGGTTGAATATGGCACTTATGTGGGATGAACTGGTGCTAAGGAAAGAGTTACCCCTTTACTTAACACCATTAGAGGTGACAGTGGCGTCTGTGGCAGGATGTGTCTCCTGTCTATGGCAGCAACAGATAGGCATCTGGAATACTGACAGTGAAGAGATGGGGCAGTTGTTGACAGACTTTGCTTTTTTTGAGGACAGTCCTCCAGCAGTAGTTGTCAGTGTCGTGGCAAGTGTCTGGAGACATCAATCGGTTGGTTCCATCCCGCCTTTCTTGTTGGCAGTGGCGTTACATTCAGGTCTGGTCCATCGAGACTCTTGTGTCAAACAGCGGTCAACCTACGTGGTCGTGTGATGTCAGGAGCAAGCCTGTTACCTGCTGGCTGCAGGTGAGGCTCCTCTGCTGATTCTTTCAGCCGCAGTGCTGTGAATATCTTTCCCCCTCTGTTGGCACTTGTGAAAGGGACGAGCAAGATTCAGTGTGCGCCTCTATCGCCTGTGAGCCGCCCCAATGTCATCACTTCGGCTGGCTGCTTGTCCTCTCCCCTCGGGGGTGGGGGGGATGGGTCGCCTGTAACTGACAGCTGTCGGTGCGACCATGTGGTGACGTCATATCAGCTTGGCGCTCATCTCAGGTGGCAGCCATGCAGTGACGTCACACTGACTGCTGCCTGTGCTGTAGCTCGCCCGTCAGGCAAGGTCACACTACATCATGCCAACAGTGCCATGTTTTCTACAATGAAGGCTTACAAAAATACTACATACATAGAAAATCATAAGAAAAATATGACCTGTCTGTAGTTGAAACTTTACAATACGATTAATGCAAAGAATTGTCATACCTTACTGCATCCTTTTATTTAAACAATGTTACTACTAAGGTTTCTTAAAAAAGTTGCAATCCTTTACAGAATTTTTTGATTTTTAATAACATTCAATAATTAATTGTTTATCTAAAAAATAAATTAATCATTTTCTAGTGGTGGAGTCGAGTTACTGTAGTGTATGTAAAGTGTTTTGTTGGTTTCCCAACACCATTTGTGCATCCCAATGAGCTAAGCCAGCACAGCTTCCACATTCATACTTCAAGCACTCTCACACTATGCAGCACTTAATTCTAATTATATCCTACCCATTACCAAGCTAGATACCTCTAACCCTTTCTACTTTACGATAATCAGGACTTGAAGATTCTCCTGATGCCATCTTATTGGATGATGACGCTGATGTGGCCATCTGGCGTAGAATCTGGATCGAATACCGTTCACTGCCATCTGTACACTCTTTACTTTGCTGTCAGGATAGATCAGGCTGTGACAGGAACTCACTTTTCCCTCGCAAACTGACCTACAACATTCAAAAATCGACGTACAGGTATTATCAAATAACAGTTGCTGCAAAGACATAAAATACCGGCTTTTATAATTTGTAATGGATAAGGATATGTGATTATCTTCCGTGTTTACCTGGTCCCATTCGCTATTTCCTTCCCATTCATCTAAAAACGTTGTAAGGTGGCATCATTCTGAGCCACATTACAACTACCACTCCGGAAAGAAGACCCTTTGATAGTATAAACATCGAGACAGGAAACCATTAACGATACTGACATCGGCTAGGGATCTTAATTTGTAGCAGAATATCTGCACGTTGGGCGATAGTGAAGCGGACGGAGACAGCAGGCTGGCAGGAGAACGGGAAAGACACAAGCGAGGCAGGCAGGCGTGAGAGGTGAAGACAACAGCGAACGTAAGCTCCTGGAAACCCCAGGCGGGTGGACCTCGGCTTAGCGGGAGCCACGTGGCCGAGGTCAAGGAGAAGACACAGGGGCTCCTCACTAAGCGCGTGGCGGCGTGTAGGTGGTTTTCCCAACGGCCAGAGCGGAAGCTTCTGGAACAGTCTGGAAACTTCTAGAAGCTTTGGTCGATTGCGAAACTGAGATTGGTCAGCGCTCAGAAACGAACGCCTTCCAGCAACATGGTAGGCCACACACATTAAAGGGGGGAAGAAAAAAAGAACAGGAGCTCCGAAATAGCGTTGCGACTAGGAAACACTTGTTCCTGGAGCGTCGAGGAGAGAGGTTGGTCCTGGCGAGGTGTGCGACCTCGTTCTGGTACAGAGTTCTTGTAGCGAGAGCCTGAGGATCGTTTGGTGTTCCACGGCAGCCGTGGAGGTGTCTACGGAAGCTTTTGGTGAGGTAGAATTTATGTTATCTCGCTGAGGCGAGAACCTTTGCAGGTCCTTAGCAGGTCAGCAACTGGAAGTAGTTAATTCCATAAATTATCTGGGAGTACGCATAGGAGTGATTTAAAATGGAATGATCATATAAAGTTGATCGTCGGTAAAGCAGATGCCAGACTGCGATTCATTGGAAGAATCCTAAGGAAATGCAATCCGAAAACAAAGGAAGTAGGTTACAGTACGCTTGTTCGCCCACTGCTTGAATAATGCTCAACAGTGTGGGATCCGTACCAGATAGGGTTGATAGAAGATATAGAGAAGATCCAACGGAGAGCAGCGCGCTTCATTACAGGATCATTTAGTAATTGTGAAAGCGTTACGGAGATGATAGATAAACTCCAGTGGAAGACTCTGCAGGAGAGACGCTCAGTAGCTCGGTACGGGCTTTTGTTAAAGTTTCGAGAACATACCTCCACCGAAGAGTCAAGCAGTATATTGCTCCCTCCTACGTATATCTCGCGAAGAGACCGTGAGGATAAAATCAGAGAGATTAGAGCCCACACAGAAGCATACCGACAATCCTTCTTTCCACGAACAATACGAGACTGGAATAGAAGGGAGAACCGATAGAGGTACTCAGGGTACCCTCCGCCACACACCGTCAAGTGGCTTGCGGAGTATGGATGTAGATGTAGATGTAGATGTAGATAAGCGTTAGATCACTGTAGTGGTCGTGCATTCGCAACGGCGGTTAGGGAAGTAAAGTAAATCGCTGATCACGTCTTTTTCGTTCTATGCTGAGGCTTCACGTTGCTAGTCGCGAGTGTAGTTCTAAATATAATTGCAATTGCCATAGCTGACGTCAGTATTCAGCGTTTGAATTAACGACCGCGAATATATCACAGGACAGTGCCAGACAGAGCGATTACCAAATGTGAATAGGCAGAACTAAAATGTTGCTCGTACTGTGTAATCTTGTATAGAGTAAATTGCAGAAGAGTAAAGGATTTAACACTACTGAGTGTATCATTTCATAGCTAGTACTTTCCTTTGTCATTTTATTGTCTCCTTATTTGTGTATTTCATGTTCGCAACCAACTGGTGGAGGCAGTGTTTATAGGTCAGCACATCTGAACATTCTAGCGTATACTGAGGATATGGTTAGAAACTCATCAGATTTGCATACGACTAGTTGACGTCACATATAGAGCAAAGGATAAGCTTACCCTTCTGGAGAGCGTATAAGTGTCAGGGCGACAAATTAGCGTTATAAAATCCGTTGTGCAAAATTTTTCACTTATACGTTCGGCTCGCAGGCATACCCATCAGCAGAAAAGAGCAAAACAGAAGCGGTAGCTTACAACGTACTACTGTACGACCGTGACTTGCACTCCATACGCTCACGCCACTTGATACAAAACTTCGCCGACGACACGCTTCTGTCGTTGGCGATCTGAAATTGAAAAACCACAAGGCAAATATCATCGCACTACTGGTGATAATCAATAAATGATAACCACAGACGAAAAAGTACCACCAGCGAAAAATAACGCACCATAGGCGACTATCGATAAGTGTGACCACACTCAAAAACCACCAACTAGAACACATCGCTCCACTGGAAAAAAAAAAAAACGGCAACGTGCCTCTGGTAGGGACAACCCATACACACCTCGCATGATATCACTCTCGGTATCTTTAGTCCGATCACAATCACTACAAAATCCACTAGCGGTTCAGAAAACAACTTCTGTGTCACCAATATCCCCTCCTCGCTATGAATCGTGAAACAGACCGGGTATTCGCCCAAATGGTAAAACACACAATGGCAACGGAAGAAACCAAACCATTACTAAATTCCACATGAATTCTGAGAAGAATTTTGTCTCCAAGGTTTGTACAATTATTTCTGAATCAAAAATGCAATTTTCATGCTGTTCCAACACATCCCTTTGCTGTGACGTGACAATCTACTAATACAGCAATGCTCAAGAGTTAAACGAACTAGTTTTATCATAAACCCAAGAGGTTTCCGCCGAGAAATCGGCACATTCCTGTCCACGACATAATTTTCTGTCCGTGAAACATGAGAGGATACCAGTACGTCTCAAATTTGCGGTAAATTATGAAAGTGCAAATGATGTACAGACAACCAGGAACGCCTAACTCATTTGTCAGATGCCATACGAGAAGATCTTATCCGCTAATTCTAATATTAAATCACCCAAAAAGCGTAAGGGCAAACAAATGAAGAACAATGCATTAAATGACTACGTAAATGAATGGAAACAAATGATTCTTATCACTAACTTAATGACCGATATTCTGTGCGGCTTCGCTTGGCCTGAACCAGCAGCGGTTGACTGTCAGTTCTTACACGGACTACTGCTGCGGTTTCTGTTTGAGGGGTTAGGTGGTCTGATTTCTCCTACATCATTCTGGCGATCACGTCGCAGACTTCGCCTCCCAATCCCTCCATTATTCCTTGTTTGCCCTGAGACCCAGACCGGCTGCATGAACTGGTTGGGATTTTACATTTCCCTCCTGTTGCTATTTCTGTTTTCTTGAAAGTTATCATCATACGTCCTCCGTCTGCTTCTGTCATTCCACTGAGGCTCATTATTAAATATTTGGCCTTGATAATGGTTTCTTGTCGCCCTGTTACTATAAAAGTTTTGCCTGTCATTATTTCCATCAGATGCACCTTGAGAATTTTGTTCATTATGTCTCCTTCGGTCCCTCGCGTTTTGTGCTTCCTTGTCAAAGTCTAACTCTCTTAACATATGTCCACACGATGCCTCTTTCGTCATGCGCAAACGCAGATGCACACCTATGAAAGGGTAAGCAAAAAAATTGTGGAAAAAGCACATGTACGCATGGGCATTCTCGTGTCCACACGGTGCCACATTGCGGAACTAGTCTGTTATGAATCCCCTTCTCTGCTTGGGAGCTTGTGTTGCGTTTATTGCGATGTAAAAAAAAACAAAAAAAAAACGCAACATTAACTGTAGGTAAAGAGGTATATAAACAATAGAGGTACGGGAAATACAAAGTGATGACAACGTTTTGTGTGCAAATTTCAGAAGGAGGCCACAACGAGATTTTAGATTTAGATTCTTGGGAAACTATAGCGATAAAGTTGGTTGGTTGATTCTGGAGAGGGGACCAAACAGCGAGGTCATCGGTTCCATTAGATAAGGGAAGGATGGGGAAGGAAGTCGGCAGCGCCATTTCGAAGGAACCATCGCTGCATTTGCCTGAAGCAATTTAGGGAAATCACGGAAAACCTAAACAAGGATGGAGGGGTTTGAACCGTCGTCCTCCCGAATACGACAGCGATAAGGCAGGCAATAAAATTTTGTTAGCTAAGAACTGGCAACTTATATACTCATTCGAATTATTTATTTCTCATTTAAAAACAAAGTATTTCAGTTCTATCAAATTTGTAACTTGTGGTGAACCATGGACCTTGCCGTTGGTGGGGGGTCTTGCGTGCCTCAACGATACAGTTAGCCATATCGTAGGTGTAACCACAATGGAGGGGTATCTTTTGAGAGGCCAAACAAACGTGTGGTTCCTGAAGAGGGGCAGCAGCCTTTTCAGTAGTTGCAGGGGCAACAGTCTGGATGATTGACTCATCTGGCCTTGTAACACTAACCAAAACGGTCTTGCTGTGCTGGTACTGCGAACGGCTGAAAGCAAGGGGAGACTACAGCCGTAATTTTTCTCGAGGGCATGTAGCTTTACTGTATGGATAAATGATGATGGCGTCCTCTTGGGTAAAATATTCTGGAGGTAAAATAGTCCCCCATTCGGATCTCCGGGCAGGGACTACTCAGGAGGACGTCATTATCAGGAGAAAGAAAACTGGCGTTCTGTGGATCGGATCGTGGAATGTCAGATCCCTTAATTGGGCATGTAGGTTAGAAAATTTAAAAAGAGAAATGGATTGGTTAAAGTTAGATATAGTGGGAATTAGTGAAGTTCGGTGCCAGGAGGAACAAGACGTCTTGTCAGGTGAATAAAGGCTTATAAACACAAAATCAAATAGGAGTAATGCAGGGGTAGGTTTCATAATGGATAAGAATGCGGATAAGCTGCTACAAACAGCATAGTGAACGTTTTATTGTGGCCAAGATAGATACGACGCCCACGCCTACCACAGTAGTACAAATTTATGTGCCAACTAGCTCCGCAGATGACGAAGAGATTGACAAATGTATGATGAGATACAAGACATTATTTAGATAATGAAGGGAGGCGAAAATTTAATAGTCATGGGTGACTGAAATTCGATAGTAGCAAAAAGGAAGAGAAGGTAACGTAGTAGGTGAATATGGAATGGGGGTAAGGAATGAAAGAGGAAGCCGCCTGGTAGAATTATGCACGGAGCATAACTTAATCATAGCTAACACTTGGTTCAAGAACCACGAAAGAAGGTTGTATACATGGAAGAAGCCTGGAGATACGGACAGGTTTAAGGTAGATTATACAATGGAAAGACAGAGATTTAGGAACCAGGTTTTAAATTGTAAGACATTTCCAGGGGCAAATGTGGACTCTGACCACAATCTATTGGTTATGAACTGTAGATTAAAACTGAAGAAACTGCAAAAAGGTGGGAATTTAAGGAGATCGAACGCGGATAAACTAACAGAACCAGAGGTTGTACAGAGTTTCAGGCAGAGCATTAGGGAACTATTGACAAGAATGGGGGAAGAAATGCAGTAGAAGAAGAATGGGTAGACTTGAGAGATGAAATAGTGAAGGCAGCAGAGGATAAAGTAGGTAAAAAGACGAGGCCTGGTAGAAATCCTTGGGTAACAGAAGAAATATTGAATATAATTGATGAAAGGAGAAAATATAAAAATGCAGTAATTGAAATGAGTGGCCAAGTAAGTGGTCCCGACAGTCGGGATACCAGTTACTTTGGAATAAGGCTGGGCATCTCGGACATATTCTGAGTCGTGGTCACCTTTGTGCTCATACGGCAAAGACTACCAAATCCACCGGTTAGTCCCTCAGCCGTTAGGGGTGAAACCCAATGGGACTAGGGGCAAGTAAGGCTAGCAACCTGCTTCCCTGGTATTTTAAATATGATGCTGGCAACAATCAGAGCAAAATGCCTCGGACCTTTGGAGGTGACGGAGTCCCACCTCTAACTGACAAACCAGGAACTCCTAAGATACGACTTGGCAAACAAATGGTAATGAGATGGGGAGCTATTAATATCAATGGGGGCTACTCTGGGAAGAAGGTAGAGCTGGCAGAGGCTGCAAGTAAGATGAGGCTGGATGTTTTAGCTGTTAGTGACATTCGGGTAAGGGGTGAGAAAGAAGAGGTAGTGGGAGAATACAAGGTCTACCTGTCAGGAGTCAAAGCAGGAATAGCACAATGGGGTGTAGGGCTTTACATCAGGAAAGAAATGGAACCCAGTGTAGTTGCAATAAGGTATGTAAACGAACGACTGATGTGGATAGATTTGACAGTGTCTAGCAAGAAAATTAGGATTGTGTCAGTATATTCGCATTGTGAAGGGACAAATCAAGGTAAGATGGATAGTTTTTATGAGGCACTCAGTGATGTAGTTGTTAGAGTAAAGGACAAGGACAGTGTTCTGCTCATGGGTGATTTTAACGCCAGGATTGGAAATCGAACAGAAGGGTATGAAAAGGTTATGGGTAAATTTGGAGAGGATATGGAGGCCAACAGGAACGGGAAACAACTCTTGGATTTCTGTGCCAGTATGGGCTTAGTAATCACAAACTCCTTTTTTAAACTTAAAACATTCACCGGTATACTTGGGAAGGCAGGGGAACCAGATCTGTCATTGACTATATAATAACAGATCAGGAATTCAGGAAGGCTGTGAGGGACACACGTGTATTCAGGGGATTCTTTGATGACACTGATCATTATTTAATCTGCAGTGAAATTGGGATTGTGAGGCCGAAAGTGCAGGAGGTCAGGTCCATATGTAGGAGGATAAGAGTGGAGAAACTTCAGGATAAGGAAATCAGGCACAAGTACATAACAGCGATCTCAGAAAGGTACCAGTTAGTTGAGTGTAGTCAATTACAGTCATTGGAAAAGGAATGGACAAGGTACAGGGACACAGTACTAGAAGTGGCTAAAGAATGTCTTGGAACAGTAGTGTGTAAAAGTAGGATGAAGCAAACAGCTTGGTGGAATGATACAGTCAAGGCAGCCTGTAAAAGGAAAAAGAAGGCGTATCAAAAATGGCTACGTACCAGAACCCAGGTAGACAGAGAAAGTTATGTTGAAGAAAGAAACAAAGCCAAACAGATAATTGCAGCATCCAAGAAGAAATCATGGGAAGACTTTGGAAACAGGTTGGAGACTATGGGTCAAGCTGCTGGAAAACCATTCTGGAGTGTAATTAGCAGTCTTCGAAAGGGAGGTAAGAAGGAAATGACAAGTATTTTGGACAGGTCAGGAAAACTGCTGGTGAATCCTGTGGATGGCTTGGGCAGATGGAGGGAATATTTTGAAGAGTTGCTCAATGTAGGTGAAAATGCGATCAGTAATGTTTCAGATTTCGAGGTAGAATGGGATAGGAATGATGATGGAAATAGGATCACATTTGAGGAAGTGGAAAAATGGTCAATTGATTGCAGTGCAATAAAGTGGCTGGGGTGGATGAAATTAAGTCGGAACTCATCAAATACAGTGGAATGTCAGGTCTTAAATGGCTACACAGGATAATTGAAATGGCCTGGGAGTCGGGACAGATTCCATCAGACTGGACAAAAGCAGTAATCACACCAATCTTTAAACATGGAAACAGAAAAGATTGTAACAACCACAGAGGTATCTCTTTAATCAGCGTTTGGGTAAAATCTTCTCAGGTATTGTTGAAAGGAAAGTGCGAGTATTAGTTGAGGACCAATTGGATGAAAATCAGTGTGGGTTTAGGCCTCTTAGAAGCTGTCAGGACCAGATCTTTAGCTTACGGCAAATAATGGAGAAGTGTTATGAGTGGAACAGGGAATTGTATCTATGCTTTATAGATCTAGAAAAGGCATATGACCGGGTTCCTAGGAGGAAGTTATTGTCTGTTCTACAAGATTATGGAATAGGAGGCAAACTTTTGCAAGCAATTAAAGGTCTTTACATGGATAGTCAGGCAGCAGTTAGAGTTGACGGTAAATTGAGTTCATGGTTCAGAGTAGTTTCAGAGGTAAGACAAGGCTGCAACCTGTCTCCACTGTTGTTCATATTATTTATGGATCATATGTTGAAAACAATAGACTGGATGGGTGAGATTAAGATATGTGAACACAAAATAAGCAGTCTTGCATATGCAGATGACTTAGTTGTGATGGCAGATTCGATTGAAAGTTTGCAAAGTAATATTTCAGAGCTAGATCAGAAATGTAAGGACTATGGTATGAAGATTAGCATCTTCAAAACGAAAGTAATGTCAGTGGGAAAGAAATATAAACGGATTGAGTGCCAAATAGGAGGAACAAAGTTAGAACAGGTGGACGGTTTCAAGTACTTAGGATGCATATTCTCACAGGATGGCAACATAGTGAAGGAAGTGGAAGCGAGGTGTAGCAAAGCTAATGCAGTGAGCGCTCAGCTACGATCTACTCTGTTCTGCAAGAAGGAAGTCAGTACCAAGACTAAGTTATCTGTGCACCGTTCAATCTTTCGACCAACTTTGTTGTATGGGAGCGAAAGCTGGGTGGATTCAGGTTACCTTATCAACAACGTTGAGGTTACGGATATGAAAGTAGCTAGGATGATTGCAGGTACTAGTAGATGGGAACAATGGCAGGAGGGTGTCCACAATGAGGAAATCAAAGAAAAACTGGGAATGAACTCTATAGATGTAGCAGTCAGGGCGAACAGGCTTAGATGGTGGGGTCATGTTACACGCATGGGAGAAGCAAGGTTACCCAAGAGACTCATGGATTCAGCAGTAGAGGGTAAGAGGAGTCAGGGCAGACCGAGGAGAAGGTACCTGGATTCGGTTAAGAATGATTTTGAAGTAATAGGTTTAACATCGGAAGAGGCACCAATGTTAGCACTGAATAGGGGATCATGGAGGAACTGTATAAGGGGGCTATGCTCCAGACTGAACGCTGAAAGGCATAATCAGTCTTAAATGATGATGATGATGATGATGAAATAGGCAAAAAGGATTACAAACGTCTAAAAAAAAAAAAAAGGTGGACAGGAAGTGCAAAATGGCTAAGCAGGTATGGCTAGAGGACAAATGTAAGGATGTAGAGGACTATATCACTAGGGGTAAGATAGATACTGCCTACAGGAAAATTAAAGAGACCTTTGGAGAAAAGAGAACCACTTGTATGAATATCAAGAGCTCAGATGGAAACCCAGTTCTAAGCAAAGAAGGGAAAGCAGAAAGGTGGAAGGAGTATATAGAGCGTCTGTACAAGGGTGATGCACTTGACAACGATATTATGGAAATGGAATAGGATGTAGATGAAGATGAAATGGGAGATACGATACTGCGTGACGAGTTTGACAGAGCACTGAAAAAGGAGTCAAAACATTGCCTCGAGAGTAGACAACATTCCATTAGAACTACTGATAGCCCTGACAAAACTCTACCATCTGGTGGGCAAGACGTATGGGACAGTTGAAATACCCTCAGACTTCAAGACGAACATAATAATTCCAATCCCAAAGAAAGCAGGTGTTGACAGATGTAAAAATTACCGAACTATCAGTTTAATAAGTCACGGCTGCGAAATACTAACATGAATTCTTTACAGACGAATGGAAAAATTGGTAGAAGCCGACCTCGGGGAAGATCAGTTTGGATTCCGTAGAAATGTTGGAACACGTGAGGCAATACAGATCCTACTACTTACATTAGAAGACAGATTAAGGAAAGGCATACCTACGTTTTAGCATTTGTAGACTTAGAGAAAGCTTTTGACAATGTTGACTGGAATACTCTCTTTCAAATTTGAAGGTGGCAGGGGTAAAATACAGGGAGCGAAAGGTTATTTACAATTTGTACAGAAACCACATGGCAGTTATAAGAGTCGAGGGACATGAAAGGGAAGCAGTGGTTGGGAAGGGAGTGAGACAGAATTGTAGCCTGTCCCCGATGTTATTCAATCTGTATATTGTGCAAGCAGTAAAGGAATCAAAGAAAAATTCGGAATAGGAATTAAAATCCTTGGAGAAGAAATAAAAACTTTGAGGTTCGCCGATGATATTGTAATTCTGTCAGAGACAGCAAAGGACCTGGAAGAGCAGTTGAACGGAACCGACAGTGTCTTGAAAGGAGGATATAAGATGAACATTAACAAAAGCCAAACGAGCATAATGGAATGTAGTCGAATGATATCGGGTGATGCTGAAGGAATTAGATTAGGAAATGAGACACTTAAAGTAGTAAATGAGTTTTGCTATTTGGGGAGCAAAATAACTGATGATGGTAGAAGTAGAGAGGATATAAAATGTAGACTGGCAATGGCAAGGAAAGCGTTTCTGAAGAAGAGAAATTTGTTAACATCGAGTATAGATTTAAGTGTCAGTAAGTCGTTTCTGAAAGTATTTGTATGGAGTGTAGCCATGTATGGAAGTGAAACTTGGACGATACATAATTTAGACAAGAAGAGAATAGAAGTTTTCGAAATGTGGTGCTACAGAAGAATGCTGAAGAATAGATGGGTAGATCACATAACTAATGAGGAGGTACTGAATAGAATAAGGGAGAAGAGAAATTTGTGGCACAACTTGACTAGAAGAAGGGATCGGTTGGTAGGACATGATCTGAGGCATCAAGGGATCACCAGTTTAGTATTGGAAGGCAGAGTGGAGGGTAAAAATCGTAGAGGGAGACCAAGAGATGAATACACTAAGCAGATTCAGAAGGACGTAGGTTGCAGTAGGTACTGGGAGATGAAGATGCTTGCACAGGATAGAGTAGCACGGAGAACTGCATCAAACCAGTCTCTGGACTGAAGACCATAACAACAACAACAATGTGGAATAATTGTAATTTATTATTTGCGTGTTTTATATAACTTTACAGTGGAGGTTGGTTGGTTGTTTGGGGAAGGGACCAAACAGCGAGGTCATCGGTCTCATCGGATTAGGGAAGGAAGTCGGCCGAGCCCTTTCAAAGGAACCATCCCGGCATTTGCCTGGAGCGATTTAGGGAAATCACGGAAAACCTAAATCAGGATGGCCGGACGCGGGATTGAACCGTCGTCCTCCCGAATGCGAGTCCAGTGTGATAACCACTGCACCACCTCGCTCGGTACAGTGGAGGAAATGCTTGTAATTGTTAACATGATTTGTTCCTACATAATATTAAATTTGTATCTATTAGCATATATAAGTACTGTTCTCATGAATAATTATAATTTATTCTACATCCATGTAATTCTTTTGCCTACTGAATCAACGGAAGACGAATAAATAAATATCATTATTCCTGAAAGTGAGAAGTTTTGGGTGTTCTGTGACCAGTAGGTATTTAGGAGTGCTTCTCTGAATTCCTCGTAGCTGCGACAGTTTGGTGAAATGCTACGCAGGCACTCTGCTATTGAACCTTCCAGGTATCCATAGACAAATTCATATTTGTATGCTAGTGGCCATGACTCGGATAATTCCCTATTATACTCAGTAATCCATGATTTGGGGTGTAATGAATTTTGATTTTCTTTGTACACTTGAAATACTGAACTCAGAGAAAATGTCTTACGTAGAAGTATTCATAATTTTACGCCACTGGACTTTCTCTAACTTCTGGCGCGCGTGCGCTCAAGATTTCATGCCCGACCGATCCCTGAATGCTGTTGTACCCTCGCCTCGTGTCATCAGAGTCATGCAGTAATGTTTCTGTACGGCTGAGATGCGCGCAATTGTGGTCGGCTAGGTACTTGCTGCACTACGTGCCACTGAATGCAAGTTCTCCACTGAGCGCCGTACCCAAGCGGGCGCTCCTGCCATACATCGGCCTGTGCAGGGGATGTGGCTACGGGTTGAGTTGCAAAATTTTGTCTTTGACATTCCTGGTGGTCGATGAACTCACGCCGATGTGCTGTTACTTCTGGCTGAATGTCTACACGAGCGACGCTTTCTCACATTTGCCTCATCTCATCCGCCAACTCATTCTGCTAGGTCGTGAGACGTGTTTGCTCGTCTTTGATTTATTTCTTCCTCCGTCTTTCCAACTATTCTCTGTCCCTGTTTTTTAAGAGCAGAAATAACCTCCTTGACTGCGCTCAGTTCGACCTTTGCCAGCGCTGCCTAATCTCACGCAATTTGGTCATTTTTTCGCTCATCTCGTGCCACTAATCTGACTGTCCTAGCGTCACGTTTGGACTCTACCGCTATTTCTCGCGTCTCGTCTGACGTTTCTTTGATGTCTTCGACCTGTGATTTTCACTCTGAACTACAATCCTGACCTCATTTACGTTTTCGACAAACTCACCAGCCCTCCTTTGAATTTCTTTAACTTCTTTCATGACTGCCTCTGGTCTCTTTTCCTCCTTGTCTTGTCGCTTCTGAATTTTCCTAATTTCATTAGTAAAGATCTCCTGTCTTTGGTCTTCTTCCTGTCGTTGTCTCTTCTCTGCCTCTTGAATAAACTGGATGATCGATACTAATTGCGTACTTCCAGTAACGTACCCTGGATTAGATGCACGCGGCTCAAATGCTCTATGACGCCTTGCCCGCAGTATCGGACTGCTACTTTCCCTGACTGCACCTCTTTCCATATTTACAGAACCTATGTGACCTGACACCTCGCCATCGTTTTCGCTTTCATTTCCTGAGTGAACTAAACTATCATTATCGGAGTATTTTGCATCTGACATTTGTGTCCCGTTTGCTGAGTGATTTAAATGAGCTTTTTCCGCCGTCCTATCTTGTTCTGCTTCAATGACTGGCTCGTATTCCATTTTGGACGACATTAGTGCGCAACCTTTCTCATTCTACAAAAGGGCTTTGCTTCTCGCAGGCATTCAAATCGATTCCTAATTCCGCAAGTTTCCGATTGTAAAGCATCACGAGCCACAGCTCTTCTCTGAACGTCTTTTAAATAATGTACACATTTATGCCTAAGCCCATGAAACAAAATCTTATCTACAATATCGTACACATTCTCATAGTGAAATTTCTTCCTCAGAAGCTTGCACAACGCTGTTAGTAACGATGCAACATCAGACAACAAGTGACACAGAAAACACTGACAACACCATGAGAAAAAAAAAAAATAAAATAAAATAAAAATAAAATGACAATAACAGTACATGCAGTAAAATAAAATGATTATAGCATACTACAAATTGCTGAGATATAAAGCATAGCATCAAACCCGACTCTAAATGTTCCCATTGCACCATAGTCTCACTCTGAAAAAAGAAAGACAAACATGCGCCTGTTTCGCAAGATAGCGCATGTAGTGTCCCTTTTGCAATGTTCACCCTTATCGAGGTGAAACATAAATAAAAATGACTGTATGTGATCGAAAATGAACTGCAAACATCGATTTATCTGCGAAAGGTAATAACACTAACTGTAAAAATATACAGTATAGATCGATAGATGCAGAAAAGACATTATTTTTAGTGTATGAGATTATAATGTGTAAGTAATTAAAAGAAGTATTATCATCTCTGTAAGAGTATAAAACACAATGCAATGTTCATTCTTCTGTCTAGTCTGTTTTGTTCTGTTCGTTCTGGTGTTAGCTGGAATAAGGTACGCAAGCTATTGTGCTGCGCTAGCATTTGTTTCTGTCGTAACGTAATTGCAAATATTTAATGGAGTAAACTGTGTCCTAGTGAGAATATATTAGTATAAAGTGATCTCCGTGTGTTATTTCAAGAACCTACGCCACATTTATCTTATGAGAAGAATATTTAATGAAAATTATTTAGCATGTTTCCAGCTGCTGCGGAGCGAGTAACAGTGATCTCTGATTGTTAACAATTAGCCGCCATTACGCGGTACATTTAAAAATATTTTTTCACAGCACAATGTCTGATAGCCGGAGTGGAAGAAATTATGTAATAATATTCAGTGAGATTAATTGAAGTAATCCAGTGAAATAATTTTATTAAAACTTGTCTATTTTCTGTGATAGTGAACTGGAGCTGAGTAATACTACGCTATTGCATTTACAGTAATTTGTAGGGAGCCTGGCGCTCGATAAAACCAGATATAATACGTAATTGGCAACCTACGAAATTCATTATTTTGCTTATTATATCTCTTTTGTATTTTTTTGAAAGCTAAAAGTAAAAACTAACTCCACTAAAAATCAGTAACAGATCACGATAAATCAAAGGACAAACAAATTTACTAGGAGAGTGTTTCCTCAAAATAAATAGTTACATTATTTTTTAAGAGACATAATACGCACTAAATACCTCACAATAGTACCACGTTCAAGAACCTGGCCACGTGGTGCCAATTGCAAGCCGTCCTTTGCTTTAATCATAAATATATGTCTGAGTGCAGCTAAATTTTATTATCTTTACGTACCGAAAACTATTACCTTGGCAGTAACTTTCAAACCGTGTGCAACCCATATGACTCTTCTAAGTGAATTAGTGAATTTACTCATAGCAATTTTGTTGCCCTATACGTGTAATCACAATCAGAAGTCGAATTAATAATCAAATTAACTAATTTAATAAACTTGAACCTTCAATTGCTGGTGTACTATTTACCACCACAATCAAATAAAAGCCGGCCGGGGTGACCGAGCGGTTCTAGGCGCTGCAGTCTGGAACCGCGCGACCGATACGGTCGCAGGTTCGAATCCTGCCTCGGGCATGGATGTGTGTGATGTCCTTTGGTTAGTTAGGTTTAATTAGTTCTAAGTTTTAGGCAACTGATGACCTCAGAAGTTAAGCCGCATAGAGCTCAGAGCCATTTGAACCAATCAAATAAAAGTAGTGAACAGTAGAGGGAGTTGAATCAGAACAATGACATACTTGAGTTTACAAAAAAAAAAAAAAAAGGGGGGGGTGGCAGGTTTTATTAAACGTTTAGCAACTACAACTTTCTGCGGAACCGGCTGATAAATCTTACACAAAAATGACAAACACAAATCAGTTAAGGAATGTCGTTTCATTGGCAAAGCATACATTGGGCTGGAAACGATACAAATTCTCCCGTGAATTAATCCCTTTTACAACGCAATCTCACTTTGTTTACGTGAATCCACTGTAGGTGATGTTCAGATGTGTGTGAAATCTTATGGGACTTAACTGCTATGGTCATCAGTACCTAAGCTTACACACTACTTGACCTAAATTATCCTACGGACAAACACACACACCCATGCCCGCGGGAAGTCTCGAACCTCCGCCAGGGACCAGCCGCACAGTCCACGACTGCAGGGCCCTAGGCCGCTCGGCTAATCCCGCGCGGCAATCCACTGTAGGGTCCAACTCTATTCATATAGAATCAACTACGATCATCTATACCATAAACTATGCTTCACCTGAGGACAGGGAGCTGTGAATAACATTTTTTTAACAACCCTACACCGGTGTAGCAGTACTTTACCCTTTCACCTTGATTCAGGCAGGAGCAGAAAACAGCGCATGTGGGTGAGGAGCGGTATACTGCGGCAGCTGTAATGTCCTAACATGTCCACGATAATAAGCAAACTAAGTGGTCTGGCGTTCTGATTATCAGAACGCGGGAAACTTCCCTGTCAGAGGCCTGAAATACTGGGAGATTTCAGTGTGAGGTGCACCCCTTCGCTGGTCTGGCCATACCAGTTTGATTCACAGACACTACGCTGAGTGCTACAACTGTCAGACGTCAGAGAGCCAACTCAAGATGAATAAGTTCACCCTCATGACACATGATATGGCTGAAATGATATCCAGTTCTACTGCTGGTACACTTGGAAACTGCCACAGACTCGTAGTCCAGCAGAAGATACAGACCATAAGACTCACCCACTAAGGGAAGACCTGAAGTTCTCTACCAGGGGATGACCAGAAGACGAACTCGTCTGAATCCTCACAACCGCTTTCCACCAGTTCTCGGCATGGGAGCCGAATTAGCAAAAAGAAACTGCCATCAAATTCCAGAAACCAACAGAGCTATACTCAGCTCATTGAATCTCACCTCTTGACTGTTCTGTTGCCCTGGTACTAATCCAGACACTGCATTGGCATTTCCACACTGAGGAGCAAGCCTCTACCTTGAGTATACTGAGAGGAGCCAATTAGCACCCCCAATCGCTGTTGTATGAAAAAAGAAGTTGTTAGACTAGGGAAGTGTTGTTCTCACGGTAAGCATGGCCACGTCTTGGCAGAAAAAAACTACCTAGTCGGGGCCACAGCCCTCGTTTATGGAGTGATCTTTACGCGCCGACCATTTCCAATTTCTGAAAGAAGGCTTTTAAGTTTCCCAGACAGTCATGCCCATGAAATATATGTTTCCGTCGCTCATTAAAAGAACTTGACGACTTCCGAGCGCCAATGGGAGAGGGGGAGCTTACAGTCCTGCCTCCACTATACATGTACACCAGCCAGTCACTCTGTTTGTATCGTCCCAGCTTCTAACATGAGAATGCATGGAGTTTTATGACCTTCCCATCATTTGCACAAAAGGTCAGTTTACAGCTGCCTCTCTTAAACAGCTTTCTCCACCCAGTTTCAACCACCTGGTCGTCTTCCACGATGGACTGGTGCCTATCCCAGGTAGAATGTTTTGTGAGCCCACGCCCCTCTGTCTGGCCTTAAGCAGAGGGAAGAGAGAGCTTCGGTCAGAAGTCCCTCTGATGGTAAGAATCATTGAACACAGTTTCCCAGAATCATTCATACGCCCAGATCACTGCGCTCAGCATTTATGGCACCCAATTCATCTCGCTCTGTGTTCTTGATCGCTTCTGCTACTGCCCCCTGGGTACAAGCTTTCCACAGGTTGCATATGCAGTTACAAGCTCATTCTGCCCACAGTTTCCTCATGCAGAACTGGGGAAAACCGAGATCATTACATAAAATGTGGATGTTAATCTGACTGACAGTGTTGTTAAAGTAGAGAGTAGCATGCCACCTTTCACTTCATTAGGTAGGCAATACACTTTATTCCACAAGAATCGCACTTCCAGGGTGTGTCTTACGCTTCACTATCATCCCAGCCTGAGCGTGCAACATGTGCTCAAGATCTGCACATGAAGAACTGATACCACAATTCTTCCTCTCCATGCTCTCCTTAAATAATGCAGTCTTTGTCATCTTCTTCCAACATTATTCCACTATTGGAGCTGTCATCCTCCATAGAAGGAATCTCTTGTGACGACACATCAGATTATGAGCTGTCCAGTTGATGCTTTTTAATTTTCTTTACTTTTTTAGTTGTATTCGATATTTTAGAGCACTTGCATTTCTTTGAAGCTAATGTCTCGGCTTTCCTTTTCAATCTCTCCTGCCTTTCCAGTTCTCAAAATGGCTCTGAGCACTATGGGACTCAACTGCTGAGGTCATTAGTCCCCTAGAACTTAGAATTAGTTAAACCTGACTAACCTAAGGACATCACAAACATCCATGCCCGAGGCAGGATTCGAACCTGCGACCGTAGCGGTCTTGCGGTTCCAGACTGCAGCGCCTTTAACCGCACGGCCACTTCGGCCGGCTCTTTCCAGTTCTAGCAATTAATTTTCTTACTTTGTTTTCTTAAGAATTTTTTTTTACATGACGTCCAGAAATGTGGTAAGAAGGCAGTTTCTTCCAGGGTTCTTGGTTATTTTCTTGCTAGCCATCACAAGTGGAGGAAGGGCTGATCAAGTAGGGTGCTGAAGAGAAAGTGTCGAGGAATTTGATGACTGTGGACGAATAGTTGAGGAAATGGTAGGTTATGTAGGCAGAGTTGCTGACTTGATGAGGTCTAGAGGAAGGGCTGAGGAAATGAGGTACTGACTAATGGCAAAAGAGTCCTCATGATTGTTTTCAAAATCAGTAGTGTATGAGGCTTGAAATTCATCTATAAAAATATTGCTGTCTAGAGGCTCAATGCCAGTAGTTCTGAACGTGTTCACAACAATCTGGCTAGTGTTCACTGTAAGGTATGCTTTGCCAAATAATCGAGTTACCTCTCAGATTTTAACCATGACTCGTGGGAAAGACACTAAATAATCTTGGCACCCTTGACTACAGGTAGTCCTCAGCGGACAACAGAAAGACATAACAAGTGGATGCAACCTTTGACTCGCATCTGGTGGAAATCCTAGTAGTTATAGCCCACTATTTCTTTCAAAGTCAGTGGACTATATAGTGCCATGTGACTGTCCATTGTAAGTAGGTCTGGATTTTATTTGCTTGGGTGACCATGACCGGTAAATTGTTCTAAGCTCTTCAGAAAATTTTGAGCAATCATCCACCCCTATTCATAAGCCCCCAGTGGCACACGGAGTGCTTCATTTACAAAAATCGGGGTTCATCCTTACCCTGGGAAAGACGAGAAAAGGTGGAATTTAAGTCCCAGTTGGACTTATGTCGCATAAAGCCATGACTGTTACTCCTCATTTAGTAGAACCAACTTTAATCAAAGAATGGGAACCAATGGGTGAGAACTCTTTAGGAGTTTACGTTGACATGGTGGAAAACTCTGTTTCATCTTTGTTGCAGATATTATGAGCTCTGGAAAAATGTTTCAATCGAAGTTCTTGTAGTGGTTCAAAAAATTTCCTGCATTAACTCTATTTGAAGACAATGGGTCGAGCTACCAAAGTTGCCTCTGAATTTCTCCGAGATAGTTCGCAGATGTTCCGAAAGTACTACATGAAGTCTTTTCCGGCGTCTACCTTATCTTTACAGAACTGATGGCTCAATCATAGTTTTTCTGTGTATGAAAAATACAATTTCCTGAACTGTTTATTTGTTATCCTGATGCCGGCCGGTGTGGCCGAGCGGTTCTAGGCGCTTCAGTCTGGAACCGCGCGACCGCTACGGTCGCAGGTTCGAATCCTGCCTCGGGTATGGACGTGTGTGATGTCCTTAGGTTAGTTAGGTTTAAGTAGTTCTAAGTTCTAGGGGACTGATGACCTCAGATGTTAAGTCCCATAGTTCTCAGAGCCATTTGAACCATTTTTTTTTTTTTATCCTGATGCTCCATATCAGTTACATATCGTCTCGGCTCTTCCGTTTGGTGGTCAGTAAAAGTGTGTTTAAATCTGCCTAAATTCCGAGAATACTTCTAAAAGAAATAAAAGGTTTATCCATATATTTAGGATGCATTACTTTTTGACGCATTTATTCAAAAATGCTTTACTAAAATAGTTCACTTATGACTTCCTTGCTGGATCCACATCTCTGTTTCAAATATCTCTGCAATGTTGGCTCTGGTACATAATGTTGCAGCATTTACACTTGAGATTTTACACAGACGAGCCAAAACATTATGACCACCTGCCTAATAGCTTGTTTGTGCGTCTTTTGAACGAAACACATCACTGATTCTGCGTATCAGCTATCGGACAGTTTGTTGGTAAGTTAGATGTCCACACACAGGTCATGTAATTTGCGTAAATAACGGGCGCCGATTTGCGTACATGGCGATGACACTTGTTGGGGACCCAGATAGGTTGTATAGGTCAGGCGAATTTGGTCGCCGAGAGATCAACGTGAGTTCACTATAATGCTCTCAAACGGCTGTAGCATGGTCTTGGCTCCAAGACAAGAACAATTATACTGCCGAAACACGATATCGCCATCGGGGAAGACATTAAGTATGAAGGGATGCAGGTAGTTCACAGCTGTCAGTCTGGCTCCAATTACTACCACAGGTAGTGCAAGTACATGAGAGTGTCTCCCATAGCGTTATACTGCTCCCACCAGCCTTCGTCCGTGGCGCGCTGCACATTTCGAGTCGCCGTTCACCCAATGACGGTGTTTGTGGAGACGACCAGCGACCTAGTGCAGCAAAGATGTTTTTCACCCAAAGAGCCGACACATTTCCACTGATCGACGGTCGAATCCAATAGCTGCAGTCATTGTCTCTTTATCCCCTGCTCCCTTGTCACATTTTCTGTTATGAGTGGTGGACGGATGAGTGTGAGAATGCAGTGGAGACCAGGAGGAAAGCATGGATGAAATGGCAATCCTGTAAAAAGCAAGAAGACTGGTCTAAATTCCAGAATGCAAGAAAAATTACTAGCAAAATTATCAGAAATGCCAAGAGAGGTAGATGGAACGAGAAACTTGAAGAAACAAACACAGCCTTCAAGAAACACAGATCGCGTATCTTTTTCAGAGAAATGAAGAGCAGAATTAAAAGGCTTCCAGGCAAAAGAACGCTTCGTAGTAGGACAAGACGGCACAATAAAAATTAGCGAGAAAGAGGTGTGCGAGGGAATGGCTAGGTATTTTAGGGACTTGCTGAACGCAGAAGCACCGACAGTAGCGTGGACACACTTACGCTCTAGGGACGAAAGTCAGGATAGTCTAGACAATGTACCCACCAGGGCAGAAGTAGCAGAGGCAATTAAAAACAATAAGGCATCCGGCAATGATGGTATCTGTGCTGAAGAGATCAAGTGGGGTGGGCCTGAGATAGAAAGAAGTATGTACAATATAATAATGGATATCTGGAGAAATAAGAAGATATCCATACACTCTAAATAAGCCGTTATAATACCACTACACAAGAAAGGGAACAAGAAAGTACTGGATAACCAGAGGGGAATCTCTCTCTTAAACATAGGGTACAAGGTTTTGTCGAGAATCTTGCTGAACAGAGTTGAAGAACAACTGGGGTCGACAATAGGAGAGTACCAGTCTGGCTTTAAAAAAGGGAGGAATTGTACATAAAAGACATTTGGAATAAAAAGGATAATAGAACACATAGGAAAGGAAAAAAGACAATAGTGACGTTTGTGGACTTTCAAAAGGCCTACGATTCAGTTGACAGAAGTACTCTCTCTGCTTAATGTGTTAGAAGATAGAGAACTGGATGCTACAACACACGCAATAATAAAGTAAACGTTAAGCAGTAAGCTGTCAGACAGCTTCGAAATAAAAACAGGAGTCCGCCAAGGGGCGGGCTGTCACCAATTTTATTTAACCTGGTTTTAGACGAAGTATTGAGACAATGGAGACAACTGAATAGCAACATGAAGATCAAAGGTGTGCAAGTAGGGTACAAGGTCAAACATAATGCAACAGTGGACTGCCTGGCATTCACGGACGATATGGCGCTCTTAAATGAGACAGAAGGAGAGGCAAAGAGAGCACCAAAAACTCTAGCCGAAACAGCAGGAAAGGTCGGACTGAAGACTGGGTATAAGGAGACCAAGACATTGAACACTGAGTTTGACTGGAAGATAGATGACCAAGTGGTTGAGAAAGTCAACAGTTTTTGCTATTTGGGGGGAAAAGATAACTGGTGGCATACAGAGCAACAGTACCACAGCAGAAACTTCGGTATGCGGTGAAAACAACATATGGCAAGAAAAATGTCATGGAATGCCAAATTCCGACATTACACAGCAACTGTAACAAATGCTGCTTTGTATGCATCAGAAACGATCACACTCGGCAAGAGAGCTTGTATAGAGCTGGAGAAAGAGGAGTGGAAAATTCTGAGAGACATATGGAGCACCAAAAAACATGGGAATATCTGCATACACAGAACACGACAGGAACAGTTTGAAAATATTAAACCCATATCGAGCGAGATATGGAGGAGGAGGTTACGATTTGTTGGGCACATCATGAGGATGGACGTGGACAGATTGACTAAGAAGATATGGAATGCAACATGTCATACGGAAAACAACTGAGTGAAGGAAGTCAGAGATGACTGGAAGGCTGTAGGAATAAAAGAAAGGAATCTGCAGGCAATAGTACAGGTCAGGGAGAAGTATAAAGGGTTGGTGGTTGGTCACAGGTGGCCGGACACCAAAATCAAAGTTGTCATAACAGAAGAAGAAAGAAACAGAAGAAGCGAAAGAATGAAGAGGTACTGGGAAGAAAGAAGACGTGCAAAACAAGCCACACGTGATCCTGAAGGGTCCTAACGAAGCAAAAGAAGAAGAAGAAACCTAAAACGCCGCGCGGGATTAGCCGGGCGGTCTGGGCGCTGCAGTCATGGACCGTGCGGCTGATCCCGGCAGAGGTTCGAGTCCTCCCTCGGGCATGGGTGTGTGTGTTCGTCCTTAGGATAATTTAGGTTAAGTAGTGTGTAAGCTTAGGGACTGATGACCTTAGCAGTTAAGTCCCATAAGATTTCACACACATTTGAACATTTTTGAAACCAAAAACATTAATAGAGGAACAGCCATACATTAGGATTTAAAATAAAAAGATAATAACTGCAACTAAAATTCAGTTTGAAAACCAATTCTTAAATAACAGCAAAAGCTATTAAGAAAAAATGACAAGTAGAAAATAATTCGGATAAGATGACGAACTAGCAAGCTTCTTGTCACCCCAGGTGTCAACCTACTTAGCTACGCCACTGCTGTAAAGGTACTACAAAGTTGAAGTACGCGGGCAACTACGTTTCTTGTGGGCAAAAAATTTAAATTGAACATCTATTCAGCGTGAAATCTGGCGATATATGGACCAAAATGCAATGTCGCGTCCATCCACTGTGAAATGGTGACAACTATTTGACTGAGGCCGCACAGACATGTGTGACGCTGCTTGCGAAGCTCAGATTTTGCACTATGAAATTTCTGTCTTTACGGCAAGCTGCAAGGAAATCTGTGGAGAAAGACATTTTTTAACGATGAGAATATTCACACAGCAGTTCTCGAATGGCGGATTTCTTTCGTTGCGTTATTGAACGATTGGTAGAACGTTCCGGGCGTTCCGTACAGATACTGTATTTAGTGACTACGTTGAAAAATAGTGTCATGGATCTGCTTCACTATGGCGTGTGGAGCAGCATTCGTTAAAAATAACTTGGAGTGCCATAATAATATGCAACTACATAAAGGAGGCCGTGTGAGAGAGAGAGAGAGAGAGAGAGAGAGAGAGAGAGAAAGATCACTCTTAAAATATTTTTTCCTCCGTAATCTTCTTTGTCGGACTACATTCAGTAGGCCTAACCTTGAAATGTAGCATAAGTATCGAACAAATATTTGTCACAAATTTCTGATGCAAGAATGAATAGCCAATAGATTTCATTATCTTCAGAAAACGCGTTCTTCCGTTGCAAAAAGTTTTTCGGCTGCAGCTCGAACCCACGTGGCCGAGAGAGGATGCAGGCGACTTGCATTTGGGAGTAACGAGGCTCATTTCCTCCTCCAGACAATGTGATAAGTTTTTGCTGAATCGCGTCAGACGAATAGTGGAATGGTTGCTCGTTCAACAATAGCTTCAACAGTGCGTCACCTGGTTCCTTCTCTTCTTCGCTTCTAATATTAGTAAAGAGTATGCAGTCTTATATGCTTGAGTACCTACTTCCCATTCCGGCAATAATCACAGGAATTGTGGCAACTAAGTTAATTTTTATACAATGGATCTTTCTGCTTCATAGTGTTTCCGGAAGTGTTGCGCGTGATAAAAGTTTTCGCGATCAGCGGGTATTCTTATCCAGTGCTTTCGGCGATGTATCTAAAGATAAGACAAGTCTGTATCGACGTACCGCGTGGATTACAGCAACGCTTGCAACACAAATTACACCATGTGAAGTCACGGAAGAACACCTATATAAAAACGATTCTCACGTTGTGAAGGTCAGTTTACGTGCTGCCTCGCACACCGCTGGCGCTACAGGACAGACAACGACATCTGGTGAGTACTGCGGCAGGTTTGCAATGATTACTAGCTCTACGACAGATATATTGGCGTATCTGGGTCATAACTTTCACTTTGCTAGCTGCTGTACTTGGGAGCATATTGTAGTGTATCAAATTGTCGAAACCAGGACGAAAGTTTTATTTTTCAAGGCAAACCAGAAAATTTCGTAATGTTATGAAACTACGGTATACTAATTCATATGTATATAACACGTATATTTGTGGAATGATGCGTCTTGGGTCTTCAACATGGAACATAAAATATACTCTGCAGTCTTCAGTGACGTACACAGCTGTTCTTTTCTTTTAAAAAATCCGCGCATCACAAACAAATGAGTGGCCAGAATGTTCACAGTTCCAGAATTAATTCCATGTAATAAGTAAAATGACGCAATAATAAAAAGGTCTGAACTTTTCAGGAGGATCAAGCCAGTTTGCTTTTCCAGGCCTTTGCACAGCAAAGCCATCAGAGAGAGAATAAGCTCCATAAACAAATTGATCTCTTTCTTTTTAAAGAGCCATTCTGACATTCGCATTTAGAGCGAGGTAAACCACAGAGAACCTAAGGCGTATTCATTACTTAAGAACCATTGCCGGTAACGTACCGGTTATTTTTCTCATACCTTCGAGATCGACACACAGCGAGAGTAATAGCGGAATTGGGGAAATGAATAAGGTCGAATAACTGCCGTCACACTTTCAGGGATTATAGAGATCTTAACGCTTCTGTTCGCCACAGCTTCAACGGAGCGTTGAGTTTCTATAAAAAGAAAAGAGCTATTTTGACTGTTATCCATTATTATTCCGTGTAGTGAACGACGAATTCCAGCCTCCTCTGAAATTATTAGTGTTCATGTCCACTAAGAAAATCTTGTACTCCACCAGTAACTACCTAAAATCTTCTGAATTATTAGGTAGCTTCGTTCCTTTCAATATTCTCCTTATCAAAAATTCGTCTCTGTTGCGGTGATATTCATCATAACTACCTACCGGTAACACTATATTATGTTCAAAGTCACTTTAGGTGACAGCAAATAGTTGGATGCAGTTCTCATCGAAGGTACTGCATGCATTCAACCAATACTACAAACAATGGCGAATGTCGAGGGGGTGGGGAGTAGCTATGGAATTGTAGCTGCCCCCCCCTCCCCCCCACCTCTGCCAGAATTACACCTGTTTTTTTTTCTCTCTCTGTCTCAAACAAATTAACGCACATACCATTGCGTACTTCAGAGAATTTGAAGCCCCAATGACACATAATTTCTTAGCCCAACCCCCCCCCCCCCCTCAAGATTCGACTCTAACCACGAGACCTGTAACTGTAGCTGCCAACACTCCTCTGCGACTAAACTGTCATCTGACACTTGTTCTTGCAGGGAGTTGTTGTGTGAGATCCATTCAGAGAAATGTTCATCCCTAGTTTGACAAAAGGAAATTAACAAGTTAATAAAAAGAATTATTGCCTGCTTAGTTTGGTTTATTTTTGTTTGCACATAGATTGCAGTTTACTTTCATATTAGACATGCTCAATTACAACTGTTATACAGAATAAACAAAACTGCTTACAAATTTACCTTTTGTAAGACAAAACAACTTTTAAAAAAGTACTAATAGTGATAACAGATAATCAGCAGTTAACAGATATTGTAGATGTAGCAAAAACACATGTGAAACAAATTTTCTTGGTAAAACACAATAGTGACAAACACTAATAGTCTACATTAATTTACCCCTGAGATTGCTGGCTGAAGGAAAATAGATGAAGTTATGCATGTATACAGTTCTGCTGAAAAAATACTAAGACATTTATACTTAATTGGAAAAACTATTTTTAAATCATATTTGCACTAATACATAGCATCAGAAACACAGTTCCCCACTTGGTCTCTACACTATCTTCTGTATTTTCAGCATGCACTTGGTCTTTCATTTTTCTCTCCTCAGGAAGTTAGTTTTCACCTGAAGAAGAAGTGTTATACACTATTTCCAGCTTTAATTTTATGTTTATTCTGTGAATTACTTGCAAGTATTACTTCACCTTATAGCAACCCCTAGAGATAAAACGCTCCTTCTGTCTGTCATAAAATAAACTTCTTGCATTTGTAGGGTCCCTATCTTATCATTTTCAAACTTTTGCTGCAGGTATGGAATTTTATCTAGTTCTTGTGTTGTGGTTATGAAAACTGCAGGATTCCTACGGTGGTAGTTTCACTGTCATAAAATAAACTTCTTGCATTTGTAGGGTCCCTATCTTATCATTTTCAAACTTTTGCTGCAGATATGGAATTTTATCTAGTTCTTGTGTCGTGGTTATGAAAACTGCAGGATTCCTACGGTGGTAGTTTCACTGTGCCACTGATGACATTCTTTTGAAGTTTTAAAATTCTCTGAATATGTACATCTGCTGCTCCTCCCCACAGCGCAATGTGTGTGGGAAATAAGACCATAGGACTTTTTAACTGAGATTTGTGTATCCACCATTTACAATATTTTCTTCATTAATATTTGTACTTATTTTAGAACAGATTTCATCGATGTGGTTTCCACTGCCAGAGATTTGTCCACATTACTCCTAGAAACGTATTAGAGTAACTTCTTCTAGATCTTCATACCAAATGTCCAGAATAAAATCCTCTAAGCAGACAGTTCCATTTGTTACAAATTTTGTAGATTTTGTTTTCTTCCTGTTGATCAACAGATTATTTTCTCAATGATATGTTTGTATTATTTACATATTCTCACTGGCTCTCTTCTCCAAATTCTTTACTAAGTCACTACATACTAGTAAGGTTGTGCCATTGATATACATAAATGCTTTTTGGTTTACCTCTGTTGGCAAGCCATTTTCATAGAAGACATAGAGCAGAAGTCCTAGTGCTGAACCATGAGCTACTCTATGTTTTACCTACAGAAAATAAGAGCAGACATTTTTCTCAGTGTTTCCAGCTTAATGTTTTATTTCAACACATAACTATCTGTTTTCAACAAAGGATTTTGTATAATATCCTTGGCTTATTCTCTTATGCCATAGAAGTGCTGTTTCTCTAGAAAAATTCTCTGACATACCCAATCAAAAGCTTAGGAAAGGTCTAAGTATGCACCATAAACTTTTTTCCTCTGATCATCCAGGGCCTTAATAACGACTGTCATGAACATTGCTGCTGCAATCTTCGTGGGCCTCCCCTTTCTGAATCCATGTTGTGCACTATTTAAGATATTTTGTCTCTTTATGAAGCTTATCTTTCACTAATTAATCACTGTTTATAGTACATATTAGACAGAGCAATTGTGATAGTTACTGGCCTATGATTTCCTGGCTCTCATTTCTCCTCTCCTTTAAATACCGACACTATCTTGCTCCTTGTTAAATATTTTAGGAACACTTCTTTCATTTGCCAAATTTATCTAGAATGTCAAAGGCTCTGCAGGATATATAGCACATTGTTTAACCATTGTTGTTGATATGTCATCCAAATCCTCTCTATTTTTATTTCCAGTGCTTCAATTATTTTGATACTTACAGTTCATCTGTAAGGGAAGCCACCGACTTGGGGTTTTCTGTGCTCATTGGTATTCTGTGCTCGTTGGTACTGCTATGTTTTGTTTTAGAAGTTGCTCCCTTGTGACTATGATGCTGACTGAAGCTACACTCTAAGAGAAAAAAAAGATGATGCACCACAAAGAAATCATTCAAATGGTACACGATTGATAGATGTGATTTACATGTACAAACAGTCAAATGATTCCAATTTCAGAAAAAAATAGACATTTTATCCAAGAGAAGGAGCTTCACAAACTGAGCAAATCACTAATATGTTGGTGCACCTCTGGCCCTAGTGCAAGCAGTTATTCAGTCTCTGGCCCAAATTCAAGCAGTTACTCAGCTTTGCACTGATTGACAGAGTTGTTGAATGTCCTCATGAGGGATATCGTGGCAAATTCTGTCCAATTGATGTGTTAGATAATCAAAATTCTGAGCTGGTTGGAGAGTCCTGCCCACAGTGCTCCAAACATTCTAGCCAAGTAATAGAAACACTCACTGTGTGCAGGCGGGAATTATCTTGCTGAAATGTAACTCCAGGACGGCTTGCCATCATGGGCAACAAAAAGGGGCATAGAATATTGTCAACATACCACTGTGATGTAAGGGTGCTGCAGATGATGACTAAAGGGGCCCTGGTACGAAAAAAAAAAAAAAAAAAAAAAAAATGGCAACCCAGGTTGTCAGGCCATATGGCAGACAACAGTCAGGTTGGTATCCCACCAGTGTCCACAGTGTCTCCAGACATGTCTTCAGCCTGTAATCTCATTGACTGAAGTGGTCCTGCTTCGAATTGAGCTCCAATGACAGCGAAGGCATGTGTGGCGAACAGCAGTGGGACACCATATGGTCCAACAACCATGAGTAATGGCCTGGCGTGCCATTTGTTTCATAGCAGAACCTCTTTAGTTGTCATCTGCGGCACCCTTTCAGCACAGTGGCACATCGATGGCACTCTGAGCCATCCTGAGCATACATTTCAGCAAGATAATGCCCTCCCGTAGAAAGCAATAGTTTCCATTGCTTGGCTTCATGTTTGCCAAACCTTACCGTGGCCAACAAGGTCCCTAGATCTCTCCCAAATTGAGAACATTTGGAGCATTATGGGGAGTACATCTCATCTACCAATTTTCATCCCATTTGGATAATTCCTTTGTAGTGTGTATGTATGATTTTTTTGTCGTAGAGTGTATCACACACCTGTTATGGAGCTGTCACTTCTTGTCCATTGCATGTTAACATCATATTTATATCTTTTAAGACATATGGCTCTTTTCTGTTCTCATTTACATAATTCCAGACTGTTTTAGAGATGTTAGAAGAAGTTTGTATTTTTAGTTTTTGGCGGCTAGCCTATGCCTCTCTTATCATCCAGGTGCATGCTTTCTTCTAGCACCTGTACGCCTCATGACTTGCATGTCCTTTACCTTTCTGGCGAATGTCGTAAAGCACAATCAGTTCGTCTCTTGCTTTTTCATTTTAATAGTCATAAATTTCTTGTTTGTTTTATCACCAGTAGTTCTGTGTACTTCAGGACTAGTTACATTTATGAGGCATCTTGATATGTCACAGAAAGTTTTTCAGCTGTGTCACAGAAAGTTTCCCAGCTCTTTTTTGCACTGTCCTCTATAAAAGCATCATCTCATTTTTATGGTTTTAGCAAAATTTTCAGCCTTTTCTAATGTAAATGAAAATTCTGCTTGAAAATTCACAAGAAAATGTGTGAGAAAGAAGAGCAAGCTGGAAAGCAATTGAAAACAGTGTATGGATAAGGGGAACATCATGATAGATTCATTTGCTGAGTTTCCGGTACATCGTCATGTTTATGACTACTATTGCAAAGAGGATCATTCAATATTCAACAAATAACCAGTTAGAATTAAGGAAGCAGATCTGTTTCTAGGTAGCTGCACATTGATATTTTCAGCTGTGCATAACCTGGATTTTCACTTCGATTCTGTGGTTGTAAGCTGTTGTTGGAAAGAGAAACTGTAGCTGAATGGATATGCCAATTTGTGAGGCAGATGTGAATGTTGATGAAGGAGTGTGACTATGAAATGTGGAACAGTTCTAGCCATATTCTAAAGAAGAAACGGATAGATGACGCAACTAGAGGAACATGACAATATTTTCTGTCAAGGGAAGCAGACTTATCTTTTGCAGTCAGAAACCTCACAGATTTTCTGTAAAAGTGTCACACACAAGAGTCATACAGAGGTGATGAATGTGAGCAACCTGTGTAGATGGCAGCTGAATGAACCAAGCCCACTGTTCCCATGTAAACCATGTTGGCAATAAGCATATGTTCATTTATGATGGTTGGTCATGGGTTGAAGACAGGAAAAAGAGGGGTAGGTTAAACTATGTGCCTCTCCTGGTTAATTCTTAAATCATCTTTCTTGTTTGTTTTTACAATCAGTTTTTCACCACCCTCTGTGCCTGCATTCTTGCTGGGGGCCCATCTTGTTGGCTCTTGGAAAAATGCTGCTGTTCCTGCTTTTTAAATAAAAAAGACAGGAGATTATCATGAACAATCATGATATGTTTATTAAGAGGTTCTTATACACATTAATACCAAATATATGAGCACTGTCAATGATTATTGATGGTGCTCCTAACCATTCTGATGACAGGCCACCTCCCATGGTAAAGTGCTAGGGGAGGTGACTGATTTGCTTCAGATTCACAAGGTTGAACTATGTGACAATCTTAGAAAGGTGAAGCTTTTTGAATTAATACCTCTCCATAAACCATGGTTCTGCAGATAGATTCTATTAACTGGCAAAAACATATGTGCATTTGAAAGCTCCTCAGTTGAATTAAGAGAACAAAATATTGTCATTATATCAATGTACAGAATTCCAGGTGTAGCAGTAACAAATTTATTTTTACCAAAGTTAATGGGTCTTTTACAGAAAGTCAGTAGTGACAAAAAGAAAAGGGTTTTAATAGCCGCTGATTTCAATATAAATTTATCAAGTGAAACCAGTGACTCAATACAGTTTATGGACCTAATCAAAAAATTTGGGTCCAGGCGAACTTCACGGAATTCACAAGAAAAAATGACAATACAGAAACCTGTATTGATAATATTCTAACAAATTATAAATTCAATGACGCAAGGAAGCTATGTGTAATTTAGGATTTTCGGACCATTCTGCTTTGTTTACTGAAATTACTAATACAAATGAACAAAGTACTCGAAAAACTTGCAACAAAAGACATTTTGCTGTTAAAAACGTAAAATTGTTCTTCTCTAAATTAGAAGAGATGGAGTGACAAGCCCAAGATGAGATTCCAATCTCTGTACATTTCAACATATTTTTTGAAAATTTTTTCCATGTATTTAATGAAATATTTCCACTTAGAGTGTGTCAGACGAAAGTGTTTACTAAGCTAAATTGGCTCACTGCTGGAATAAAAATATCCAGTGAAAAAAAGACAACTGCGGAAGGAACTGAAATACAACAAAGACCCTGTTTTCATTAACTATGTTAAACAGTGTAAAAGCATATTTAAAAGCATAGTGAAATCAGCAACAGAAATTGTTAACAATAAAAACATCTCTGCTCATGGAAACAAATCAAAGGCAGCATGGTCCATCGTAAAATCAGAACTGGGCATTAGAACTGGGTGGGGAGTAAAACTGTAACAAACCTTGATTAGATGGCAGAGTCATTCAAAATTTTTTTATATATAATCTAAATCAGATGTAAATGTACAAGCTTACACAGAAAATGTACATTTAAGACACAAGGCAGAAGAATACTTTAACAAATTTCAGAAAATTTCGTTTAAAGAAAACCATATTACAACTAAAGAACAAACATTCCCAATCTCTATTCTCCCGATTTTTTCAAGAATATTTGAAAAAGTGGTGGTAACACAAATTAAAAAAGTTATTGAGAAATCAAACATAATTTCAGATAATCAATATGGCTTTAAAAACGACAAGAGTACGATATAGGCCATTAATGGGTTTGTGAAAAAATTCAGCTCCACCTTAAACAAGTTGAGAAAAGTTGCAGGGTCATTCTGTGACCTCAAAAAAGCATTTGATTGTGTAAACCATCACTTGCTCCTGTATAAAATGGAAAGACACAGAATTGGGGGTTGTGTTTTAAAGTGGTTTAGGTCATACCTCATGAACAGAAAACGAAGGGTTGTTATATTGTCAAGTAAAGTAAATTCCTTCCCTGAATTGATGATTATGTCACAAGGCATTCCACAAGGCTCAATTGTGGGCCCAATTTTGTTTTTACTTTGTGTAAATGATGTACCCCTGAACATAAATTCACACTCAGTTTCCTTCAGCTGTCACAAAACTATTCGACAGTTTGGAAAACTGGTTCCAACTAAATGGGCTAAAACTGAATATTGAGAAAACACATTTGCTGCAGTTTAAAACTAAAAACTCTAAGGTAAAAGAATTCCATATTAGTCGTAGAAACTAAGAACTGAAAGAAGCAGACTGTGTTAAATTTTTAACCCCACATTAGGACCAAAATCTAGACTGGTCTTCACACGTAAAGTATTTAGCAAGTAAATTTAACAGTCTGACATCTGCAATGAAGATTCTGTCATATTCAACTAGCATGGAGATAAGAAAAATAGTTTACCACAGCTACTTTGATTCATTTATAAAGTAAGGCATTATTTTTTGGGGAGGAACAAGCAAAATGACTAGAATCTTAAAATTACAAAAATCAATTGTTAGAAATATTCCTAATACAAAACCATAAGTATCCTTTCTCCCACTGTTAAGAAATTAAAAAATATTGAGTGCTCCATGTTTGTACATTTATAAACTGATTATTTTTGTATACAGTAACTCCAAGTTATTCATAGACAATAACTTTCAAACATCAATACAGTACTAGGAACAATGAGAATTTCATGCTTCCCACTCATAGATTAAAGCTGTTTGTACTGACCATAGAATACATGGGCATGAAAATTTACAATATACTAAAAAAGAAACAAATCCTCAGCATGGAGATGGGCAACTAAAGCAAAAACTACAACAATTGTTAGTACAGAAATGATATTATTCCCTAGAAGAATTTCTTAATGATAAATCTTTGTAAAACACTAAAGCAACTGAATTGCTGACATTTTGACTGACTTTGCAGCGGTCCTCTTCAACACAATTAACTGCTGGAGACTGGTGAATGTCTGCACCTGTATAGTCTATTTCAGTTATTTGATGGTTGCTAGCATCACATATTTGGGATTCATTGGACAATTTGAAGAAGGGATGGCCATGTTACATGCTTCTCTGGATGTGGGGATTTAAAAAACATCTAGGAACACACTAGGCCACCATAGCTACAGGAAACTGATGCACACTGAAAGGTACCAGTATGCTGATCTGCACCACCATTCTGCACAGAAGATTGCTGTTTATGTGCACTGACAGCCCATGCTTACCTGATTAGTGATCCTAACAAAATAGAACATGAACTCAGCAAGCTCAAGACAACATTCCTTGCAAACAGATATAGAAACAGAAACATAAAATGAGCTATAAGGTACAGCAAAGACAAAATAGACAAAGGTATGGAAGAAACTCTTCCTGTTGTGTGCTTACCTTATGTGAGAGGTGTGAGTGACCGCATAGGCAAGGTTGTGCCTCGTGGAGGAATCAGACTTGTATTTCAGAGTGGCTGCAAGATCTGGGATCTGTTTAGGCCCACAGATGATCCAACAGGTGCTCTGCATGTATCTACAAACTTCTGTGTGAATGTGGCGAAGTCTATGTTGGTGAAACTGGGACACCCATTAGCACTTGCATTTGAGAACATGAGCATTATGTATGACTGGGGCAGAAAAACAAGTTGACTATAGCAGAACACAACCAGGGATATGGCCATTCTATCGATTTTCAAGCTCGTGTGCTTGCTCACAACAGAAAATAAAAGAGGCTACTGAAACAATTAAATGCTCAAACAGCATGAACAGGGAGGATGGTTACAAGTTATCTGCAGTCTGGTTTTCAGTGACTGCAGCCTGGCAGACTGAGTGATTTCACCAACCAGTAGTACCGCTTGGCCTGGGTTTAAGAGCATAAAAAGCGGCCATGAGAGACCTGCCGCATGTCTTTAATGCTTCGCAGCAGGAAAACAATACCCCCTGCATACAAGCTGCCAGTTTGTTATTGCCAACCAGTCACCTATGGGAATTGCCTACCAATCACTTACTAGAGTAGCACATGCAGTATCCTGCTCATTTGCAGCTGCCTACCAGTTGTCTACTAGAGTGGTCTTCCAATCACCTACCAGAGTAACACAGGCAGTAGACTACTGTGCTGTTATCCCCCTCCACAACACCTCTCTTCAGATTGTCAAATGACATCCTGGATATTTGATGTCAGTAGCCATCAGATAACCAAAATAGACAGTCTGTAGGAGAAGACATTCACCAGTATCCAGCAGTTAACTGACCTCTAATACCCTAAATTATTTTTATTCAATCTTTTAGGAATATTTAGTAGAGAAAATGATCACATAATTAAACAACTTTTCATTGCGACTTAAAACATCTGTTATAGGGATGAGAATAATGTCAATAGAGTTTCCATTGTCACAAAAAAGAAGTGTAGGTAAATTCAGCAGAATGTTTGGAAAGTGCGGCTTACATACCTGCATAGCAAAATTATATTTTCATAATCTCCTTTACTAGGTCCCTTCCAAATAATACAAATTTCTCAACAGAGGGAAGAATAACCACCCATCCCCTGAAGAAAGAACATGGTTTGATCACTCTCTGTGCAAGCAAAATTTTCAACATTGTTGTGATGAAACACAGTGAATACCTGATTGACATCATCTACCAACTGTCTAACTCTTCTACCCACAAACTTGCCCCAGTGATCCCATCTCAGAAGTCCAGCATAACCTTTAATTTCTTCTCAAATCCTTAGGCCAACCTAGAACCTCTTTCCTGAATCCATTTCTATCCTCAGTTCATTACCCCTTCTCACCCATCTTCTACATACTTTACAAAATTCATAAGCCTAACCATCCTGGTAACCACAGTGTAGGTTTTTATTGCACTCCCATTGAAATAATAATGGCCTCCACTTACCAACACCTCCAAACTCATATCCTGCAAATTAATTAATATACCATATAAAATACCCAAACTACTTCCTTCATCATCTCTTAATCGTCTTCTTCCCGCCATTACTACATGGATCCCTACTTTTCAAATTTGATGCCATATCCCTATACACCAGCATCACTATGAACATGACCATGTCATTGTTGAACATTGCCTCTGCTGACATCTTACTGACTTCAGATCCATCCTGTAATTCTTCACACACCTGACCATCTACTTCCTTGTCCAAAACTGCTTCTCATTTCAGGAGAAGATAACGCACAAATCCCTGAACACTCATGTGATATCCTCCAACCTGACATGTGTATGTACTGTGTAGAGGAAACATTCATAGACACTCAAGATCCCAAACTCCTCAATTGATTCAGATTCATTGGTGGATTTGACCCTGAGCCAACACATTCTGTGCTTATTCCTTCACAGCCTTGACACTTTTCTCTAATATATTTTCTCTTGTCCTCCCCAGCCGAGCATGCCACCTTCCTGGTCACTGACCTCCACCTTCCTGATGGATCCATAAGAATCTCTGTTCAAAACAAGCCCAAAAAGCTTAACAATGTTTTCAGTCTTGTTTACGTGCCCATGCACTCAATGTCTCAACTGTATGGTGGGTTGTCTTTATTCCTTCTATTTCTTGTTTGAAATCAGAAAATATGTGTCTTTGTCACCAAATTAGATCTAATGGTAACAAACAGACCTGGCCTCTTTGAGGATATCCATATCAAAACTGGTGTCAATGACCATAAGGCAGTTGTAGCAATAGTGATTACTTGATCCATAGAGGGCAGCTAAAATAAGTAGGAACATTTACATATTATGCTAAATATGCCATTGTGTCACATCTAGAAGAAGAACGCAAAAAATTAACAGTGAGTAGGAGCATGTAGATGAATTATGGCTCAACGTCAGTATTAAAATAATAGATAGGTACTTAGAAGAACAGTTCCTGATGGTAGGGACCCTGTATGACATACATTCATTCTCTCCAGAACATTTCTAAAGAAACAGCAACTACTACACAACAGGTGTGATAGGTCTAAAGAGGTCCTTGACGTGCAGTGTGTGGAGGGTGTAGTTCAGAGGACAGAGGTGGTTTTGTGAAGTTTTGGTTTTGCCATTTCTTCTACATCTTTGTGATGAGTTTTTTGTGAACAGTTCCATCTTCCATGATGAGAACAACTGTATTAAAGATCTACATGTATATGTTCCTGAGTCAAAAAATGGAAAATCCAAGATGTAATGTGACAATATTATGAAGAGGAAAGTTGCCACTCACAATAGACCTTACTGGCTGAAAGATTTATTTATTTGTGACAGTCTTTTTGTTGTGCCTATCTCCTCCATATGGTGAGTGGCAACGTTCCTTTTCAGAATATTGTTCATACATTATTGGTTTGACAAATGCCTTGACTGGCTCACTAAATCATCCAATCTTCATTCCACAGGAAATTTTTGGGACTGTTTGCATCAGTGGGTAAATGTAGAAATCATCATCCTTGCAATGTGGTAGATCTTTGAGTTCTAATAATCATTGATTGCCAGAATGAATTTTTCACGCAGCAATGAAGAGTGTACTTATGTGAAGCATACTGCCAAATTAAAACTGTGTGCCAGACTGAGACTTGAACTGGGGATCCTTGCCCTTCATGGGAATGTGCTCTACTGATTGAGCTACCCAAGGACAACTCATGACCCATCCTCACAGCTTTACTTTTGCTGATATCTCATCTCCTATCTTCAGAACTAAACTATGTCTCTGCATTATCCATTCTTTCAGGATTGCTAGTCCTGAAAAATATGCTGGAGAACTTCTGTGAAGTTTGTGGAAGATAGCAGATGAGGTAATGGCAAAGTAAAGCTGTGAAGACAGGTCATGAGTCATACCTGGGTAGCTCAGTTGGTACAGCGCTTTCTTGCCGAAGCCAAAAGTCATGAGTTCAAATAGCAGTCTGGTGCACAATTTCAATCAGCCAGGAAGTTTCATACAGTGCTTACTCTGCTGCAAAGTGAAAAAATCATTTTGGAAATATCCCCCAGGCTGTAGCTAAGCCATATACTACACTATCCCTTCTTCCAGGAGTGCTGATCCCACAAGCTACGCACGAGGATGTTTTGGAAGATAGGAGATGATGTACTGGTAGAATTAAAGCTGTGAAGATGGGTGATGAGTTGTGCTTCTGTAGCTGTCAGCAGAGTACTTGCACGCAAAAGGCAAACATCCTGATTTCGAGTCTCAGTTTTAATCTGCCAGGAAGTTTCAATCAGTGAATGGTCTGAATTGGATATGGTGTATGTGGTATGCATTACTGTAAGACCTTTGGTACATACACCATCAGATTATTTGACTTGTTGCTCTAACGAAGTAGGCGAGTGTTAGTAATACATCTCATGGTCGTATGTCACTCATGCATAGGATTCTCAAGACATGTTATTTGAGTTACATGATCTTTGTTTGAACAGATCATGCTAGTTTACCAAACAAACAAAATAGTGACCCCCAGGAGAAAAATGGTCATACTGTGTCATAACAGCCTTGGTTTGGTGAGGAAGAGTATTAGAGGATCTATTGGTACACTGTTGTGTACATAGTTCCGCGTAGTCAGTGCGTACACATCTTTCCCACTAGAGCGCGCCCCGCTAAGCACAACAGCGCAGGTGCAGCACTCGTCCGTGTCCGCACTACGAGATGGCGCTGTCTTAGAGACGGACCAAATTCTGCTTACGCCAATCCGCGTATTAATATGTAACGCAGTCAATGAGATTGCTGCTAACGTAGAACCTTTTCTCCTCGCGGATCACACTTGCGCAGTGATACACGAACGCGTGAGGTATTATAACGAGTGTACAGACCTCCGATTAGTCAGTCTGCATTAGTCTCAATTAGTCTACATTAGTCTGCATTAGACTGTACCAGTCTATAATCAAGTTTCAGTCTGCACCTAAGAAGATTATCATATTCCTGTACATAGCCATGAAGATAAATGTATAGACACTTTGTCAAGTATCAGAGATATGTGGAATAAGATTAACGTACCAAGACCAAAGGAACTTCTTGTCAATTGTAAATAGCATCCTGAATCAAGTTAAGTAAGGTTTATGATTTTTATTATTTTAATAAATGTGTGTGAAAATTAATCAAGTTCTGTTTAAAGTTGGTCACCGTCAATCTGCTACTCTAAGCGTGCAAGTGGCACTTCCATCGTCTGACCTAACGGCAGAAGATAAACACACCACGATACGACCACGAGATGTATTACTAACACTCGCCTACTTCGTTAGAGCAACAAGTCAAATAATCTGATGGTGTATGTACCAAAGGTCTTACAGTAATGCATACCGCATACACCATATCCAATTCAGACCACTCACTGACTGAAACTTCCTGGCAGATTAAAACTGAGACTCGAAATCAGGATGTTTGCCTTTTGCGTGCAAGTACTCTGCTGACAGCTACAGAAGCAAAACTCATCACCCATCTTCACAGCTTTAATTCTACCAGTACATCATCTCCTATCTTCCAAAACATCCTCGTGCGTAGCTTGTGGGATCAGCACTCCTGGAAGAAGGGATAGTGTAGTATATGGCTTAGCTACAGCCTTGGGGATATTTCCAAAATGATTTTTTCACTTTGCAGCAGAGTAAGCACTGTATGAAACTTCCTGGCTGATTGAAATTGTGCACCAGACTGCTATTTGAACTCATGACTTTTGGCTTCGGCAAGAATTGAAATTGTGCACCAGACTGCTATTTGAACTCATGACTTTTGGCTTCGGCAAGAAAGCGCTGTACCAACTGAGCTACCCAGGTATGACTCATGACCTGTCTTCACAGCTTTACTTTGCCATTACCTCATCTGCTATCTTCCACAAACTTCACAGAAGTTCTCCAGCATATTTTTCAGGACTAGCAATCCTGAAAGAATGGATAATGCAGAGACATAGTTTAGTTCTGAAGATAGGAGATGAGATATCAGCAAAAGTAAAGCTGTGAGGATGGGTCATGAGTTGTCCTTGGGTAGCTCAATCAGTAGAGCACATTTTATATCACTTAATTTGCTATCAAATGTACAGTTTGGCTTTAGAAGTTATTTAACAACTGAAAATGCTATATTCTCTATTCTCTGTGGGGTTCTGGAAGGTTAAACAAAAGGTTTTGAACTCCAGGAATATTTTTTGATTTGACTAAGGCATTTGATTGTGTTGATTACAAAATATTGCTCCAGAAGTTGGACCATTATGGTATATGGGGAGTAGCTCACAATTGGTTCACCTCTTACTTTAACATGCAGCAAGAGGTAATTATTCACAGTGTTGAGAGTGGCTGTAATGTGGGGTCTGAGTGGGGTATGGCCAAATAGGGGGTGCCCCAGGGATCAGTGTCAGAGCCACTCCTGTTCCTTATTTATATAAATGATATGCCCTCCAGTATTACGGTTAACTCTAAAATATATCTGTTTGCTGATGACACTAGCTTGGTAGTAAAGGATGCTGTGCGCAACATTGGCTCAGTTTCAAACAGTGCAGTTCATGACATAAGTTCACAGATTGCAGAAAGTAAACTAATGCTAAATCACAGTAAGAGTCAGTTTTTATAGTTTATAACTCATAATTCAACAAAACCTGACGTTTTAATTTTGTAGAATGGGCATATGATTAGTGAAACTGAACAGTTCAGATTTCTAGGTGTTCGTATAGATAGTAAACTGTTGTGGAAAGCCCACATTCAGGATCTTCTTCAAAGACTTTATGCCCCCTTTTTTACTATTTGAACTGTATCTGAAGTGAGTGATTGTTCAACAAGAAAATTAGTCTACTTCGCTCACTTTCATTCCCTTATGTTGCATGGTATTACATTTTGGGTAACTCTTCCTATTCTAAAAGGATATTTTTGGCTCAGAAATGGGCAGTTCAGGCAACAAGTGGTGTAAGTTTGTGAACCTCTTGTCGACCCCTGTTCACATGTCTGGGTATTTTGACATTGGTCTCTCAAAATTTACTTTCATTTCTTGTTAGCAATATCAGCTTATTCCCAAGAATAAGCAGCTTTCACTCAGTTAATACTCGGCAGAAATCCAACCTGCATTTGGACTGGACTTCCTTAATTCCTGTGCAGAAAGATGTGCATTATATTGCTGCATCCATTTTCAATAAGCTACCACAAGAGTTCAAAAATCTTAGCAGTAATCCATGCACCTTCAAATTGAAGCTGAAGAGTTTCCTCATGGGTCACTCCTTCTATTCTGTCAAGGATTCCTCAAAAAATTAAACTGATTCTTATGTTATATTGTTGATTGCATTTACTAAAGCTGATGGCTTGACTTTTTTTGGGTTCATAAACATTTTATTTTCATCTGTTATTACTTTTATGTTGTAATTTCATGTACTGACACATTCTATGACCTTGGAGATTTGCTCCTCAATTTGGTCCTACAGAACTTGACATGTAAATAAATAAAAGATACGATAGTGGGTGAGATCCCTGACAGAAGAGATTGAACATTGTTCTCATGTAGCACTCATGAAGAAGCTCTGCAGGACTATCGAAACCACTAGGAGTTGTCCGGGTGGCTGTTAGAAAAAACTGTTACACCTCTTTGGTGGGGAAGTCCTGCAAATATTTTTTCATCTGGGTCTTAAATATATGAATCATGCACTTGGCTTCCTCATTAGATTGGGGGCCAAAGGGAAGGGAGCGAACATGGCAAATGCCTGACCCTCACACAGAAATGATAAAACACCTGGGACAGTAACTAAGGTCTGTCGTCAGAAATGAGAGTAACCAGGAGACACTCCTCAGAAATTTTTTTTTGAGAGAACCTGAATAGTGACTTCAGTTTTGGCTGAGGAGCACATAACCATGTATGGAAAATGCAAAAATGCATCAATGATAATCAGCCAAAACACATTCAGAAACAGACCACAAAAATTCACATGGCTGCATTCCCAGAGCTGGATTGCTGGAGACCATGGGGAGAAGGAAGCCTTGGAAGCCACCTGTCGACTAGCACTTAGGCGACATGTTACAACCAAATACTTCACCTCCTGGTCAATGATGGGCTGATACACATCTTTGAGCCAAGGTTTCAATGTGACAAACCCCAGTGACTCTCAAGTAACAGCTGTAAGACCTTCCACTGCAAATTGCCAGGAATAACCACTGTGGGAGCTGTGTCATCTGTGGAGCAGAAGAGCACCCCTTCTAAGACTGAGAGATGATGGTGTAAGGCAAAGTAGTTATGAAGTGTATCAGAAGTATTGCATGGAAAATGAGAAGACCAACCCTGCTGAACGAGGTGGACTATCTGCTTGAGAACAGGCCATGGCGACTCAGGCACTATGATCAGAAACCCATTGATCACATGGTGGGAGAAGATATCAAAATGAAAACACATGAGCTCCTCTTGATCAAACTGAGGGTCTGGGCCAACAGGCAGCCAGGATAAAGTGTCCCCATTGGAATGGTGCCCAGTGTGGTGAAAATGAATGACATATTTATATTTGGGGAGGAACAATTCCCACCAATGTGGCCTTATCAGGGACCCAGGCAGATGGACTAAATAAGGAAACTAACAGCTTGTGGTCCATAATGAGTTGGAATTTGGTGCCATACAACAAAACCTGAAATTTGGTGACTGCTTACTCAATGGTCAGAGCCTCCTTCTCGATCTAAGAGTAGTGGACCTGTGCTGGACTGAGAGTTTTGGATTCAAACCCCGGTGGTCACTCCAAGACATCTGCATTCGAATGGGTGAGTACTATTCCCATGCCATACTGTGAGGTGTCTGTAGCCAGAACCAATGGTTTGTCAGGATCAAAAATAGCTAGACATGGTGCCACCTGAGATTTACAGAAGGGTGAAGGCCTGGTCTCACACCAGAGACCAGACAAAGGAAGCACACTTGTGGACAAAGAGATAAAGAGGGCATGTAATGTTGTATGCCCCAGGCATGAACCAATAGTAATAGGCAATTTTACTGATGAAAGCCTGCAGTTCTTACAATGACTAGGGACATAGCAGGTCTGCAACGGTCCTGACAGGACCCTCCATGGAAATGATGCTTTGCCGCAATGTGGTGTGGTCCAGATAGTCATTAGATGGTTGGAAAAACTTGGACTTATGCGCATTGCAATTCAGACTCATGGCCTAGAGTTATTGAACAAAAGGGCCTGGAGATTGTGCATACAGTTGCTCATAGTAGGACTGGTAATGACAATGATCCAGATAGTTGAAACAGTATGGGATATTGGGCATGATCTGTTTCAGAGAGCACTGAAAAATTGTAGGAGCATTCTCCACCCCGAACATCAACTGCTGGTATTGATATACAAGATGAAAGGCATATTAAGAAACATGATATGGTTGGATTCCTCATCTGGGGGTAACTGGTGTTATGCTTGGGAAAGATCAAGTCTGGAGAAGAATTGACCCCTGCTATGCATGTGAACAGTTCATCTGGATTTTGCAATGGGTGTGTGTCAACAACGGGCTGTGAATTCACTGTGATCTTAAAATGGCCACAAATTTGCAATTTACCAGAAGGTTTCTTTATAATGACAAGGGGTGTGGCCCATTCACTAGAGGAAGGCAAGTCAGTCCAGCTGCTCTTGAGTTGGGAATGTAGGGCTATAGGAATCTACCTAACAAAAAAAAAAAAATCTAGTATGTCCTGACTGCTTCAAGGTCGTGCGTGCTAGGCCTTCTGCAAAGATACACAAAAATTCTGAGCACAGAGATTCCAATAATAAATAGGAGACTTCAGCAGAGACCAACGGCATGCAGTCCATGACTGAAAAGCCAAAAGCCTGAAAAGTGTCAAACCCCAAAGGGTTTGCTGAACTAGCATCATGGATGTCAATAAAGGTAACACACCAAGACACTGATTTATAAGTGGCCATCAAACGGGTAAGCATGGGGAGTTACTGTTTACCATATTCCTTGAGGCACCTGTTGACTGGTGACAGCGGTGGAGAGCTGAGATCTGAATATGTTTGGACATTAAGCAGGGAAACTACTGTGCCAGTGTCTACACACAGGTGCAGCTTTCATGAGAGAACCAAAACCTCAATAAAAAGATTGTTGGAAACCTGATTGGGAACTGGTCCTGACGACAAAAATTCTTGAATATCCAAGTTCATATGTTGCATTTTGAGCAGTTTAGTGGCAGACTACTGCAATGTGGCCTTTTTTTTCAATATTTACCACAGTTGGCCCAATAATGGGGACACAGTGATCAGTCATATTGGGAGTATCAAGACACATGTAATGGCAACAGAGAGTAGCAGCTGGAACGCTGTTTACAAATTGTGTGGAAGCTACCGGAACGGATGGTTTGCTTCTGCTATGTCGTCCTTGGTAAATGCAGTGGATGCAGCTGGTCCACCCTGTACTGCTGCGACATTGCACCAGGCTTCCAGCTGCTGACTAGTGGCGTCTGAGACATCATACAGCAGGGCAGTTAACAAAACCTCATTGAGGGAAGGATTCTCTAATCGTAGGGCCCATTGCCAGACCTCCTTGTCTGGCGCAGAGCACTGATAGCATCATGAACCATGACATTTACATATGAGACTTGGCCACAACAAAATGGCACTTGCTGGTAAGGCCACGGATGGTGTCGCAGCCCAGGCATGATGCAACTGATGGGGGTGCTTCTTGCATTGGAGAATTCAACCTTAGCTGCCATGACAGCAATAATAGGAAGACAACTACAAACATAAATTGTCAAACGACTATGAGGAAGGTTCCTGCAATGGGGCCAACTGCCGCAACACCTGATACGTGTTGGGAGAAATCCACAACAGAAACGGTGCACAACATATCTCCACAGCCATAATGTGCAAGGCATGGAAATGTTGCTGCAGGCAGTGTTTGCACACTTCCCAATCCAACCCCCACCTCAAACAGCGGGAGAGGAGGGGGAAACAAGTGTTCGCACACTTTCCAATCTTCCCCCACCTCATACAGTGGGAGTGGAGGGGGAAACAAAGCCAGAGATGAAGCTTTAGGGAGCAATGCTGGCAAAGCCTGTTGCATGACTGTGATCAGATTCTTCTGTTATTGGACCAATGTCTGAAGCAGAGAGTCCATGTCACAACATGATGCGAAAAGCAACCTCACAATGAAAAAGACATGAAAATACAACTCTCCTTGTCAACAGTGTGTTCTAACCACAAGAACTCACAGACAATAATGGACACAACACCTTGTACGAGAAGGCACAAGCCATGTGTTGCTACATTACAAGTCCAATAATCCTATTCAGAGTGTCAACATGTAACTGACAGCAAGGCTGGCCAGGCCTAACTCTGTAAGCTGTTGGCCAGCCAATAGAGTGGACAGAGGAGAAGCTGTGTGTGCATCTATGAGTGGTGGTCTCTGATGGTTCTAGCATTGTCAACTTCTGTGGTGTGCCTTACAACTGTGCACTCGGATCTCAGGTGTGGGATCTATGTGGGTCACTATAGGATCACAAGAAGCTATTGTATATGATGGAAAGCACTTAACATGATGATTAAGTTGATGGGTCTCCTCCATGCAGCCATGACTACAAATGGCATTAACAAGTAGCAGAACGTTCACATTCAGAATACCAAAGCCAAACAGGCTTTGACAGGGAAACCATTTTGAAAAATGATCATGAATTTGAAGTAATTAAACAATGGAAACTCCTGGTAGGAATATCAACTGTATAGGGAAAGATAGATTGATACTTACCCTAAAGATATCACATTAAGTTTTAGACATTCCACATAAGCTTTCAGCCACAGCCTTCATCAAAAATAGAGAAACACACACCATTCATTCACACTAACAAGCATACCTCATGCACACTTGTCCGCCAACTCCGGCAGCTTGGGCCAGAATGCTACTATCAAGTGGGGTGGAAGCAGCAATCTGCAGGGGGTGGGGCAAGAGAAGGGGAAGGGATAGTAGTGTGTAGGGACTAGAATGCCAACAGGCACAGCATCAGGAGGTTGCGGGGAAGGGAGGTGGGGAAACTGGAGTGAAAAAGAAAAGTAAGGAAAGATGGGCAGGTGTGTTGGTAGAGGGTGGCAAACGAAGAGCATGGGAGACGAGAATGGGAAGGAGGTGATAGCATAGTGGGAGAAGGAAACTGTTGGGCGGACAGTAGGTGGAGATGGTAAGTTACCATAAATTGGAAGCGGAGAATGTGTTGTAAGGATAACTTCCATCTGCACTGTTCAGAAAAGCTGGTGTGGAGGGGAGGATCAAGATGACTTGGGTAGCAATGCAGCCATTGAAATCGAGCATTCTATCTTGAGTTGCCTGTCGTGCCACAGGGTGCTCTACTTTGCTCTTGATCACAGTTTGGCGGACAGCTGGTTGGTAGTCATACCAATATAAAAAGCTGTGCAATGATTGCAGTAGAGCTGGTAAATGACATGGCTACTTTCAGAGGTGGCACAGCCCCTGATGGGGTAGGGTAAATCTGTGACAGGACAGGAATAGGAAGTGCTGGGTGGGTGGATTGGGGAGTTCTTGCACATGGATCTTCCATGGGATAGAAGCCTTGCGGCAAGGGATTGGGATTGGGAGTGACATAGGGATGGACTAGGGTGTGTGGAGAGTAGTTGTGGGTTAGGATAAACTTAGTAAAGTGTATGAGGATTGAGTTAGTGGGTTTGGAGTCTGAAGGACATTGGGAAAGGGAATGTTCCATAGTGGTAAGACCATAGGCACAATGTGTGTTGGTGGATAGGGAGGTGGAGGCAACAGTGATGAGCAGGGACCCAGGAGGTAAAGGGCTGGGGATGATGGAGAGTTAGTGAAGGAAGTGGTTAGTATCTATGATGTGGGAGGCTAGATTATGGGCAGTTTATTGGAGGTGTCAGTCAATGAGTTCAGAAATTCTTTCAGTGGGGATGCAGTAATCAGTCACAGTGGGACGTCCAGGATTGTTGAGTTTGTGGACTTTGGGAACCAGGCAGAAGGCGGGTATGTGGAGTATCATAGAGATGAGGAGAGAAATGGACACAACATTCTAGTCCATCCCTATGCCACTCCCAATTGTAACCCCTTGCAGCAAAGTTCATATTCCTATGGGAGATTGAGGTGTAACACATGACCAATCCACCCACCCAGCACTTCTTACTCCAGTTCTGTCACAGGAATGTCCTACCCCTTCAGGGGCTGGGCCACATGTTAAAGCAGACATGTCATTTACCAACTCTACTACAGTCATTGTACAGCTTTGTAGATTGGTATGACTACCAACCAACTGTCCACCAGGATGAACGGCCACTGCCAAACTGGCCAAGAGCAAAGTAGACCATCCTGTGGCACAACACACAACTAAAAATATATTGCTTGATTTCAGTGGCTGCATTACTACCCAAGCCATCTGAATCCTCCCCTCCACCACCAGCTTTCTGAACTGCGCAGATGGGAGTTATCCTTAAAACAAATTCTCTGCTCCCATAAGTATCCCAACCTCAACCTATGGTAACATACTTCTCCACATATTATTCACCCAACAGTTTCCACCCCCTCTGTGCTTTCACCTCCTCCCATTCTTGTCTCTTACCTTTCTGTTTGCCACCCTCTGCCAACGTACCTGCCCATCTTTCCATGCTTCTCTCCTTTTTGACTCTTGTTTTCCCCATTTTCCCACCCCATAACATCCTGATGCTGTGACTGTTGGCATTCTAGACCCTGCACACACTGCCAGACAGGGCTCCTCACTCCCCCACTTGTACACTGCTATCCCTTCCCCTTCCCCTTCCCCTTCCCCTTCCCCTTCCCCTTCCCCTTCTCCTTCCCCTTCTCCTTCTGCTCCCCCTCCCCTTCCCCTTTCCCCGCCCCCTCCAGATTGCTTCTTCCATCCCACTTGGTAGTTGCATTCTGGTCTGAGCTCCTGGAGTTGGCAACCTTGTCTATGTAAGGTGTGTTTGCTACTGTGAATGAATAGCGTGTGTTTCTCTATTTCTAACAGAGGCTGTGGGCAAAAGCTTATTTCTATCTTTTAATTGTGCCTGTCTGCAACTTAGTGTGTTAATTAAAAGTAATTGTTAATATAATAGAGGGAAACATTCCACGTGGGAAAAATATATCTAAAAACAAAGATGATGTGACTTACCAAACGAAAGCACTGGCGACCTGCCAGACACACAAACAAACACAAAACACAAACATACTCGCACACACACACATATCCATCCACACATATACACACACAAGCAGACATATTTTTGTGTGTGTATATGTCTGGATGGATATGTGTGTGTGTGTGTGTGTGTGCGAGTGTATACCCATCCTTTTTTCCCCCTAAGGTAAGTCTTTCCACTCCCGGGATTGGAATGACTCCTTACCCTCTCCCTTAAAACCCACTTCCTTTCATCTTTCCCTCTCCTTCCCTCTTTCCTGACGAAGCAACCGTTTGTTGTGAAAGCTAGAATTTTGTGTGTATGTTTGTGTTTGTTTGTGTGTCTATCGACCTGCCAGCGCTTTCGTTCAGTAAGTCACATCATCTTTGTTTTTAGATATAAAAGTAATTGTTAGGTACATATAAATTGAAAACCATAAATTAATGCCAATACATTCAGTGATTTCCATTGTAATGTTGTGATAATAGCAATATTGGACCTGATATTGTGTTAAGTCAGATCTCACCAACAGAGAATCATAGAGTGTCTTTCATTGTTAACTCAATTAATCTTTTTAATTTGTCATAGATGCCTATTCACATACTTGACTTAATTGCATCATTATTATACCTTTCCTTCCTATTTTTCATCATTCTATGAAGTATCAAGTTAAACAGAACTGCAGAAAGACCATCACACTATTTCACTCCAGTCGTAAAGTTAAAGCTTTTTGTCATGCTTCAGTTCCTTTACTTTTGTCTTTGTACCTTTCATTGTTAACAAACATTCCCATTTTGGCATGGATGCTAAGTTCTTTTAGTGCTTTATATAATGCTGGCCCGTGAATATCATCAAAAGCTCGATGAAAATAAAAAAAAGGGCAAGGATTGAAGACCTGTGCCATATTCATAATTTTTTTCTTTATTTGTCTAGTGAGAAACAGCTAATCTGAAGTACCTCTATTTGACAGAAAACTATATTCGTATTCAGTGCACTTTTTTACGCTTTCATTTGACACACATATAAAATCCTTGTAAGTGGTCCACAGTAATGTAATGAAACCTTTACAGTTTTCACAAAAAAACTTTTATTCTTTCTCATGTATAAGGCATATTATTCCAGTTTTCCAATCCTCTGGGATGCTTTCATTGTCCCATATGTTATTTTTTAATTTGTATATTTAATGTATGAGGGGTTGAACACCATCCTTTTTGTAATTTGTGGTGCTATCCCATTTTTGCTAGATGTGTAAGTATTTTACAGTCTATGTATCACTGACTCTACCTCTTGCACTATTCCTCTTTTTACTTCTTCCCCTTCTTCTTATTTTGCCTTGATATTCTCCTCCTGTTGCTGTGGTTCCCTTGATACATGGTCTGAGCTGCTATTCAGTATACTTTTTTAATATACTGTCTATCTCTGCACTATTTTTTTGTCTACTTATATCACCATTTCTATTTATGCATGCATTTAGTGTTAACTGAAATTTTTCCACATCTCTCCTTCTGTTGTCCTCTTCTGTGTACTATTCATAACCAATGTTTCACTTCCAAATAAGGCTATACTTGTGACAAACACTGTGCTACATCTTACATACATACACGTAAAATCAGTACTGAGGAAGGAAAATGGAAGGCTAAGATTTGTTGGAAGCATTCTCTTAAGGTGCAGAACATTTTAAATATAAATTTAATACAAGATACTAGGGTGGTCAATTCTGGAGTATTCTAAATCTACATCCATACTCTGCAAACCACCACGAAATGCATAGCGGAGGGTACATCCTATTGTACCAGTTATTAGTATTTCCTCCCATTTCATTCATATATGGAGTGTGGGAAGAACGATTGTTTGAACTCCTCTGCTCATGCTGTAATTAATCTGATCTTGTCCTCATGATCTCTATGTGAGTGATACTTATGGGGCTGTAGTATATTCCTAGAGTCATCATTTAAAGCTGGTTCTTGAAATTTTGTTAGTAGACTTTCTCGAGATGGTTTATGTCTATCTTCAAGAGTCTGCTAGTTCAGTTTAGATTAGATTAGATTAGATTTACTTTCATTCCAATTGATCCGTAGTGAGGAGGTCCTCCAGGATGTGGAACAAGTCAGAAAAACAACAATACATGACAAATATTTAAACTAAAACAAATAAGCTAATGTACCATTCCACAGGTCCCAAGTGGAATGATCGTCATTTTTTAATGAACACTAAGAGTCATTTTACAAATACTATTGCACTGAATTTAAAATAAAAAAGTTTTTTATTTATTTATAAGGTAAGAAACATGTAATACAACTACTGTAATACTTATTTACAATGAACACATTACTGCACTGAAATGGTGCAGAAGTTAGATTATACTTACACACACACACACACACACACACACACACACACACACACACACACACACACACACACAAATTTTCAGTGAACACAGTACTGCACTGAAATTGTGCAGAAGATATGTTGTACTTATATACAAATCAGTTGGTTTTCCTCAGAAATTCATCAATGGAGTAGAAGGAGTTGGCCACCAATAAATCCTTTAGGCTTCTCTTAAACTGAATTTCATTGGTTGTTAAGCTTTTTATGGCTGCTGGCAAGTTATTGAAAATGTGTGTTCCTGAATAATGCACACCTTTTTGTACAAGACTAAGTGACTTTAAATCCTTGTGAAGATTATTCTTATTTCTAGTATTGATTCCATGAATTGAGCTATTGGTTTGAAAAAGTGATATATTTTTAATGACAGATTTCATTAAGGAATAAATATATTGGGAAGCTGTAGTTAGTATCCCTAGTTCCCTAAACAGGCTTCTGCAGGATGTTCTTGAGTTCACACCACATATAATTCTTACTGCACGTTTTTGTGCCCGGAAAACTTTAGCTTGGCTTGATGAATTACCCCAGAAAATAATCCCATATGACATTATGGAATGAAAGTAAGCATAGTATGCCAGCTTTTTCATTTTTATATCCCCTATGTCTGACAAAATTCGCATTGCAAACAGAGATTTGTTAAGACGCTTCAGCAGTTCTGTGGTGTGCTCCTCCCAGTTGAATTTATTATCAAGCTGTAATCCCAAGAATTTAACACCGTCCACTTCTTCTAGCTTCTTGTCATCATATGTTAGACATATACTCTTGGGACACCCCTTACAAGTTCTGAACTGCATGTAGTGTGTTTTTTCAAAGTTTAGTGACAAAGAATTGGCTAGGAACCAGTGGTTAATGTCTACAAATATTTTATTGGCTGATCTTTCTAAGACTACACTTGATTTGCTATTTATTGCAATGTTTGTATCATCAGCAAACAAAACAAACTTGGCATCTGGTAATGTTACTGATGAAAGGTCATTGATATACACAAGAAAAAGTAAGGGCCCCAAAATGGAACCTTGTGGGACCCCACATGTAATTAGTTCCCAGTTGGATGATGCCTGATAGCTTGATACATGTCTCTTTCCTAATAACACCCTTTGTTTCCTGCCAGAGATATAAGATTTGAACCATTTTGCAGCATTTCCTGTTACACTATAATATTCTAGTTTACTTAAAAGGATATTGTGATTTACACAGTCAAATGCCTTTGACAAATCACAAAATATACCAGTTGCCTGCAATTTTTTGTCTAATGAATTAAGTACATTTTCACTGTAAGTGTAGATAGCCTTCTCAATATCAGAACCTTTTAGAAATCCAAACTGTGACTTTGACAGTATGTTATTTGAGATAAGATGGTTATAAAGACGACTGTACATTACTTTTTCGAAAATTTTTGAGAATGCTGGCAACAGTGAAATTGGACGGAAATTTGATGCTATTTCTTTATCTCCCTTCTTAAACAGTGGCTTAACTTCAGCATATTTCAGCCATTCGGGAAATATTCCACTGATAAACGACTGGTTACACAGATAGCTTAATATGTTACTTAGCTCAGAATCACATTCTTTAATTAACTTTGTTGATATTTCATCATACCCACTAGATGTTTTTGATTTTAAAGATTTTATGATGGACATTATTTCTGTTGGGGTAGTGAGGGTCAAATTCATATTATGGAAGTTACTTGAAATGTCTGGTCTAAGGTAATCCATAGCAGCATCTACCGAACCTGACAACCCCATCTTTTCAGTAACAGTTATAAAATGTTTGTTAAAAAGTTCTGCAACACTATACACATCTGTCACCAATGCATCATCTACTCTTAATGCTATTTGTTCCTCTTCATGTCTGGTTCTACCGGTCTCCTCCTTCACTATATCCCATATTGTCTTTATTTTGTTATCTGATATGACTATCTTTTCCTTGTAATATATTTGCTTTGACATCCGTATTACAGTCTTTAATATTTTGCAGTATTTCTTATAATGTGCTATAGCATCAACATTGGAAATGTTTCGGATTGACAGATACAGTTTTCTTTTTGTTTTACAAGATACCCCTATTCCTCGAGTAATCCATGGCTTCTTTGTAGACTTTGCTCTAACCTTGGTAAGTTTTGGGGGAAAGCAGTGTTCAAATAAGGTAAGCACTTTATTAGCAAAAATGTTATATTTTTCATTCATGCCATGAGCACTGTAAACATCAGTCCAGCGAATGTCTCTGAGGAGTGTCCTAAAATAATCAATTTTTGGCTTACTGATTACCCTCTTGAGCTCAGATTTAACAGATTTTATATCTTGTTCAGTATTAACATTTAACAGAAGGAACTGCATGTCATGGTCTGAGAGGCCATTGACTATTGGTTTTGTAATATAATTTTGTTCATTTGACTTTTCTATAAAGATATTATCAATGGCTGTTTGTGAGCAAGTGGTTATCCTAGTGGGGAACTTTACTGTGGGAATTAAGTTGAATGATAGTGTTACTAACTCAAATAGGTTCTTATTGGGAGAGTCTTTAAGGAAATCTACATTGAAATCACCAGCAACCACTATTTCTTTGTTTTTGGTTGTTAAATGGGCCAGTACAGCTTCAAGGTGGTTTACAAACAGATTAAAGTTACCTGCAGGTGCTCGATATACACTTAATATTATGAAAGATTTTTTGTGAAATTCTAATTCTGTTGCACATGCTTCCATATGCTGTTCTAGGCAAAATTTATGAATGTCTATGTTCTTAAATTTATGACAGTTCCTGATGAATGTGGCAACGCCTCCTTTCTCCATTTCTGATCTACAATAGTGAGATGCTAACCTAAACCCTGTAACACTTAAAAGTTCTATACCAGTGGTCACATGATGTTCAGAGAGGCAGATTATGTCAGCTGGGTTTGAAGACTCTAATTCATCTATGCAGATAGTTAATTCATTAATTTTATTTCTCAGTCCTCGAATATTTTGATGCAATAAAGATAGCTGACATTTCACATTGACTGACTTAAAATTGGATGGAGTTAAAATATCTGCTGACAGTTGAAAATTCTTAACCAATGGCTGTTTATGTTGATGTAATAAGCTGGAATTATGTTTTTTGATTTCTTTCTCAAACTGAAGGTTTGTCTCAGTTCTAACCTCTCTTAAAATTTGTTTTCTTTCTGTCCTCCCTACCCTAAAAAAGGGTCTTTTCTGAATCCTATAACCACTGGTATTTTACCACTCATGACAGTGCCTCCCCCCTTTAACTTTCCTGCTATTTCCCCAGCCAATTTACCCTTCCCCTTCCTGTTGAGGTGAAGGCCATGCCTAGTATAATCCCACCTACTGACAGAATCAACATGAACCACACCAATGTGTGACCCCGCACCCGACATGAGCAGCCGTTCCAGCTCCAAATTAACTCTCTTGACAGAAGAGTTCAAATGAGGTCGGTCATGGCGCCCAAGAACAGATACAAACTCAACACTGGTATGCCTCGATGCTGATGCAATCTTCGCCAGGTCACACTCTATGCTGTACCCAGGATCTCTGTCAATACTGTTACCTGCCCCACCCACTATAACCACGGTGTCTTCCTTAGTGAAATCTTTGCAAAGTGATCCTAAATCCTCTGTCACCTGCTCCAGACCAGCACTAGGTTTAAAAAAATTGGTGACCTGGTATTCTGATCCTAGTTCATCCTGCAAGAGTTGGCCAACACCTCTTCCATGGGAACTACCTAACAACAACACTTTCTTTCTCTTTACTGATTTCCCTACATTCTTACTTTTCAATTTGCTGCTGAAAGTTTGTTGTGCCCTGTCTACACCTGTAACTGCTTGAGGCTCACCAGCTTCTAACTGAAGCAACAGGTCAAATCTATTTTCCACATTCACCATAAAGCTGTCAGACAAAGTTCTAGGCCTGTTCCTCCTGTTGCCTGTTGCCACTTCCCACCTCTCTTTACCCTTCTCCCTCCTTAACCTGTCAAGATCTCCCCTGGCCTTGTCTAACTCAGCCTGAAGGGCAGCAATTTTCCCCTCCTGTTCCAGTATCTTCCTATCTCTTACAGCATGACTGTAACACTCCCTCTTGGGTCAGTTAAACCTGTGATCATTCATTCTATCCTTCTTTGTATACATTCAGTATCCCCATGTATCCCCTGATAGTCCTGTCTGAAATGGATCCCACACACTGGAGCAATATTCTAAAATAGGTTGCGTGAGTCATTTGTAAGCAGTCTCCTTTGTAGACTGATTTCACTTGCCCAGTATTCTACCAATAAACTGAAGTCTACCACCTGCTTTACCCACAACAGAGCCTGTTTCATCATTCTATTTCATATCTCCACAAAGTGTTACGCCCAGGTATTTGTATGAGTTAGCTGATATTATAGCCATAGCATACGACATTTTATCATTTTGTGTAGTGCACAGTTCTACATTTCTAAACATTTAAAGCTAGTTGCCAATCCTCACACCAATTTGAAATCTTATCAAGATCTGACTGAATATTTATGCAGATTTTTTCAGACAGTCCTTCATAATAGATAACTGTGTCATTTGGAAAAAGTCTGAGGTTACTATTAATATTGTCCACAAGGTCACTAATACACAACATGAACAGCAAGGGTCACATCATGCTTCTGTGGGGCACACCTGACATTACTTGTACATCTCATGACAAAAAGTCCTCAATAAAGTCACAAATTTCATGTGATACCCCATATTATTGAACTTTTGACAATAAGTGTAGGTGTGGTACTGAGTCAAGTGATTTTCAGAAATCAAACTATTTCATCTGCCTAATTGCCTTGATCCAAAGCTTTCAGTATGTCATGTGAAAAAAGTACAAGTTGTGTTCCACATGATTGATGTTTTTGGAATCCATACTGATTGGTATGGAAGAGGTCATTCAGTTTGAGATATGTCATTCTGTTCAGCAAATCTATGTCAAAGATATTGGATGGAAGTTTAGCAGATCCTTTCTACTACCCTTCATGTAGAAGGACATTACCTGTGCTTTCTTCCAAGTACTGGGCATGTTTTTTTGTTTGAGGGATCTTCAATAGATTATAGTTAGAAGAGGGGGTAACTCAGCTGAAAATTAATATAGAATCTGATAGGGATCCCATCGGGCCCTGGAGATTTGTTTGATTTTAGTGATTTTGGCTGTTCCTCAACTCCACTGACACTAATACTGATTTCGCTCATCTTTTTAGTGGTGTGAGGATTGAATAGCAGCAGTTCTTCTGGGTTTCCCTTTTTGAAGGAACAAGCATTTGAGCTTTCAATTTGCTACCCTCAGGTTCATTTCCTCTCTCATTTTCTAGGGACTGGACACTAACTTTGGTGTCACTAAAACCCTTTGCATGCGACCAGGATTTCTTTGGTTTTGTGAAATATCATTTGACAATATTCTGCTGTGGTAGTCACTGAAGGCTTCATGCATTGCCCTCTCAACAGCCAAATGTGTTTTATGCAGCATCTCTCTATGAATAGTCCTATGCTTTGTTTTACACCTATTATGTAGTAGTCTCTGTTTCTTTAGAAGTTCCTTCACTGTGACTGTATACCACAGAGGGTCCCTCCCACTATGAACTGTTCTGCTGGGTACACATCTATTCAGTGCATGATGAAATATTATTTTAAACTTGAGCCTTACTTCCTCTACATGCCCCTGCCCTATGCTGAAAGATTCAAGTTTCTCTTTGAGATATGACACTACCAATTTTTGTACAAGGATAATTCCAAAAGTATAGTCTCCTATTTTTCTATAAGTACATAGACCTGTTTATTTCTACAATGGTTTACATCAGTTTACAACTTGAACATTTAGCTATTTTTTGACATAATCACCGTTTCTGTCAATGCATTTTTGTTGACGGTGTGGCAAATTTGTATGCCCATGTCATACCAGCTCACTGCCATGCTGTTCAGAAAGTTATCAACCTCTTCTTTCACCTCGTCATCAGAGCTGAATCACTTTCCGGTCAAATGTTCTTTTAACCTAGGGAACAGGTGATAGTCACTGGCTGCCAAGTCAGGGCGGGTGGGTGATTATGTTCCACTGAAACTGTTGCAGGAGAGCAACAGTTTGCCGAGTGATGTGTGGGCATGCTTTGTCATGGAGAATGTGTACGCCCTTGCTCAACATTACTCTTCTCCATTTCTGAATTGCCTGTTTGAATTTTTCAGAGTCTCACAGCACCTGTCAGTGTTAATTGTGGTCCCAGTGGGCATCAAGTCGACCATCAATAACTCTTTCCGATCCCAAAAAATGGTTGTCATGACCAGCTGCAAACTCTCTGCACCACTTATGAACATTTTTGACGTCCACGCATGACTCGCTTCCATCAATTGGTGATGGATTTCAATCGGCACAGTGCCCTTTGTGTTCAAAAACCGAATAACTGTACACATTTCGCACTTGGTGGTAACATCCATCGGGAACTCCATTCTCAATGGCTGCAAGCCAAGGCTGAGCGCCTCAGCACAGCGTGTGCATGTTTACACACAGCACGCGAAGCACTCTCCATAAGAGTGTGACCAACTGCCGCACAAACAGGGTTCTCAGGGTTCTGTACTTATAAAAAAATAGGAGACCTTACTTTTGGGATTACTCTTGTATCTAGTTTTTTGAACATAAACAAAGATGATGTAACTTACCAAACGAAAGTGCTGGCATGTTGATAGACGCACAAACATACACAGTAGTGTTTGTTTGTGTGTCTATCAACATGCCAGCACTTTCGTTTGCTAAGTTACATCATCTTTGTTTTTAGATATATTTTTCCCATGTGGTATGTTTCCCTCTCTGATTCTTTTGGTTGCCCTTCATACTTTACATTGTTGCTGTAACAGCACTATAAACATTGATACCACTTTCAGTGTGGACATCCCCCAAAGAGGTCAGGTCTATTGGTAGCCATTAGATCCAGTATATCTTCATCATGAGTGGGGTTCCAAACTATCTGTTCTATGTAGTTTTCAGAGGAGACATTTAGTAATGTTTCACAGGATGTCTTATCATGTGCACCACTAACAAAACTGTAATTTTCCTAATTGGTTGTTGGATGATTAAAGTCTCCACTGATGATTACAATACGACAGAAAAGATTGTAACAACTACAGAGGTATCTCTTTAATCAGCGTTGTGGGTAAAATCTTCTCAGGTATTGTTGAAAGGAAAGTGTGAGCATTAGCTGAGGACCAATTGGATGAAAATCAGTGTGGGTTTAGGCCTCTTAGAGGTTGTCAGGACCAGATCTTTAGCTTACGGCAAATAATGGAGAAGTGTTATGAGTGGAACAGGGAATTGTATCTATGCTTTACAGATCTAGAAAAGGCATATGACCGGGTTCCTAGGAGGAAGTTATTGTCTGTTCTACGAGATTATGGAATAGGAAGCAAACTTTTGCAAGCAATTAAAGGTCTTTACATGGATAGTCAGGCAGCAGTTAGAGGTGACGGTAAATTGAGTTCATGGTTTAGAGTAGTTTCAGGGGTAAGACAAGGCTGCAACCTGTCTCCACTGTTGTTCATATTATTTATGGATCATATGTTGAAAACAATGGACTGGCTGGGTGAGATTAAGATATGTGAACACAAAATAAGCAGTCTTGCATATGCAGATGACTTAGTTGTGATGGCAGATTCAATTGAAAGTTTGCAAAGTAATATTTCAGAGCTAGATCAGAAATGTAAGGACTATGGTATGAAGATTAGCATCTCCAAAACGAAAGTAATGTCAGTGGGAAAGAAATATAAACAGATTGAGTGCCAAATAGGAGGAACAAAGTTAGAACAGGTAGACGGTTTCAAGTACTTAGGATGCATATTCTCACAGGATGGCAACATAGTGAAAGAACTGGAAGCGAGTTATAGCAAAGCTAATGCAGTGAGCGCTCAGCTACGATCTACTCTCTTCTGCAAGAAGGAAGTCAGTACCAAGACTAAGTTATCTGTGCACCTTTCAATCTTTCGACCAACTTTGTTGTATAGGAGCGAAAGCTGTGTGGATTCAGGTTACCTTATCAACAAGGTTTGAGGTTACGGATATGAAAGCAGCTAGGATGATTGCAGGTACTAGTAGATGGGAACAATGGCAGGAGGGTGACCACAATGAGGAAATCAAAGAAAAACTGGGAATGAACTCTATAGGTGTAGCAGTCAGGGCGAACAGGCTTAGATGGTGGGGTCATGTTACACGCATGGGAGAAGCAAGGTTACCCAAGAGACTCATGGGTTCAGCAGTAGAGGGTAGGAGGAGTCGGGGCAGACCAAGGAGAAGATACCTGGATTCGGTTAAGAATGATTTTGAAGTAATAGGTTTAACATCAGAAGAGGCACCAATGTTAGCTCTGAATAGGGGATCATGGAGGAATTTTATAAGGGGGCTATGCTCCAGACTGAACGCTGAAAGGCATAATCAGTCTTAAATGATGATGATGATGATGATGATGATGATGACCACAGTAACCTTATTCACCAGTCGACTTTTTTCTATTTCCAAGAGTCAAAACAGCGGTCAAGGGACACCATTTTCAAATAACACAAGATGTCTACATCTACATTTATACTCCACAAGCTATCCAACGGTGTGTGGCGGAGGGCACTTTATGTGCCACTGTCATTACCTCCCTTTCCTGTTCGCCTCACGTATTGTTCGCGGGAAGAACAACTGCCGGAAAGCCCCCGTACGTGCTCAAATCTCTCTAATTTTACATTTGTGATCTCCTTGGGAGGTATAAGTAGGGGGGAAGCAATATATTCGATACCTCATCCAGAAACACACCCTCTCGAAACCTGGACAGCAAGCTACACCACAATGCAGAGCGTCTCTCTTGAAGAGTCTGCCAGTTGAGGTTGCTAGTCCACAGCTCGTGGTCGTGCGGTAGCATTCTCGCTTCCCATGCCCGGGTTCCCGGGTTCGATTCCTGGCGGGGTCAGGGATTTTCTCTGCCTCGTGATGACTGGGTGTTGTGTGATGTCCTTAGGTTAGTTAGGTTTAAGTAGTTCTAAGTTCTAGGGGACTGATGACCATAGATGTTAAGTCCCTTAGTGCTCAGAGCCATTTGAACCATTTTGAGTTTGCTAAACATCTCCGTAACGCTATCATGCTTACCAAATAACCCTGTTACCAAATGCGCTGCTCTTCTTTGGATCTTCTCTATCTCTTTCATCAACCCGACCTGGTACGGATCCCACACTGATGAGCAATACTTAAGTATAGACCGAACGAGTGTTTTGTAAGCCACCTCCTTTGTTGATGGACTACATTTTCTAAGGACTCTCCCAATGAATCTCAACCTGCCACCCGCCTTACCAACAATTAATTTTATATGATAATTCCACTTCAAATCGTTCCGTACACATACTCCCAGATATTTTACAGAAGTAACTGCTACCAGAGTTTGTTCCGCTATCATATAATCATACAATAAAGGATCCTTCTTTCTATGTATTCGCAATACATTGCATTTGTCTGTGTTAAAGGTCAGTTGCCACTCCCTGCACCAAGTGCCTATCCGCTGCAGATCTTCCTGCATTTCGCTGCAGTTTTCTAATGCTGCAACTTCTCTGTATACTACAGCATCATCCGCTGAAAGCCGAATGGAACTTCCGACACTATCTACTAGGTCATTTATATATATTGTGAAAAGCAATGGTCCCATAACACTCCCCTGTGGTACACCAGAGGTTACTTTGTCTGTAGACGTCTCTCCATTGAGAACAACAAGCTGTGTTCTGTTTGCTAAAAACTCTTCAATCCAGCCACACAGCTGGTCTGATATTCCGTAGGCTCTTACTTTGTTTATCAGGCGACAGTGCGGAACTGTATCGAAAGCCTTCCAGAAGTCAAGGAAATCGGCATCTACCTGCGAGCCTGTATCTAATATTTTCTGGGTCTCATGAACAAATAAAGCGAGTTGGGTCTCACACGATCGCTGTTTCCGGAATCCATATTGATTCCTACAGAGTTGATTCTGGGTTTCCAGAAATGACATGATATGCGAGCAAAAAACATGTTCTAAAATTCTACAACAGATCGATGTCAGAGATATAGGCCTATAGTTTTGCGCATCTGCTCGACGACCCTTCTTGAAAACTGGGACTATCTGTGCTCTTTTCCAATCATTTGGAACATTCCGTTCCTCTAGAGACTTGCAGTACACGGCTGTTAGAAGGGGGGCAAGTTCTTTCACGTACTCTGTGTAGAATCGAATTGGTATCCCGTCAGGTCCAGTGGACTTTCCTCTGTTGAGTGATTTCAGTTGCTTTTCTATTCCTGGGACACTTATTTCGATGTCCAAAAAGTTGTGACGAGGGTCTTGGAGGATATTATAGAAGATGAGTTCCAGAAATGTTACCATCAATGGCAGAATCGCTGGAAAAAGTGTCTGCAATCAGAAGGGAACTACTTTGAAGGAGACAACACTAAACTTGACTAAAACGGTAAGCAACATTTTTTTTCACATTAGTCTCGTTACTTTATTGTCGCACCGCGTATGTGAGTGGTTTCCTGAACACTCCCCTACACTATTAGGCAGCAATATCACCTGACTTGAACCGCATGGACAATCTATGGAACCTGTTGCAATAGCAGGTAAAAAGTCGACATCTGCATCCCTGAAATTTGGTGGAATTGCGCGATCAGATACTCAGTGAGTGGCTTAAACTGGATGCGTGTACGTACACAACAATTATGGACTCACTTCCCAATCGAATCCAGACGGTTATCAAGTCCAGGGGCGGAATTACACGGTGTTAAATGATGCTCGTAATGATTTCTCTAGGGGCTGACTAATTTTTGTCCGGTGAGATTGTACAATTACCGGTACTGTTAGCAATCAATTAATAATCTGCTCACACAGAATAGGCAACAACAGTTCCCCAGGCAATTTCTGTGTCACAAGTTTGCGGTTGCTGGGGGTAGCAGCAGTCTGAAACAGGCAATTGTCGATCTAGTGTATTCCGAATGGTGCTGACTTTCTAATGATCATTACCTACTATAGGAAGTCTACGGGAGCTGGTAACATACTTATTCACGTAGGTTACTTAAGAGTTATTAGTTTAAATGCTAATTAATATCACCAGAACTGCCTATTGGTGACATTTACTGAATTGCAAATTGCTGCAACAGGCATTCAACAATGAATTTACGTTATTTGCTATTACTGGTCACAAGCAAGAAGAAACTTCATAGGTAACATTTCAAAGCGAGAACATGCATAAACTACAATGATAGTGACGTACTGACAGTCCAATAAAACAAGAAATTAGTTTTGCATGGGGGTATCCATCCATGTAGTTCTGTTGCTGCGACATTTCAAGAATATTTCACTTAGTTGACATCCCGAAATCATGGGAGCATTCTTTGCTTACTTTTTTCGTTATAGTACGCAACTATGGGCTAATAAAGAACGTAGAACATTAAACTTGTTGTATGTATGATTTAAGGTTGAAATTGTAAGGAATAGGAATTGGGTACCGATAAGCAAACAGTTATTGATTTCGGTGTTCTAGCTTCTCGGCTATCGACGTAAACACAGTAAAAGAGGCTTTAAATGGATTATACTTATCTTCACGGTTATTTCAAATTTACAAACAGAAAGGAAGGAAGCTACATTTGTGAGAGCCAATGCGTCGTATTATTACGCATTTAAGACCAGAAAAACGTTCGTAAATGTCTTGCTTGCACCATGTTACTAGCGTAAGCTCTGTAATATTTATTATTTAAATCAACTGCCACGTACACATGACAGAAACTACAAACAAAAAGCGGTCGTAAACACTCAATCAATCGTAAACACACAATGCAAACAATAGTCTGCTATTGTTTTGGGGTGTCGAACACGGTGGCACCAGTCCCAAAACAACGTACAGCGTTAATTCTGTATCGCCACCTCCCCTTATTTTTACCTACGTTGCAAAAATGTAGTTTGTTGAGAATCTTTTTCTGGAGTTGCTCGTTAGTTCCGAAGCGCTCGCTAATGTCTTTATGCCGACGTCTCTGCGAGAATTCATAGCGTCAAATAAGTCATTCACAAGCTGAAAGAAGTCTACCATTTGCACTTCTTGTGGCAACAGATAACGAATTTTGCGCAGTTGTATTCGAACAAAGCTGTAAGGCTCGGTATACTTGTTGGGACTTAACTTTAACAATGAGGTGAAGCTGTGACAGTTTGGGGGCCCATTTTAATTTGTGTGTTTTATGATCGCAGATTTTCGATTGTCAATTTGATAATAACTTTCCCATCGAAAAGCTTAATGCCGTTGTCATAAAATGATGCGAAGTGATTTATACAACTGGTGGTCATATGAAAATACACATTTTTCGCCGACTCCTGTGGATGCAGGAAACGTGAACTGACGTGATCAATATACAGTTCGTTCCAGACACGTTGATTTTTCGGTCCAAGATCAGAAACGACTACAACAACACTATAACCTACATTATGAAACGAGAAAACTATTGATTTTAGCAACGCCGCTGTCATCTGAATATCGAAATCCTAAAATATCGGCTGTTTCCATCCTGAATAAAGGCGACGAAAGACAACAATAAGCGCGTTACCAAGTGGACCTCCAACATAATTTTTCACTTCAAATGTCATACTTCCATTCAAATTCATTTCGGCACACACACACACACACACACACACATACACAAGCGCGCGCGCGCTCAACGTCAGAAAATGTCTGTCCCTTAGCTTTCATTAAATAATAAATATAACACAGGCCACCCAGCGTTGCCAACCATACGATCTGGATCGTACATGTGCGACATTTTAAGATGGTGCACGAACATACAATCCCCCCTTCGGATCGCACCTCTATTTTACGATCTTTTGAAACGCTTACTATTGTTAAGATTTCATCTCATTTATTATTTTAATTTTTGTCATTTATTTAATTTTTGTAAATTTATTTCACAAATACAATTTTGAGGTCCCTACATGCCATTATGACCAGCCGTGGGATGCTCCAATTCTTACGTTGCAGCTGCATTAGTCACCTTAGGTTATTCCCCGAGATGAATCCTCTGGGGAATTCACCGTATTGACTGCTTTGCATCCTGTGCGGTGATCATACATAAGTGAAAGCGATTACATTTAACTTGTTCGCTCAGGTAAGGGCAGTGAGCAATTTGTGAGGTGTAAAGTAGTACAAAACTGTGTCAATGCAAAAAGAAGACCGTGATAGTGGTCGTAGTACTCTCAACAAATCTACAGAGGACATTTTTAAATCTGAAAGGCGTAAAAAAAATATAGAGAAGTCTGGGAAACTAATCCTGAATTTATGGAGTGGACCGACAATTTTTCTATTAAATTCATAAATATTTGTGAACAATTTTCTATGTTCTTCAGGAAAAAATGTTTAATATGAATTGTGTAGAGACTTTAAACAAAAAACAGAGGCTGGAGTAAGAATCACCAGTTACTTGATATCTGAGCGTAAGTGCCAACTGCTCAGTAACTGCTATAGCTTCGCCAAATCTGCTGTCGGCCTTTACTGTCTTTGGTCCAACCAAATTTGTCAAGTATGTGGCAAAAAGTTTTGAAATATATGTTTTCAATATCCAAGCCATCCATCAAATCCCTCCCACTATATCTGTTTTTGCTTCTGAAAGCTGTGGTCATCACACAACTACAGTTTCTTGGTTCTTCGTTGCGTCTTATTCTCTCTTGTTCCTGATCTAAAAGGGTGCATTAAAAGGAAGCTGGCAGTTGCTACAACCACTTCGTCCATTTTTAAATTAGGAAGCAGGCACTGAACACGACTGAATATGGTGTTGACACAAGTTGACACCAGGCAAGAAAGTGAGGCAGTTTAAAAAAAGAAGCTGCACGAGCACAAGTCTGGTGAGCACAAGTAGTGTGGAAGCACTTGTAGATTGATGTTAAAATTGGGGCAACAATTAAGTCTTCTTATAAACTGCAACATCTCTGTTGCATCTATTCTGGGTTTCACCAATGCTGAAAGCACTTTAGTTTCTTCCCTCAACTGCAGTGCATCAATATCGCTTGACTTGTCTCGCAAAATCTCTGCGAGGCTTCCACATTTTTCGCCCAGGCTTTTGGGGGGCATATTCTTCAGCTTGTTGAAGACGTACAGAAATCAAAATGATTGAAATGAGACGTGAACTGATTGAATCTCTCATCCAAAGATGTGGTGACTTCGTCTAAAAGGTAATACTAGAAATCAATCTTATAACATTTCGTTGGAGCCTCTATTGTCTCGCCCCTTTCGTAGTAGGGTAAGTGTCTTGGCTTCTTGCTTTGTTATTGGGAGACACTTATCCGCAGCTACACTGGATCTCCTAGCTCTAATTCTGTGGTCAATTCTTTGAAATCCATCAATACGTCTATGCCAGCGCTTTGGAGGGTCTTACTGACTACACTGATGTGAATCACTACGTCGTACCAGATTACCAGAGAAGTCAGAAAGATGTAATTTTTTATTTAATTTGTGTCATGGCTTTGTGAGCGATCACGTACCGTCTAATTCTTCTCATATGTTAAGTGCATCGGCGTGACTTTCCCTCCTAGTATGGCTCAGTGGTTTCAGTACAAAGCTTTTCAGTGTTGAAAACATGGAAACACAGCATACTGCGAAAACATAGCGGCAAGATTCCATTGAGTGACTGCCACATGGTACATAGAATGCTCTCTTGTTCAAATCTAAAGTTCTTTTCTGGAGACTAGATAGGTTTCTCTTCATAAGGGATCCCCCCGCCCTCCAAGGGGCATGGCTGTTTGGTGCGTTTGTGCTTGGCTACCACAAGGCCCCAGCTTTTGCAGCATCTTTTCCCTTCCGTGCTGCATTTCTGTCGTCTTGCTATTTCTTTCCCTCTCCATTGGGGAACATGTCTGTGGTGTTGTTGGGGATGTATTCTGCATTTTTAGTAGCTGACTTCAGAACAGTCTCACCACAGTTTTTCATTCATTTTTTCTTTCTTTGTTGACTTTTTCCTATCCTTTCTCCGCTTTGGCGTTTGAGGTTCCTCTCTTTCTTCTTCCTCCCTGTGCACTCCTGAAGGCCGGCCCACACGTCTGATGTGCAACAGGTGACTGGATAATGCATAATTCCCAGCCCCAAGTAGACAGGTAGTGTCCGCATGTATCCCCTGGTACAGGCCAGGCCCATGGAGGGCTCATTGCCTGAGGTGCTACCTTCCCAAATTGCCAATTGGCCCCTCTGTCAGGTGTTCAAGTGGTGTGATCCGAGGTGTGGACAGTCACCTAATGCGAGTGAGCGCGCCATCAGAGGCGACGGATTTTCTCGCAATGAGCCAATCATCATCTTCGCAGTCAACATCCACCAAATGTTAACAGCATGAAGCTTTCAGGTGCACCATGGTTCCTCATAGTTTCACTATTGAAGACAGTCAGTCCTTTGCAACAGTAAATCCGTTTCTTATTCAGAAAGGTGTTAATGCAATTGCTGGCCCTGTGAAACACTGTTCTTGTCTACACAATGGCACTTTGCTTTTGGACACTGCTTCTGATTCTCAAGCACAACAACTGATTGCCATTTCGCTTCTACGTTGCTACTCTGTATGTGTCAAGCCCTTTAGAACTCTGAATTCTTCCTGTGGTGTTATTTACACTAGACTGCTCAATGGCCTGACTGAGGCAGAAATCCAAACATACCTCTCTGATCAGGGTGTCAGTGCAGTCCATGGGGTGATGGAAAATGTAGATGCATCCTTAGTGCCTTAGTGGCCACACACCCTCTTTCTCTCACTTTTGGTAGAGTGTTCCTTCCGACCAAGATCAAAGCGGGCTATGAAGTTATCACAGCCTGACCGTACATTCTGAACCCAATGCACTGCTACTAGTGTCATCATTTCAACCACACTCGAATGTCCTGTTGACATCTGGTCAAATGTCTAACCTGTGGATGGGATGCTCATTGGGGCGATTGCCTGCCTCCTTCTCCCTGCTGTGTCAACTGCAAAGGCGACCATGCTGACACCTCTCAAAATTGTCCCATGGATCTCGATCTTGATAAGCGGGCTGTCCAGGATATCCAGGTATAGGAAAAAGTGCCTTACCCTGTCACTCGCAAGTTATTGGATAGTCGCACACCCCGCGTTCCATCATCTGGCACTTACAGTACTGTTCTTGCTTCATTTTGCGTATGTCCCTCCAGCCAACAAACATCTGAATCTTCCTCTGCCATCCGGAAAGGCTCCAAGAAGTCAAACGAAGGCAAACGTTCTTCTCCTTCGCTGACTCGGAGACCCTCATCGACTGTGTCGCCATGAGATACCCTCACCCAGCCGACCTCCACGTTGCCAGAGCACACCGCCAACCGTTTATCTGCCCTGTAGTCTGCAGATCGACAGAGGGAGAACGCTGACGCCTCTGTAGATCTCATGGAGCAGGATCCTCCAGCCTCTGTGTCCTGCAGTGGTGAGTCTTAGAAGTCTGTCACACAGCAGCTGCCGAGGTGACACCCCATCATTTTTGCCCTCCTCCCCTTTCATGGTTATGACTCTCCTTCAGTGGAACGTTCCTGGCCTTCGATCAAGCAAACAGGATTTACAGCTGCTCTTAGAATTGCGGCGTACCCTTGTACTCTGCCTCAGGAAACAAAATTGTGTTCTCAGGACCACTTCGAGCTCTCACATTTCTTCCCAGTCTTTTTCGACCTTCTCCCTGAGGATGTCATTCCATCTCATGGGGGACAAATTCTGCTCATACGGGATGATGTTCATAGTCAACCAATATCCCCGACTACCCATCTTCAAGCTGTTGCAGTTTGCCTTACCCTTCCACACTTGACCTTTTGCCTTTGTACCATTTACATTCCTCCATTATTCGACGACACCAGGGCAGACTTCCTCCAGCTGACTGGGTAACTGCCTCACCTCTTTATGCTGCTCAGTGATTTTAATGCGACCAGCCCCTTTGGAGTTCTCCCAGAACCTGTCTGAGAGGTGCCCTCTTAGCTGACCCTCTCAGTCAACTTAACCTCTTTTGCCTTAACACTGGAGCACCCACATTCCTTTGTCTCCACGCACACCTATTCCCATTTGGACCTATCCTTCTGCACTGCCCAGCTTGCTGATCATCTCGAGTGGTCCATTCTCTCTGACATACTCGAGTGATTATTTCCCAAGTGCTATCATTTTGCTGAGTCCTACCCAATCTACATGCACACCAAATACATATATAACTGTCAAACTGATTATTTTGTTATGAAAACACGTGACGGAATGACTGTGAAACCTTGACGCAAAAATCTTTACCTGTCATACCAAAAATACCATTATCGTAAAAAATCGGTCGAGCCGTTCTCAAGTGATGATCTCTCACTAATGGTTTTAATTTACGACTTTTCCGGTGGATCATCCAAAAATTTTCTTTCATACTAACCTTGTCCTGACAATAACGAACACAAATATCAATTAAATCGGTCAAGCCACCCTCAGTTGATTATCTGTCATATATACTGCAATTGATTTTTATTCATGTAGATTATGATAAGTTGGAGTGTTGTGAGCATTGCCAAATGACAAAGCTGTTTCTGTGGAGTTACTTTCTTAGGTGTAGTTATTTTCAGGCAACCAAGAATATACCGGTGACTTGTTAGAGCGTTAGTATTTCTTTTAAAGTATTTAATTGAAGAACACAGCTCCTTGCGTGTTTGCGCATATTGTTTTCAACAAAAAATGTGATAAATTTAGAGTGAACAACCTAGTTGTTCAAGTAGAATTTTAAATTTAAATAGTCGTATCTACAAGTTATCTACTTTGTTGATTGTACTACAATCCGCTCATCGTATGATTTTTGTCAATATGACGTTCTACAATACTCTGATGCGATTGATTAATGTACGGGTGTAAGGAATTTTAATCCAGAAAAAAATGATTTCTGAAAACTGCCAGAAACCCAATCCACATGAAATCCCGACGGCTTAATTAGTAATTCAGAAAGAAAATTCTATGGGTTTAATGACATGTGAAATAACCTCAGTGAACTGCAGGACAAGAAAAGGATTCCTCAGATCCACGAGACCAGTGCCGGAATCATTCCTTTATTTCGACTTTGGCCGCTTCTTTCACACTTTTCTTTAACTTTTTAGTTGAAAAATGGGTCATGCGGAGACGAAGACTGCCAAATGAAGATAAATATTTTTAAAAAAAGAAACACAGTTACATTCACGTAATCATTCTCTACAGGCCAGATCGAGACATGTCCGGTGGGAGAAAAAGACTGTCTGGCAGCGAATATAGGAAAAAACGGACGTTTAAGGAAGAAGAGGAAAAGAAGTAAAAGGATGGGTAATAACGATATTTCAAGCCAAAGAGAGAAGGACCTAGCAGCATCGAGGATGGAGAGATGGATGCTGAATCACACAGTGAAGAAACTAGTGGAACTACTGGAGCTATGTCTTCATAACCACAGTTCTGACGAGAACATACATGTGTCCACTGAAGAGAGCATCAATACTGACAGTGGGATGTCCACAAGATTATCAAAAGGCGGTCAATCTACTGAAGACCTGGTGTATGAGGGAAGCTGTGAGAACGACACGTCAAGCAGAACTGAAATTAGGCGACCCGACACGGAAGATCCCAGAGGAACATCAGCTGCGGTAGACACCACCACATATGGGACTGACGACGAGCCCAAACATGAACACACAATAGACTCAGATCCCGGAAGATGGCCGGAAATTATTAATGACTGCATTCGAACAACTTTGGTCACACGTGGTCCTCCCAAACGCATTTAAGAAGCTGAAGAATGTCCTAAAAATGCGAACAACTGGCGCTTCAATCCTGTGTATTACAGCTATTCGTTGAAGAATCTAGACCAAGCAGGTAGACACTGGTTGGTGTACCCAAAGAGCAAGGATGCTTGCTGTCTTTTGCTTTTGTTGCAAACTTTTTTTGTCACCTAAAATAAAACTTGCAAAGAAACGTACACGCAACTGGCGGCACCTTGCTTCTTGTCTCGAAAGTCATGGCAAGAATGTATTGTAAAATGTAAACTTTCACTGCCTGAATTGTCACAATTAATAAAATTTTCCGGGCCATTATGCCGTAGTCGAATGGATTTCACCGTAAAACCCAACGTTTTAGCCCCATCTGCGGAAGACATTTTCAAGGGGCTCGTAGCTTCTTTTAATGTCCGATTCACATCCTGGCTCGCTGCTGACTACAACAAAATTCCGCTTCCGCGCTATGGCGTGACGTCAAATGTTTTGACTTCGAGGGCGCCATTGGCCGTAGTCGACTGCCGTCGTCCGCTGTTGCTATCACCCCATGATAAAAGACAGGCGCACATCATCTTTAGCACTGGTATCCAGATTCATTCAGTTTCACGTCCTCTTCCTTCCTGTTGAAATTTTTGGGGTGTTTTACAATCTCTGTGGCCTCTCTGCATAACCTTTCATGGTATCTGCTTGTGACTGCCAATGCTTAAATCCTATCAAAATGAATGTAGTGATCTCCTGGCTGCAGAGCAGAATCTGGATCGTTTTCACAAACATCTCAATGGGATCAATCCGAAGACTCAGTTTACCAAGGAGGAGGAGCCAGGCCAGTTTTCAAGAAATATGATGGTAGCTTGGTCGACACGGTTCACTGAAAACCCATGCACACAGACCGTTCCCTACACTGGGATTCGAACCACCGCCCACAACAAAAGCGAGGCATCATAAAAACGTTAGAGGATGGAGCAAGGAAAATCTGCGAGCCAGAGCTGCTTGACGCACAATTAAAATATCTCAAGCATGCATTTTTCGAGAATTGTTATTCGTTCACTGAGGTGAAAAGAGCGGTAAGGCCACCGTGAAGAAATAATAGCGATGCTCAAGCACCGCTGAAATCGAAAGTCTTCCTGCATTTCATTAAGGACTTTACTGACTGCATACGAAAATTTTTGAAAGAGCGCAACTTCGCGGTAATCTACAAATCCACCAGGAAGATACAAGATAACTTAAAATCGGCCAAGGATGAGCGGATACGATGGAAGGTTATACAGAGAGGCCACAGAGATTGTAAAACATTCAAGTGGTGAAGAAGAGATGTACCAGTCTTCCCCCATGGGATGATAGCAACAGCGGACAACGGCAGTCGACAACGGCCAATTGCGGTCGCGTATTCAAAACATATGACGTCACGCCACTGCGCGGAAGCGGAATTTTGCTGTAGTCTGTAACGAGCCAGGGTGTGAATCGGGCATTCAAAGAAGCTACGATCCTACTTGAAAGTGGGACGAAACGTTGGGTTTTAAGGTGAAATCCATTAGACCACCTATAATAGCTCGTAACATTTTATTAATTCATGGGAAGCTTACCGAGCATTTGAATTCGCACAAAATGTGGATCGTGTTTTCTGGAGGACTGAAAAATTCACAAACTGTCGACACCCACCATCAGAGGCTACTGAATACTGAAAGCAAACATAGTAAAAATGTTCTTCAGCGTTTAATAGCGATAATAGGACCAAATTTCCTGGGTCTGCATTGTCTGTCTTTGAGAGGAAGTACAGATACCCTCTTTCGGCGTGACAACGGAAACTTCTTGAAACACGTTGGATTATTTGGAATGTTCACCGCTGTGATGATGGAACACCTGTACAGAATAAAGGAAGGGGTGAACAAGGGTCATCATTCTCTTGGAAAAGACACACAGAACGAAATAATTCATCTTATTGGGTTATCTATAACCAACAACATTTTATTATAGATGAAATCTGCGAAGTATTACAGTGTCATTCTGGATTAGTCAACAGATATTTGAGAAGTTGAACAGATGAAGTTGTGGTAGGCTTTGTCCAGGGAACACGACTCGAAGGGGTAAGACGATATCCAAATTCGCGATAATTTCCTGGGATTTCTTCCAGTGTTTTATTCTACAAGCTCCAGTTTGTTACAGGTTGTACTAAAGTTCTTGTAAGACAAAAAAAATCCCTTTGTTTTAGGGAGCAAAAACAACTAGGGCCATGCGCGCCCATGTCAGAACTGTAGAACAGGAAGACAACGAGAGGAGTTAAAAACGACTACACGTTAATCCCAGTCGACGGAAGAGAAGACATCTAAAAATGGGGACGTGGAGAAAGGCCTATAAAACAGGCCATAGAGAAACGGAGGTCCTGAAACACAAATTTAATGTCCTTCGCCAAACTGCTACGACGGATAAAAAGTAGCCGGTAACTCAGACGGCAAACACAAACGAGAACATGTTGTTGTTGTGGTCTTCAGTCCTGAGATTGGTTTGATGCAGCTCTCCATGCTACTCTATCCTGTGCAAGCTTCTTCATCTCCCAGTACGTACTTCAGCGTACATCCTTCTGAATCTGCTTAGTGTATTCATCTCTTGGTCTCCCTCTACGATTTTTACCCTCCACGCTGCCCTCCAATACTAAATTGGTGATCCCTTGATGCCTCAGTACATGTCCTACCAACCGATCCCTTCTTCTTGTCAAGTTGTGTCACAAACTTCTCTTCTCCCCAATCCTATTCAATACCTCCTCATTAGTTATATGATCTACCCATCTAATCTTCAGCGTTCTTTTGTAGCACCACATTTCGAAAGCTTCTATTCTTTTCTTGTCCAAACTATTTATCGTTCATGTTTCACTTCCATACAACATAAGTGGTTAAAAAGGGGCATTCCGTCAGGAAATGGCGAACCATCAGAGGTTGAGGGCAATGAGCACATAGTACTAGGGGAGCATCACTTGACAAATGGCGATAGCTAAAAAGAGAGTGCCCTATACGCAACCTTGTTAAAATGATCTCCTCATGGCGAGAGGGCCGAGAGGAGGTCGTCCAAGCAGTTGGGAGAGGCGTAATAACCCTGAGCTTGTTCCCATGAAGGGAGGCCCAGTGGTGATTACAAAGCGACTCCACCTGCTCGCAGATGGCAACACAGAGATCATCAGAGGGAATGTAAGAACTAGTGGACTGAGGTACGCATACTGCAGCCTTGGCAGCAGCGTCAGCGGTCTCGTATGCTGTCACACCAAGATGACCAGGAACCCCCATAAACATCACAGTGGCTTCATCTAGAGTGAGCAAGTGATGGCTTTCCTGGATCCGTTGCACTAAGGGATGAACGGTGTATAGCATACAGAGGATCTGTAGGGCACTGAGAGAGTCAGAGCAGATGAAGCAATTGAAAAGCCTGTGTCCCCGGATGTACTGCATGACCTGATAGAGGGCTGCTGTAAATCCTGAGCAGTGTTCCGGAAGTCAATACCGAAAAACGTTGCTGCCTATGATGAAGGCACATCCGACACCACGATCAGTCCGAGAGCCATCAGTGAACACGAAAGGTACTATTTTGAAGTTCCTTTTCAAACTGATGGTGATAGAGCGAGACTGGAGTAGTGTTCTTAGGAAGCGAATGAAGGCCAAGGTGAACGCTGGCCGCCACAGAAAGCCAAGGTGGTGAAGGGCTCACACCAATTGGGAAACTGGTTGAAACTGGCAGGTAGCGTGAAGTTAAGCCACCGGAGCAAGAGCCAAAAGCAAACTCCAGGAGGTAACAGACAAGAAGGACGCGCCCCATACGGGTGATCAAAGGAGTCGTAGAAGAAAGAGGCATAGGATGTGTGGCCACCCACAGCAGACAAACAGCATGCATATCTTCTGAGGAGAAAGTCACGGCAGTAGGACAGCAGTAGTTCGGCAACTTCTGCATACAGACTCTCAACCAGGCTGTGTAAAAGGTGCCAGTGTCCAAACGGATGCCACGATCATATAGTAGTGAGATGGCGTAAGAGGGATGGATGTGCATATGCATAAACGAAGCACCAATAGTCTAGTTTCGAACGGACAAGGGATCGGTTGAAACAGAGGAAGGTGGTTCCACCTGCTCCCCAGGAAATACCCCTGAGGACACATAGGACAGTGAGGGACCGCATACAGTGGGCTGCCAGGTAAGACATGTGGGAGGACTAAGAAAGTTTCCTATCGAGCATGAGTCTCAGGAATTTCCAAGTTTCAATAAATGGAGGAGCGACAGGTCCAAGACAGTGGAAGAAACCAATTGCGGCGCCAGAAATTCATACAAACTGTATTGTCAGTGGAGAAACGAAAGCAATTGTCGATGCTCCTTGAGTAAAGACGATCGAGACATCGCTGAAGACGCCGCTCAGTGAACCAAGTCCGTGGAGAACTGAAGTGGGAGCATGATCTAGCTTCCTCATCGTAAAGGTGGCAATGTAGCACTTACGATTCTGAGAAGAGAAGGGTATCGCCTGAGCCTCCTTCACTCGTTTCCTGTAGAGAAAGGCAGGGTGATAGTGGGAGAAGCTCGAAATCTCCGCAAAATGGCGGCCCAAGGTGTTGGAGATAGCAATAGGGTCCACTATGACATCGTCTGCTACTGTCAGGCCGAAAATTGGGGTATGGATCTTGGTCCCAGAGAGAGGTCGGAGGTTGACCAATATGATGGAAGGGGGAGTGGAACTGTTAAAAGAAACAGTAAATGAAGTCCAGCTAGCTTTTTTGCTATCCCGAAGAATGCGACGACACTGTGCATGCAACAGTTTATAATGAATGCAGTTTGCCATTGTAGGATGAAGCTCAAAAACGTGGAAACACATCTCCACGCGTGAATTGCATCGCGGCACGCCAAAGTTCACCAAGGGACCAGGACACGGACTGGTAAAGAGGAAATGCGAGCAATGGAACATTCTGTGGCAGTAAGGATAAAGTTTGTAAGATATTCTACCTGGTTAACACGACTAGGGAAATGTTGTTCGTCTAATGTCGCTAGGGAGAAGAACAGCCTCCAGTCAGCCTTGATAAGCTGCCATTTGGGTGTGCATATAGGTTGGTTAGGAGTCAGCAAATTGATAGCACATGGGAAATGGTCACTCGAGTATGTGTCAGAGACAATGGATCACTCGAGATAATGAGCAAACTGGGCAGTGCAGAAGGATAGGTCCAAATGAGAATAGGTGTGCGTGGAGACAAAGGAATGTGGGTGCTCCTATGTTCAGGAAAAGGAGGTTAAGTTGACTTAGAAGGACAGCTAAGAGGGTACATCTCAGACAGGTTCTGGGAGAACTCCAAGGGGGCTAGTCGCATTAAAATGACTGATCAGTAGAGAGAGGTGAGGCAGTTATCCAGTAAGCTGGAGGAAGTCTGCCCTGGTGTCGTCGAATAATGGAGGAATGTAAATGGTACAAAGGCAACTCTTCTACGAATTCGAGATCGTTTCCCCTCGGTACAAACGCATTACTGTTTCTGCTCCGAACAGAACGACCTGAGTTAGTGCAACAGGACTGTGTTTTGACAATTCGGTGGAAATGCGCGCAATGTGGTACGTCCCCAAACTAGATACAAGTACTACAGATCCACATCCATTCAAATAAATCAGCCCACCATGCTATCATCGTTATTCTTCTCCCCACCCCCAACATAGAAAAATTACGAACTATAAAAGCTCATCCGATTTAGAAGTCTCCTAGGCACCGATGCTGATGCAATGACGCAAAGCTGCAGTGGGCCTCCAGCGCAGAGATGGATATTCTACAATGCTTCCCAGAACAGCATGGCGTGCAGCCGTCCAAGCATTCCTAATGGTATACCTCGCCCCTCACCGAATTTACACCTCAAACTGTTTCTGCTACTGCTGCTTATTAAATATACAGGCACCGCAGAGGCCACTTTTAAAGTTTGATCACCTATACTCTAGGCGAATGATCGCAAGGTCAAGTGTGGAAGGGAAAGGCAAACTGCAACAGCTTGAAGATGGTTAGTCGGGGAGATTGGTTGACTATGAACATCATCCCGTGTGAGCAGCATTAGTCCTCCATGAGATGGAATGACGTCCTCAGGGAGAAGGTCGAAAAAGACTGGGAAGAAATGCGAGAGCTCAGAGTGGTCGTGAGGACGCAATTTTGTTTCCTGAGGCAGAGTACAAGGGTACGCCGCTGTCAGGTTCCAGTACATTACCAGAAAATTAGTGCAGAAATTCTTGTAACTACTGTTCTCGCAAATTGTAACGTCAAACCAGGCAGCCTCCTCCTAATCGAGCGTCTGGCGTACAACGAGTAAAGCATTACATTCCGCCACTCCTTTCACACGCAGATACGCGGCTAAATTCTTTAGGTATACCTTCGGGAGAGTACTGCGTGTTCGACCGAACTTGGACAGTGATACGTCCACTCCATACATCGGGAGTGCGGCCTGCAAATTCGTTGGCGTGACTTGTGTCACAAGGACATTACTTTGTCGCATTGCAGACATTTCTTGCTTGAGGACTGACACCCGTGTTTGTTTTTCCTTGGATGATTTACTTTCCTCATCTATGCGCACAGAGATATCAGTCAACTTCACGTTTAGCCGCGTTTCTAATTTTTCAACCTTCGTTTCACATTCTTTAATTACCTCGTCGGGCCGTTGGTGATCTCCATCCGTATCTTTTCGGTTTCGGTCTCCAATTCGTGCCTACTTTCAGTGATATGCCGGTCAAGCTTTTGATTGCAAAGTTTTAGTTCAGCTACCAGTCTTTCAAGCCACGCTTTATTCTCCTCCCTCATGGCTGTTAACTATCCGCCTGCTTAGCTGGGTGCTAACGTGCTTGCCTCCAATGCACTGGGCCTCGGTTCGATTCCCAGTCGGGTCGGAGATTTTCTCCGCTCGTGGACTGGGTGTTGCGTTGACATCACCATTTCATCCTCATCATCGGCCGCAAGTCGCCCAATGTAGCGCCGAATGAAATACGACTTGCACTTGAACCCGAATGGGACATCCCAGCCAACAATGCCATACGATCATTTCATTTCATGGGTGTTAACTGTGATGTGTGGTTTTCTAATATCGCGAGAATTCAATCTTATGGACACTGACTTTGTGTATCCCCCCCCCACAAACGTGACTCGTGTTTCCTCCCTCGCCTCCGAACATTCCTTGATTGACTTGATTGTTTCCATTTTTATCAGTCTCCCAGACCTCAGCTGCATAGAAAACTGAACTAAAAACTAAAAGCACTCCACAGAACTAACAGAGACAGTACAACACTGATGGCAAAGCTGGTAACAGCGAATAGAACAGTGGAAATCGTGGAACAGAATATTCACAACAACAAACTACACGTTCTGAAACTACATCAAAAATTACGAGGAGGCTGTGGGAACCAAAACTGACTACACTAGCTATCGCTATATCTACTTTATATGCTCATTTGCAACGCACTTAACACTCACCAACACAATATCCATGCGCCTGACATATCAATGAGGTTAACTTATGGTAATAATGGAATAGGGATTCGTCTTGAGTCCTGGCTCGAAACTTGGAAGTTCTCACACTAACAACAACGTGAGAATTAAGTCAAATCGAACCCCAAGTTGGTCGCCAAAAATGTAATGAACTCGAGAATTGTTCTCTCTGCTGTCGGACATTTGCGAGAACAGTAGTTACAAGGATTTCTGTTGACATCTGGCCAAATGTGTAACCTGTGGACGGGATGCTCATGGGGGCGATTGTCCGCCTCCTTCTCCCCGCTGTGTCAACTGCAATAGCGACCATGCTGCCTCGTCTCGAAATTGTCCCATGGATCTTGATTTTGATAAGCGGGCTGTCCAGGATATGCACGTATAGAAAAAACTGCCTTGCCCTGTCACTCGCAAGTTACTGGATAGTCGCAAACCCTGCGTTCTATCATTTGGCACTTACAGTACTGTTATTGCTACATCTTGTGTATGTCCCTCTCCAGCCAACAAACATCTGAATCTTCCTCTGCCATCCGGAAAGGCTCCAAGAAGTCAAACGAAGGCAAACGTTCTTCTCCTTCGCTGACTCGGAGATCTTCATCGACTGTGACGCCATGAGATACCCTCGCCCAGCCGACCTCCATATCGCCAGAGCACACCACCAACCGTTTATCTGCCCTGTAGTCTGCAGATCGACAGAGGGAGAACGCTGACGCCTCTGTAGATCTCATGGAGCAGGTCCTCCAGCCTCTGCGAGTGAGTCTTAGAAGGCTGGCGCTCAGCAGCTGCCGAGGGGACACCCCATCATTTTTGCCCTCCTACCTTTTCATCGTTATGACTCTCGTTCAGTGGAACATTCCTGGCCTTCGATCAAGCAAACAAGATTTACGGCTGCTCTTAGAATTGCAGCATACCCTTGTACTCTGCCTCAGGAAACAAAATTGCGTCCTCACGACCACTCTGAGCTCTCGTATTTCTTCCCAGTCTTTTTCGACCTTCTCCCTGAGGACGTCATTCCATCTCATGGAGGACTAATGCTGCTCACACGGGATGATGTTCATAGTCAACCAATCTCCCCGACTAACCATCTTCAAGCTGTTGCAGTTTGCCTTTCCCTTCCACACTTGACCTTGCGATCATTCGCCTAGAGTATAGGTGATCAAACTTTAAAAGTGGCCTCTGCGGTGCCTGTATATTTAATAAGCAGCAGTAGCAGAAACAGTTTGAGGTGTAAATTCGGTGAGGGGCGAGGTATACCATTAGGAATGCTTGGACGGCTGCACGCCATGCTGTTCTGGGAAGCATTGTAGAATATCCATCTCTGCGCTGGAGGCCCACTGCAGCTTTGCGTCATTGCATCAGCATCGGTGCCTAGGAGACTTCTAAATCGGATGAGCTTTTATAGTTCGTAATTTTTCTATGTTGGGGGTGGGGGGAAGAATAACGATGATAGCATGGTGGGCTGATTTATTTGAATGGATGTGGATCTGTAGTACTTGTATCTAGTTTGGGGACGTACCACATTGCGCGCATTTCCACCGAATTGTCAAAACACAGTCCTGTTGCACTAACTCAGGTCGTTCTGTTCGGAGCAGAAACAGTAATGCGTTTGTACCGAGGGGAAACGATCTCGAATTCGTAGAAGAGTTCTGAGAGCGACTTCGGTCCGCTGAGGGTGCTCTGATGTAAAAGGGATGATTTCGTATTGTGCTGCATGTCATGTCTGTAGAAAGAAAGAAAAGGCTGACGGTGTTTCCCTAGGACTGGGGAGCATCGTGACTTATAGCCTGTGTCAGTGTAGGTATACTATAATTTTTTCGGGTGCTGTACAGATATAAAAGTTAACTGCACTGTTTGTGTAAAATGTGTGTATATTGTATTGTAAAGTTAGTATGGTTTATGTTATGGCATGAGTAGAGAGGATGACTGTGCCTCCTATCGTAAGATGATGTGTATGGTAGTTTTTATGATTTAATTGTCACTACAATATGGCGATCTGTGTAAAATAACCGCTGAAAGTGTCATCTGCAGAAGAAAAAAAAGGCGAACAGTGCTTCGATATTGGCGGTATCAGTAATTCGGCACGTAAATTCGATAAGAGCCAGTCATAATGCTCGATTCATTCACATCCTTTGTGCTGGGATATAGGAGCCTCTATATGTGGGAATGTTTGTGTGTGTTGAAAGCAGAAAGGGTAACACGTGATGGACTGGAGTATCACGTTAGGACCGCTGGGCAGAGTGCATTCAATGTTATTCTGCACTATTTTCGTAAACAGGTTGTGTTAGGGCAAGAATTTCCATGCATACAAGCTGAGACATGACGTAAACGCCTACACAAGTGAACGTAAAGTATTTCTGGGACACTTTTCAATTTACTAAGAGTTCAACTTGGTTATTATTTTAAATAGCAATGTGGCTTGAGTATAACCAGGGCCGGCGCAAGCCCAAGTGCCGCCCAGTGCGAGCTGCTAAATTGCCACCCACCCCATTTTTTTTCTTTTTACAAAACATTTGTGGAATTTTATTTAAACAAATCTGTAGGAAATATCAGCAATCAATCGCAATTTTTGTTTTTATGTTTCAGATCTACCCAGGTTTCGGCCACTGAGTGGCCAGTCTCAAAGGTTTTAATATGTGCTTACATCTAAACCGTCACGTTGACAGTTACATTCAGCATGACGGTACAGATGTAACCATAACTCAGAGCATTGAGAATAGCCACACTGTCCCGAAATCTATGTAGATCTGGAAAATAAAAACAAAAATTGCGACTGATTGGTGACATTCTCTACAGATTTGTACAAAACAGTTGCTGGGCACCAGCTCAAAAATGGAGTCCAACCTGATTGAAGAAATCTAGCTAATTTTAATAAGCCTTGTGAATTTACAAAAATGTTCAAATGTGTGTTAAATCTTATGGAATTTAACTGCTAAGGTTATCAGTCCCTAAGCTTACACGCTACTTAACCTAAATTATCCTAAGGACAAACACACACACCCATGCCCGAGGGAGCACTCGAACCTCCGCCGGGATCAGCCGCAGAGTCCATGACTGCAGCACCTAAGACCGCTCGGCTAATCACGCGCGACATGAACTTACAGTTAACGTAAATAAACATTTTTCAATGGTTGTGAACAGATAATGTATTCAACTGAAAACAAAATATATTTACAACTTAACAATAATTTGGTTTGAACAACAGTATTTACAATAAGAAACAACATAGTAAATAACCAAGCCACTGATCATTATACAAAAATAAAAAAAAAAAAAAAACTAGACAAATCTAACCTTCCTGACTTTTGCTTGTGCTAACTCTTTCACACGATCTGTGTAATTTAAGTCCTCTGCAAGCTCGTGCTCAATCGATATTGTTGCAAGATCATTCAAACGAGTTTGGCTCATTGTTGATCGGAGGTATGTCTTTATCAATTTCAGTTTTGAGAAACTTCTCTTTCCACTCGCAACTGTCACTGGTAGTGTTACGAGAATTCTCAGAGCAGTGTTAACATCAGGGCAAAAATTATGTCTTCCTATAAACTTCAGTTTATATTTTGGACCTATGCTAGGTTTCAACAATGTTGAAAGCACTTTTAGTTCTACCCTCAACTCCACTGCATCAATGTTGCTCGACTCATGATCTTGCAAAATCGGTGGGAGGTTTCTACACTTGTGTCCAGGCTGTCGGGAGATGCATTCTTCAGCTCGTCGATGTCGTAGAGAAAATCAACATAATCACAATGAGATTTCAGTTGACTGAATCTCTCATCCAAAGATGTGGTTTCTATATCTAAAAGATAATAGTAGAATTCAATCTTGTAATGTTTTGTTGTGTTATCTATTGTCTCATCCCTTCCTTCATAGATAAAGTGTATTGGCTTCTTACTTCGTCGCCGGGAAATGCTTATCCCTGGTAACGTTACACCTTCTAGCTCTAATTCTGTAGACAATTCTTTGGAATCCGTCAAGAAAGACACAAACTTTTCTTCTGTTCTGCAGGGCTCAAAATATGCTTTCGTTTTTTCAAGAATTTCCACGGCCTCAGAAACATTTGTCAGTGGTCTGGAGGATCTTACTGACTACACTGATGTGAAACAGAATGTCGTACCAGATTACCAGAGAAGTGAGAAAGGTGTAAATTTTTTTTGTTTTGATTCGCAAGTGATGTTGCTTCGTGAGCGGTCATGCCGTCGAATTCTTCTGATATCTGAACCAGTGCATCATAAACTCCTCCAATTTGAAACCTCAGGGGAGTAAGGGCATCGATGCGACTTTCCCACCTTCTATCGATCAGTGGCTTCAGCGACATGTTAGGCAGATACTTCTTCAAGACATCCCAACGTCGAACGGAGGACGAGAAGAAGTCATGCAAGCGTTTCACTGTCGAAAACATGGTAACAGCGCATTTAGAAGACATAGCGTCATCCTTTACAACAAGATTCAATGAGTGACTGCTACATGGTACATAAAATGCTCTCTTGTTCATAACTGAAATTCTTTTCTGGAGACGAGACTTCTTTCCTTTCATGTTTGCTCCAATGTCGTATCCTTGCCCTCACATATTACACAATAAGATATTTTTATCTTCCAAGAACTTGAGTACGACCAGCGTCAAAGTGGAGCTTGAAGAATCGGGCACTGGAAGAAATCTCACGAAGTGCTCCCGAATTCGGACATCGTATACCCCATCCAGTCTTGTCTCCTGGACGAAACATACCACAACTGTCATCTGCTCAACTTTTGAAATATCTGGTGTGCAGTCCAGAATTATACGGTAATAGTTTGCAGATTTCATCATTAATAGAATGTTGTTGGTTATAGATATGTAAGATGAGTTATTTCATTCTGTGTTTCTTTTCCAAGGTAATGATGACCTTTCTTCTCACCTTGCTTTGTTCTGTGCAGGTGCTCCATCATCACATTGTCGAACTATCCGAATAATTCAACGAGTTTCAACAAGTTTCCGTTGTGAGGCTGAAAGAGTGTATCTGTACTTCCTCTCAAAGGCAGACATTGCCGACACAGGAAATGAATTATTGCTATTAAGCGCTCAAGAACATTTTTCCAAAGTTCGCTTTAAGTGTTCAGAAGCCTTTGATGATCGGCGTCGACAGCTCGTGACTTTTTCAGTCCTTCGGAAAACACGATCCACTTTTTATGTGAATTTAAATGCTCGGTAGACTTCCCCTGACTTTCGAGATACGAAGCAGCCTGCCGCCAGTCGCTTATACTGTTCTTTACAATTTTTACTTTAGATGGCGAAAAACGATTGCAACAAAAGCAGAACACAGCGTCCTTGCTCTTTGAGTACACCAACCAGTGTCTATCTGCTTCTTGTAAATTCTTCAAAGAATAGCTGTAGTGCACAGGGCTGAAACGCCGGTTGTCGGCGTTTTTAGGGCATTATTCAGCTTCTTTAATGCACTCGGGAGGACCTCACATGACGAAAGTTGTTCGAATGCAGTCGGTAATAATTTCCGGCCATCTTCCGGGACCTGAGTCAATTGTGTCTTCCACTTTAGGCTCGCCTTCAATCCCTTTTCCGGTGGTGAGTACCTCGGCTGAAGTTCCTCCGGTATTTTGCGAATCGGGTCGCCTAATTTCAGTTCTGCCTGATGTTTCAGTCTCGGAGCTTTCGTCACAAAGCAGGTCTTGAGTCCCGACGAGGTCTGTTGAACATGTTGTGGATGGCCCACCGTCAGCTTTGCTACTGTATGCGGTCGTCGCGGTACTGTGTTCGTCAACTTTCTGGCCATGTCCTGAAGATAAAGATGTAGCTGCAGTAGCTCCACTAGTTTCTGTACTTTCAGGATCTATTTTTCCACCCTCGCCGCTGCTAAGTCGTTCTCTCTGTGGCTTGAAATCTCGTTGTAGTGCATCCTTCTGCTTCTTATCGTCATCTTCCTTCAGCGCCCGCCTTTTCCTATATTCACTGCCAGACAGTCTTTTTATACCGTCGAACATGTTTCGATCCAGCCTGTAAAGAACGATTACGTGAAACTAACTGTTGATGTCGGTGTACTATTTGCAACACACTTCGCAGACAATTTCCTGATATTCCACTGCACTTAAACGGAAAATTATATTACTGTAGGATACACTGTTCAGGAGATAAAGTCATAAGAACTGAGCTGCGTGAAATTGAATTTCAGGCCGAATTTCACTACAGACGCAGGTGAAACGGTCAAGGAGTGGGGCAGAAGACAATGGAGAGAAGAAGAATAAGGGGATGGAGTGACATAACAATGCAATAAATACACACGCAGGTATCGACGGGTACTAATGCTAGCGGAAATATATTAACTCACAGCACTACGGTTGTTCATTTCAAAGAACTGTCACTCATCATCTGTCATAATTTCCACGTGTCACTTCTTTCGTGTCTGATTATGGAATAAAGGGTAACAAATTAGTCATCGCCGTATCACTTCACTTTTCTTCGCTTTATTTTCTTTCTAGCTTATTTGCCGACTTGCCAATTTTTGAAGTAACAGATCATAAGAAAAATAAATTTTCCTATTCTGCAATCTTGAAATAGAAAAGTTCCAACTTATGAGTAACGTGCACGCGCAATACTAATTGTACGTCATATGAAAACGGTCGCAGGTCCGAATCCTGCCTCGGGCATGGATGTGTGTGATGTCCTTAGGTTAGTTAGGTTTAAGTAGTTCTAAGTTCTAGGGAACTGATGACCTCAGATGTTAAGTCCCATAGTGCTCATAGCTATTTGAACCATTTTGTTTTGCGCGGACGAGAGGACATTGTTGCTAAAAGAGCATACTTTCTCAGGTTTTCATCAGAATCGAGGCGACCAGTAGTTTACTAAGTTGAAACATGGATTCACATTCATTATACAGTAAATAAATGATGGCAAAGTGATAGTGTGCGAGTAGTATTGTCAAACAAAAGTGCCGATCAGAGTTTAATTGTTGTTCATGCAGGCGGAGACAGGTGTTTCATGGCTCAAAAACCAAAGCGTCTGACTATCACTCAGAAATGGATGGTAAAAATTTTTAAAAATACGTCGAAACCCAACTTATACCAGGCTTATTAGCAATGTCTTTATCTCTTGTAATTACTCACAGCGTATTTACCCATTCAGAGTATTTCTAGCCATTGTAGGTGTTGGACATGTTTGACTGTAGTAATGTTCAACCATTTTTTTCCATAATGCGGGAAGAATAAAACATTCGGAAACTGCCATTCAAGGGCTTAGCAAAATTGCTTCAGGCTTAACATGTAACCTCAGTATCGAACATTGCATTCGAATTTCCAAATTAGATTTATCATCTTCTGCAAAATTAGCTGTGAGTAAATGCACGGCACGTAACAAGCTGGCAGCGCTCCACTCATAAGAATACTTGCGTGTACGCCAGACTGATTCCCCCTCTCTGTTCCTCCGGCGTAAACACGTCGGTGCTCCCACAGTGGCAAGGAAGAAATTAGTCCTCCTCCCTCCCCTTGCTCAACAGGGACGACCGGCAGGTAGTCGAGGCGCCATGCCACAGTTCCTGAAGCCGCTCCCTCTGAGGTTTATTTTCGAATCCCCTCTTGGGCATGAATGTTGAGTTTGAAGAAAAAAAAAAAAAAGTGGGGGGCGGGTGGAGGGGGAGAGAGGCGGCAGATTTGCCGCCCCTCGGAAAGTACCGCCACGTGCGGCCGCACGTGCCTTGCACCAGCCCTCAGTATAACATTGGGAACGTTGCTAGGTGCACTTGCGATGGTAAGTAGCTACACGTGGCGATGCATCAGCCATACGTCACTCATAGTCCATTAGGAATCGCTAAGGAGAAAACAGCTTGTGCTATTCTGGAATGGATTTCTGCAGCGTCTTCGCCGGACCACAGTTAGCAGGAGGGTAGCGGCAAACCCTTGAGGGCAGCCCAGCTTGGAGCGTCTGTGCTCTGTAAATAAGTCTTTACCCCACTCAATCCTGTTATCAACGGCGCCTAGGTGATCATGTATTTCGACAGGAATTTCTCTGGAGTCATGTACAGAAGGGATGTCCCTGCTTCATGCGTGCAGGCATCTGTGCATGGTTTGACAGCTGACGACCATATCAATTTGCGCTCTAGTGGACAGGGTATGTGGGGAGGGGAGGGGAGGGGAGGGGAGGGGGGGGTTGGTGCTTGCACGTGTTGATTGCATTATTTTTGCGAGTGGGCCTGTAGGCTGTGCCATGCGCTATTTGGACAGTTTATGAGTACTGAGCATGTTTGCACATAACTGTGCTGCATTATTTAGGGGCAGTTTGCAGGTCTGTACTGAAATTATTTCGGAAAATTAGAAGTTGTTTGTGTATCTGCAGACTGTGTATTGCGACCCCAAGCACATCAGGGCGATTGTTTTCTGTCAGTGTGATAAATATACTCCATCCCTAAATAAAATATTCCAAAATAAATAGACTGCACTCCTTCCTTACTCTCCCCAGGAGCCCAGCGCAGCATGAGTCATTTTAGTGCCATTTTCCCCCTACAGACCACCATCTGGGATTAGGTCACAGGAGGGATGACAGTATCCTCTGGTGGCAGTAATGTGTACTAGGTCAGTTGGAGTCTAGATCTCATGGTGGAGAAACGCTTGCAAAATAAAAACTTATGTCCATCATAGGCAGAGTCGTTTTCCCACCATTTCGCCCCACCACCTTGGATTATGTCATGCCCTGTGCACGTTAGTACACTTTAGTACATGTTAGCCCGATAACATGGGCTGGTAAGGGGATGTGGCGGTCGTTTGAGGATCGTGGTGGAGACTTTAACTAATTCCTTCCAAGTCCAGGTGGGCGTGGTATTCGCGAAAACTGATTCCAAGTCCACAGTATCGCACTCTGGTGGTGTCAATATGTACTAGGCCTCGTGGTGAACACATTGTATGCCTCCATCTTGGATAACGGTTCTTGCATTATCACCTGACGTCACAGTAGCACCCTCTGGTGTCGGTACTGTGTACTAAGTCAGTTTGAGTCCAGACCTCATGGCGAACACAGTTTGCCGCCATCTTGGATTACGTCACATATGAGAGTGCCCTCTGGTGGTGGCGATGTGTACTAAGCCAGTTGGAGTCCGGAATTCGTGGTGAACACACCTGCATGAAATTCTTAAATAAAGACTTATACCCAAGTCCTTTTCCCATGAATCCGTAGGAGGAGGTGGCAGTTAGGCGACTGAGGTTACTACAAGTGTCTTTTTCTTTTTTTTTCGAACCATTTCCTTAGCTTAACAGCAAAATCCCAAGTGACCTTCGTTTACTGCCAAAATTCAAACTTGGCGCCAGTTCGTAGGAGGAAGTGGTGGTCGAGTGACTTACATTAGTGGAGGTAGCCCACAGAATCCATTAAAAGACGCATCATTCTGTATAGAGTGCGGTCCAAAACAGATATAACACATAACACAAACATAGAATCTGTTTATGGGGGAGGGGGGCGTGGGACTTTCCCCTCCAAAATTGAAACTTCCCCCCAAAATAAGCCATTTTGAATGACGTTACAGCCGCCATCTTAGCCACATCTGGCAACAATGCTCAGAACACAGGTTGTCTCAGTAGTATTGGTCCCTTGTTCCTCGAACACCAAGTCCACAAGGGGAACAATAAAACAAAAGACACATACAGCACAATACTGAAGGGAACAAAAAAAAGGCAACAAACACTAAAAGGAACAAAGGAGGATAAGGAAACAACAGAGAGACCTAAGAAACAGTTAGAAAAGAGTAAAACAAGATTACAGCGGCTGGCTGACCACGAGAATAAAAAAAGAGAAGACAGCCACTCTGCAACACATTAAAACTTCCACCCTAAAAGCACTAGGATGGAGGACACAAAGGGACAAAGGACATGCACTGAAACTCAGATCAAACGATAAAACTCACCCTCACAAATAAAACGTAAAATTGAAGGTGGTGTTGGAGCATTGTCGCCCAACACCACAGGTACAGTGCTGGGAAAATTAAAAGTCCACCGCAGATCGGCTAAAAGTGGGCAGTCCAGCAAGAGGTGGGCGACCGTCATTTAGGAGCCACAGCGACACTGAGGTGGGTCCTCACGACAGAGGAGGTAACCGTGTGTGAGCCACGCATGGCCAATGCGGAGTTGCAAAGGACAACTGATTCCGTGCGAGAAGCCTGCAGGGAAGACTTCCATACATTTGCAGTCTTCATAATGATATGAAGTTTATTGTGTGTACTGTTATGCCACTCCATCTCCCAAAGTCGAAAAACCTTGGGGCATATGACAGAACGCAGTCAGTTTCAGAGAGGGCCATCTCCAGAAGCGGTTTCCACGTAGCCTGTTTGGCCAGCCTGTCAGCAAGTTCAGTGCCTGGGATGCCGACGTGTTCTGGGGTCCAGACAAACACCATGGAATGACTGGACCGTTCCAGGGCATATATGGACTCCTGGGTGGTCGCGACCAATGGATGGAGAGGGTAGCATAGGTCGATAGCTTGTAAGCTGTTCAGGGAGTCAGTACAGAGGAGATACAACTCGCCAGAGCAGCAATGTATGTACTCAAGTGTACGAGATAAGGCTACCACATCTGCAGTGAATAATCTGCAGCCATCAGGTAAGGAATACTGTTAAATACGGCCGACGTGAACGTAGGCGAAGCCAACACTACCATCAGCCATCGAGCCATTGGTGTAAACCACTTCATAGCCCTGGAACACTTCACTTCAAGAATCGAGAGGAATTGACAGAAGAGAGCGGCAGGGTTACCAGAGTCCTTAGGGCCACGTGAAAAGTCCAGGCAGAGCTTCGACCTAGGGCTACACCATGGAGGTGTACGTGAATGGACCTCGAGGAGAGGTGCTAAAGGCAAGGACTCCAGTGCAGACAGGGGCCATTGCACACGAACCACAATCATTATCCCTGACCTGGGCCACCTATCCGGGAGGTGAACCGCTATGGCTGGGTAGAGAAGATGGTAATTATGATGTTCAGGAGAGCTATGAATGTGTGGAACGTAACTGGCGAGCAGTTGTGCACGTCTGATCTTCAATGGAGGGACTCCAGCCTCAACCAGTACGCTGTTCACCAGACTCGTCCTAAAAGCTCCTGTCACTAGTTGAGCTCCTCAATGGTGCAATGGGTCGAGCAAACGCAACGTTGACGGCGCCGCTGAACCATAAATCACACTCCCATAGTCAAGGCTCTGTAGAGGTGCAGCAGCATGGAGCAATCTGCACCACAGTTGATGTTGCCCAAGCAGCGGAGGGCTTTGAGGTGCTGCCAATACTTCTGTTTAAGCTGACGAAAATGAGGAAGCAAAGTCAAATAAGCGTCGAAAACCAGACCTAAGAATCGATATTTCTCCACTACAGTTAGTGGATAGTCATCAAGGTAAAATGCTGGTTCTGGATGAACGCTATGACGCCGACAGAAATGCATGACACGCGTCTTCACCACTGAACACTGGAAGCCAAGGGCCAGAGCCCATGACTGCGCCTTATGGATGGCTCCCTGTACGCGCTGCTCAGCAACACCAGTACTGGTGGAGCAGTATGAAATGCAGAGGTCGTCTGAATACAGAGAAGGTGAGATGGACGGCCCTACAGCTGCTGCTAGCCCATTAATGGCCACTAAAAATATAGATACACTCAATACAGAGCCCTGCGGGACACCATTCTCCTGGACATCGGAGGCACTAACTTCAACACGGAAAGTACGGAGCGACAGAAAATTTTGGATAAAAATCGGGTGTGGGCCTCAAAGCCTCCACTCGTATAATGTGGCAAGGATATGATGTCACCAGGTGGTGTCATACAGTTTTCGTAAATCAAAAAACACGGCAACCAGGTGTTGGCATCTGGAAAATGCTGTTCGGATGGCAGACTCGAGGGACGCAAGACTATCAGTGGTAGAATGACATTGGCGCAAGTCGCCCTGACATGAAGCCAGTAGGCCACGTGACTCCAGGACCCAACCCAACTGCCAACACACCATACGTTCCAGCAGCTTACAACATTGGTGAGGCTGATGGGCCGATAGCTATCCACATCAAGCGGGTTTTTACCGGGTTTCACACCAGATCTGGTTGAAGATGAGGAGATGTCGCTTTTAGTCAGATGAGAGATGTTTAATTATCTGACTGTGGATCTGATCTGGCCCAGGAGCTGTGTCGGGTTAATGTGTAAGCGCATTGACGAGCTCCCACTCTGTCCATGGGGCGTTATAGCATTCACTGTGGCATGTAGTGAAAAAGACGACTTTCGCTTCCAGGTGGCGTTTAAGAATGCAAAAGTCTGGGGGGCAATTCACCGACACAGAGGCTTGAGCACAGTGGCTAGCAAAGTGCTCGGCAATCACGTTTGTGTCAGTAGATAACACACCATTTATGTTGACACCGGGAACACCTGTTGGGGTCAGGTACCTGAAAACATGATTGATCTTTGTCCAGACTTGGGAAGGTGACATAGCACACAATGGTCGAGACATATCTCTCCCAACACTGCTGCTTCCGTCGTTTGATAAGTTGACAAATGCGGGCACGGAGCGGTTTAAAGGCTATTAGGAGCTCCAGGGAAGGGTGCCGCTTATGCCGCTGTAGAGCTCGCCGACGCTACTGAATTGCTTCAGAGACTTCCTGCGATCACTAAAGGACTGTCTTTCGCCAGGGGCATGCTAAAGAGAGAGGGATCGCGCTCTCCACTGCAGTAACGGTTGTTGTAGTCACCTGCTCAACCATTACATCGATGTTACCGTGTGGAAGAGATTCAACGGTGACTGCAGAGGTGAAAGTTTCTCAGTCCACTTTGTTTAACACGCATCTGGGAAGGAGTCCTTGGGACTGACGCCAGGGCAGTGGCGGGAAGATGTGGAAGTGGTCCCTGCCACACGGGTCGTCGTGTGCTCTCCAGTGGACAGATGGGACAAGTCCCAGGCTGCAAAGTGATAAATCAATGGCTGAGTAACTGCAATGAGCCACACTGAAGTGTGTGGCAGCCCCAGTGTTTAGAAGGTAGAGGTCGAACTGAGACAGTAAAGTTTCGACATCTCTGCCTCAGCCAGTAAGAATGGTGCCACCCCACAAGGGATTATGAGTGTTAAAATCACTCAGTGCAGCCAGTGCGTTCAGGGGTACTGCACCATCCGGAGGAAGATATACGTTGCAGACAGTTATTTCTTGTGTTGTCCTTACCCTGACAGCCACAGCTTCAAGAGGGGTTTGAACGGGCACAGTTCCACTACAGACTTAGTTTAGAACATAATCGCTAACTCCACCCGACACTCAATTATAGTCACTACGGTTCCTGTAGTATCCCTTATAGCCGCGTAGGGCAGGGGTCCACAGTGCCAGGAACCAGTTTCTCTGGAGGGCAATGCAGAAAGCAGGTGTAACGCTTAAAAGTTGCCATAACTCAGCCAGGCGGTGCATAAAACTGCCGCAATTCCACTGGAGGATAGCATCATCGTGAGACTGGGAAGACATGGAACATTCAACGAGGGACGTTATGCCTCAGGGTCACCTGCTGCCACCGACTTATTGCCTGAGCAGTCTATATCCATTGTGTCTGAGCGTCTGGTGAGATCTAGGTCCTTAGCGGACGCCAGAATCTCCACCTCATCCTCAGACACAGAGCCTGTAGGTAGCGGTGGTTTGGGTGCCACTGGAGTTTCCTTGGTCTCGCGCTGTTCCTTGGGTTTCTCAAGCTGGGCTTCTTTCATTCAGTATCTAGAACTGAGGAGGACCACGAAGCCCTATGACCAGCTACCTATGGCCGCTTCATCCACTGTTGGGTGTCCACTTTCCCACTGGTAGGAACCAGGGGAGTGACCCAAGGGACCCCTTCCTAGCAAAAGGTGTCAAAGAAGATTTATGCTTCTCTGGCTTAGAAGTGGAGACTGATGGCCCCGATGGTTGGGGGGGGGGGGGGGGGGGGAGGCTGCTCCCGAAGTAGGTGGCATGGGAGCAACAGGGAGGGAAGTGCCCCCACCATCAAGCGGCAGGTGTAGTCTTACAGCTCTGAGAGCTGACTGGAATTGGTGCAACAGATGGGACTATAACAGTAGTTATAGCGGCAGCATAAGAGATCATGTGCACGGGATGGAGCCTTTCAAATTTTCTTTTAGCCTCAATGTAGGTTAGTCGTTCCAGGATCTTGTATTCCGTTATTTTCCTTTCCTTCTCTAGAATCCTACAGTCCAGCGAGCAAGGTAAATGGTGCTCTCCGCAGTTGACACAGATGGGAAGCGGGGCACATGGAGTATTGGGATGGGATGGATGACCACAGTCTTGACATATGCGGCTGGAAGTACAGAGGGAAGACATGTGGCCAAAATTCCAGCACTTATAGCACCACATCAGGGGAGGGATATATGGTTTGACATCACAGCAGTAGACCATCGCCTTGACATTCTCAGGTAATGTGTCAACCTCGAAGGCCAAGATGAAGGCATCGGTGGCAACCTGATTATCCCTTGGACCGCGGTGGACACGCCAGATGAAATAGACATCTCGTTGCTCTAAGTTGGTATGCAACTAGTCATCGGACTGTAAAGGAAGATCCCTGTAGAAGATAATACCCTGGACCATATTTAAGCTCTTATGGGGCGTGATAGTAACAGCTTGTCACAAGCAAGTAATGCCTGTGACTGGGCAGAGGAAGCCATTTTTATCAAGACTGACTGACCGCATTTTGGATGTGCCTTCTACCTCCCCAAACTTGTACTCCAAATGCTCCACAAAAAACTGAGGCATCGTGGACATGAATGATTCCCCGTCAACTCTTGTACATAAGAGGTACTGGGGTGAATAATCTTCATTGCCATCCTTAGCCTGACGTTCCTCCCGTGGTGTGCCCAGGAAGGGGAATGATTTGAGGTTGTACTTTTGTATGTTGAATTGAGTACATGAATGCTTAGAGACCGCTGGTGTTTGACCACCAGCAAGAGATGTACAACACTTCATTGCATGTCATCCGCGCTGATGCCACCCACTCCGACCAGGGGCCCTTGCCACGGGCGCCACCTCGCAGGATGGTCTTTGCCAGGAGTACCGATGCCCCAGGGTGATGGGAATCTACACCTTGGCATACATGGGGAGTTAATGGTGCAGGCATCAGCAGAGCGATCCCTGTGTCATCACAGGGCTACAACCAACTGTGTACATGGCGGCCCCACCACAATGGGATGGCTACCATGCTGGATATGTGGTGCAAAGAAGTCCATGGTCATCGTCGGCGCAGAAAGCGACATTGCATAGTGCATGATGTAAAACACACACAGGAAGGTGTCCTTGCCCAAGAGATGGAGAATGAGCAGGACTGCAATGCAATGATGAGAAAGTGGGCTAAAGATCTCAATGCGCGAAGGACACAATGCACCATGTAAGGCGCCCTTCCCCAATCAGCTAGCTCTTCGGGAAAATTTTGAAGAGTGGAGGTCAAAACCTACAGGGGGCCATAACAGTGGCCAAAATGTGAGAGACTCCTTTTAGTCGCCTCTTACAACAGGCAGGAATACCTCAGGCCTGTTCTTACCCCTGGACCCATAGAGGAGGGGGGGGGGGGGGGGGTCACAAAACGGGGTGTACAGAGCTGTAACAAAATTTTTTATCACTTACCAGTGATATAAAACGTCTGACAGACTGCAAAGTAAAATTTGCTAACAAACTGAGAAAGTTCCTCCTTGATAACTGCTTCTATACCGTAGAAGAATTTTTATTACTGTAAAGTGTAAAATACATGTGCGTGTGTGTTTAAAAACCCTTTAGAAATCTTCAGAATGTAAATCTTACATACAAATTAATTTGTGATGTGAATGTAAAATGACTTGATCCACAACATTATGAGCTATAGTGCAAAATGATCCTTGGAACATGGAGTTTTTGTGGCATACAATGCTCAAATAATTTACAGGAATGTAGCCAGACGACATAGTTGACAACTGCCAATATCCTGTTATTTTTAAGCAACACTACATCTAGAAAGCACTGTGCAAGGGAATTTAAAACCTTTGTTTGCAGATAAAGTAAGCACTGACACCATCACACGACCAAAGATGACCAAATTTAGAAGTCAGCAACATTGTTATCAGGTAGTGAAATTAATAACACATGGGGAAGGTAGCATATAACTCTGTCCCTCAGTTTTTGACAAGGTAGAGAGCAGGATTCCACACAGAATTTACAACAAAAACCTCCATCTTAATTTTTAAGCTTACTTTCCAATTTAATTCCAATTGCTTCCTTGATAACAGTATTTCAATAGCTAAAAGTGCTTCCTAGAAGCTCAGTGTTGTAGAGAAACATTGCAATGTACATCATTTTTGTGGAGTGCCGTGAACAAAATGTTTGTTCCAACATTAGCCAAAGTTGTGCATCATATTAATTCTCCTGCCATCAATTGTACCAAGCAGTGTGCTGGTCTAACACTTGTATGTGCAAGGATCCATTCCACTCATCGAAAATTGGATTTTTTTCCTCCATGGAACCGTTTTGTCTTCATTTAATGATTACTACAAAAATTTGAGCTTTTTCTTTGCTGGATGGTGCTTCATGGTTGCAGCCTGACTGGGAAATGCATTCTGTAACTGCCCGACATTTGCCCAAGTTTGAATGTCTCCGTGGCTCGAAGCCTAATATTGTACTTGATATTTTGTGATTTAAATCTCATGGAGAGAGTTTTGATAACAATGGTAAATCCATAACATGGAAAGTTTTAAGTTTTGAACCAATGCCCATGCATCTGTCAATGTTGACGTTAGTTCCGTTGAATAGGCCCTTTTTAAACTACCTCCCGATGTTGCAGAGGAGGTTAGGAGAGAGGCAGGTCGTGTATTGTCTGATGCTTGTCCAGTCAATGATAATATAACAACAGCTGAGAGAGCTGCTTTACATTCACTTAGAGCTGATCTAGATATTGCCATTTTACCTATAGGCAAGGGAAATGCTGCTGTTGTTCTGGACAAGCATAATTACATTCAAAAGATGCAGTGTTTACTGTCCAATTCAGCATGTCACATGATTAGTGCTGACCCCATAAAAAAGTGTGGAGAGAAAGACTAACAGCCTCCCGAAGTAAAGTCCCTTGTCACAAGAGACTGTCAAGAGTCTTAATTCTCATTGTGCTGTTGCCAAAGGTTATATGGCCTTCCAAAGGTCCACAAGGAAGGTTTCATCTTAGGCCAATTGCGAGTAACATTGGTACTCCAACGTATCGTGTAGCAGAACATCTTACTACTCTCGAGCCCACTAGTAGGTCAGTGCGACACATTAAAGAACTCAGCAGATTTCTTACATTGATCAGAGGGAATGCATTTGAATGACTCATTTTTGAGTAAGTCTTGATGAGATGTCTCTTCACTCATTTCTGATTCATTATCATTAATTGAGGGTGGAGTTGGTATTACACAAACGAACCTATTTTGACCTGTGACTTCCACTTTTCTATTCAATGACCAGCACTATGAACAGATAGCTGAAGTTGTTAAGTGAAACCTGTTGTCACCTATGACTGCCAAATTGTTGTTAGAAGACATTGAGAAACATGCCTTAGAGTTAGTGGCTTTGGAACCTACATGTTTTTTCCGATATGTAGATGACATTTTTGTTTCTTAGCCTCATGGCAGTGAGAATTTGAATGACTTTTTTATAACATCTGAATTCAGACATTGAAATATTTGCTTCACGATGCAAATGGAAGTGTTGGTCAAGACGAAGGTTGATGCAATGTTGGGATATGCCATTTGCAGGAAGCCTACTCACAATGACTGGTTCTATACTTGTCACCATCTGGTTCAGCGTGAAGATGTAATTCTTACCTTGGTTCACAGGGCCCAGCCATCTTGCACCGTGACGGTCTGTCAACTAAGTTACCCCATCTTGAGCTCATCTTTCATCAGAATGGTTATAATGAAAGTCAGATCACATGTGCTTTGCGCTCTCAATCACTGTGCTCGGTGAGTGATGATACTACTCAGGCGGACTTTTTGCCTTCATGCAGGGAGCATTTCCAACAAGATTGGTTTCATTTTTCAGAAAAAGATGTGAAATGTGTTTTTCAATCACCGTCTTAAGATTAGGGTCTCTTCAGGTTCTGTAAAGGGTGATCTCTGTATGTGTACAGCGGGTGTCTACCGTATTTCTTGCAGGTGTGATGTTTCATGTAGTGGTCAGACTATCAGGACTGTGGAAGACTGATGTATTGAGCATAATTGTCACATGCTTACAACAGCCAAACAAATCTGCTATTGCAGAACACTGTCTCAGCACTGGTCATCCCATGGAACATAACAACACAGAGATTCTGGCATGCACTTCCAGCTATTGGGACATTGTTCTTAAAGAAGAAGTTGAAATAAATCACTAAGTTATCTCTTAAATACAATGCAGGTTTCTGCTAAATTCTGTGTGGAATCCTGCACAAGGTGTGCTTGCTTATGTGTATGAATGATGTGTGTTTCTCTTATGCTGATGAAGACTGTGGCTGAAAGCTTTATGCAAGTGTTTTAATTGTGCCTGTCTGCAACTTAACATGTCTTCTTTATGGTAAGTAGCAATTTATCTTTATCTACATTGTTGATATACCTACCTGGAGTTTCGATTGTTTGAAACTGTCTTATGTGCTTAAACTGGATCGGTGGTGTTGGGCTGATGAAGAGAGATGAGGGATAATAAACTGGCTACACAAAAAATGTGGTTAATTTTATTGACACATAATTTCAGAACACTTATCAAAATTAGTCACATACAGGACACAGTGCACGAATTGGTCTAGGTGCATGGTTCAGTTTAATTACCACCATTACCGTCGTCGTCGCCACCGCTGCTGCAAGTCATCGTGCACATGACCCCCAAACCCAAGTGTCTCACTACTAACGGTTACCTGCATCTCTTACAGCCTGCTGAAGAGGTAGACTGGAGAACTCCTTGATTTGATCCATCCAGCTGGTCCCTGCTCTTCTCCTCTGCTTGTGCCGTCAATGTTTCCTTTCATGATTATTTTCTCTAGATTTTCTCCATCTCCTCTCACAATATGGGCAAATAACTGGAGAATATTTTGGACGACACAAGACTAAAGGTGCTTGGAGATATGACACTCAATGGACACATTTGTTGTTCTTTCAGCCCATTTTATATGCAGCATCCCGTGCCAGCACCAAAGCTCAAATGCATCACTACGCTGCTTGTCTCAGTCCTTAAGATTCCGTGTTTTGCAAGTGTAAAAGAAGATGGAAATCAAGAGTGTTTCAACAATCATAGCTACTCAACCTACAGTCACATTATCTCATCTCATCTTTGCAGCTTCCTCCGTTGTAAACGGCTGACCCAAGATGAAAGAATGCACAGTTTCCAGTTTCTTTAATTGACCTGAGAGTTCAACTTGTGCTCCTTTATCAATTATGAGTTTGGACTTGCTGACAGTGATGTCTAATCCATATGGCAGACTAATATCCTTTACTTTTGTTACTATCCCTGTAACTTCATCTTTGCTGCTGGCTGAAAGTTAAAGCGTGGTGCCATCAGGAAATTAGAGGCTGTTAATAGATCTACACCCAATTGAAATGCCTTTAGTCCAACCCTAAAGAGCTTTCCTAATGACATGTTCTGACAGGTGTTGTACATTAGGGTGGGAGGCAGGAGTGGGGAGGGGGAAATATGACAACTCTGCCTGGCACCTTTTGATATGCTGAAGAAATCAGATGTGCCAGCACTTTGTTTCACAGCTGTGAGGTGATTATTGTGGAGACCTGCTGCTATCAAGTGTGAAGGGACACCAAATTCTGCAAGCTCTTGCCACAACTTTTCCGAGAAATCACAGTCAAAGGCCAAGTCAACAAAGCAGTCAATTTAATAACAATCTGAATATCTGATGTAAAAAAAAAAAAAAAAAAAAAAAAAAAAAAAAAAAACTTTTAATCGTCTGATTGAACACTTTACTTATTCAAAGAAGCAGATTGGGCGTGAAATGTTTACACACTAGAAAGAAAAGGGCAAATAAAACCCACAAAGAAAGGAAAGAACCAAGGCTAGAGTTTAACTTCCTGTTGACAGTGAGGTCAAAAGGTCACAAGCTTGAAAATACGAAAGCATGGGGAATGAAATCAGCCATGTCCCTCTTCAAAGGAACAATCTCAGCATTTGCCTGGCATGATTAAGAGAATTCATGGAAAACCTAAATATGAAACCTAAATATGGATGGCCAGATGGGAATTTGAACAGTGGTCCTCCTGAATGTGAGTCTGGTATGCTAAACGACTGTGCCATCACTCTCTGTAAACATCCAAGGAAGTTTACAAATGATCAATAACCAAGTGACGAACAGTGAGAGCACAAATGCCATAAATTTTAGTTTGAAGAAGAAAAATGACACTGATAATTAAATGTAGGCTACGTGTATAAACTGTGTAACAAACACAATTTTTTTTTTTTGGAATTAATGTTAATTCTCAGCAAAAAGAATATCAACTGCATGTTATGCCCTTTGACCCCTGTCATCAGTGTGTAATGTCTTTTAGTTACATGCTGTTCACACATTGTATTGTATTGTATGGAACTGGGGACCTAGAAACTACTGAGTGGCTTCGTCCCCGCCATAGCCCTCAGTGATTCACAACCCCACAACAGGCTACAGCAGTCTACTCGCCCCAATGCTGCCCCACTCCAGTCCCAGGGTTTCTGTGCGGTTTGGCCCGCAGTGGACCCCCCGGAAGCATCTTGCACCAGATGAGTGTAACCCTAATGTTTGCGTGGTAGAGTAATTATGTTTTACGCGTATGTGGAGAAAGTGTTTGCACAGCAATTGCCGACATAGTGCAACTGAGGCGGAATAAGGGGAACCAGCCCACATTCGCCAAGGCAGATGGAAAACTGCCTTAAAAACCATCCACAGACTGGCTGGCACACCAAACCTCAACACTAATCCACCGATCCAATTCGTGCCGGGAACCGGCACGCCTTCCCACCCGGAAGGCAGTGCATTACACCGCATTGCTAACCAGGCGGGCCTTTTCATACATACTCTTTATTTTTAGCTATGGAATTATTCTATGATGAAAAAAGGTACAAAATACAAACACAGTGATCCAACTACAGGAAAGGCCATAAGAATAATAATAAAAAATATAACCTGGATCACTATAAAAATCTGTTCAAAATATTGGAGATTTTAACTAAACTAACGTATCAATTATGTACATTTAACAGTGACGTTGATAATTACTGCATGAACAGCTCTATCTACGGCCACAGAAACTGAAGAAAGAATGAACACTTACATAAAACTTCGAAAAGTTTTTTCTACCCACTGAATAAAATTTTATGGTAAGAATCCCAAGGAGATTAAAGAGATTACTAATAAACAAACTTATTTAAAAAGGCAATTACAAGTACCTGTTAAGCAGTATATGCTGTATAGTGAAGGATTACTCAGACAATAAGGGTTTAATCAAAAAATGTTTCCTTCCACCATGGAAAACATTACGCAAAAGCACTGCAAAAGATAACACCAACATCGTATCCTAATTCTGACATTCACATTTCACACATTATGGAGGGACGCTGACTTAGTTTTTCAAGCACAAATGGGTAGTTGCAGTATTCAAAATGTAAATGAAATACCTCTGTCATGTTGCTGCTGTTAGCTAATAGTATGTATAGTGTGTGCAGTGATTCATGCTGAGAAACGAATGAATGGTATAGCACTAACTTTTTATAACATGAAATAACTTCTTTGGAAGAAAGTAAAAAGGAAACATTGTTTTACACTATGGATAGACTGAATCAGATATTTAAGAGGATGGAGGTTCTAATCAGCATCCCACCATTCTGATTTAGATTTTCCATGGTTTCCATAAATAGAACCCAGTACGTTGTCCTCGATGGTGAGTGTTCATCGGAGGTGAGGGTATCATCTGGAGTGCCCCAGGGAAGTGTGGTAGATCCGCTGTTGTTTTCTATCTACATAAATGATCTTTTGGACAGGGTGGATAGCAATGTGCGGCTGTTGGCTGATGATGCTGTGGTGTATGGGAAGGTGTTGTCGTTGAGCGACTGTAGGAGGATACAAGATGACTTGGACAGGATTTGTGATTGGTGTAAAGAATGGCAGCTAACTCTAAATATAGATAAATATATATTAATGCAGATGAATAGGAAAAAGAATCCTGTAATGTTTGAATACTCCATTAGTAGTGTAGCGCTTGACACAGTCACGTCGATTACATATTTGGGCGTAACATTGTAGAGCGATGTGAAGTGGGACAAGCATGTAATAGCAGTTGTGGGAAAGGCGGATGGTCGTCTTTGGTTCATTGGTAGAATTTTGGGAAGCTGTGGTTTATATACAAAGGAGACAGCTTATAAAACACTAATACGACCTATTCTTGAGTACTGCTCGAGTATTTGGGATCCCTATCAGGTCGGATTGAGGGAGGACATAGAAGCAATTCAGAGGCGGGCTGCTAGATTTGTTACTGGTAGGTTTGATCATCATGCGAGTGTTACGGAAATGCTTCAGGAACTCGGGTGGGAGTCTCTACAGGAAAGGAAGCATTCTTTTCGTGAATCGCTACTGGGGAAATTTAGAGAACCAGCATTTGAGGCTGACTGCAGTACAATTTTACTGCCGCCAACTTACATTTCGTGGAAAGACCATAAAGATAAGATAAGAGAGATTAGGGCTCGTACAGAGGCATATAGGCAGTCATTTTTCCCTCGTTCTGTTTGGGAGTGGAACAGGGAGTGAAAAGATGCTAGTTGTGGTACGAGGTACCCTCCGCCACGCACTGTATGGTGGATTGCGGAGTATGTATGTAGATGTAGAATTACTTATTTAAATCTGAAATGGTTCCTAATACAAGCCCACAGTACACTAGCTGTCCCATCCTTGTCCAGAAGAGCTGTAGGTATAAAGTCTATATACTTAAATTATGTTCTTATAAAAGTGATAAATGAGGTAACAAAGCAGCTCTTCCTCCTCCTCCTCTTACTACTACTACGAGTACTCCAATACTGCTTTCCCTCTGGGTGCTCATGACAGCGTCATTGAACAATGTTGAATGCACCTGCTTTCATTATGAACGCTAAAACATGCATCAGTTTTGACTCTGTCAGATGAACCCCATATAATTTCATAGGATTTTGTAGATTAAAATCTATTAACAGATCACCTTTGTACAAGCTTAATTTGCTTGCTCTTCGTAAACATTATAACACTTTATTGTGATAAATTTACAATTTAAATACAATGTGAAAAAGACTGCTAAGATGATAGAAATCAGAATGAAGATTTTTTTGTTTCCAGTGTTGTCTGTCTTTTGTTTAGCAAATATCATTTTAATATATTTCTCCAGCACCCAAATATCATAGCAAAACGATTACAATAAGAGGGCAAAGTAAACTGTTTAGCCCACTTGCCAGTTGATTTCATTTGCATAAAACATTCACCTTGCAAAGAAACAAAAGTTGTGGAAGAATAACATGCTACAGAAATACATGATTACCAAACACAATATAAGCATTAGTCCTATTATAATATTTGTCCTCTGTGCAATTTCATTTCATAAAGTGGAATAGAATCAATGTGTGATATATGAAACAACAATAATATAGGCTGACACGTTTCTGCATTTTTGCAAGCAATTGTGAATACCTAAATAAATGAAAAACAAAAAGTCGGTAATGACAAAATACAATATATGCCACAAAAAAGGTATGCAATCAAATCCTATTTGAAAATCTTGTGAAAAATGTAACATGTCTTCATAATAATGTAAATAGATAAGCTAAGCATAATTAATAAAAGAGCTGTGGTAACATATCCAACACCGATATCTTCACAGTATTTTGCTTTTCTTTTCCATGGGATCAGTATAATGTTATGCTGAGTGTGAAATACCCCAGTCTTTTTCAAGTTTAACTCTGTTTAAAGCTGAAAATTACACTGAATCACTAATCCTGTATATGATGGTACTAATAGACACAGATTAAACATTATTATCATACACCGTCTAATATTCTTCAGAAATAAAAAGAAAGGATACTGTTCAAATTTGTAATCTAAGATACGATCCTACCTTAGTGCAAATATTTTGTTGTTGTAAAGAAAACTAACAAATAAAACAATATGCACCAATAAAGTATCTTCTGACAGATTCACAAGTTGCAGAAAAAATTCTAAAATATATTATTTTCACAACACTGATTCTAGTCAACTCATAGGTATTAAACAATACTCCACGTTTACAGATTTCACAATTTGGAGTAATACTTATCCAGTCAGGGACATGCTTCATTGTGTAATATGTTCAGTGGCAAAGAAATTACATCCTCTGTCATGCGTGTTATAAGAGCCTGACGTTGATCATTATCAACTTCTTCTCTCCAAATATTGTGCATCACATTTTCTGCCTGCTCCACCACATTCCTACTGTGCACATTTGGAACACGCAATGTAAAAAGAAATAGGGCCTTTCGAACTACAGGGTTTTCTACATCACATAAGAAATGAAAAGCCATGGCCATTCTGCCAGGAAAACTCTGCAAATTGTTAACTATTACTGAACGGTGTTTCTCAATAAGAGGTTTGTAATGTTCTATAATCCAGCCATAGTCCCTAGACATATTTTCATTCTGCAACAATTCATCCGGTTTCAAAATGAGAGGAAATTCTTCATCTGATTCTAAGTATTTCATTGCAAGATTACCAATAGTATTTGCCAGGCAAAAAGGGCCCTCACCAGTGTTATTGTGGAGGAGAACAAAAATTGAAGGTTTGGTGGGATCACTTTCCACTACGTTACGTATACCGGCAGAAAGCTGAAATTCAACATCCTCTGGAATATTTTCATATCGTAACAATGCATTTTTCACTGCTGCAGCCATATTTTCTATGCCTGTATAACTATTTTCTTCAGAAGAACTTTTTTTGAAAGTTTCGGAGACTAGACAGGAACCTATTACTAACAAAAAAGCTACAGTCAAAGGCATTTTTAGGTTTCTACTGTCTTTACCTTGCACTGACTCTTTTAAGGCATTGTTTTGTTCATATTTAAGTTTCCAATCATTCTGATATTCTGGATCATAAACTTTAGGATGAAATGAGTCATTGCTCTCTCTACAAATCCTGTATTCCTCCGTGACTGCAGCACGCTGATTTATGGGTCTTCTATTCAACACAGGACTTCTCGAGGATTCGCGGTATCGATTTCTGCCACCGACTCTACGAAGTTCATAATCAGCATATGGTTCCTCATCTTCAGCTTCATACTCCTGCTAAAAAAAAAAAAAAAAATAAAGGAAAGACAAAAAATTACACAATACACTACAGAAACAGATCAATACCCAGTGCACGAAGAGTTAAGGAAATAGCATATGCATCTCTGTACCTGGTAAAAAACCTGAACTGATCTTGAAACTTATGGAGTGCCAAAAAGTGAAAGCTCACAAATAAACAGCAAAAGTGGTGGCTGGGATTGTGGAGTTTTAAGTAATGAAAGTATAGTCAAACTTAACTGTGCAGTTTTCCAACTATACATGCTGCATTATTTCTAAGCTGGTAGAAATCTGAAACATTTTAAGGGCACAGTATATTTGCTTCAACATCTGCTAGCTCACCTTTGTGTTCAAACAATGCTGTAACAAAAAAGCAGCCATAGCTCCTTTGTTGAACAAGAGTGAATCATGTGGAATGCAGTGTTACAGAAGCATGTAATTACAGGCACAACTAACATCAAAAGCTTCTCTGCAGCAGTTATGGAAAAAGAAACAAGAGAGGTAAAAGAGCTGGTATTCCTCTTCTCTTGCTACTTCAGCTGCTCTGCATCTTCAAACTGATTGAAAAACTTCATCAAATCCCACCTCAAAAAGAGGAAGGAGAATGTAATTTTTGTCTCACACCCTATAATAACAATAGTGAAGAACAATACTGATAGATATTAATACAAAAATACAACTTTTCTAAACAGTGAAATAACATATAATATGGTAAGTGTTAACAGTTTTGGAAACTGTGATAAATCTATTACTCCAACATTTCCCCTATTTACACAGTTTATAGTATTTAGTCCTTTTAGTTTTTATTATAGTGTACCATCAGAACACTGTCACATGGCCATTGAGCATGTCATTACATTAGGTGACTAAAACACTGGAAGTCAGAATGTTGACATTTTCAAAAAGTAATCACTGGTGTGATTATTTCCAGCACATTACAAATGTGCAGCATATGTCACATGTCAAGATGATAATATTATGAGAAGGAACGTTGTTACTCACCATATAGCGGAAATGCTGAGTTGCAGATAGGCACAGCAAAAAGGCACAATTAAAGCTTTTGGCCACTGGCCTTCATCAGCAATAGACACACATAACACTTGACCACGCGCACACGCACGCGTGCACACGCGCACACACACCACGACTGTGGTTTCTGTTGCCCGAGACTGCAGTCGTGTGCGAGAGTTGCATTTGCGCGAGTGCATGTGAGCGCAGTTGCGTACGTGTGTCTATTGTTGACGAAGGACAATGGCCGAAAGCTTTAATTGTGTGCCTTTTTGTTGTGCCTCTCTGCAACTCCGCATCTCCACTGTTTGGTGAGTAGCAACTTTCCTTCTCATAACGTTGTTACATTCCATCCTGGATTCTCCATTGTTTGACATCAAGATAATACTCAGACTTGCTCATAAACTCTTCTCTGTCAATCTGTTAGAGAAGTTAAATACAAAAGATAACACTGTAGCCTCATACTCATGAAGGAATTGTTACCGGCAGTGTATTAAGACAGAACACAAGTTCAAAAGCATTGAAATAAGTGGGTTTTGTAGAGATTAGCACACAGACATGTGCACTTGTGAATTAATGCTGAAAAATATTCCACTTTTAATGGTTACTGTGTATAGATCCCTACTGGGACATTTTTAACTGTTTGTAATGCATGTTGAATCCTTACTGTGTTGTCTCTCAGAGAGCAATAAGCAGTTAACATTATATGGTGATTACAATGTAAATTTTTGAAAGGATTCCGATAGGGAAAATTATCTAAAACCCATATTTGGATCTTATTATTTGATCTCTGTATTAACTTTCCAACACAGGCAGATAAAGACAGTAGAACTCAAATGTTTTATTTGATGAAGCTCAAAGCAAGAAAATAACTGTATACCCAGTAATAAATTCTCTCTGGTCATGATGCACAATTAGTTAGGATAAATAAGACAGTACTTTACAGGACATATTCCCCTCGGTGGAAATCAGAATAGTTAATGATTCCATGACAAATGTCCAAACAGTTTACAGGCTGTGTGTAACCTGCGATGAAATTTATAGTAAACCAAATGCTGATATAAAATTTAATGTACTCCATAATAAATTCATATCACCATTCGAAAACAGCTTTTCTAATCAGGAATTACATTAAACAACCTTATAAAAAAGCCTTGGATTACTAGAGGAATTAAAATATGTAGTGAAAAGAAAAGAAATATAGCTCTCTTGGCAAGAGCGAGTAAAAATTAAAAAATCAGTAATTCTGACAACAGACTTCAGTCTGTATGGAATGTAGTGAAACAAGAGACAGGGTAACAGGCTAGAGTAATGTAAGTTGTACTGAGAAGAAGTTGATGTTCTGATGACCTCATTTGTCACTGCATTACGCTTGGTGAAATTAACTTACTTCACTGACGAAAATATATTTCACATACATGAATTGGCCCGAGAAAATGAGTTTGCTTTAAGGGCGAGTTTCGGCTAGCTCCTATCTTGTGCCATGAATTCAAAAACAGGGCAGCACCTCTTTCTGTTTTGGACAGCATGAATAGATCATTTTGTAAACTGCACACTACTTCTTGAGGACCACTTAACACACTTCCGAGACTAATTTTCATTGTATTATTAAAGATTGTTCTCTCCCTCTCCTCTCCTCTCCCCCCTCCCCCGCTGGTTGTGCCTTCTTCATTTACCATAAGCCGACTAAAAATAATGACTATGCAACTCATTGGAGACTACTTCAACAACGGAAGTAAGTTTTGAACGTTTTCCGCCACATATTCTTGTTTCAGTTCACAGCAACTCGGGAAATGATTTCCCGTATTTAGTTGTTATATGAACAATATAAGTTTACACAAGAATCCATTAACATCCGTAAACCTATTAGAGATAGCGCATTTCTTCCCTTGCAAATGCAAATTCAATTCATTTAGACGATTTGTAAAGTCTGTTTGAAATTCTCCCTTTTCTTCTTTTTTCTTTTTCTTTAAAAAAAGAAGAGTGAATCCTTCAGTTTACTCCAAAATTCCGCAGTACCCCGTATTACTTGATTATTTCTTTATTTGTAATCTTTAAAAGTTCTTTTTTAAGGTGGGGTGGAGTGGGGATGGTTCCAGATGAATAATGCAAACATCAATACTCCACAAGCCACCTGACAGAGCAGAGGGTACATACCCAATGCACCATCAATACAAACTGCACAATATTCTTTAAAACCACCAATTTTGTCAACACAGTTTGTGAAAATACCCACACCTTTTGTTATGAGCAATGGAATTAAAGCGAGTAACACTTTATGCACAGAAAGTCATTTATTATTATGTGAATAAAATTAGCAGCTGACTAAGATCTGTACGATCAGTACTTCGTCCACACAAAGAATAATACCAACAATTTGCAAATTAAACTGTTCAGTTTCTTTTCTTTTCTTTCTTTTTTTCTTTTTTGGTAGATCCCATTAGACTTGTGTACAAAGCAGCTGTTTTAAAGTGTTCTTCGGCATAGTCTAAACCAAATGCTTTTGCCATTGTTAGCACACTTTTTTTTTTATGTGAGTAATGCCTGTGTGTTGCTTCATGAAGAGAAATATCAAGAAAGATTGTTTTGATTTACGGTAAGCATTTTGTACATATAGCCATTGGAGTTTTTCGTCAGAATTATTTACAAACGAGTACTTAATCTCCACCTCGTACTGGAATAATGTTTTTCAGTATTCTTTCTTTTCGCGTTGCCTCACTAGATTGCTGGTGAACAAGTGAATCAAAATATTTGGTCAGGACGTACGACATAGTGTGAGTGGAGTTGGAGGGGGAAGTGCTCAGTGGAGGGGAATGCCTCACGGGCCACGCTTTGCAAGCATACTCTATGTTTGCCAAGCGTGAGGTAATAAAGATTACTACATGACTACAGCAGAAACTGAGGGATGGTATCCATACCCATTCGCAGGATATCTTTCTAATAGCGTCTTTATGGATAATAAATATTTGTTATCCAAAGTCCCTTATCCACAGTAAGAGATTGCCTGGTAAAAATGTTAAGAAACTTAAAGTTAATAAACATGGATAACTATTCATTGAAAATGATATATAATTACAATTGTACTGGTACACTATAAAGGCGAATGACACTGATGCTTGTAGTGAGCATGTTACGATGAGTTGGAACTTTAAATATTTGTTGTTTGGTTAGCATTTTGCAGTAGTGACAACATCATTCACCTAATGGGAGGAATCAGTAGTGCAACATATCAGTTTGATGAAGTGATGTGTTGCACAAGCATTTTTCGAACTGACAAATGATGATCGCCAATATGAAAAGTTTAGGATGGATGGCCGGGCGGGATATTGCCTATGACATCACGGGGACAGGAGGAAACTTGCTACATAGTTCACCTTCAAATCAATCCATCCATCCCTCCCTACACATTGCCCCTATCATAATTTTACACCTGTTTCTTTTTTCCTCATGCATGGCAACAGCTTCCGCGCAATCAAATATTCCCACGTCACAGAACTACCCTACGGTCATCACACATTAGCAAAAATTTCTTTCTGCCTTTTCACTCCCCAGAACCACTCCCTGTTATCCATAGTTCCCTTTACAACCATCAAACTTATTCAGTCTTCTGGTCCAGACAGTATACCAATTAGGTTCCTTTCAGAGTATCTTGATGCAATATCTCCATACTTAACAATCATATACTAGCACTTGCTCGATGAAAGATCCATACCCAAAAGCTGGAAAGTTGCACAGGTCGCACCAGTATTCAAGAAAGCTAGTACGAGTAATCCACTAAACTGCAGGCCCATATCATTAACGTTGATATGCAGCAGGATTTTGGAGCATATATTGTGTTCAAACATTAAGAATTACCTCAAAGACAATAGTCTATTGACACAGACACACAGTCAACACCGATTTATAAAACATTGTTCTTGTGTAACACAACTAGCTCTTTACACACACACACACACACACACACACACACACACACACACACACACAAAGTTTTGAGTGCTATTGACAAGGCATTTCAAATTGATTCTGTGTTTCCAAATTTCCAAAAGGCTTTTCACACTGTACCACACAAGCAGCTTCTAGTGAAATGCATGCTTATGGAATATCGCCTCAGTTATGTGAGTGGATCCATGATTTCTTGTCAGAGGGGCCACAGTTCACAGTAACTGATGGAAAGTCATTGAGTAAAACAGAAGTGATTTCTGGTGTTCCCAATGTAGTGTTATAGGCTGTCTGCTGTTCCTTATAAATGATTTTGGAGACAATCTGAGCACCCATCTTGGGTTGATTGCAGAGGATGTGTTGTTTCGTCTACTGAACTCATCAGAAGATAAAAACATATTGCAAAATGATTTAGAAAAGATACCTGAATGGTGCGAAAATTGGCAACTGACCATGAATAGTGAAACAATAAATAATGAAAAGTGTGAGGTCATCCACATGAGTGCTAAAAGGAATCCATTAAACTTCAGTTACACGATAAATCAGTGTAATCTAAAGACAGTAAATTCAACTAAATAATTAAGAATTACAATCACGAACAATTTAAACTGGAAACAGCACACAGAAAATGTTATGGGGAAGGTAAACCAAAGACTGCATTTTACTAGCAGAACACTTAGAAAATGTGACAGATCTACTAAAAAGACTGGCTACACTACACTTGTCCGTCCTCTTTTGGAGTACTGCTGTGCAGTCTGGTATCTTTAGCAGATAGGATTAATTGAGTACATCGAGAAAGTTCAAAGAAGAGCATCACTTTTGTATTATCACAAAATATGGGAGAGAACGTCACAGACATGATACAGGATTTGGGATACACACCATTAAAACAAAGGCATTTTTCATTGTGACGGAATCTTCTCACGAAATTTCTATCGCCAACTTTCTCCTACGAATGCAAAAATATTTTGTTGATGCTGGCCTACATAGGGAGAAATGATCATCATGATAAAATAAGGGATATCAGATATAGTTGTTCCTTTCTCCATGCACTGATCAAGAGTGGAATAATAGAGAATTATTGTGAAGGTGGTTCGATGAACCCCCTGCCAGGCACTTAAGAATGATTTACAGAGTATCCATGAAGACATAGGTTTCCTGAGCCTACCTCACATTTTCTTATTCAGAAAAGTATCCCCATACCTAGCTAAAACCCAGTCCCACATCCTGTTCTCTAAATGCTGCCCCTGAGCTGGGGAACGAGTCTTCCTGCACCCCCCCCCCCCCCCCCCCGCCCTCCCCCTGCCAATCATTCCATTCCATGACCATACAACGAAAATACTCTTTCCCAGATACCACCCCTCCTTTTACAATGATTACTGTACTTCAAAATTCCAGCAATGCCTCTTCCTCTCAAATCCGGTACTACAGAAACAAATCTTCATGACACAGGGATGCTAAAACAATCTCTGCTCCCTCCCCAAGATACTTTTACTGTACACTTCTAACTCCCCACACCACATCTCCCAAAGAGAGATATTTGCCCTCCAACACCTGGAAGAGCACTTCAGGTACCACCTCCATAAATGATAAAACTTACTGACATCCTACTCCTGCCTTGAAGCACCAGTACCTGTCAACACCTATCCTAACCCCACCGAACCCACTTGTCAATCCCTCATAGAACACAGACTCTGTCTTATGGACATTTTCATTTACAACATGCCCCAGAACTATCTTTCAATGTTCTACCTAGCTCAGAACCTATACAATCCCAAAACAAGGCCAGAAATTTATTCACCAAAACCCGTGTCCTACAGAAGTTTCAGTGCTATCCAACGGCCTCACTTTCACTCCCATAACCATGGACCTTGCCGATGGTGGGGAGGCTTGCGTGCCTCAGCGATACAGATGGCCGTACCGTAGGTGCAACCACAACAGAGGGGTATCTGTTGAGAGGCCAGACAAACATGTGGTTCCTGAAGAGGGGCAGCAGCCTTTACAGTAGTTGCAAGGGCAACAGTCTGGATGATTGACTGATCTGGCCTTGTAACATTAACCAAAACGGCCTTGCTGTGCTGGTACTGCGAACGGCTGAAAGCAAGGGGAAACTACAGCCGTAATTTTTCCCGAGGACATGTAGCTTTACTGTATGATTAAATGATGATGGCGTCCTCTTGGGTAAAATATTCCGGAGGTAAAATAGTCCCCCATTCGGATCTCTGGGCGGGAACTACTCAAGAGGACGTCGTTATCAGGAGAAATAACTAGTTTGGACAAGAAGAGAATAGAAGCTTTCGAAATGTGGTGCTACAGAAGAATGCTGAAGATAAGGTGGGTAGATCACGTAACTAATGAGGAGGTATTGAATAGGATTGGGGAGAAGAGAAGTTTGTGGCACAACTTGACTAGAAGAAGGGATCGGTTGGTAGGACATGTTCTGAGGCATCAAGGGATCACCAATTTAGTATTGGAGGGCAGCGTGGAGGGTAAAAATCATAGAGGGAGACCGAGACATGAATACACTAAACAGATTCAGAAGGATGTAGGTTGCAGTAGGTACTGGGAGATGAAGAAGCTTGCACAGGATAGAGTAGCATGGAGAGCTGCATCAAACCAGTCTCCGGACTGAAGACCACAACAACAACAACAACTCAAGTTCATCCTTGTCAATGACATGCTTCTCCTGATCACTACAGTGGAAACTTTTGTTTGCTACCAAGCTCTCTAACCAAAGCAATCTTAATCCCAACATTTAACCTTGTCTTCCCCAGTTCATACGCTCAACCAACTGTTTTGTTTTAGGATGCAACCCCCCCCCCCCCCCCCCCCCTCATACCACCTATCTACTCTTTCGCCATCTTCCACAAATTCCTATCTCCACTTGGACTTGTCTTCCTTCCCCAGGTCCATTCCCAAGAACAGAAACCTCTCAGCAGAAGAAATAACAGCCATTCACTGCCTCATGACAGGCCCTGATTTAGTCATCCTCCCTGTAGATAAATGCTGCACCACTCTTGTAACGTGCCACAGTAACTACTTGACAGAAGGCTTCTGCCCACTGTTTGACTCCTTCACATACAAGGTCTGTCACAGCAATCCTATCCCAGAGGCCAACGTAACCCCCTGCTCAAATCCTTAGGCCCATCTCAGAAGCTCTCATTGGAATCCATCTCTCTCCTCACACCAATGATCCCTCATGCACCCAAATTCTGCATGCTTCCAAAAATCCTTAAACCTAACAATCTTGTACACCACTTTCTAGCTGGTTCTGCACTTCACTGAAAGAATCTCCCCTCTCATCGAGCGACACCTCCAACGACACCTCCAACCGATTGCCTGTAGCCTAGCCTCTCACATGAAAGATAGAAACCGCTTCCTTCACTGACTGTCAAACATTCCCACGCCACCTGAGCCCATTGATGCCACTTTCCTATACACAGAGGGTTGTGACTGAAACATAAAAGAATCCTGTTTTTAGTCTAAGTACATTGAAGAGCCAAAGAAACTGGTACACCTGCCTAATATTGTGTAGGGCGGACGCAAGCACATAGAAGTGCAGCAACATGACGTCGCATGGACTTGACTAATGTCTGAAGTAGTGCTGGAGGGAATTGACACCATGAATCCTGCATGGCTGTCCATAACTCTGTAAGACCATGAGGGAGTAAAGATCTCTTCTCAACAGCATGTTGCAATACATTTCAGATATGGTCAATAATGTTCATGTTTGGGGAGTTTGGTGGCCAGTGGAGGAGGTGTTTACACTAAGAGGAATGTTTCTGGAGCCACTCTGTAGCAATTCTGGATATGTGGGGTGAAGCATTGTCCTACCGAAATTGCACAAGTCCCTCGGAACGCACAATGGACATGAATGAATGCAGGTGATCAGACATGATGCTTACATGTGTGTCAGCTGTCAGTGTAGTATCTAGACATATCAAGGGTCCCATATCACTCTAACTACACCTGCCCCGCACCATTACAGAGCCTCCACCAGCTTGAGCAGTACCCTGGTGACATGCAGGGTCCAATGATTCATGATGATGTTTTCATACCCATACGCATCCATCCGCTCGAAACAATTTGAAACGAAATTCGTCTGACCAGGCAACATGTTTCCAGTCAGCAACACTCCAAAGTCAGTGCTGAAGGGCCCAGGTGAGGCATAAAGCTTTGTGTTGTGCAGCCATCAAGGGTACACAGGTGGGTCTTTGGCCCCGAAAGCCCACTGAATGGTTTGCACACTGACATTTGTTGATGGCCCAACATTGAAATCTGCAGCAATTTGCAGAACGGTTGCACTTCTGTCACAGTGAAGAACCCTCTTCAGTTCTTGTTGGTCCCATTCAAGCAGGATCTTTTTCCAGCAGCAGCGATGTTGGAGATTTTATGTTTTACCGGATTCCTGATATTCACGGTACACTCGTGAAATGGTCTTACGGGAAAATCCCACTTCATCGCTCCCTCAGAGATGCTGTGCCTCATCACTCATGCACTGACTATAACATCATGTTCAAACTCACTTAAATCTTGATAACCTGCCATTCTAGCAGCAGTAATTGATCTAACAACTGTGCCAGACACTTTTTGTCTTATATAGGTGTTGCTGACCACAGCACCGTACTCTGCCTGTTTACGTATCTCTGTATTTGAATATGCATGCCTATATCAGTTTCTTTGGCGCTTGAGTGTATACTCCATTGCAATGATTTAGTTAGTTACTTTTTCTTCAAGTTACTTCAAATAAATTTATGCTGATATAGATAACAATATACATTTATCCCATGAATGTATGCAATATGCTGTCTGTGTGGATATCATTGTTACACTCAAAGTAACAACTTCTCTTTGATCTGTACATTATTTTTCAAATATATATTGTTCCTTTGCAATTATCATTGTTGCCTTTTCTACAAGGCCCCTTCAACATCTGTGTGGTATTGGAAACTCCATACTGCATTTGTTGTGGGTAAAGGAATCTGCTGGCAAACTGCAACTGCTCCACGCTAAATAAGGAATACCTCAAACAAATAACAATACAACACAAACAAATTATATATGAATGCTACAATTACTCACTTATATACGACAAAGAGGGTACAGAAAACTTTGTTCCTCTGATTCTGGAGGGAAAAGTCCAGAATTTAATTATGTAAAAACTCTGTACCCTCGAACATGCCACCCCATTAAATTAGGGTTGGGAAAAACTGACCGGTTAAATCCAGTATTGATATTTTAGTTCTGAATATCTGGTATTTTTGGGTATTTCTCTGACCTCACTTATAAGGGGTCTTTTTTTTCATTTTTGCTAATAAACGGGCAAAAATACCAGCCTATCAATTTGCCATAGCACAGTTGCTGAAATTTTTTGGTTTTAAATAAAACTTTTTTTTGAAAATGAGTTATGTTTATTTGTAAAATTTCCATTGCTTTGAAAAGTTTGATTATTAAAGAAATTGGGAAAAGCAATCAGCACTATTTTAATAACTGCTACAGTTAGAAACCAGCAACAAATAAATGACATAAGAACTGGTATAGCATTGCAGAGCTGATGTACCTGCTGACATGTGGCAAGGCCTATTAAATGGTATACATGTATGTGCAGTGTGGTCTATGGCGTAGTTCTTCCACTTTCATTCTCGGACTTCACTTGTATTGCAGGATGGTCCATCCTTAGTTTGGAAGTATTTCATAAAGCACAGAAGCAGTGAAGTACAATACTTCCTTTGCTTTAAAAGATTAAAAAGTGGAGTATGCACAAACTTGCATCATCATATAAGGAGAAAACATCCACTATGGAGAAAACGTCCACAATGTTCCTTGGAAGAGAACATATATTTTACTGCTATATCTGTAATTCTTTTGAAATGCTATGAACTTGAGATAACAACTGATCCTTTAATTTTGTGGTTGCTTCATGGTGGAAAACTGATACCCTCTAAGAGTGATGATGCAGAGAAGTCATCAACTTTAAGACATCTCAGTTTTGCTGTCATTGTGCCCATCTCCTTCATTTCTGCAATCTTTGCTGGAGACAATTAGACCAGCATCAACCACCTATTCATTGTGATCTCCTACCCCTTCCCTCAGCCTTTGTTTGAAGTCCACATTTGTTACTGGAAGCAACAGCAACAAAAAAACTGAAAATCAGTTATTTCAGAAACCGGTTATTTTGAGCAGTTTTAACACTCAGGTTAAAATGGATATAAAAAGATCCGGTGTAACAGAAAACTGTCTGTTTCAGCAATAATCATCATCCCTATTGTAAATGAATAAGTGTGCTACCGTTTCTTAATTAATCTAATTCAAATACTATAATATGAAAATTATTTTCTATATTCATACATATGTACATAATTTATATTTTTATTTCTTCTTCACTAATTAATTATCCTTCTAGTTAATGATTTGCTTCTTATACACACACTGGATGTCCCTCCTGAGAGTCGTCAGGCACATTTTCTCTGATGTTCTGACAGATATTTGCAATTTTGTTTATGCAATGTGTAGCCAGAGACACCTCAAACAAATACTGCTTATTGTGTCTTTTGTGTGATGCCCAGCACTGACAGAAAGCATCATTTCTGTCACAAACAAAATTTTTAAGGTAGCCGTGTGTCACCCATTCATGGCCAATGTGGAGCCGACAAAGAACCACAGAGTCCCTGCGAGAGGCCCGCGGGGAGGTCTCCCACACGTTTGTAGTCTCCCTAATGGCACGCAGTTTGCCGTGCGTACTGAGGTTATGCCATTCCGTCTCCCGAAGCCGCAAAATCTTGACACGTAGTACTGAACGCAGATCAGTTGCAGAGAAGCCGGTCTCCATAAGCAATTTCCGCATAGCCTGTTCGGCCAGCCTGTCGGCAAGTTTGTTGCCTGGGATTCCGATGTGTCCTGAGGTCCAGACAAACACCACTGAATTACTGGACGGTTCCAGGGCATAGATGGACTCCTGGATGGTTGCTACCAAAGGATGACAAGTGTAGCACTGGTCGATAGCTTGTAGGCTGCTCAAGGAGTCAGTACACAGAAGAAACGACTCCCAGGGCATTAACGCATGTGCTCAAGAGCACGAGATATAGCCACCAGCTTGGCAGTGAAAACACTGCAGTCATCGGGCAAGGGATGCTGTTCAATATGTCCTCCACGGACATATGCGAAGCCGACGCGATCATCAGCCATCGAGCCATCGGTGTAAACCACTTCACGGCCTTGGTACATGTCAAGAACCAAGAGGAAGTGGCAGCAGAGAGTAGCAGGGTTATCCGAGTCCTTAGGGCCATGTGAAAAGTCCAAGTGAAGCCGCGGCCTAGGTGTACACCATGGAGGTGTACGTGAATGGACCTCAAGTATAGATGGTAAAGGCAAGGACTCCAGTCTGGAAAGAAGGGATCGGACACAAACTGCAATTGGAAGCCCTGACCTGGGCCACTGATGCAGTAAATGAACTGCTGTGGGTGGGAAAAGGAAACGGTAATTCAGATGCTCAGAACTATGAATGTGTGCAACGTGACTGGTCAGCAGTTGTGCACACTTTACCTGCAATGGAGGGACTCCAGCCTCCACCAGGATGCTGGTCACCAGACTTGTCCTAAAAGCTCCTGTCGCTACGCAAATGCCACAGTGGTGCACTGGGTCGAGTAAATGCAACGTAGAGGGTGCCGCCGAACCATAAACCAGACTCCCATAGTCAAGGCGGGATTGAACAAGTGGTCTGTAGAGCTGCAGCAGAGTAGAGCAATCTGCACCCCAGTTGGTGGTGCTCAGGCAGTGGAGGGCATTGAGGTGCTGCCAGCACTTCTGCTTAAGCTGACAAAGGTGAGGAAGCCAAGTCAATCGGGTGTCAAAACCCAGTGCTAAGAATCGATATGTCTCCACTACAGTGAGTGGATCATCATTAAGGTAAAGTTCTGGTTCCGGATGAACACTACGATTCTGACAAAAGTATATAACACACAACTTTGCAGCCAAAAACTAGAAACCATGGGCTAGAGCCCACGACTGCACTTTGTGGATGGCTCCCTGTAGGCACCGCTCAGCAACACCAGTACTGGTGGAGCAGTACAATATGCAGAAGTCCTCTGCATACAGAGAAGGTGAGATGTACGGTCCTACAGTTGCTGCTAGACCATTAATGGCCACTAAAAATAAAGATACACTCAATACAGAGCCCTGCGGGACCCCATTCTCCTGGATATGGGGGAACTATGGAAGGCAACAACTTTGACATGGAAAGTACGAAGAGTCAGGGAATTTTGGATAAAAATTGGGAGCGGGCCTCTGAGACCCCACTCTTATAATGCGGCAAAGATATGTTGTTGCCAGGTCAGATCATATGCTTTTCATATATTAAAAAAGATAGCAACCAGGTGTTGGCACCTGGAAAAAGCTGTTCAGATGGCAGACTTAAGGGACACAATATTATCAGTGGTAGAGCAACCCTGGCGGAAGCTGCCCTGACGTGGAGCCAGTATGCTACGTGACGCAGGAGGTGGCTACACTGGTAGCAGGGGCTGTCTGGCAGGTACTGTGCAGTTTTTTTAGGTTGGAGGGTTTTGGGAAAACACAAGAAGGGTTTCAGTCACAAAGGGTGCAGGATGAACACAGGAAGAATGTAGATACAGCAACCATTGATATAACAGTTGTAAATTATCGTAGCTGTGTTGGGAAAGTACCAGAGCTCCAAGAGCTAATAGAAAGCAGTGATGCTCAAATTGTTAAAGGCATTGAAAACTGTCTGAAGCCGGAAATAAGCTCAGCCGAAATTTTTGCGAAGAACCTAACGGTGTTCTGAAAGGATAGGCTAAACACGGTTGGCGGTGGCGTGTTTGTTGCTGTTAGAAGTAGTTTAACTTGTCGTGAAATTGAAATAGATACTTCCTGTGAGTTAGCATGGGCACAGGTCATTGTTGGCAACTGGAATAAAATAATAATAGGATCCTTTTACCAACCTCCCAATTCAGATGATACAGTTGCTTAAAGGTTCAAAGAAAACTAGAGTTTGATTTCAAACACGTACCTGACTCATATGACAATAGTTGGTGGTGACTTTAATTTACCCTTCATATGTTGGCGAAAATACATGTTTAATTCTGGAGGTATATATAAAATATCATCCGAAATCATGCTAAACGCATTTTCTGAAAATTATTTTGAGCAGTAAGTTCATGAGCCCACGCAAGTAGTAAACGGTTGTGAAAACACGCTTGACCTCTTTGCAGCAAATAATCCCGAGTTAATAATGAGCATCAAAATGGATACAGGGTTACCATAGCGAAACTGAATACTGTAATCTCCAAATCTTCCAAAAATAAACAAAAAGTAAACCTATTCACAAAAGCAGATAAAAATTCACTTGACACCTTCCTGAGAGAGAATCTCTACTCATTCCAGATTAATAAGTGTAGACCAGATTTGGCTTGAATTCAAAGAAAAAGTATCTGCAGCAATTGAGATATTTATACCAAATAAATTAACAAACAATAGAGCTGATCCTCCTTGGTACACAAAACAGGTTAGAACAGTGCTGCAGAAACAAAGATGCCAAATTTAAACAGGCGCAAAATCCCCAAGATTTGCGATCTTTTACAGAAGCTTGAGTTTTAGCGCAGACTTCAATGTGAGATGCATATAACAGTTTCCACAATGAAATTTTGTCTCGAAACCTGGCAGAAAATCCAAAGAAAATCTGCTCGTATGTGAAGTATGTTAGCGGCAAGAAACAATCAATGCCTTCTTTACGCGATAGCAATGGAGATACTATTGAAGACAGTACTGCCAAAGCAGAGTTACTACACACAGCCTTCTGAAATGCCTTCACAAAAGAAGACGAAGTAAATATTCCAGAATTCGAATCAAGGACAGCTGCCAACATAAGTAATGTAGACGTTAATATACTCGGAGTAGTGAAGCAACTTAAATTACTTAATAAAAGCAAGTCTTCTGGTCCACACTGTATACCAATTAGGTTCCTTTTGGAGTACAGTGATGCATTACCTCCATACTTAACAATCATATACAACCGTTTGCTCGACAAAAGAACCATACCCAAAGACTGGAAAGTAGCACAGGTCACACCAATATTCAAGAAAGGTAGTAGGAGTAGTCCACTAAATTACATTAATGTTGATATGCAGCACGATTTTGGAACATATATTGTGTTCAAACATTATGAATTATCTTGAAGAAAACTGTCTATTGACATACAGTCAACATGGGTTTAGAAAACATCGTTCCTGTGAAACACAACTAGCTGTTTATTCACATGAAGTGTTGAGTGCTACTGACAAGGGATTTCAGACCAATTCCGTATTTTTGGATTTTGGAAGGCTTTTGACACTCTACCACACAAGCAGCTTGTAGGGAAATTGAGTGCTTATGGAACATAGTCTCAGTTATGTGACTGGGTTTGTGATTTCCTGTCGGAGAGGTCACGGTTTGTAGTAATTGACGGAAAGGCATCGAGTAAAACAGAAATGATTTCTGGCATTTCCCAAGGTAGTGTTATAGGCACTTTCCTCTTCCTTATCTATATAAACGATTTGGGAGACAATCTGAGCAGCCATCTTAGGTTGTTTGCAGATGATGCTGTCGTTTATCGACTAATAAAGTCATCAGAAGATCAAAACAAATTGTAACATGATTTCTAAAGATATCTGAATGGTGCGAAAATTGGCAGTTAACCCTAAATGACGAAAAGTGTGAAACCATCCCCACGAGTGCTAAAAGGAATTCGTTAAACTTCAGTTACATGATAAATCAGTCTAATCTAAAAGCCATAAATTCAACTAAATGCCTAGGAATTACAATTACGAACAACTTAAATTGGAAGGAACACACAGAAAACATTGTGGGGAAGGCTAACCAAAGGCTGCGTTTTATTGGCAAGACACTTAGAAAATGTAACAGATCTACTAAGGAGACTGCCTACACTAAGCTTGTCCATCTGCTTTTAGAATACTGCTGCGCGGTGTGGGGCCCTTACCAGATAGAATTGATGGAGTACATCGAAAAAGTTCAAAGAAGGGCAGCACATTTTGTATTATCGGGAAATTTGGGAGAGAGTGTCACAGAAATGATAAAGGATTTGGGCTGGACATCATTAAAAGAAAGGTGTTTTTCGTTGTGACGGAATCTTCTCACGAATTTCCAATCACCAACTTTCTCCTCCCAATGTGAAAATATTTTGTTGACACTGACCTACATAGGGAGAAATGATCACCACGATAAAATAAGGGAAATCAGAGCTCGTATGGAAATATATATGTGTTCCTTCTTTCTGTGCGCTATACGAGATTGGAATAATAGAGAATTGTGAAGGTGGTTCGATGAACCCTCTGCCAGGCACTTAAATGTGATTTGCAGAGTATCCATGTATATTGGTTGGTTGATTGGGGTTGAAGGGACCAAACAGCAAGGTCATCATCAGTCCCTTGTTTCAAATGTGGTCCATTCAGACAGTTTGACATCTCAGAAAAGTCAGAACGATAAAACGGAAAAGGCTAAAAAATGTAAAAGTGCAGTTGTGTCGTCAATGGTAAAAACAAAATGTGGGAAGTCAGCAAGAGAGCAACCCCAAGGCTATTCTAGAGGCAGGAAATATCCCACCTCTGAAGCAGTAGAGGCAAGACCACCTGCTATTTAAAAGCGTTCAACCGCTAGAATGTAGAAGTGCGTATGGGAAAAGGAGACTAACCAATTCTAAAAAGTGATAAAAACAGAGTAAAAGGAAAACAAAAGAGGATCTTGGCCACGGAGGGGAGTAGGGAATCTCCCGACACAGCTTACAATGGGAGACACCCCAACCTTCACCGTGTTGCCCCAACACCAGAGTGAGATTAAAGACCTTAAAACTGAGAATAAAAACCACTTTCACATAGGAAACTGAGAACCAGTTCGACCATCCGGGAATCGTCAGCCAACATTAAAGGTAAAGTGCAGGGAAGTCTGTACTTAGTACGCAGAGCCAAAAGAAGGGGGGCATTCCACCAAAATGTGGGCTACTGACTGGAAGGCTCCACAACCACAAAGTGGGGGTGGCTCATTGCGCAAAAGAAAACCATGGGTCAGCCTGGTATGGCCAATGCGGGGACGACACAGTGTGGTCGAGTCCTTTCGGGAGAGGCGGAAGGAAGAACGCCATGGGACTGGTGTCACCTTAATTTCACGAAGTTTATTAAACAGGGAGGTAGCCTCCCAAGAGATGGCCTATGATTGTGCGAAGTGGGATTTGATGTGAAGCTGTAAATCCACTGCAGGAGGGGTTACACAGAAAGGGGGGGTAAGAGACTGCTCCCTCACCCAAACGATCAGCAAGCTCATTACCTGGGATACCCACATGGCCAGGGACCTAAAGGAAGCCAATGGAACAAGCAGCATGGTGAAGATCAGCGAGATGGTTATGGATGGCCGAGACCAAGGGATGGCGAGTAAAACACCAGTCAAAGGTCAGAAGGCCCCTCATTGAGTCCATACAAAACAAAACGCAGTTGACTTGCGACTGTTGAATAAAGGTATGAGCCTGGGAAATTGCCATTAATTCCGCAGTAAACACCCCACATGTAGGAGGCAAGAGATGATTTTCCGTGCCAACAGAGGACGCGAAGTTATATCCCATATGATCAGTAGATTTAGAGCCATCAGTATAAAAAACAACAACATCCCGAAACTCCCATAAAATCTGACGAAAAAAACAAATGGAACACCATCGGGGGAATGGAATCTTTCGGACCTCGGCAGAGATCCATCAGAATTCGGGGCCGAGGGGAAAAAAAAGAGGGGGGGGGGGGGGGGGGGGGAGTGGGTGTTGGGGAGGGAGCATCGGTGACAGGACAAAGAAGGAAGCTGAAAATCACAGCGAAGAGACGCAAGGCGGAGCCCAACCGGTAAAGCCACCTGAGGGCGGGAAACAGGTGGGTGACGTCCATGGTATGGGAACAGGATAGAATAGGAAGGATGAGTGGGGGAGGAATGGACAGCGATTGCATAGGACACCAGAAGCTGGGACTGCCAAACAGAAAGGGGGGGGGGGGGGGGGGATCCCAGCTTCAAACAGGAGACTATCAACAGGGCTAGAGGGTAAGGCACCGGTGGCCAAACTAATACCACAATGGTGGACCGGATCCAGCAGGTGCAGTGTGGAAGGAGCAGCCGAACCATAAACTTGACAACCATAGTCCAAGCAAGGCAGCACTAAAGCCCGATAAAGGCGGAGAAGGATGGAGTGGTCTGCACCCCAAGAGGTGCGGGCAAGGAAGCTGGTTGGTTTGGAGGGAGTAAAGGGACCAGACTGCTATGGTCATCGGTCCCTTGTTCCAAATACAAAGAACACCCACAGAGAATAACAAAGAGGAACAGAAGAGATCACAGACGATACAGGACAAGAGAAACTGAGACAAGGACAAGACAAAACGAACTAAAACCACACAGAGTGTGACGGTGGTTGGCCGACCATATAAATAAATAAGGAAAAGCCAACCACTGAGAAACACATTAAAAAAAATCAGTGTAAAATCATGGGCCAAAGGCCAGAATCAACACAAAACGATAAAATAAAACAGAAACACTCGGAGTAAATGATAAAATCCCCCTGCCCGAATAAAACGTAAAACTAAGTCAGCCATAGTGGAGTCGTCTGTTAAAAGGGCAGGGAGCGTAGCAGGCAGCGCAAATGTCTGCCTGACCACAGCTAAAAGGGGGCAGGCCAGCAAAATGTGGGCCACTGTCAAAGCTGCCCCACAGCGACATAGAGGAGGGTCCTCCCGGCGCAGTAAATAACCGTGTGTCAGCCGGGAGTGGCCAATGCGGAGCCGGCAAAGAACTACTGAGTCCCTGCGAGGGGCCCGCAGGGACAACCGCCACACAGCCGTCGTCTCCTTGACAGCACGGAGTTTATTGCGCATTGGCAGTTCGCGCCATTCATCGTCCCATAGCGCCAAGATTTTGCGGCGGAAGACTGCCCGCAAATCAGGCTCTGGGAGGCCAACGTCCAGAGATGGCTTACTGGTGGCCTCTTTCGCCAGGCGGTCAACATGTTCGTTACCCGGGATACCGACATGACCGGGGGTCCACACAAAGACCACAGAGCGGCCGCAACAGGCGAGAGTATGCAGAGACTCGTGGATAGCCATCACCAAACGAGAACGACGGAAACACTGGTCGAGAGCTCGTAAACCGCTCAGGGAATCGCTACAGATAACGAAGGACTCACCTGAGCAGGAGCGGATATACTCTAGGGCACGAAAGATGGCGACCAGTTCAGCAGTGTAAACGCTGCAGCCATCCGGCAAGGAACGTTGTTCGGAAAGGTCCCCTAGAGTGAGCGCATATCCGACACGACCAGCAACCATCGAACCGTCAGTGTAAACAACACCAGAGCCCTGATACGTGGCCAGGATGGAATAAAAGCGGCGGCGGAAGGCCTCTGGAGGGACTGAGTCCTTAGGGCCCTGTGCCAAGTCGAGCCGAAGGCTAGGGCGACGAACACACCATGGGGGTGTATGCAAAGTAGCCCAGAAAGGAGGTGGAACAGTGAAACCCTGGAGCCCAGAGAGAAGCTCTTTGACGCGGACCGCTATTGTACAACCAGACCGGGGCCGACGTTCTGGCATACGGACGACCGACCGCGGGAACAGGAGGCGATAGTTTGGATGCCCGGGCGAGCTTAGAACATGGGCAGCATAAGTGGCCAGCAAACGTTGGCGTCAGAACCGCAGTGGAGGTACACCTGCCTCCACTAGTACGCTGTCCACAGGGCTGGTGCGGAAAGCACCAGTGGCAAGGCGTATCCCGCTGTGGAGAATCGGGTCCAGCACCCGTAACGCAGATGGGGATGCTGAGCCATAAGCCAGGCTCCCATAATCCAGACGGGACTGGATTAACGCCTGGTAGAGCCGCAACAGTGTAGAGCGGTCGGCGCCCCAGCGGGTATTGCTCAAGCATCTCAGAGCGTTTAGATGCCGCCAACACGTCTGTTTCAGCTGCCGGATATGAGGCAGCCAAGTCAACCGGGCATCGAAAACCACCCCCAAAAACCTGTGGGTCTCCACCACAGCAAGGAGTTCGTCGGCAAGATAAAGCCGCGGCTCAGGATGGACTGTTCGGCGCCGGCAGAAATGCATAACGCAGGTCTTGGCTGCCGAAAACTGAAATCCATGCGCTACAGCCCAAGACTGTGCCTTACGGATAGCGCCCTGTAGCTGACGTTCAACAGCTGCAATGCCAGTAGAGCTGTAATAAAGGCAGAAGTCGTCAGCATACAGGGAAGCGGAGACAGAATTTCCCACGGCTGCAGCAAGCCCGTTAATGGCTATTAAAAACAGACACACACTTAAAACAGAGCCCTGTGGCACACCGTTCTCCTGGACGTCGGAGGAACTATACGAGGCCGCGACTTGCACGCGGAAGGTACGACACGACAGAAAATTGCGGATAAAAATCGGCAGAGGACCCTGAAGACCCCATCCATGGAGCGTAGAAAGAATGTGATGACGCCACGTCGTATCGTACGCCTTCCGCATGTCGAAAAAGACAGCGACCAGGTGCTGACGGCGGGAAAAGGCAGTACGGATGGCCGACTCCAGGCTCACCAGATTGTCGGCGGCGGAGCGGCCTTTACGGAACCCACCCTGAGATGGAGCCAGAAGGCCCCGAGACTCCAGTACCCAATGCAAGCGCCGGCTCACCATCCGTTCAAGCAACTTGCAAAGAACGTTGGTGAGGCTAATGGGACGGTAGCTGTCCACCTCCAGAGGGTTCTTTCCAGGTTTCAAAACGGGGATGACAATGCCTGCCCGCCATTGCGACGGAAACTCCCCCTCGACCCAAAGACGGTTGTAAAGATCGAGAAGGCGCCGCTGGCAGTCCACTGAAAGGTGTTTCAGCATCTGACAGTGGATGCCATCTGGCCCAGGAGCGGTATCAGGGCAAGCAGCGAGGGCACTGCGAAATTCCCACTCACTAAATGGAGCATTGTAAGATTCTGGGTGGTTGGTGCGAAACGAAAGGCTCCGACGTTCCATCCGCTCTTTAATGGAGCGGAAGGCCTGGGGGTAATTCGCAGAAGCGGAACTCATAGCAAAATGCTCTGCTAAGCGATTGGCAATGACGTCGGAGGCAGTACAAACTGCTCCATTCAGTGAGAGCGCAGGGACGCTGGCAGGTGGCCGATAGCCGTAGACGCGTCGAATCTTGCCCCAGACCTGCGAGGGAGTGACATGGAGGCCAATGGTGGACACATACCGCTCCCAGCACTCCTTCTTGCCTTGGCGGATAAGGAGGCGGGCCCGCGCACGCAGCCGTTTGAAGGCGATAAGGTGGTCGAGGGAGGGGTGTCGCTTGTGACGCTGGAGCGCCCGCCGGCGATCTTTACTCGCTTCAGCGATCTCAGGCGACCACCAAGGCACAGCCTTCCGCCGAGGGGACCCACAGGAATGGGGAATGGCAGATTCGGCGGCAGTAACGATGCCGGTGGTGACCGATTGAACCACCGCATCAATGTCATCGGTAGAGAGAGGCTCAAAAGCGGCAGTGGAGGAGAACAAGTCCCAGTCAGCCTTATTCATAGCCCATCTGCTAGGGCGCCCAGAAGAGTGGCGCTGTGGTAGTGACAAAAAGATCGGAAAATGGTCACTACCACACAGGTCGTCATGCACACTCCATTGGACAGACGGTAAGAGGCTATGGCTACAGATTGAAAGGTCAATGGCGGAGTAGGTGCCATGCGCCACACTGAAGTGTGTGAAGGCACCATCATTTAACAGCGAGAGATCGAGCTGCGACAATAAATGCTCAACGATGGCGCCTCGACCTGTTGCCACTGACCCACCCCACAGAGGGTTATGAGCGTTGAAGTCGCCCAATAGCAAGAAAGGTGGCGGCAATTGGGCGACCAGCGCAGCCAGGACATGCTGCGAGACATCACCATCCGGTGGAATGTAAAGACTGCAGACGGTAACAGCCTGTGGTGTCCACACGCGTACAGCGACAGCCTCTAAAGGCGTCTGGAGAGGGACAGACTCGCTGTGCAGAGTGTGAAGGACATATATGCAGACGCCACCAGACACCCTTTCATAAGCTGCTCAGTTCTTGTAATAACCCCGATAGCCACGGAGGGCGGGGGTTCGCATCGCTGGAAACCAAGTTTCCTGGAGAGCAATGCAGAAGAAAGGGCGAAGGCTGAGAAGTTGGCGGAGCTCAGCTAAATGGTGGAAAAAACCGCCGCAGTTCCACTGGAGGATGGTATTGTCCATGGCTGAGAAAGGCGTGAAAGGACTGGGAAGGCAATTTACGCCGCTTGTTCACTCACTGCCACCGATTCAGTACCCGGACGAGAGGCATCCATGGCGTCTGAGGGACCAGCGAGATCAAGGTCCTCAGCGGACGCTAGAATCTCGACTTCATCCTCAGACGCAGAGCGCGAAAGGTGCGGTGGGGTTGGTGCCACCGCAAGTTCTTTAGCCTTAGAGGTCTTTCTCTTGGACTTCTCTCGCTGAACCTTGGGTTTCACCGGCTGGGAAGGCTTCACCGATTCAGTCTCCGGGACAGAGGAGGATCGTGAAGCCCTACGCCCGGCTGCTGGTGAGGACTTATGCCACTGGTGGCCGTCATCCTTCCCGCTGGGGGAACCCTGGGAAGGGAGGGTCCCAAGGGAACTCTTACGGGCGAGAGTAGCCGAAGAAGTTAGGCGCTTCTCCGGCTGAGAAGCGGGGACGGACGTCCCCGACGGGTGGGAGGAGGTTGCTCCTGAGGTAGGTGGTGCAGGAGCAACCGGTTGGGGAGAGCCCCCCACGGGCAAGGGGGCAGAAGGAGTCGTACTGCTTATCGAGCTGGCTGGAAGTCTCGAAACTGATGGAGCTAGCACAGTTGTTGTAGCAGCTGCATACGAAGATGTCATTCTCACAGGATGGAGTCTGTTATATTTCCGTTTGGCCTCAGTATAGGTCAGCCGGTCCAGGGTCTTATATTCCATGATTTTGCGCTCTTTCTGAAAGACTTTGCAGTCAGGCGAGCAAGGTGAATGGTGCTCCCCGCAGTTGACGCAGATGGGAGGCGGGGCACATGGAGTATCGGGATGAGACGGGCGTCCGCAATCTCGACATGTGAGGCTGGAAGTGCAGCGGGAAGACAGACGGCCGAACTTCCAGCACTTGAAGCACCGCATCGGGGGAGGGATATAGGGCTTGACGTCACATCGGTAGACCATCACCTTGACCTTTTCCGGTAACGTATCACCCTCGAAGGCCAAGATGAAGGCACCGGTAGCAACCTGATTGTCCTTCGGACCCCGATGAACGCGCCGGATGAAATGAACACCTCTACGTTCTAAGTTGGCGCGCAGCTCGTCATCAGACTGCAAAAGGAGATCCCTATGGAAAATAACACCCTGGACCATATTAAACTCTTATGTGGTGTAATAGAAACGTTAACATCCCCCAACTTGTCACAAGCAAGTAACCTGCGGGACTGGGCGGAGGATGCCGTTTGTATCAGTACTGACCCAGAGCGCATTTTAGACAAGCCCTCCACCTCCCCAAACTTGTCCTCTAAATGCTCGACGAAGAACTGAGGCTTTGTGGAGAGAAAAGACTCCCCATCAGCTCGCGTGCAAACTAAGAATCGGGGCGAATAACTGTTAACTCCATCCTGCGACTTACGCTCTTCCCACGGCGTGGCCAGGGAAGGGAACGTTTTCGGATCGTACTTCTGAGCATTAAATTGAGCCCGAGAACGCTTAGAGACTGCTGGCGGCTGGCCGCCAGTGAGAGATGATGTACCACGCTTCATTGCGGGTCATCCGCCCTGATGCCACCTACTCCGACCAAGGGCCCTCCCCATGGGCGCCACCCAGCCACAGCAATAGCCACCTGGCAGGATGGCCATTGCCGGGAGTCCTGATGCCCCAGGGAGATGGGCATCTACTCCTTGGCATACGTGGGGAGTGAACGGCGCAGGCATCAGTAGAGCGATCCCTGTGTTGTCAGGGGGCTACAACCAAGAGGGTACATGGCGGCCCCACCACAACGGACTGGCTACCGTGCTGGATGTTAGGTGACATGTGGTCCATGGGCGTCGTCAGTGCAGAAAATGGCCCTGCACAGTGCTTGGCAGAAAGTGCACGCAGGGGCGCATCGATGCCCAAGAGATGGAGAGCGGGCAAGACTGCAATGCAACGACGAATAAGATGGCGAAAGTTCTCAACACAACACGGACACAATGCACCAAGTAAGGCGCCCTTCCCCAATCGGCTCGCTCTTCGGAAAAATTTTGAGATATGGAGGTCAAACCCGACAGGGGACCATCACATAAGGCCGAAACGTTTGAGACTCCTTTTAGTCGCCTCTTACGACAGGCAGGAATACCGCGGGCCTATTCTTACCCCCGAACCCGCAGGGGGGCGGGCAAGGAAGCAAAGGACATCGAGTTTACGGAAACATCCTACCTTCAGAAGTCTGGTATGAGGCAGCCAAGTGAACTTGTTGTCGAAAAGAAGACCCAGGAAACGAAACTGTGGGACCACAGGTAATCGTTGTGCATCGAGATAGAGCTCCGGATCGGGGTGGATCGTAGTACGGCGACCAAAGTAGCAACCCATGGTTTTAAAGGAGAGAATTGAAACCCGTGTAATAGGGTCCATGCAGAGGCACGCTGTATAGCTCCCTGAAGCTGCCACTCTGCAGAGGCCATAGAAGAGGAACTAACCCAAATGCAGAAAACATCCAAATACGGAGCAGGAGCGACCAAAGGACCCACAGAGGCCACAAGTCCATTGATAGCAATGAGGAAAATAAGTACACTCAATACCGAACCCTGTGGGATGCCACTCTCCTGGGTCCATGGAGAACTAAAAACAGTACCAACCTGAACCCTGAATGACCGATTGAACAGGAACTGGCGGATAAAAATCGGGAGTGGGCCCCGAAGACCCCACTGATGAAGTGTAAGTAAGATGTGATGGCGCCAAGCCGTCATAGGCCCTGCAAAGATAAAAAATACTGCAACCAAATGGCAGCACTGGGAAAAAGCCTGCCAAACTGCGGATTCGAAGCTAAGTAAATGATCGATTGGAGATCGTCCCTCTTGGAAGCCACACTGGTAAGGGGACAATAGATCCCGAGATTTGAGGACCCAATTAAGCCGATGGGCTACCATCTGTTCAAGTAACTTGCAAACAACATTTGTCAGACTAATTGGGCAACAACTTTCAACAAACAGGGGGTTCTTACCAGGCTTAAAGACAGGAACGACGATGCTATCCCTCCACTGAGAAGGGAAGTCACCCTGGAGCCAAACACGGTTAAACTCTTGGAGAAGATGTTGCCATTGTGGAGCACTGAGATGTTGAAGCAGTTGGTTATGAATGGAGTCTGGGCCAGGGGCCGTATCATGAGAAAGAAGAAAGTGTGGAAAGAAATTCCCATTCAGTAAAAGGTTCGTTGTAAGATTCTGACTGACAAGGGGTAAAACGTAAGGCGTAAGCTTTGCCCTGCTGTTTCTGGTGAAGGAAAGCAGCCGGATAGGAGGCTGATGCTGTTGCAAAATGGGTCACAAGATGTTCTGCAAGAATCAACGGGTCCGTGCAAAGGACATCCGGGAGGTGAAGGCCTGGGAGGGTGGACTGCCGATGGCAACCTTGGAGAGAGCGAAGTGTAGCCCATACCTGTGACATAGGGACAGTAGAACCGAGGGAAGAAACAAAGCGTTCCCAACACATCCGTTTGCTCTGTTTGATTAAGTAATGGGCTTTAGCGCGAAGGCGTTTAAAGGTAATAAGGTTGGCAACAGATGGGTGCCTCTTAAGGTGTTGCAAAGCTCGACGGCAATCACAGATGGCAATGGAAATGGCTGTACTCCACCACGAGACTTGCCGGCGGCGAAATGGTCCAGATGAACGTGGTACAGCAAGGCTAGCAGCGCGAACAATTGCGTCAGACACTTCACGTAGGACGTCATCAATACAACCGGACAAAGAGGGAGAAAACACAACCTGTGCAGTATATAGAGGCCAATAGGCGCATTGGAAAGACCAACGAGGTAACCTGTCCATCGGGGAGTGGGAAGGGAGCCAGAGAATCAACGGGAAATGGTCACTATCATAAAGGTCGTCGTGTGGTAACCAGTGTAATGAAGGGACAAGGGAGGGAAAAGAAAGAGAAAGATCAAGGCAGAAAAGGTACCATGACCAGCACTAAAAAGAGTAGGGGAGCCATCATTAAGAAGGCACAAGTAGTGGTCTGCAAGAAGCTGGTGTATGAGAAGACCTCGTCTAGATGGAAATGCACTGCCCCACAAGGGATGATGAGCATTAAAATCCCCGAGAAGAAGCAACGGAGGAGGAAGTTGATGAAGAAGGGCAGTTAAGGCAGCAGGTGTCAGAGTCCTGTCAGGAGGAAGATAAAGATTGCAAACCGTGACCTCAGAGTCCAAGTGGACCCTAACAGCAACCACTTCCAATGTAGTTTGAAGAGGAATCTACACGCTAGCAACGTCTGTACAGACCAACGTACAAATGCCACCAGAGGCCAGCAGGGAGCCAACCTGATTTCGACAGAAAACACGGAACACACAGAGGGGCGGTGAATGATCATCAGTAAAATGAGATTCCTGTATAACCACACAAGCTGCAGAGTAAGACGAAATAAGGGATTTCAACTCCAGAAGATGATGGTAATATCCATTGCAATTCCATTGGACAACCACAGAACAATGATTCAAATGGGGGTTGAACAGGCTAAAGCCAGTCATGCTGCCGTGTCACCACCCGTCACCGACAAGGAGGGGGCGACATCCATCGATAACAGGTCAGAATCAGGTTGCGAAGCCGGGGATGAGACCTATGGTGACACCAGTGGCTCCTTGTCCCAGGACTTATGTTTCTTCTTCTTTTCTGTTTAAGATTGAGGATGGCTGTGTGGCATAAAGGAGCCAGCTGCAGCAAGATAGGGAACAGAAAAAGATTGGGCGACCTGGGGGCCCTTAGACCGTGATTCTCGCGGTCATTGCGTGGCAGCAGACCTTTGGCCTGGAAGGTGCATCCCGGGAGGGGCGCCCTTGACCGACGGATGCCGAAGAAGTGGGACACTTCTCCAGCTGGGGAGGGGGAGTGGCGGCCGGAGGAACGGGTGTGGGAGCCGCAGGGGAGGGAAGGAGGAGAGGGGTTTGGGACTGGGGTAAGGAAGTGGGAGGAAGGGGTGAAGATGAAACTAAAGCATAACTAGACGTCATGGACACAGGGTGAAGATGTGCATACTTCTTACGAGCCTCAGTGTAGGTTAAATGATCAAGGGACTTCTACTCCTGTATCTTCTTTTCCTTCTTATATACTGGGCCATCTGATGAATGTGGAGAATCATTGCCACAACAATTAACACACACAGGAGGGGGAACACAGGAACTCCCCTCATGGAGTGGACTTCCAGTCACCACAGAGTGGGGCCTGTGAACAGCGAGAAGACGTGTCCAAAACGCAAGCACTTACAACGCCTCATAGAGGTGGGATGTACGGCTTCACGTCTCATCGATAAACCATAATCTTTACTTTCTCAGGGAGGGTAACCCCTTCAAAGGCCAGGATAAAGGCACCAGTATCAATGCGATTGTCCTTCGGACCCTTCTGAACACACCGAACAAAGTGAACACCCCGCCGTCTGAGATTGTCCCGAAGTTCCTCATCAGTTTAAAGGATGGGGTCCCTGTGAAAAATCACACCTAGATTGTCCCGAAGTTCCTCATCAGTTTAAAGGATGAGGTCCCTGTGAAAAATCACACCTAGAACCATATTTAGAGACTGGTGGGGGGTAAAGGACACAGGAATTGTGCAAAGATGGTTACAGGCACGAAGGGCTGCAGACTGGGTAGCTGAAGCAGTTTTTATCAACAATGAACCCGACCGCATCTTGCTCAGAGAGTCCACTTCGCCAAACTTGTCTTCAATGTGTTCCCAAAAAATAAAGGTTTGGTATTGGTGAAAGTATCCCCATCAGACCTGGTGCAAACCAGATAGTGGGGGAAAGGTTTCGCCCCTAGCTGACAGGCCTGATCCTCCTCCCAGGGGTAGCCATGGAAGGGAAGGCCGAAGGGGCACAAGAAGCAGCACTAAAAGAATCATTTCCACACGGAGAGACGCCCGCAGAAGAACAGCCAGAGTTCTGGACCTGTATGCATTTCATTTGCATAGCATCCGCCCTGATACCACCCACTGCGATCAGGGGCTCTCCCCACGCGCGTCACCCAGCCACAGTAAGGGCCGTCTGGCACGGCGGCCATTGCCAGGAGTTCCGATGCTCCAGGATGACAAGCAACCACTCCTAGGCTCACATGAGGTGGTCACAGCTCAGGTATCAGAAGTGTGATCCCTGCGAGTTCAGGGGGCTAAACCAAAAGGGTACATAGCGATCCCACCACATGGGATGGTTACCATGCTGTCTATGCACCTTAGCATCAGACAACGACGTGAAAGAAAAGGTGGAATGAACTAGGAGGGCACATGTCGGAGACACTAGGTAAGGTGCTCTTTCCCAAATGGCTCAAACTACGGAATAGAAATTTAGTAAAGGAGGTCAAAACCCCAGAGGGGGGCCAGAGAATGCCAAAAGGATGAGGTGATTACACAACAAAACCAAACTGCAAAACCAACATAACGAGGAGGATAGCCGGGACAACATAAACAAGGACACCAAGAAAGGGAGAGGAGAGGGTGAAGGGGAAGGAGCAAGGAGAGGGAAGGAGGGGAAGGCCAAGGAAATGCAGCCCTGGAAAGGAAGGAAGGTTGCAATAGCCCGTGCTCACCATGCACCTACTCATGAAAGAACCGTGAGCCCCCTGGGGGGTATCCATGTAGATGCAGATGTAGATGTAGACTCCAGGATCCAACCCAACCGCCAACACACCATACATGCCAGCAGCTTACAAGGAACATTGGTGAGGCCGATGGGCTGATAGCTATCCACATAAAACGGATTTTTACCGGGTTTGAGCACCAGAATGATGGTATGCTCCTGCCATTGCGATGGCTGAAGATTACGAGGAGATGTCACTTGTAGTCAGATGAGAGATGTTTAATCATCTGACCATGGATTCGATCTGGTCCAGGAGCAGTGTCAGGGCAATGTGCAAGGGCACTGAGGAGCTCCCACTCTGTAAATGAGGTGTTATAGGATTCACTGTGGTATGTAGTGAAAGAGACGACTTCCCCTTACAGCCACCATTTGAGAGTGAGAAAGGCTGGGGGGTAATTCTCCGATGCAGAGGCTCGAGCTTAGTGCTCGGCAATCGCGAGTGTGTCGGTAGATAACACACCATTTATGTTAACGCCGGAAACACCTGTTGGGGTCTGGTACCCAAAAACACATTTGATCCTTGCCCAGACTGGAGAAGGTAACGTATGGCACCCAATGGTCGAGACGTATCTCTCCCAACACTCCTGCTTCCTATGTTTGATAAGCTGGCAAATATGGACAATGAGCCGTTTAAAGACTACGAGGTGCTGCTGTAGATCATGGCGACACTCCTTAATTGCTTCAGCAACTTCCGACGACCACCAAGGGTCTGTCTTTCGCCGGGGGCACTCTAAAGAGCGAGGGATCATGTTTTCTGCCACAGAAACAATTGTTGTAATCACCTGCTCAACCATCACATCGATGTTCCTGTACGGGAGAGATTCAATGGTGACAGCAGAGGTGAAAGTTTCACAGTCCACCTTGTTTAAAGCCCATCTGGGCAGGCATCCATGGGCCTGATACCAGGGCAGTGACAGGAAGATAGGGAAGTGGTCACTACTACACAGGTCATCATGTGATCTCTAGTGGATAGATGGGAGAAGTCGTGGGTTGCAAATTGATAAATCAATGGCCGAGTTACTACCATGAGCCACACTGAAATGGGTGGCGACCACAGTATTTAAGAGACAGAGGTCGAACTGAGACAGTAAAGTTTCAACATCTCTGCCTCGGCCAATAAGCATGGTGCCGTCCCACAAGGGGTTATGGGCATTAAAATCTCCCAAAAGTAGGAAAGGTTTACAGAGTTGATCAATCAGTGCAAGCTAATACATTCAGGGGTACTGCACCATCTGGATAAAGATATACATTGCAGACAATTATTTCCTGTGTCATCCTTATTCTGGCAGCCACAGATTCAAGAGGCGTTTGAAGGGGCACAGTTCCACTACAGACTGAGTTTAAGACATAAACGCTAACTCCACCTGACACTCAATTATAGTTGCTACAGTTTCTGTAATATCTCTTATAGTCACGGAGGGCAGGGGTCCGCATTGCCGGGAACCAGGTTTCCTGGAGGGCAATGCAGAAAGCAGGTGTAAAGCTTAACAGTAGCTGTAGCTCAGCCAGGTGGTGGAAAAAACTGCCGCATTTCCACTAGAGGATGATGTCATCTTGAGACTGGGAAGGCATGGAACATTCAATGAGGCAGTTTATGCCTCACGGTCACCTGCTGCTACTGACTTATTGCCTGAGCAGTCTATATCCATTGTGTCTGAGGGTCCGGCAAGATATAGGGACTCAGCGGATGCCAGAATCTCTACCTCATCTGCAAATGCAGAGCTTGTAGGTAGCGGTGGTGTGGATGCCACTGCAATTCCCTAGGTCTTGGGGATCTTTTTGTATTGCTCTCTCTGCTCCTCGGCTTTTCCCTTGCTGGGAGGACTTCACTGATTCAGTCTCCGGGACCAAGGATGAGCGTGAAGCCGTACGACCAGCTGCTTGGGCTCTTCAGCCACTGGCAGGTGCCATCTTTCCTACTAGCAGAAACCTGGGAAGGAAGTGACCAAAGATACCCCTTCCTAGAGAGAGGAGCCGAAGAAGACTTATGCTTCTCCAGCGCAGAAGTAGGGACTGATATCCCCGATGGTTGGGGAGATTTTGCTCCTGAAGTAGGTGGTGCAGGAGCAACAGGGAGGAAGTGCCCCCCGCCATCAAGGGGGCAGATGTAGTCTTCCGGCTCTGAGAGGTGACTGGGGTTGGCAGAGCTGATGGGGCTAGAACTGCTGTAGCAGCGGCACTAGATGATGTAAGTGTTCAAATTTTCTCTTAGCCTCAGTGTAGGTCAGTTGGTCCAGGGTTTTGTACTCCATGATTTTCCCTTCTTTTGGCAAGATCCTGCAGTCAGACGAGCAAGGCAAATGGTGCTCTCCACAGTTGACACAGATGGGAGGTGGGGCACATGGAGTATTGGGGTGTGATGGGCGTCCGCAATCTCGACATGTGACGCTGGAAGTACAGCAGGAAGACATATGATCAAACTTCCAGCATTTAAAGCATCACATTTGGGGAAGGATATAGGGCTTTACAGTGATGTAAAGTGGTAGACCATCACCTTGACCTTCTTGGGTAATGTATTAACCTCAAAGGCCAAGATGAAGGCAACAGTGGCAACCTTATTATCAGACCCCGGTGAACATGCCAAACGAAATGTACACCTCGCTGCTCTAAATTGGCGTGTGCTCATCGTCAGACTGCAAAAGAAGGTCCCTGTGAAATATGGGCCCCTGGACCATATTTAAACTCTTATGGGGTGCGATGGTTACAGCTTGTCACAAGCGAGTAACGCCCGTGACTGGGCAGAGGATGCTGTTTTGATCAAGACTGACCCAGATCTCATTTTGGACAAGCCCTCCCCACCTCCCCAAACTTGTCTCTAAATGCTCTATAAAAATCTGAGGCTTCATCATCATGAAAGATTCCCCATCATCTCTCGAACACACAAGGCACCGGGGCGAATAAGAGCTGCTGCCGTCCTTAGCCTGACGTTCCTCTCACGGTGTGGCGAGGAAGGGGACCATGAAAGCCTCAGTCATGGAGGGTAACTACAATGTGATGGCGCCAAGCCACGTCATACACCTTATGAAGGTCAAAGGAGACCGCAACAAGATGCTGGCAGTGAGTAAAAGCCTGTCAGATGGCTGATTCCAATAGGAGTAAATGGCCATTTGGAGATTGCCCAGCCTGGAAGGCACACTGATACGGGGACGAAAGGCAGTGAGAATTGAGTACCCAACATAATCTTAAGCTGACCATCTTTCAAGCAGTTTACAAAGTACATTCATCAGGCTAATTGGGTGGTAGCTGTTGAAAGACATTGGGTTTTTCCCAGGCTTAAGGATGGGAGTAACTATACTGTTTTGCCACTGTGACAGAAAAGCACCCATGAGCCAAATGAGGTTGAAGGCCCTGTGGAGCCGTTGCCTCTGGGGATTGTCCAAGTGTTGGATCATCTGGTTGTAGATGGATCCCAGACCTGGGGCAGTGTGTCATGAAGAGACAAGAGCCTGCACCAGTTCCCATTCAATGAAGGGTGTATTATAGGGCTCAACATGGTGTGGGATGAAACAGAGGGGGGTCTGTACAACTTTGCATTCCTGCTGGAGAAAGGCAGCAGGGTAGGAAGAGGACGATGATGCCATCGCAAAGTGTGTCACGAGGTGTTCTGCGAGGACCAATGGATCAGTGCACAGAGCACCTTGGAGATTCAGACAGTGGACAGTTGACTGTCGCTAGTGGCCCAGAATGCTACGGAGCTTTGACCAAACTTGTTATGAAGAGACATACGTCCCCAGGGAGGAAACACAGTGCTCCCAGCATTCCTTTTTAGTCTCCTTAATAAGGTAATAAGCCTTAGCACAGAGACACTTAAAAGTGAGGAGGTTGGTCTGTGAAAGGTGTCGCTTAAATCACTGCAGCGATCGTTGGCAGTCCTAAATAGTGACTGCGACATCCTTGGTCCACCACGGTACCAGTCAACGACAAGGGGCACCTGTGGATAGATGGATAGCAGTACCAGCAGCATGAAGAATAGTGGCAGAGATGCCTTGCATGACTACATCAATGGAATTTGAGAGGGAGGTGTCAAAGTGCACAGCAGATGTATATAAAGGCCATTTGGCCCTGCCAAATGCCCAATGCTTGGCAACAGCAGGGGAATGATAGAATTTCTGGAAAGTGGTCACTGTCACAAAGGTCATCATGGGATGACCAACGTAGGGCAGCCACAAGGGCAGGGGAGGAGATTGTGAGATCAATAGCAGAGAAGGTGCCATGAATGGCACTGAAGTGCATAGGGAAACCATAATTGAGGAGACACAAATCAAGGTCCATAATTGAGGAGACACAAATCGAGGTCCATGATAAGTTGGTCAATTAGGATACCCCTACCCACTGAAGTGACACTCCCCCATGGTGGATGCTGGGCACTGAAGTCCCCAAGGAGAAGAAAGAGGGGGGGGGGGGGGGGGGAGTGGCTGGATTAACATAGACAGTGCAACGTAAGGAAGTGACCTGCCTACCTGGAGGGAGGTAGACATTGCAAATGGTGATTATCGGAGTCATTTGCACTTGAACCACTATCACTTCCTAGTTGGTACATAGGGGGATCCAGTCACTAATGACATCGGAGCGAACGAAAGTACAGGCACCACCAGATGCTACCCCAGGGCCAGTACGGTTCTGACAGAATGCCCAATAACCATGAAAAGTTGGAGAGTGGTCATCATGGAAATGCATTTCTTGAAGAACAAGACAGAATGCAGAATAGGAGGAGATGAGACATTGCATTTCCGGTAGGTGACAACAGTATCCATTGCAATTCCACTGGATGATTGTGTGGTGAAAGCCCAAGATAGACAAGAAGAAGCTGAGGAGGAGGTCAGGTCACTCGGTCAGCAGTCGTCACCAACAAGGATGGGGTGATATCCATAAATAAGATGTCAGACTCAGGTTGTGATAGGGAGATGGCACCTTCAGGGGCACCTTGTCTTGGGATTTATGTTTCTTCTCCTTCTCCTTCTTTTTCTCCTCCTCCTCCTCCTCTTTCTCTTTCTGAGGTGGAGCAAGTCAGGGCAAAGGGGGAGTACAGGCTTCTGCAAGATCTGTAACTGAAAGAGAACGGGCAAAATTGTGGCGCACAGATGGTGCACCTTGTGGCCGAGTGGCAGTACGAGTCTTCAGGCCTGAGAGACACCGGGGAGAGGGGTCCCGGGAGGGGGCACTTCTTTGGCCGGGGAGGGGAAACGGCTCCCTGATGGCAGGTTGTAGGAACTGTTGGGGAGGCGGAGGGGAGAGAGGGACGGGACTGGGGTAAGGACGAGGGGGAGGGGGAAATGAAGTAACAGTGGCAAAAGTTGAAGATAGTGGCACTGGATGGAGTCTCTCATACTTTTGGTGAGCCTCAGCATAGGACAGGTCATCCAGGGACTTGTATTCATGGATCTTCATTTCTCTCTTGCAAGCTGGGCAAGCTGGTGAGTGAGGGGACTGGTGGTCAGCACAATTGACACACACAGGTGGCGGAACACCGGGGCTTCCCTCATGGAGTGGGTTGCCACAGTCACCACACAAAGGATCCACCATACAGCGAAAAAACATATGTCCAAAATGCAAGCACCAAAAGTACCGCATAGGTGGAGGAAAGTACGGCTTCACATTACATCCGTAGCACATAACCTTAACTTTCTCTGGAAGAGTACCCCCTCAAAAGCCTGAATGAAGGCGCCAGTATCGGTGCAGTTGTCTTTGCAATGCTTCTGCACACATCTAACAAAATGATGCCACACTGCTCCAGGTTAGCCTAGAGTTCCTCATCAGCTTGCAGGATCAGGCCCCTATGAAAAACTACTCCCTGGACCATGCCCAGAGATTCATAAGGAGTGGTAGACATGGGGACATTCCCAAGATGATCACAGGCATGAAGAGTTGGGTGGCAGAAGAAGCTTTAATCAACAGGGAGCCCGACCGCATCTTACTAACTGTAAGAGACTCCACTTCACCAAACTTTTCCTCTATATTTTCCACAAAAAACAATGGCTTTGTGGTGGTGAATGTGTCCCCACCTGTCCTTGTACAAATGAGGTAACAGGGAAATGGTTTCATCCCAAGATGGCGAACCTGGCCCTCCTCCCATTGTGTAGCTATGGAAGGGAAGGTTGCCGGGACATATGAAGCAGCATTCAAGGACCAGTCATGATTCGAAGAGATGGCCATATTTTTGCAGTTCGATTCACTTCATGCACCAAGCATCTGCCCTGATACCACCCACTCTGACCAGGGGCTCTCCCCATGTGCACCACCCGGGCACAGCAAGAGCCGACTGGCATGGCAGCTGTTACCAAGAGTTTTGATGCTCCAAGAAGATAAGCAACTACTCCTTGGCATACATAGAGAGAGAACAGCTCAAGGATCAGTAGTGTGATCCCTGTGTTGTCATGGGGCTTAGCCATATGGGTACGTAACAGCCCCATCACAAGGACTGGCTACACGTGCTGGTGACCTAGCAGGGTTGAAGGGGGCTACAGTGGGTAAGGGAGAGGGGAAGGAGGGGGGAGAGGAATCCACACCACGGATGCTATGGAGAAAATTCTTTCCCATATGGCTCACACTAAAAACAGGAAATTTTGAAGTGGAGGTCAAACCTCAAGTGGGGACCTAAACACCAAAAAGGATGAAAGAACAGCAAAAGGAACAAAATTGCAACCAATACAAGAAACCAGGCGTATAGCCAGGTCAACATAAATCAGAACACAGAGAGGGGGGAAGGAGGCGGCAACAGGAAGGAGCCAGGATAGGGAGCGAGGGTGAAGGAAATGCAGCCAGGGAATGAAGAATGGGCCGCAACAGCTCAGGGCCCCATGTGTGCCACTCATGAACTCACAAAAGAACTGTGAGCCCTCTGGGGGGACACTAAACAGAATTGCAGACTGAAAGCGAAGTAAATTAATCTATGGTTAGACCAAACACCAGCCATATACCAGGAGGTACAAATACCACAATGAAGACCAATTCAATGGATATGATAAAACAATTATCATCTAAATTGTCATATGAAATGTCAATTATGTGTATGAAATGACCGCTAAACATAATTAAATGTCAGATCAGTTGTCATCTAAATTGTCATCATAATTATCAACTATATGTAATGAAAGTTGTTCTCAAATAACAAGCTTAATGAAAATTGTATCAAAGATAACTTCATAGCAAATGCTATGATGACTGACATAACAAATTCATCATTACAATGCGGCACATTAACTAACGAAATTAGAGCCTTAAAAACTGCCTATCAAGCCACGTGATGTAACAAAACAGTTGTCTGGCGAACAGTCACAGTGTCTGTCCATGAGGGAAACTCATATAAATGAAAGACTGAAGTCACAATTACTGTGTGTTGTTTAGTACGCAGTTACAGATGCATTATCTCAGGGAGGCACTTTGAGAGATGCAATCAACAGGGAGTTAAACCAAATTAAAATGGTGCAAGACAAAGACTTACCACAGTGGTGGGATAGTGTCCTCACAAATCAGTGACATCCAACAGGAAATAACATTGGATAAACAGAAAGTAATTGACTCACCACCCTCCGTTGTTAGAGTAATAGATGAAAATACTAGTCCTACTGTGTATGAGGAAAGGTATGGTAATGATCTAAGTCATGTAGGCACGTCATCTAACCCTGTATTGTATGACATTTAGGCAGAGCCTCAATTGTCACCTGTTCTGCTTGACAAAAGCTTACTAGAACATAGACAATTCCAAATGTTCACTCCAGATATAAAACATATTCACCCCATTGTCTTCATTATGTGCTTTAAAGGTGTATTACTGAGATAGTCAACTGATCAACATAGAATTCAGTTCATCACAGGTTTCATTCAGGGGGCTCCTGGTACTGCACAGAATTGTCAAAATTATGCACAAAGTATTCTTAGCTAAGACTGGTCTAGGGGTGTCCAGAAAAGACTCTTAAAGGAGGTCTTTATCCAGAACCTTTTAACAGTAGACAATGTAGCCTCCACAATTACTTTGTAAAGTACCTAAATAAAACAAGCTACTGGGAGGAGCCCATATGTGACTGAGAAGTTCTAAGGATATAGAAGGCTTTCCGGTTCCCCAATAACACTACACATGACTCTAAAATAAATAAAAAAATAGCAGGTAATAGAGCCATCTTTGGCTAAGAAGAAGTTTTAATACCAATTAGCATTAAAATTCCAATTATTCATGTTTTTCAATGTGCTCCTGCTGTGGTGACTGAAAAATTAATTTTTGGATGATTAGTGTTCAATCATTTTCTTACACATTCATTTTATGAGGGATACATTACACAAGGAATCTACAGTACAAACATTTCTAATTGATTTTTTATTGCAGTTCTTTTCAAGCTGTGTGATGAAAACAGTTACAGATTATCTTTCTAAACCAGTACAGTTTTTAAGGCTGGCAGCCTTGTTCTACGCTACTGCCAGTGAAGTGCCTTAATTATTTGGAATAGATTTTGCTGCAATTGATCTGGGGTTTGCAATCAAGCCAGATCCTAACTCCTTAAAACCTTCAGACTGCAATATGACTTCAAATTTTACCTCATACTGAGTGCAGACAAAACTGTGAAGCACACTGCAACATTTTATGTTGTCTGTAAGCTTAAGTGAGACATTTAATTGTCAATGAAAAATCTGCCACTTGTTGGATAACTTTTCAAATGTACACTCAATAAGACATCTCGGTCTAGTCAGATGGTAATTAAATGTGCAGATTACTGAAGATAAAGTTCTTTCAGCAAAAGACCACAGCACATTCTTGGACAATCTGAATCTGCAAATTCCACCGATATGTCTTTATGCTCCCTGACAGCGGAACATCATTTTTAAAAGTTAACACTCACTCTCCTCAATAGATTCCTGTGAGATGTTGGGAATACTCCTGGCATTGGTAGTAGAGCTGCTGGGATTAATGTTTAGTTGACAGCATAATAATGAAATGTGGAAACAGAAACAATATGCTAAAAATTTTGATAACAAAGTAGTTTACTTGTGACTCTACAGAAGGATGGGGACTGTCTTCCACTCCATCAACCTCGTCCTGGTCTCCGTCAGAGCTGTTGTCAGACTGCTCAGACCAGTGTAATGGACTGGCACGCACTCCCTGCAAAGGCCTGGCATGCACCTCCTGCAAAGGCCTGGCATGCACCTCCTGCAAAGGCCTGGCATGCACCTCCTGCAAAGGCCTGGCACGTACTTCCTGCAAAGGCCACAACAGTAACTGGAGTTAGCCATAAATATGGTGTGCTGCATACAAAAAAGTGCTTTCCTTCACATCAGATTCGATAAAAGTAACTCAAATTTAATGCCTATCAAACATAAAATGTCAAACACTGGAAACTCCAGGTAGGAATATCAACAATGAAGGAAAAGGCAGATTGCTTCTTACCATAAAGAAGACACATTAAGTTTCACACAGGCACAATTAAAAGACATTTACACAAACCTTTTGGCCAGTGCTATCATCAGTGACACATACATCAGAAACATTAGCAAAGTCTTAACCATATTGTGGGATACCACACTTACTGTCATTGGATTTTTAAATTTGCACAACCTGTCAGTTAAGTTCTTTTAACAACAGTAGAGTAGAAAAACTGTTACATGAGTGCCGGTACCAATCTAGAGTATCTATGTTATTGGCCCAAATATTGGTACCCAACTATAAAGTTCTTTGTGCCTACATTTTACAATAGCTGAGTCCAATAGCTTGCAATCCCCATTCCTCCTCTCTCATTACAACCACTGTTACTGAGGGTGTAAGACAGAATATTAATAATAAAAAAACTGTTACATTAAAATAGTAAATAATTGCTACGTGTATCACCTGGGGGCGGGGGTGGGTGGGAGAGGAGAGAGAAAGAGAAAGGGGGAAAGGGGCAGAGAGGGAGATAATTCAGCAATTTATAAAAACAAAAAGCTGTAGAATCTCTGATTTACAGATTGTTTTAAAAAAAAATCTGCTTAATCACAAGGGAGACAGACATTCAGTAGAAAGGGTAAGGCTCACAGTGATGCTGGGAAGAAAAACCACATTCATTTTGTCTCTATTGGTGAACTATGATTTTTTACCTCTTTAACACTGTAACTAAACATCCAGCACAGTTATGATCTTAAACATTCGCATACAAAGAGAACGCACAGAGATACTGATTGAGTCAAAGGGTACATTTGGGAGAGGCAGCTATTACACACTGTTCCTCTACACTCCACTTCTCACTGCCAGTAATGATAGTTTTCTTATCTTATGAATCAATGGCAGTAGCACTGCTATAGCTACCGGCTGCAAATCAACAACTTACTCAGTACATGGGAAAGATGCACCTTTCAAAAACTATTTCAGTTGTAATATGCAGCAACACTTTAACTACTGTAGGACACACCATATTTATGTTTGTCAAAATTTACTTATCAAAAAAATTTCTTTCGCTGTTGATAAAATGCCCACACATCCAAACTTCAGGGTCCTCCACACTGCAGATTTCAGTGAGTAAAAAATTTAGAGGTATATGTTTCCCACCATAGCAATTTTCATAGATGCTGTATATAATAAGCAAAAATATATTCACCGGAGATTTATTTACTGCGCAATACCACATTTCTGAATTTACCTTGCAGTTTTAGTGCATTAAATATGGAGTGATCATAAACCCTCATCTTATCATGCCATTCCTTTTAAAGTCCTGTAAAGTTTCTTTGTAGAGAAGATTGCCTGGAATGTATGGAGTGTTGGCATTTGGGTTGGCTCTTGAGTCACGTTGCCTACTGGCTCCATGTGAGGGCGGCTTCTGCCAGGGTTGCTCTACCACTGATGATCTTGTGTCCCTCGAGTCTGCCATCTGAACAGCCTTTTCCAGGCGCCATCACCTGGTTGTCATCTTTTTTTGATATACAAAAAAAGCGTATGATCTGACCTAGCAACAACATATCTTTGCCACATTATACGAGTGAGGTCTCAGAGGCCCGCTTCCAATTTTTATCCAAAATTTCCTGATGCTTCGTACTTTCCGTGTCCAAGATGGTGCCTCCCATAGTTCCCCCCATATCCAGGAGAATGGGGTCTCTCAGGGATCTGTAGTGAGTGTATCTCCATTTTTAGTGGCCATTAATGGTGTAGCAGCAACTGCACGGCCGTACGTCTCACCTTCTCTGTATGCAGACGACTTCTGCATTTCGTACTGCTCCACCAGTACTGGTGTTGCTGAGCAGTGCCTACAGGGAGCCATCCACAATGCACAGTTATGGGCTCTAGCCCACAGTTTCCAGTTTTCGGCCGCAAATTCGTGTGTTATGCACTTCTGTCCATGTCACGTTGTTCATCTGGAACCGAAGTTTTACCTTAATGATGATCCATTCACTGTAGTGGAGACATATTGATTCTTAGGACTGATTTTTGACACCCGATTGACTTGGCTTCCTCACCTTTGTCAGCTTAAGCAGAAGTGCTGGCAGCACCTTAATACCGTCCACTGCCTGAGTACCACCAACTGGGGTGCAGATCACTCTATGCTGCTGCAGCTCTACAGAGCCCTTGTTCAATCCTGCTTTGACTAGGGGTGTCTGGTTTATGGTTCGGCAGTGCCCTCAGCATTGCGTTTACTCGACCCAGTGCACCTCTGTGGCCTTTGTCTAGCGACAGGAGCTTTTAGGACGAGTCTGGTGACCAGTATCCTGGTGTCGGCTGGAGTTCCTCCATTGCAGGTTAGGCGTACACAACTGTGGGCCAGTTACGTTGCACACATTTGTAGGTCTCCTGAGAATTTGAATTACGGTCTCCTTTCTCCACTCGCGGCAGTTCATCTCCCACATCAGTGGCCAACGTCAGGACTAACAATTGTGGTTCACGTGCGATACTTTCTGTCTGAACTGGAATCCTTCCCTTTACCACCTCCGTGGTATACACTTAGGACGCAGCTTCGTCTGGACCTTTCCCATGACCCTAAGGACACGGTTACTCCTGCTGCTCTCCACTGTAACTTCCTCTCGATTCTTGACGTTTTCCAGGGCTCTGAAGTGGTTTAAACCAATGGCTCAATGGCTGATGGCCATGTTGGCTTGGCCTACATCCACAGAGGCCATTTTGAACAGCATTCCTTTGCCCGATGGCTGCAGTATATTCACTGCAGAGCTGATGGCCATCTCTCGTGCACTTCAGCATATCCGTTCATGCCTTGGGGAATTGTTTCTTTTGCGTACTGACTCCTTGAGCAGCCTACAAGCTATCAACCAGTGCTACCCTCACCATCCTCATGTAGCGTCCATCCAGGAGTCCATCGATGCCCTGGACCGGTCCCATTGTTCAGTGGTGTTTATGTGGCACCCCAGGACACGTCGGCATCCCCGGCAATGAACAAGCTGACACGCTGACCAAACAGGCTACGCTGAAACCTCTTCTGGAGATGGGCATCTCTGAACCTGACCTGCATTCTGATGCATGCCGTAGGGTTTTTCAGCTTTGGGAGACAGAATGGCATAACAGTACACACAACAAACTGTGTGTCATTAAGGAGACTACAAATGTGTGGAAGACTTCCATGCAGGCCTCTCGCAGTGAATCAGTTGTCCTCTGCTGGCTCCACATTGGCCACACTTGGGCAACCCACAGCTAGCTCCTGCACCGTGCAGACTCGCTGAGTGTCAGTGCAGTGCACGGTTGACAGTGGCCAATATTCTGGTGCACTGTCCCACTTTGACTGCCCAGTGATGAAATCTTGGGTTACCGGACTCATTGCCACTACTTTTATCTGACAACGCCTCATTGGCTGATTTGGTCAGAACTGCAGCTCAAACACAGTTACAGTGCTATCATTAATTATTAAAGATCATCCATTGTTCAAAGTTATTGTCTACAGCAGCTGTCGAAATGTGTATCACTCTTTAATTGAAAGCACACAGAAATGGTGCAAGGTTCCCATTTGTCCTTCTCAATGATTGGGTACAAACAAAGAAAAGGAAGCCTGTCAAATACCTTGAAATGAAGGGAAGATTTTTATACTTTTTCAGAACTTCTCACATGCCCATTACAAGTGAACAAGTATGATGAGCATACCAAAAGATTTTTTGGAAAAATGTGAAATGGGCAATCTTCTCTACAAAGAAACTTTACAGGACTTTAAAAGGAATGGCATGATAAGATGAGGGTTTATGATCACTCCATATTTAATGCACTAAAACTGCAAGGTAAATTCAGAAATGTGGTATTGCGCAGTAAATAAATCTCCGGTGAATATATTTTTGCTTATTATATACAGCATCTATGAAAATTGCTATGGTGGGAAACATATACCTCTAAATTTTTTACTCACTGAAATCTGCAGTGTGGAGGACCCTGAAGTTTGGATGTGTGGGCATTTTATCAACAGCGAAAGAAATTTTTTTGATAAGTAAATTTTGACAAACATAAATATGGTGTGTCCTACAGTAGTTAAAGTGTTGCTGCATATTACAACTGAAATAGTTTTTGAAAGGTGCATCTTTCCCATGTACTGAGTAAGTTGTTGATTTGCAGCCGGTAGCTATAGCAGTGCTACTGCCATTGATTCATAAGATAAGAAAACTATCATTACTGGCAGTGAGAAGTGGAGTGTAGAGGAACAGTGTGTAATAGCTGCCTCTCCCAAATGTACCCTTTGACTCAATCAGTATCTCTGTGCGTTCTCTTTGTATGCGAATGTTTAAGATCATAACTGTGCTGGATGTTTAGTTACAGTATTAACACTTTGGGTCCTGAGCCATTGCGTGCGGGTGTCTACCATAAAGACTGGCTGATTTTAACATATTTTAAACTACTAGAACTCATGTAAGGTTTCAGTTATAGCAATAAAATTACTCGTATTGAAAAACCTAGACTTTCTTGTTTAAAACCATATACAGGGTGGTCCCGAATTCATGGTACAAACTTTAATGGTAGGTGCAGGACATTGTAACAAGGATATATTGTATAGGAATGTATAGTCCCAGGTGACGCGGTGAGGCGTAAACAGGGGAAATAACGGCCGAAAGGAAAACGAAAGATTTTATTGAAATCGTTGTTGACAAGTGTCATGTTTACAGTAAGTGTTCAAAATTGCGTCCACCATGAGCGATACATGCTTGACAGCGTCGGTGCAGCGATTGGCGTACACGTTCAAAGATGCCTGGTATTTCACGCACACCTGCAGCAGCTACAGATATGCGAGCAACGAGATCCTCATCTGAGTCAACTGGAGTCTCATAAACAAGACTCTTAAGATGTCCCCATAAAAAGTAATCGAGGCAAGAGAAATCAGGAGATCGGGGTGGCCAAGGGACTGGTCCACCACGCCCAATCCATCTAGCACCAAACGTGGCATTCAGGTAATTCCGTACAGCAGTGCTGAAGTGTGCTGGCGCTCCATCGTGCTGAAACCACATGCGGTTACGAATGGCGAGCGGAACATCTTGCAGCAGTTCTGGTAACACTTCTTGCAGAAAAATAAGATAGCTTTCGCCACAGAGTCGCGTGGGTAGTAAGTATGGCCCAATCAAAAAGTCGTTCACAATACCAGCCCACACATTAATACCGAAACGTTGTTGATACGCATGTGGACGCGTTGCATGTGGATTATCTGTTGCCCACACATGGGAATTGTGCGCATTAAAGACACCCTCGCGTGAAAATGTCGCTTCATCTGTAAATAGCACATGACCTACGAAATCCGGCTGCAACGCACATTGCTGCAACAACCACTGGCAGAAGTTCACGCGAAGAGGATAATCTGCCGGATTCAATGCTTGTACTTTTTGAAAATGGAAGGGGTGTAAGCGATTTTCATTTAACACTCTGCATACAGTCTGATGACTCACATGTACGTCACGCGCAACAGTTCTTGTGCTTGACTCGGGTCTATCAGCCACTATGTTCAAGATGCGTTCTTCCAGTCTTGGAGTGCGTACAGCTCTTAATCGACCAGCGTCATGTCTGTTGACGTCGAACGTACCTGTTTCACAAAGTTGACGATGTAACCGTTGAAAAATTCTATGATCCGGCATTCGTCGATTAGGATACTCCGCGCAATACATTCGTAACGCAGCTCTGGCGTTACCATTTGCACGGCCGTACATGTAATGCATGTCTGCTTTTTCTGCATACGTAAAGTCACCCATCGTCTACGGCAGCACAATTGTGAATGGCGCTTGTCCCTACTGCGATACATCATGTTCATCTACCGCCCTCTACCGGCAGTGACACCAACCGATCACTCCATTTCTCTTTCCCCTGTTTACGCCTCACCGCGTCACCTGCGACTATACATTCCTATACAATAAATCCTTGTTACAATGTCCTGTACCTACCATTAAAGTTTGTACCATGAATTCGGGACCACCCTGTATAATACCTTTCTTTTCAATGAATACATACTTTTGACAAACGTTATTATTATAACATCGTTTCTGAAAAAAGGAAACATTGGTCAAAGGTATAGTCACAGTATTTTCTAGAAGGAAATTTTTTTTACTCTTCACAAAAATTGTAATTACGATGGATACAGTATGTCTTATCTACAGTAACCTCCTGTAACTATTTTAGGATGCAGTTTTGCTCTTTGTGTGGTAAATTTTGGAGCACGGCGTTTTGCACAATGCTATTTTACATTCACTACACTGGTAGCTTGTGTCTTTTCGCCACACTTTTCCAGTCAGTTTTTTTCCTCTCAGAGAACACACTACACACTGTTTTTGTTTCTGTTTCTTACCTACTTCTGTCTCAATCTTTTCCAGGAAATGATTTCCAGCTGACAGTCCAGATGGACCAGGTCGGGGTTCAAGATCTTTGCTTTGTGCAAGATCTGCACAGATAACTGTCATGAAGTGAGATGTTGTGTGGCGTTTTCCAGTAACCTTATTGTATAATATGCAGGAATTTACAATCGCCATTAGTATAACATGGAATGCCAACTTTCTCCACCAGTTCACAGTCTGATGTTCAAATGCGCTGTATGACAATCGCTGATCTAATAAGTCAACACCAAACTTGTTTTTACTGTAGTCCACTACACAGGCTGGCTTTGACTTCTCTCTTCCTCTCTGATCAGTGAAAGTCACCATCTCAGCAGTGTGCCTTGTACTTATCATATGCACATTTCTTTTGTCCTTCCAACAAAGTGCTAACATATTTCCTTTACACCTGAAAATAAGTTCACCTCACTGAAGGTTCGGATCTTTTATGGCACGAGGCAATCCCTGCCGAGATTTTCTTGTTGTTCTCACAAGAGCAGTTTTTGCAGCTTCCAGTTCTGAAGCAAGCATTGGAACTGTGTAGAATCTGTCCGTAAACAAAGTTTAGCCTTTTCCTGACAGATTTGCAAGCAATGTCTTTATCAGAGTCACTGTGTCAGACCTTTCACCCGCGTAAACAGAGAAATTCCAGATGTAACCTGTGTCAGATTCGGATAACATGTACAGTTTCATACTGTATTTATTTGGTTTTTGTGGCATGTACTGTTTGAAATACACACGACCTCAAAATTTACACATGCCTTCATCTGTAATTTTTTTGAGATGGTGTATACACACGCTGGAAATTTACACACACATTATCTAGGAGGGGTCTCACCTTGTGCGGCGGGTCAAGGCCAGTTTCTCCTTTACTCTTAGCTAAGGAATTATCACTAATGTGGAAAGTTTCTCAAAATAGAAAGAAATCTGTCACGGCTCAAGATGTTTGGACAGAAATTACATGACACAACAGGGTTCTTGGACCAGTGCTCTCGTATACGTGGCGTCACACTTACACACACATTTGGACTACAATTGCCAGAAATGTCCTTATTTCCATAAGTGTAACTCCTTTCCACTTTGATAATGAGCAGGTGGGTGAAAGGGAATTTGTGCTTCGTAATTTCCTGATGCATTGTTGAGCATACAGATTAGTTTGTTCCTTTATATGTTTCATCATACTCTCTGTCAGGAAATATGAAAAAAATTCTAGAGGTGCACTGTTCTGGTCTAAACTGACAACATTGCATAATCTGGATTGTACTGAGAATAGATCGATATCTGGTGCACAATCAGTAGTCGTCCAACTTTCCTCAGAATCGGTGTGGCGTGCAGGTCTCTGCTTCCCCTTCGCTGTAAGTCTCGCTCATTTTTCAGGCACAATATCGACGGGATAACTTGCTGCTGAAGTGCTTGGACACCTGTTATCCTCTTCTGAATCTATTAGAAGAGTATTATTTGCAAAAAAAATCATAATTATGTACTGAGAGATTTTTCAGTGAAAATCTGAACAAAAATTATACATGTTTTGTTGTCAGAATTCTTTACCTGAACTGCCAGAAACTTCTTCTTGAACATAGTCCACATCATCAGAGTCATCTACAATATCTTCCTCTGACAAATCAACGTCACTTTCTTCTAATTCACGATATAACTCACGAGCAATTTCTTTGTCCGCCAAGCCACGCTTCGCCATGTCGACGCTACTGAGACCGCGCAGGGGGGGAATCGCCGCTAACAAAACAAGACAAATAAAAAGGAAAGCACACTCTTCCACAGCATGCCCGCACCATCTAGTGACCAATACTCAAACTACAGTCCATGTAGCGCCTCCCAGACAAGCGGGAGCCATAAGAACGCACAAAGGAAGGAAGGGGAAGAACGAGAACATGCGCCCGTAAAATTACGGGCACCGGACTTTCGGGCAGGCCGCACCCGCCCATATTTTTACGGGCGTCGGCGCCTAAGTGTTAAAGAGGTACAAAATCAGAGTCCACCAATAGAGACAAAATGAGTGTGTTTTTCTTCCCAGCATCACTGTGAGCCTTACCCTTTCTACTGCATGCCTGTCTCCCTTGTGATTAACTAATTTTTTAAAACAATCTGTAAATCAGAGATTCTACAGCTTTTTGTTTTTATAAATTTCTGAATTATATCTCCGTTCTTATGGGTAATGTATGATGGCATGGTCACCATACTGGGTAAGCTTGAAATACGTGTCTCTGCCATCTTGGTGATTTCACAGGTCAAAGTATAGTACCACACATTTTGGTTATTCTGATGAAGGCACCCTTTTAGACAGACAACACGACATATGAAATACATTTACAAGACACCCTACCGCTTCACATTCAGATGAAACATATGCCATATGAACTAGTTGGTAGGCTTAACTCATGAATCTGTTAAATTTTCACCTTATTATGCCATCATCTACCTACTTCCAAAAATAAATAAAGCTGACAATGCACGTTATCCCATCGCTACTGGCTTTTAATGCTGAAATGAACATATTTCTATGTGGAAAACCCTTTGTTTGAAAATTTCCATCATTTACCCAGGACATTAACCACTTACTTGAACTCTTATTCATACATACTCCTACTGTTGACACATCACAGCATACTAACACTCCACGAGTATAATAAATGACACGAGCAGTGTGAGGGCATGCATTATTCTGTTCCAGGATGATCTTTTCAGGACATCTATTGCTCAACGCACAATGGTGTGTGGATATACCACACAGCATTTGTGGTTTGTCCATGTTCTAGAAAATCGATCAGAATCTGTTGCTGTGTTCAGTGCAGGCAGTTCACGGGTGTCTGCTAAGAGGCTTATCATGGATACCTGTGTTTCCACCTCTGAAATGTTGACCCATGTTAACACCGCTGGCACCCATGTAGATATCTCACTAGGCATGTTGAAGTCTGAAGTGAATTTTAGCAGCACATTTTCCACCTTTAACAAAGAATTCAATGACATTATGCGGTCTTAACGAAATATTGATGCCTGCCATTTCTGAAGTACTGCTAGTGGTCTTTTTATGGACACTGACATCAGAATATGGGGACATGTGGTGTAGAATTTTTAGATTACAATCCTGCAGTCGTATTTTTTATGTTGATGGAATTGGAATTTTAACAATGGGTTCTTGTGAGTTTCAGTTGGTCCTTGTAATTAACAAAGCAATACCATCCTGATGGACTGATAATATAATTAATGTGACGCACACAAGCCTCATGAAACATCCTATGGGTGACATCACTAATCACACAAAAACATTAGGAGAGAAAAAGTAATGGAACTTCCACAGGAATAGAGAGCTTTCACTTGGGATTGTTTGCATTATGAATGTCTTCAATCAAATAGTTGTTAGCACCAGATCACAGTGTGAAAATAGGGATTTTAATCATGGATGAAAATTGAACTGTTGAGTGAGCAATGCATTACCAATTTGGTGGTTTTGCCAACCCACAACAAAATTGTCATCTACCTAATATGGGCGGTCAGTTATTCGACAGCTCAGTCTGTCACCATAACTTCCACAAAATGCGTCTGTATAGTGACGTAACTGGTCAAAGCAGAACAGCTGTATCATGGTCTACAATACACTTATGATCTCAACTAGACCTACACTGATGTAGTAAAGAAAACAAATCAAATTTTCATTCTTCCTCAATGGACAGCCGTAAGTCTAGAGAACTACACGATCCAAATCAGTGACATTGATTTGCAGTAGGATTTTGGAACCTATACTGTGTTCAAAGATTGTGAATTACCTCGAAGAAAAGATCCATTGTCTGACAGCCAGCATAGGTTCAGAAAATATCATTCTTCTGCAACACAACTAGCTCTTTATTCTCGCGAGGTAATGAGTGCTGTCAACGGATGATCTCAAATTGCTCACATATTTGTAGATTTCCAGAAGACTTTTGATAACATTCCTCACAAGCAGCTTCTAATCAAATTGCATGCCTATGGAGTATTGTCTCAGTTATATGACTGGATTCACGATTTCCTGTCAAAAGGTCACAGTTCATTGTAACTGATGGAAAGTCATTGAGTAAAACAGAAGTAATATCTGGTGTTCCCCAAGGAAGTGTTACAGAAGCTCTGCTGTTCCTAACCTATATAAATAATTTTGAGACAGTCTGAGGAGCCCTCTTACATTGTTTTCAGATGATGGTGTCATTTATGGAGTGGTCAATCCATAAGAAGATCAAAGCCCATTGCAAAATGATTTAGACAAAATATCTGTATGATGCGAAACATGGCAATTGACACTCAATAATGAAAAGTGTGAAGTCATCCACCTGAGTATGAAGAGGAATCCATTAAATTTCAGTTGTGCAATAAATTGCACAAATCCAAAGTCTGTAAATTCAACTAAATACTTAGCGATAACAGTTATGGACAACTTGGACCGGAACGATCTCACGGGTAATGTTGTGGGGAAGGCAACCCAAATGATTGCATTTTATTGGTACAACACTTTAGAAGATGCCCCAAGTCCACTAAAGGTATCCCCACACTACACTTGTCATCCTCTGCTACAGTACTGCCGTGTGGGGATTACAGAAGCGTCCGATTCCACCCATCAGCTTTGACCCATGACATCACCAATATGGTGGAAATGACCCTTCTCAACGTCTCCAATATGGCGCCTTTAAAGTCATTACATAAATGACAACAAACACGAAAATACATACAAAACCAACCAACACATCTCTCTCCAAAAACATAGTCACACTAACGGGACCAGTGCGGGAAATTGGGGATTTTTGGGTGGGGGACAAACTAAATATAAACACATACAGACGCACACCATGATCCCAAACCACACAAAACGATGACATAAAAACACCACAAAAAATTCCGCTACACTTACAATATCGACAGGAATCGAGCAGTTCCCTTCACCTACATAGCTCAACCGCAATTGTCAATACCACAAATTATGAGACCAACTACTTCAAAAATTATAATCACACCACAACTGTTGATACAAAAAAACCAGCACCTAAACCAACGAAAATTGGAATCTGACACTTCCCTTGACCTATATAGGTCAACAGCAGCTCATGACACCAAAACACACACCGCTACGCCACATTGGAATCAGATACTTTCCTTGATCTATATAGGTCAACAGCAACTCACGATACCAAAACACATAACTATGACACATTGGAATCTAATGCTTCCCTTGAGCTATATAGGTCAACAACAGCTCAATACCAAAACACACATAGATACAATGACAAACTGGAATCAGTCACTTCCCATGAAATATACAGCTCCGATACAACTGACGATATCAAAAAAATTGAAATCGAGTACTTCCCCTAAGATACATACATCAACCAAAAGTGCTGATACCAAAACATCAACCACCAATACATGCAGTAAATAACACCGATCCAACAACACATAAAAACCCCACCCAACATCGTAACACGAACAACAGACCCTAAAAAAACTACTACTTACCATAAAAAAGTTCCAGTGCTACACACTAATCCCCAACTCGCATATTCTGCTTGCATACGCTGCATTTCACTATCACCGTCACAAGCCCAAAAAGTTGCAGAAACTTAATGATGGACAACATGTCATCTCCCATTTCAGCCCACAGACGCACTATTATACTAAGAAGTCATATCCATAACTAACAAAATAAGCCACAAATTGAATTAAACGATTTACCACGTGACAAACAGCAAACCAATAACATCAAACGACACCGTAATAACATAAACACAACGGGAACCTAATTCTTAACTCACTGACACTTTCCATTCTTCTATAGCAGTCATGACCGATAAATGCACACTTCAGGCACCGACACCCAAATGAACCCAGTACATGACATAACATGCAGACCATGTACACACCACCATAGGACACCACCGACTGCAACAAGACGACATCTGCAATAACACAACTCACTCAAACTAAAGTCTACACCATCATGACGCCACATACCACAACATCCTTACGCCTCAGACCAAAGCAGACGGGTGGAATTGGACGCCTCCATTGACCCGCTGTGTGCTATGGTATCCTTACTATGTAGGATTCAGGGAGGACATCAAAAAGGTTCAAATAAGTGCAGCTCATTTCTTATTAAGACCAAAAGGGGAAAGAGCGTCACGGACATGACATGTGAGTTGGATTGGTTATCACTAAAACAAAGGTGTTTTTTGCTGCAACAAGACCTTTTCATGTAATTTCAATCTCCAAATTTCTCCTCTGAATGGGAAAATATTTTGTTCATGTTCACTTACAGAGGTGCAGGTAATCATTGTCATAAAATATAAGACATCCGTCATTGCATGGAAAGAGTTAAGTGTTCATTTTTCTCATGTGTTGTTTGAGAGTGGAACAGTAGAGAAATAGTGTGAAAATGGTTTAATGAACCCTCTGGGGTACTAAAGTGTGAACTGCAGACTAAATGTAGATCATGCTGCCACACAGACATCTAGATTGGCCAACCTCTGCTCCCTTCACCACCCCCCTCCCCTCCCCCACAAACACCCTAAAAAAATAAAACAAGCAAAATCTTCCACAACCTGTACAAATAACTGTAGGTACTTGATCATAGACAATATTTCTTGTCATTTCAACAAGAAATGTCCTACTCATATTAATCTCCAACCATAACAAGCAAACGGCACTAATAATTCCAAACACAACAGAGAATCCATCAGCTCCAGTACACAAAATCAAAGTAACTAACTAGCAATTTGGACCAAACGCTTCCAATAACATCTGACACACACAACTCACAATGTCAAATGACTCGCTAACATAAAAAACAACTTATAAACATATACATCCAACACAAAGAGTACCACCCAAAACTGCCACCTAGAAATATGACCTGACTCAAATTGCGATGAACGTGTACGATTATCTGTGATGTTTCTTCAAACTGATTTCGAGGAATACACGTATGCAATGAATCCTCGATGTCTCACTAGGAAATGACAGTCGATGGACAGTTCTGTACAGAAACAAGCCTTGACTTGGCAGGTCCCAAATCAGATTGATAGCAACATTTATTTGGGGTCCACAAAGGGCAGGGGTCGCTTACATAAACAAATACCGTTACCAAAGAATGTTATTGTCTACTATTGCACAAGCTGCAGCATATCCTAAACCCAGTAATGTAACACAATATACAGTGGTTTAGAGCATTGGTCAATTGGGGTAGAGAGTGGTGCCACAACTCCTATACAACACTGGTCCAGCATATGGTCAATCATGGATGCTCTGCATCACAATCACCTCTGAAATGACAACAAGCTCAATATGTTCAAAAAAGTATTGTAGTGACTAACCTCAAAGGCTTTACGAATGTCTTCTCATGCAACAGACACAAATATGGCTGCAGCAGAGTGGATGAAACTAATCTTAAATTGAGTTGCATTCCCATGGCATAAATGGGTCAATGTTTTTAACTAAGAAATTTAATTCCCCTAAACCACACTGAGTTACACACAATTATGGGTTACTTTCTAACTTGCAACCGTATTTGTACAGCACTCTGAAAGGTTCATGCAGTATAGTTACCATATCTGAGTTCCATCAATTATGTAAATTATATCACACATCATTTTGTAATAATACATGAACATACCACCCCATAACAGTTAGATATGTGGTAATCCACTGAGACATTCAAACCTATCACCACAGTTGACTGGAATAAAAGTGTATACTGCAAGAAGTTTATGAAGAGAATGAATTACTACTCAATCAATATAATACGTGAGGAACTGGACAGACAGCAGATTTTTTTAAAAAACAGGCCTACTTATCTACAGAAGAACCGACCCAATGCATTTCATCCACATAAATTTACATTACGAACGTACTTATCTCCATTACAATTCCAAAGTGGGTTTCCTATTATCATATTCATGTTACAGACTTATCGGCTACCTAGTAACGTTATAATAGTGTCCGTGAATAAATCCAAACCAGCAAATCAGCTGTCAAATGAAATAAACTGTTATTATAAGAATATATCAGAGAATGAAAACTCTTGCAGTTTCAACGTCACGCATCAACTGAAATAATCACTGGCATTTATTAGACAACCCAGTTTCAAAATAAAATGCATTTTCTTTTGCAACGATACAACCTAATCGAGGCATTTTTCTGAAGACAGAAGTTAATTAAATCATATCGTAGTCATCCAGCACATACATTTGGCTGCATCGCGCAGCGTCGTAGAAGGCCAAATAAATAAATAATAACAACACACATGTCAACTTACGCGCTCAAGCCGTTCCGTACGAAAGCGATTCCGTGACATTTTACTTCTACTACTTTATGTTTACTTTCACAGGTAACACCAATCTTTCACTATTTCAAGTTTCAACATGTCACAGCACTCCACATTACGACACAAGCGAGTGACAGCCGTGAGCCGGGGAAGCACACGAACAGCTGTGTACGCATTGTGCATGTATGGCTGCGTTCCTGATTGGCTGCTGTCCATAGCTGAGACTTATGTTTTGATTGTGGCGTCGTCTGTTAGTGACTCGACATTACGTTTTCTCGCTGCTCTGGTCTAGCTTATAGTCTGTAGTATCAAATTTTGTGCTGTTTTACCCTTCTTAATCTTCATTTCATTACGTAATTTGTTATTGTGAATCATTGTGCAGGCTGCACGAGGATTTTATATTTTCCCTCAGTGTACTACCCAAAGAGATACAGAATACGGATATTCCAAAAGATAGACCTAATCTACAGGGAAAGGCCTTACAATACGGAAACAAATATAAAGACCACAATATTAAAAATAAGGTTGCAAATAGTTCAGAATAGTTATATAACTAAAAACTGGTTCAACAGCAAAACAAGTCAGGCAGAAGAAATACTTTTTTTTTTTACGTTGTTTGCCAACTAAAAAGAAAACAAGGTATAAGGATGTACATGAAAAAACAAATTTTTCGGCAGCTATTTCATTAATTATTTATTTTTGCGGCATGTGTTTCGGATTGCCTAACATAACTGACAAAAATATCACCGAAACAAGTGCAAAAAGTTTTTTCCATATTACAATGTTTCAAAAAGTACCCACAGTGAATTTCATTACTATACACAAAACTATGCTCTAAAGTTTCATCTCCTGTAATCGGACACGATGATCTCCCAGCCCGGAAGTTATAACTACGCAAAGCACCGACCTGGAAAGTCTACATTGCGTAATTAATAAGCACATTTAAATCGATAGAAATTAGTTTCATGTCACTAGTCTTGTACTTGCAGATCTCAATGCTGTGTGGGCTTCACCTCCTATGAAATAGATCAAGAAAGTTCTTTATGAACTGTACTTTCACTATTAATAAACTCTACTAATATTCCGAGATTTTGAGAAGGGAGGTCCACACGTGACGATCTGCCTCAGCAAATGTCTGTGCACATCACATCTGCGGAGAAAGATCATACTGTGCAGACAGGAGATTCGCGCAGACCTGAAAGTTAGAGTTCGAGGTTTGAGAAAATTGCTCAAATCTGTGAGCTCAAATCACATCGATCCGCACAAAGGACAACACGCCAACAGGAAATCGCTGACAGTCTGGTGCACGAAACGTGTCTCAATCAGCTGTTTTATTCAGTCTAGTGTTTCTTGTCTTTGCGTACACTGTAAACTCTAAAATAGTTTACCTACTTCGAGTTCCATAGATCCATATGTAAACAGTTCACAGGACACAGAATGAGTCGGTTTTTACAAATTATTGTTTAGTGCAAAATTACATTGAATTTATGAAATGAAAGATGTAAATAATACGAGGAGTAGAAACTTGTGAGTTATTTAACATATGAGCTACCACACATTTCTCCCTAGGAATATACAGATATACATAAACTGGAGTTTAAGTTATGCTGTACATAGACTAGGAATGATATTATCCATGGTGGCTAATAAATTCATCCATACTATAACAAGAACCATTTAAAAGTAACAGCCTTAGTTTTTCTGTAAATTTGAGTATGTTTCCAACCAGATTTAATGTGTGATGGAAAGGCATTACACAATTTTTTTTAGATCATACTGGGTAGTAAGCTTCCTCTGGGTGTTGTAATTACGGGATCAGCTATTGATATTGAGTCAGTTGCTGTTTTAGTAGCAAAGCACACCAGGGAAGAAATATATTGTGCAGTTGCTGTATAGATATGAATATCTCCAAACATATTTCTGCTTGAGTTCCTGGGATGGCTCCTCAAATAATTCTTACAGTTCATCTCCTTGTACAGAGCACTGTTTCGTTTGCTAATGTTTAATTTCCGCAAAATTTTATACCATAAGCCAAAAGCAGATGAAAATAGCTAATTATGTTGTTTTTATTGTGCCTGTCTCCGTATTGTCAGATATAATTCTTAGGACAAATGGTGTTGTGCTTAATCTTTTGCACGTGTCTTGAATATGGTATTGTCACTTCAGTTTGCTGTCTATATGCAGATCCAAATACCTGGAGGACTTCAACACATCATGCTTATACATTTTTAGATTTATTTCGTCTGCAACATTAGTGTTGGAGGAAAATTAATGTAATATTTCTTTCTAAATTGACTACAAGGTCATTAATTTCAAACCACCTTACCTCATCTACAACTGTGTTATTTACTAATTCACTTAGTATATTTCTGGAAGGATTATTAATTGATACAGTAGCTTCGTCAGCAAACATGGTAACCTTTCCATGTTCTATACATAGCGGCAAAACATTTATAAATATCAGAAAAAGCGGTGTGCCTTATATTGAACCATGAGGCACTCCAAAGGCAGTGGTGCCCCAGTTTGAAGATTCACTGTCATTGTGCATTCCTTCCATGATTATTCTCTGCTTTCTATCTCACAGATAATATTCAAGCCACTTGCCTACTATTCCACTCATTGCTAAGGTTTTGGCTTTATTCTAGAGAACGTGGTGACCAACACTGCCAAAAACTTTGGATAGCTCACAAAGTACTCCAACTGTCATCAAATCGTCATTTTTGGATCCCAAAACACTGTCAGTAAATGCATTTGGTGCATCCTCTGTTGATACCCTTTCTGAAAATCAAACTAACTATCGCTGCACATGTATTTACTAAGATGCTCAATCACATAGTGATCATCGTCAGTGCTGTAGTATACTGGTGTCAAGTTATTATCAGTAACCAAAGCTATGAAACGATCACAGTAACTTGTGGTCGTTTCATAGCTTTGGTTACTGATAGTAACTTGAAACTAGTGCCTATGAGTTTAATAAATTGTGATCGTTTCATAGCTTTGGTTACTGATAATAACTTGACACCAGTGCCTATGACTGGACTCGCATTCGGGAGGACGACGGTTCAATCCCGCGTCCGGCCATCCTGATTTAGGTTTTCCGTGATTTCCCTAAATCACTCCAGGCAAATGCCGGGATGGTTCCTCTGAAAGGGCACGGCCGACTTCCTTCCCCATCCTTCCCTAATCCGATGAGACCGATGACCACGCTGTCTGGTCTCCTTCCCCAAACCAACCAACCAACCAGTGCCTATGAGTTGTACACTACAGCACTGAAGATGATCACTATGTGATTGAAAATCGATTTTGCTGTCAATAAACCATCAATATTACGGCCAGTGCTGACCTTCCTTCTAATTTCACGTATATGGCCGTTGTGCACACAGCACTCTATGGAGTCGCCAATCAGTTTCAGGATCATCCCGTTTATTGCATCTGTTGGTTAAAATAAACATTTCTTTGGCAGGTGAACTAGTCCCCATCTCATTTTTCACATTTTCCACATGGTCTTCGTTTTGTTATTAGAGTTATTAATTTCCTCTTTTTAAAACATACTTTTGCATTTTGTATCAACTTCCTTAATATCTAGACTACATACTATGTTGCCTCATCATTTGAGCATTGTGAGACATTCGAGCTGATGCAAACACTTTCCTTTTTGTTTTACATGAGATTTTTATGCCTTAATTAATTCATGGCTTAAACATAGTGTCATGCTGATTTTATCTAAATCTTTTCTTCGGAAATACTTCCTCAAAAAGACTTTTTGTTTGATTAATGAAACGATTAAATTATTATTTAACATCTGCTGTATCATATACTTCAGATGCATCAACTAGCTGTAGTTTCTGTCTGTATGTCTTCATTGTTTCTTCGTTTATTACTCTCACTGTTTTCCAAACAGATTTTAGATTTAGCTTAAGATTGAATGAAGGGGTAGTAAGAAATACAGTATTGTGGTCTGATAGACGATTTAAGACTTGATTGACTGTCAAGCTGTTGTGGCTAGGAAGATTAAAGAAGTGATATGCATCAGTGCGTTAGGAGTTCATTGCTGAATATATATGAATTATAGGTTTTTGAGGAATGTTAAGACCAAGCATTACAATGAGCGAAATAAGAAGGCAACTGATTATAATAGGTTAATAGAGAAAAGAAGAGCAGTTGACTCTACAGCAATCAGAGAAACCGTAATTATAAAAAAAATGTTGTGGATTCAACCAAAATAATTAATTTTGCCTACTTTGCACTTAGTAATCTCTCTTATTACATAGACCTGAATAAGAGATACTTTTACTCGATGCTCTCCTATCCCATAACCTTTTGCGGCAGTGTAGATAAAATAAAAAAAAGTATTTATTCTACAGAAGAGAGCAGTCGGTCTGTTATGTTCTTAAAGGAACGTCTTGAAGCAATGTCTTCAGGGATATACCTGTGTTCAATGCATTTACTCTTGAACGGAATGTGTAGTGCAGCTGTGGCCATTTGAGCACAGTCTCTGTTGTTGCCAGATGTTCTGCCTTCCCCCTATGGTGTCATCAATGACATATTTTGCTGTTGCCAGCTTTCTTCCCCCATGCCTATGATCTCAAAGGAAAATTGCCCTGTGTATAAACTGGTGTAAATTAAAAGAATTGGTGGGAAATCAAAATAGTCCAATTCCTATGACATCACTATGGGGGTGTAGTAGATGTCCTGAATCTAAAATGGTGAGAAATTTAAAAAATCCAAAATTAGGGACTGTCCTGATGGTGGAAAATCCAAGATGGCAGACTTGGGAATATGAATACAGCCCTACAACATCTCAATTCAAGATGACTGACCTGGGGACATGAGTACAGGCTCTATGATGTCATGATTCAAGATGGATGACTTGGGAATATGAGCACAGCTCTATGATGTCATGATCCAAGATGGCTAACCAAGTTAACTGATGGAATACAAGCGCAGCCCCATGATATCACAATTCAAGACTGGAGTAAGATTGTAGCCTACATGGTTGCCAGATCACTTGCGCTAAGTACAGAATTTAAGATGGTGGAGTTGAACATAAGAGCACAGCCTGAAATGTTGTAATTTCAGTTGGCCCAAGTTTAAAATGATAATAGCGCGAAGTTTAAGTGATACCCCCCACCCCTCTGATGTTACAGCTTTCACCCTAAGTTAGGAGCTGACTTTCCATAAGTTTAAGTCCACTTGCATTGCATAGGACAGAAAGAGCTGTCTTTATTTAAGTGTATACCACATAGGGAGGGCTTCTTCTGTGGACTCTTGACTCGCCAAATGTGAAGTCCATCGCTGCCATCGTCAGCGGGACCATTGCCATTGCCATTAGCTACCTGCATTCGTGCAGTGCCAGAGTACCAAGGCTGCAGCAGTCGCTGCTCCTATGCCTTGCCACCTGCATGCATGCAGTGCCAGAGTACCAGGGTTGCAGCTGTCGCTGCCCTATGCTGTGCTGCGCTGGAATGGAACACCAAGCTGCAGCAGATCATCACTATTCTCACTTCACTGGCGTGCATGCAGCTACACTGTGCAGTGTGATATGACATATCTCCACCTGGTCTGAGTCGCCCACCTTCCACCCTCACTCCCTCTCCCCCACCCAACTGTAGGGATTGTCAGCAGACTCCAACATCTGTCAATGTGCGTGTGAAGGCCACCATGGTTGTGTGCTGTACACATTCTACAGTAGCAGAGCTAACATGCTGCAGCCTGACTCAGTGATAGCTTCCACAGACTGTGAGCCCATAGAGACACTACCTCCACTAGCATGTGACACTGGCAGACGCCGTAAGGTGCACCAGATACTTCTGTGCCATCTACTGAACAAAATGCATACTGTATTCACATTCCTATGCATTGACTGTCATTGTGCGAAGGCAGGTCAAGGCTGCAACATGCCAGGTCTGCAGTGCTGACATAATGATTGCATAGAAATGCGCTGTTGATAGATCCAAGCCGCAGCAGTGCAAACAAAACTATCAGACATCATCTGTGCTTGGAAGTGCCAGTTTATGGATCAGGAGATCTCAGTTTTCAGTCCCCTATCAGTCAGTTGTAGGCTTTGTGTCGGTCAGCAGTTCTTTCAGCTCTGTTAATGTTTGTTCCTGTAGAGTCATGCACTGTAGCTATAAATCCTAACTTAATGTCATTTTCTTCTTTAATTAGAGCACTTTATAAATTCTGTAAGATGACTACCGAATTGTAAATATTTTTAGAGTCTGTGTAATCGATTTCTCCATAGTCTACATCAGGGTTTTCCAAACTGTCTTCTGCTGAATAACATGGTGTTTCCGCTTATTATTTTTAAACTATACTATCTCTGCGTTACTCACTATGATTTGAAATTGAAGTAATCACTGTTTAAATAAGTTTTTCTCATTTTTCAAAAATTTTATTAATATTATTAACCTTCAAAGTAAGAGGTGTCCCATCAAAGTACCTGGATCCTGAAAGTGTTCCACCAGAGGAAACATTTGGGGACCCCCGGTCTTTAACCACTATAACAAACAAATTGTGATTAATATAGATTTCCACCAGTTTTAAAGCTCTGCAAACTGCTTTCTAGCTTGTATATGCACACTGTGCTATACTTATAACTCAATGCACGCATTGAAGAGCTCTGTTACTCAGTCTGCATCACGTAGAAGTATAAAACATAGGATGCATTGCAAATCCTGTTTCTTGGTGTGAATAATACCTAACAGCAGTGAGGAATTACAGATAGCAGCTTAACACTATGCTCTTTAGCCACAACACTTTATGAATTTAGTAACATAGGTTCTGAATTGTAAACAGAGTTGCAATCCAACTGTGAGCTCATAGGCCAGTTGCACTATTTTGTCAATATGTCTGTCAGAGGAAGGAAGGCTACCCCCTCCCCACCCCCAAGTGGAACCCTGAAACCCTACTCTGTACTGCATAATATTATAACGACGTTATTATGACGCTCAGATACCGCAATGTACTATCGTGTCTGTGTAAAGGACTGTACTGTCCTCTCCCTGAAACCAGTTCACTATAACACTCTGTTTGTGTACTATCTCCTTCAGGAAAGCATCCCACCATACTGCTTCATCTGGCTACTATCTTTTCCAATAACACATCATACTAACCTGCTCATGAACTATCACACTGTGCTATGCCACCCAGGTACTATCCTATCCACATAGTGGGTAACTATGACACTTGAGAGGACTGATAGCCTCCTGTCCTCCCACAGACGTCTTGATGCACACAAAATAGTGCAATTGGGTTGGGAGTTTACAACTGAATTGCGAGTACAAGAAAATTTAGAAAAAGTGACCGGAAATGATGTTTGATCACTTGACTGGAGGGTCGTCAACATGGATGTATATAGTCTATAAGAAGTTTTGACAGCTGATGTAGATCAGTGTTCTGTGATAGTTTAAAATGTCAACATGTTCTAACCGAAATTGCTTAACAGCCTCAACTTCCTGGGAGGAAGACAAGGCCAACTCAAGAACAGTTTCGTTTGTGATTATTATTTGAGAACTTGGGGAGTCTTGTTACTGTCATCTGTATTATAAACTACATTAAAAATTGGACACTTCTTATCAAGAACATTTTAAATGTGCTTATGCCCATTACAGAAACATTTTGTGACAATATTATGGTGGTTAAAAATCTGTGATGATAGAACACCAGGAAAAGGAGAGGAGGAACATTCTGTAATGTCACAGGACGAAGTGTTGCTTGGTTGATTTGGGGGAGGGGACAAAACAGCGAGGTCATTGGTCCCAATGGGTTAGGGAAGGATGGGGAAGGAAGTCAGCCATGCCCTTTAACAGGAACCATCCCAACATTTTCCTGAAGCGATTTAAGGAAATCACGGAAAACCTAAATCAGGATTGCCGAATGAACATGCGAATCATCATCATCCAGAATGAAAATCCAGTGTGCTAACCACTGCGCTACCTCGCTTGGTAGGAGGAAATGTTTGGGGCATTTAACAGTTATCTACTTGGTGAAATCTCCAAGTTCATGTCTGTGAACATGGTGTCAAGGCAAAAAACCCATTTCTCCTACACAAGAACGACAGTGTGACAGTGAAAGGAATACTGGGAAAAATTGGCAAGGAAGCATAGGAAAGCATTTTGAGGAGATATGTAAATCCTATTGCTATATGTATAAAGTGTAATTGGTTGACACCAAAATAGATATTCTGTTGGATTAACTGCCTGGTATATTGTAGCAGCTCCATTGAGACTACTGTTACCTTATGTATCTATATTTAATGCAAGATCTTGCTGGTATTATTAACAAAATGGATGTACATGATTACCTAACATCAAACTACGACTTCTGTGTGGAAAAAGACTATCAAGGAATCAGCACTGTGATTGTGAACAACGATAAGAAAGTAGACTGTTTAATGTGGATGAACAGCAACTGTAAGGTAGTATAAAAATTTATATGTCAAATCACAAGTCCTTGAGTGAACAAAGATTTTGGTAACAATTTTATCGATTTTATAAAGTGGCCTGTTAAGCATCTATGAAAAACATTTACATCTTACATGGTCAGAGAACATGGTATCACCCCAGATCATGTAAGAAACAGATTGACCGTCCTTACGGCGGAACAGGCAACCATCGATTAACAGATGTCGCAGGCGACGCTACAATGCTAACTGACTGTCCATGTCGCGGAATTGGCAACGTTGTATCTTCGGTGACGTGAATGACGCTGCTTTGTGTTCGGCTAGAGCGCTGCGCACGAAATGCATTCGTCACACAGCTGACTGTAGCTCATGATCGGCTGTGGTTTTTCCCGAGTTTTCAATCGAAGAATGTAGATTAGCTCCTGTAATTATACAAACCAAGTTTGTTTCTACTGTAGGGATATTTCTCACAATCATATGCGAAATGTAATAAATGAAAAGTGACACACAAACATTTCTCGCAAATTACTGTTTAAATGCAGACTGGACTGCAGTCGCATAGGTTTTACACTCGCCTTCCATGCCGTCTATTTCCTCTTTGTTATACAGCTCTTCTGATATGGATTATGGTGGTAAAAAAGATCTCCACATGCAGGTTAACACTAGAAAGTTTTAAAAATCTTATCAATGTCTTTGAAATATAATCAGTTAATTTACTGACAAATATTGCACTGAGCAGTGGGTTTCGCGTGCTGACATTACCGACATAATTATTTATTTTGCATAGAGTATCTGTAGGGATTAGGTGAGTTATAACGACAATATATTTTTCACATTGAGACTGTAAATAAGTTTAAGAAACAGATTTTGCATCCTTTCTAAGTATTTTTGTAAGAGTTCTTAAGCATAATCACATTTTGCATATGATTACTGTTAGTTGTAAAGGAATATAATTTCATGTACGTACTTAACAACGATATCTTCGAAAAAAATTAATATTATGAAACTTTAAATATCGTGAGTAAAAAAATTCTGTGATGGTAAACATCTTAACTTTGCGGTCAGCACATCTACTATTGTCACAAGCAGTACTGTTTTGCTCAGATTTAACTCATTACTTCTTTCTAGTTAGATGCGGTAGAGTGATCAAGGAAAGGCAACGAAACTTATTTGTGCAGCCTAGTGGAGAATCTTTATTTGGTAATTAAATACAATATGAATAAACTACATATTTTTTATAATTTTCAGTTTTGAGACAGTTCTATTACATTTTTAGTTCAGGATTTGTCGGTCTACTTCTTCCACAGTTGATATACTCGCAGGCCCTCGGCATTACCACTCGATCCACTACCACTGTTATGTCAGAAACGGCTGTACTTCGCATACGTCAAATGGTGGAGAGCTGCACGCATTCGGACGATGTTGCCATCTAGTGGTTGGTGCCACAAGTAAGGGTGTGACGCTGTTGCCGCCTGGTGGCCGTTCCCTGACAAGGGTTGCCTGCTAGACCAAGTGATCGGGCGATCTGTTTCTTACGTGATCTGGGGTATCACCAGATTGGAAGCTATAGTTTATAACTATAGAATTGGTGGCATGTTTAATTCTGTGGAAGACTGTATAGTGTATTAAATGACACCGAACATTATTTACATTTGTTCTTCTGTACCCTGTGCAATTGCTTCTATGTGGTGAAAAGTAGTGGATAGCTTACAGAATAGCTAACTGTCTCATGTTTAATAGTATTTTGCAGTTTTTCTATAGGGCCAATTAGAATACACAAAAACTGAATGGTGAACAAGTAAACTTTTCAGGCATCCAAAACCGAGAAAAGATTATAAAATGTGTTCTGTTTGACTGCAGTTTTAATTATTTCCCTGTAAACTACGTGAAGAGTGTTATCAGAGACTAACAAAGGCAGTATAAGCGATGTACACATATGCTACATCAAGGCTGGAAAAATATTTTTTCCCAATCTGGAGCATTTTCCCTAAAATACCATGTGATATCGTTACTGTTGAATTAGTATTGGTTCTCACAGATAATGTTATTCCACAGGTCATAAGAAAAGGAACTAAAGCATTTTAGTGGAATTCAGCAACGACTTGTAATACACATGACTATGACAGCAGTAAACATATTATTGTTTTACTCACTATACATAGAATACTCAAGTGCACACAATAGAAAACTCAACCCCATAGTCATTACCAAAGAACATACGAACATAAAATCATATCATCCAGTACAAAGAAAAATCTATATTTTATATCACAGCTATTCATAATGCTTGCACTCACTCCCTATCTACTGACCACTTCAGTCTGCCACATCAACCGACCCTCCCCACTTTTGAGGGCTGTTGCTTGTCAATTCATGTGTTTAGCGTATTTATTAACATGGTGTGTTGGTCCTCTCATCTGGACTGAACTGAAAATCCCGGCGCCTGCTGGACATGGGAAGTTGACAAAGTATTTATCTGCCAGACTGCATAAACACAATTCGCTTTTCAATCTGTTCAGGGAGATGAATGTCTATCCTTGTCCAACATGTCGTGAGGGGAACATATCAACTGTGATTCTTCATTTCATGGTTCATCAGGACAAGTTTCGGATTATTCTACCTTAAGGTGATCAACTGTGTTATGTTTGCCATTTCTTTTTACTTATTTATGTATTTACGCTTCAAGTTCCATACGATCAAAATGAGGAGAAATTTACAAGGTCAGGGAACGTGTCAGTACATGAAATTACAACATAAAATTAATAACAGATAAAAATAAAATGTTTATGAACTCGAAAAAGTCAAGCCATAAGTTTAAGTAAATGCAGTCAACAATATAACACAAGAATCAGCTTAATTTTTCAAGGAACTGCTCAACAGAATAGGAGGAGTGACCCCTGAGGAAACTCTTCAGCTTTGATTCGAAAACGCGTGAATTACTGCTAAGAGTTTTGAATTCTCGTGATAACTTATTGAAAATGGATGCAGCAGTATACTGCACACCTTTTTGCACAAGAGTTAAGGAAGTCCGATCTAAATGCAGGTACGATTTCTGCCGAGTATTAACCAAGTGAAAGCTGCTTATTCATGGGAATAAACTAATATTGGTAACAAGAAAAGACAATAAGGAATATACATATTGAGAGGTCAATGTCAAAATACCCAGACTCATGAACAGAGGTCGACAAGAGGTTCGTGAACCCACACCACTTATTGCCTGAACTGCTAGTTTCTGAGCAAAAAATATCCTTTTAGGATGGTAAGACTTACCCCAAAATATAATACCATATGACATAAGCAAATCAAAATAACCAAAGTAGACTAATTTTCGTGTCGAATGATCACTCACTTCTGATGCCATTCGAATAGTAAAAAAGGCAGTATTAAGTCTTTGAAGAAGATCCTGAATGTGGGCTTTCCACAACAGCTTACTATCTATCTGAACACCTAGAAATTTGAACTGTTCAGTTTCACTAATCATATGCCCATTCTGTGAAATCAAAATGTCAGGTTTTGTTGAATTGTGTGTTCGAAACTGTAAAAACTGAGTCTTACTGTGATTTAGCGTTAGTTTATTTTCTACAAGCCATGAACTGAGGTCATGCACTGCACTATTTGAAACGGAGCCAATGTTGCACACAACATCCTTTACTACCAAGCTAGTGTCATTAGCAAACAGAAATATTTTAGAGTTAACTGTAATACTAGAGGGCATATCATTTATATAAATAAGGAACAAGAGTGGCCCCAACGCTGATCCCTGGGGCACCTCCTATTTGACAGTAACCTACTCAGACCCCACATCACAGCTGTTATCAACATTATGAATAATAATCTTTTGCTGCCTGTTGCTAAAGTAAGAGGTGAACCAATTATGAGCTACTCCCGTATTCTGTAATGGTCCAACTTCTGGAGCAATATTTTGTAATCAACACAATCAACCACCTTAGTAAATCAGAAAAATATGCCTAACCTTCGAAACCTTTTGTTTAACCCATCCAGTACCCCACAGCGAAAAGAAAAGATAGCATTTTCAGTTGTTAAACGACTTCTAATGCCGACCTGTACATTTGATAGCAAATTATGTGATATAAAATGATCAGTTGTTCTTACTCACACAGCCTTTTCAATAACTTTAGCAAACACTGATGGCATAGAAATAGGTCTAAAGTTGTGTTCACTATCCGTTTCATCCTTTTTATAAAGCTGCTTTACTACTGAGCAGTTTAATCGTTCAGCAAACTGACCATTCCTAAAGGATAAATTTCAAATATGGCTAAGTATGGGATTAACAAATGCAGCACAGCACTTTAACATTCTGCTAGGCACTCCGTCATATCAATCATAGTCTTTAATCTTCAGTGCTTAAATTATTGACTCAATCTCCCCCTTGTCTGTATCACAGAGGAGTATTTCAGACATCAATCTTGGAAAGGCATTTGCCAAGAGAGTTATATGATTCCCTGTAGAAACAAAATTTTTATTTAATTCACCTGCAATGCTTACAAAATGATTGTTAAATACTGTACATATATCTGACTTATCAGTAACATGGTCATGCTCTGAGGAAGGCTGTTGAAAGCCGAAACGTCAGCTTTAGTTCATTATTGTTGTTAGTTTTTAGCAATGAGGCGGCATAATACCCAGAAGAATTTTAATCACTAAGAAATATTTTTATTATGAACTGATTTTATATTGTCGATCTTGTGCTGCAGTCCAGACACTTCTTTCACAACTGACGATATAGTTTTAATTTTATCCTGTGAATTAGCAATTCTATTTGCATACACATATTCTTTGCCTTCCTAATAACATTTTAAGCACCTTACAATAGTGTTTGTAATGGGCTACTGTAGCTTGATTGTGGCCACTTCAAACATTTTCATATAGTTACCACTTTGTTCTACATGATATCCTTTCAACTACAAATGTTCTATCACCCCTGTCAGAGATCTTAAAGGGTGCTGTATATGGAGGGGAAAGAGAGGGTATAGCAGTGTCGTCTCTTGTCCATACAAACCCGCATTTGAACAAGTCTTTATGGAAGAAAATTTACCTGCCGCTGTGTCGTAATGGATTGGTAGATTTGAGGAGTTGTATACGACTTTCTAGGTGTATAAAGATATGATATATTCCCTTACCGATAGATTGAAAGGGCAGAGAGAGTTGAAAAAAATTCAACCAGTATTTTCAGTTGCTCTCCATAGACTAGTTGGGCAGAATTACTGTGTAGAGGCTTAGAAGTACTACCAGTAGTGTTGTCGTCCAGGATTCTGCATGGCAAGTCAAAGCAGCTTTCAGGGTGTGTTACATAAGCTCTAACCTCCCGTTGCGTTGCTAGCGGGATTGTAGCTCATAATGAGTACATGTTTGCATCTGCATAATCTCAAGAGCTCCTCGAAAAGTTGGCATGCACTTGTCAGCACTGATAATCTGAGGAATGTCAAACCTGGAGAACAAAGCAGAAATCAAGACATGGGTGACAGACACTGCTGTAATATCTGGCACTGGAACAGCCTCAGACCACCGCCTGAATCTATCTACCATGGTAACTACAAAGCAAAAGCCTTCTAAAGGGGAAATATCCAAATGCAAGTGTGAGAATCTCCCTGAAGGGGACGAGAAGTCCTCTGCCAGACCAAAATTATGGCAAGAGATTTTACAACCTTGGCATTGTGTGTAAATCATGGGCAATCTTTCTGTATTCCCAGCCAAACAGTTCTGTGTGACACTAACTTAGCAGTAGTTCTTATCACTGGTGACGCGTTTTGCTCTGGTATGTGAATAAAGTAACAAAATTTGTAAAACAAAGTTGTCAAATGAATGTAATTTCTCTCTTATTGAGCAATGGAGCAACAGTCATTGTTGATGGTCCCACACGTTCCTCCTACTGCACATACACATCTAAAAAAAATTGCAATGTTTTCAGAATAAAACCGGATTATGAAGTTATTACTATTTACGATCCATAGTAATTTAACACCACTATCAGTTCAATGGGACCTGTATCTGACAGAAGCGCGAGCAGCGTAAACTGACGAATATGTCGTCAGGCAGAAAATCGTGGAACTTTACACCCACTTCGAAATTGACTAGTAAGTGAATGGGAAGCAGTGAGGTGGGGAGTTGCCATAGATCAACTTAAGTCCACACTGGTTTAAGCCGGTTCGTCGACACTGTTGTCTGTGTTTGGTATGTCTTCGTCTGCCATTGGAATTGACATGTATGCTGTTCTACAATCGATGATGCTGAAAAGTTTTGCTCCAGAAAGCCACTGGAGAAATCGTCCGCATTGAGGTAGTGACAGTGACTGCCTTGGCGCCAAGTACCGCTCTTTTTAGGAACTAGTTCAATTGGGGAGGCCCAAAGCACTGTCTAATGGCTTAACCATGCAAACTCGAAAAAGTTTGTCTACTGCAGCTTTAGTCATGTTAATTTTGTGGAGAGCTACATGACGGGGGTGGCAATGGATAGCAAGACTTGGTGTGGTTATAATGTCGTTGATCGTACTGTCCTACACAGCACAGTTTGTACATGATCTATTGAGGGAGCATGGAGAGAGTCCAGGAAGCAAGGCACGACGTGATTCACCATCGCTGTAACGTCACATGGTATTGTCTCAGGAGAGCACTTGATTGAGGGTTGTGACGCTTCACTAACCTGAGAAGTGTCCATAGTAATGGCACCAAGGTGGTGATTGCTGTTGTGATGATGAAGGTCATCGATATGTTGCTGAGCCATCTGTAATGATGCAGTGGCATCCACAATTCGTCTCCGTAGTTGTTCCTTGTTGAGGCCTGTGACCTCATTGGCATGATGTAATGATGAGTACTCAGCTGCCTGTAAGTGTAACTTTAGATCGGGTGGTGTGTCGAGTGGTTGCAGTATGACTGAGGCTGTTACTTGCCAGCAGGTAGTGTATCACTGACCACACAACAGATCGGTTGCTGGCTGTCCTGTCATACACTACTGAAATCTGGTAGCAGCTGGCAGTGCCAGACATATCGGCTCTCGGGACTGATTCAAATGCCCCTGCCATTAGGAATGTCCAGTGTATTTGTGTATTTGTGCCAAGGTCGAGCATGATGTGTGTGGTCCCAGTAACTGCAATTACAGTGTCATAGCCGCACACAGTAGCAGCAGCGAGGGCGACAGTGTAACAGGCGGTAGAGTGCTCACATAGGCTTCGGTATTGATGAGAAAACACGTGTGCAGTGCAGGCGCCTGTCATAGACGAATAGTTAGTGACCATCTGCCTGTTGAAACGCTGTATCAGAGCGCTTTCGTTGTGGTGTGCAAAGGCGTCTTGTTAATAAAGAGCAGCTCGATGCACCTATGTCAGGTCGCTGTACTTGTTTGGGCAGGTGCAAGATGTCTTCTGTGCTGTGCATACTGTCGAATCTAGTGTAAAAACCAGCAGTAGTGTAATTGTGTGTTGAACGTGGATACAGGTGGTCCACTTGGTTGGTGCGGCTTTTGTTTATAGACATCGGTGGCCAGCTGGGAGGGCGACAACCTTGGCTATAATGGTAGGCGACTGTTGTCTGCCAGAGCTGTGCTCTGGGTGGCAGAGGCCAGGGGCACAGCGTAGTTCAGGATGGACCGACCATCATTGGGTGGTCTGTGTTTGAATGGAATTTCGCCACAGTTCGGCCGGGATCGTGCAAAATCGGTTTTGGTGCAGGCATAGCGTTGTTTGTTGTTGATTACAATGCGGTATTATAATAGTGCCTGCATACTGTCAGCGAGTCGAAGTTTAAGCTGCAGCGTTGCCTCCTCAAGCACTAGCTGTTTGGATATTCTCTGGCAGTTTTAGTGGCGAAATTGACTATAGTGTGTAATAAGATCATATCTCCTAGGCGGCGCCAGAGCGAAGATGGCATGCTGTTGCCCAAAGTTAGTGTCTTGGCAGTTTCGTATTTGTGAGAAGCGGAAACATCCAAAAGCAAGTCACTAGTACGGTCCAAACTGTGTTCGAGTTGGTGGTGGACGGTATGATGGATGTCAGTAGTCTGATTGCAAGGCACCATCGCGAGATGGGCATGGAATGATGTGGGAGACAAGGGAGCATGGGTATGTGAGACAAGGATAGGAAATGTTGCTTGAGGTTGGGCGGCGAGTGATGAGGGAGATCATGATGCAGTGCAGGTGGCGTTAGCGTCACGTGGCAATGTGCATAGAATTTGGGCCACTATTTAAAGAGTGGTTGCATGTGTGAGTGAAGCTCCAGGGCTGACACGATAGATACAACTTTCCCAATGCAGAAGTCTGATATCGTGGAAATGGCATGTAAGAGTGCACATGAGATTATGGTAACATAAAGAAGGAAGGTGCAGTCTATTTATTATCGAGCGACATTGTCTGGTGGCGCAGCTAACACAGGTGTGACATCACTTGAACTGGGAGGCGTGTGTGAAATCTTATGGGACTTAACTGCTAAGGTCATCAGTCCCAAAGCTTACACACTACTTAACCTAAATTATCCTAAGGACAAACACACACACTCGAACCTCCGCCGGAACCAGCCGCACAGTCCATGACTGCAGCGCTTTAGACCGCTCGGCTAATCCCGCGCAGCGAACTGGAAGGCAGCAGTATCTGACATCACCAAGCCGAGGTCATGAAAAACACAAACTCGGAGTCCATAGTTGGTTTTGGTGCTGGGTGTGGATGATGCAAATGCGGAGCATGCACTGTGCCGGAAACGAGTCGTTTGTGATGCCTGGAGTGGACAGGATATGAGAGATGTCTGCTTTCTTGTGTGAAACTCACGTACAGTAGTACTAATTTGCAGTGCCGTACAGGACTGAGTCAACTGTCTAGGAGTGTCCCGAGTATTTGTGTTTCTGTGCCAAAGTCAAGCATGATGGGTGCGGTCCCAGCAACTGTAATTACAGTGTCTTAACGGCACACAGCTGCAGGAGTGATGGCGACAGTGTAGCAGGCGGTATAAGTAGTAGAACAAAGTTCGTGCAGCCCCACTCTCCATTGTTGCCAAATTTATTCAAGATGGCGTATGAATGATGGCGGCGATAGATACGGCAATGTCACAATGACATCACTGAGAATTCCATCAGGACAATGCAACACACACCAGCTACCTCCACTAACCTAAGAAAATGATGGGAAAAAAGGTCAGTTGGGCTACCTCCACTAACCTAAGTCATCCGACGACCACTTCTTCCTTGGAAGTGGCGGGAAAATGACTCAGCCTGCGCTGAATGGGATGGATGTAAGTCTTTATTTTCAGTCCTTATTTAAACAATTTGAGGCAGTAGCTCCATCCAATGTGTTCACCATGAGGTCTGAAGTCCAACTGACCTAGTACACAGTACCACCATCAGAGGGCAATGTGATCCCTTCTGTTAGTAATCCAAGATTGCGGTCTGGGGGTGGGGGGGGGATGGCGGGAAAAGGCCTCAGCCTGTGCTGGGCTGCTGGATAGAATGGATGTAAGTCTTTATTTTGCAGGCAGCCTTTGTTTAAATATTTAGAGGTAGTACCTCCATCCAGTGTGTCCACCATGAGGTCCGGAGTCCAACTGACCTAGTACGCAGTACTACCATCAGAGGGCTCTGTCGTCCCTTGCGTGACGTAATCCAAGATGGTGGTCTGGGGGAAAATGGCGGTAAAGCACAAGGCCTGTGCTGGGCTGCTGGAGAGAGGAAGGCGTGTACTTTATTTTTTTTGGAACAATTTATTTAGGGATAGATTTGACATAGTGTATTTATTATGCTGATACAAAACACTCGTTCTGACGCACTTGGGGTCACACTACACAGCACACAGAGCTTCAGACTACTTGTGAATCACCGAAATAATGCAGTACACTGATGTACACACACACAAGAAACTCGAAAATTACCGAAATAATGCATTGCACACACTAAAGTACTGCAAACTACTCGTAGATATCCGAAATAATACATACCCTACAGACCTGCAAACTATTCGTAGATAATGCATGTAAAACGCTGCTGCTGACAGCACGTGAAAGTCGCTTCTACAGTCAGAATTTTTCGAGTGTTATACTGGTGTCACATCGCTATGCAAAGAAATGCCAAGTCACGCTCTAGACACGAGCACATGTTCACCGCTGCTGGCTCGATACCCCTTTCTACCTGCAGTCCAGTGAAGATCTAATTGGCGAGCGAGTCACCCTCGCAGATGCTGCAGACATCTGTTCCTTTGCTTCCCAGAATAGCACGGGCTGCTTTCTTCCTAGTGATCCTAATGGGACATGCGAGCTGTGTCTGGCCGTGCACGCAAGCTTACCTGCCCATCGTGGCTGATGCATTGCCGCAAAATGCGTGCATGGTGACTCACCATCTGCAAGGTTCTCAATGTTATACTGATGTCACATGGCTACGTAAAATAAGACCCAAATCCACCTCTTCGAAATTGTATAGTATTCCCATAAATAGTTAACGATCACTTCTGTAGGAGCCTTCGTGATGTCCCAGCCTGTCTGCTAGGAAATTCTTACCCTAACAGAAACTGCTCACGAAAAAATATCGCAGAATAACGCCAAATACATTCTTCCTCACAGTCCTAAAATGGCACCCTGTCCATCACGTGTTACCCTTCCTGCTTTCAACATACGCAAAAGTTCTCACCTATGTTCCGGCACAAAGGATGTCTTGCGAATGCATGGAGCATTATGATTGGCTCTTATTGAATTTATCCGCTGAATTACTGATGCTGCTGGTGTGTAAGCACTGTATTTTTTTTCTTTATGTAGATGAGACTTTCAGTGGCAAAAAAACTGTTTTGTACAGATCACTATATTGCAGCAATAATTAAATCCTGCAAAGTGGTCTATAGATCGTCAAATATGGAAAGACTCTTACTCAATTACACCGCTCTGCCACTGTGGACTCGAGTTGAATATTAGAGCGTGAAACCGATCTCCAATGCAGCAATGTAACACAATGTACTCTGTGTTGATGTAGAAAACATACAATTCGTATCCTGTGCCGTACAAAATCGCCCCTCTTACATCATTTGTACAGCTACCAGGCGCCAGACACTTGTACATATACCGCGAAGACAGACAGCATAAGCACATTGACCATTGATACACTCCTCGCTGCACTAGCTATTTCCCTGCGAGATCGGGCGCTCATCCCCTCCCAAAGCATGACCAGAGCACCCTCAGTAGACCGAAGTCACTCTCAGAACTGTTGTGCAATGATGGGCTTGTTACCCATTGGTACAAACGCCTTACTGTTTCTGATCCGGACCTACTTGCTTGCCTGTTTTCTACACACATCTCCAGACTCTGGGATTACAAGAACATATGTAATTTCGAATGTTTTGCCAGAATATCATGCCATTTTCGCGGTACTTCTCGATATGAAGCACATAGAATATCGCTTGCATCATGGAACATAATTCCGAAGATATAGACTGGAAACTATTTCTCTAGAAATCCGAAACTTTAGTGAGGTGGAGCGTGGTTTAAACCACTGAGTAACTAGAAATTTGTCCCATTTGCGAAGACATTTACGTGAAAATTCGAAAAAAAAGAGGAAACTGATATTACCACTCGCGAATAGCAATGTCGGTGATATAACAGATTCCAAATCATTTCTTTAATTTACAAAGTCAACTAAAGTGTTTCTCATGTCTAGAGAGCCATCAAACGTGTCTTCCACCTGTCTTTCACCTGCTAGATGCACGCACCACAATCGATGTTCTCTCAAAAAATAAAGGCGCTAAATACGAAGAAGCAGATAACCAGACAATTTATATGTGAGAGAATAATGGTCCAGTGCAAACAAACTTCCATACTGAATCTTCACAAATTTCCACGCGATCACGAAAGCTGCCCAACATATACTAAGTATTAGTTCGCTATTCGGCCGTCTAGTGGACGACACAGTTAAGTCAGCTACATTCCTACTCTCCCACAGGCCTTTCCATTGGGACAGCTCCTGCCGTTAACGGGAAACGTGAATCATTTCCGCCACAGGTCACCAGCGCTGCATGTCAGGCAAGCATAGACAGAATCATCATTGTAGCAAAACCAGTCAGATATATGTTTGATAGCTATACTTACAATTAAACATTACAATTGCGATCTCAGTTGAATAGAATTCAACAATGACTGAAATAATGGAAATACACACTGCTGATGGCTGTGACTCTGGAAATAGAAATATCTGTACCATTCTTATGACTTGGCATACTCTTCCCTTTGCTATCACAGTTTCCCCATCAGATCCATACCTGCCTTATGACTGGCCATAGTCATTTCATTTGCACATGTTGGAATACAAACACATACTTTATAATCCTGATGCTCAAGGCGAACCTGTCACACATCCCCTACTACTAAGTATAATACTTCATCAATGACTGACTTCTGGCGATACGAAATAATACTGAGAGAAAATCAGCGATGGGTCTGCGACGACAAACTGCCACTCAAGCATGTGTCGTAGGCCTAAGTTTAACACTAATGTGGTACGACCTTATGTAGCTATTCTAGAACCTTTGGCTGCAAAGAGGTGGTAACCATCACACTTACGAGGTGGCACAAGGGCAGACGGGTAGACTGACACATCTGCGCCCGTGTTTACTAAGAACTGTAATTTCGTACCTTGGTCTGTGATAAACAATCGAGGGCTGCCGTTCAGAGCGTCAGTGGCCATCATCACTGAGCTCCTGTTGCATTACCCTGCTCACAAGGTGGGCTACACTTTCGTGCCTCGGATCCAAATCGGCAGTGGTACCAACATACTTTCGTAGCCGCAGGTGAGCGACTGTGTTTTCTGGGCGAGCGGTAGCGACGAAATCGGAGACTGTTGTTCTGAGTTCGCAGTGCAGCGACTTGTGTGGAAAGTTCAGTGATCTGAGCTTGTAGCACAGCAAAGTTGCTGTCCGTCTGTGGTTATGGGATAACTGTTGCAACGCACACAGATGGATACATTTCAGCTATTCTATCGGTAGTTTGCGCTACTGCATCTAGATCGCTAGTGCACACAGAATCTTTTGCGTGTCAGGAGCTAGGCGTGATAGCCAAATGTTTCGGCGCTTATTGCGTTGTCAGCCAACATAAGTAATCGGCGCAGCAGGTGCGATGGTGTGCGATTGCCCAACTCTTCGGTACGAAGTAGTTTTTCCAGTCTTTTCTCCTCAGACTGCAAAAGTCGTGTGATTAGGGCGCTCTTAATCGCCGAATATCGGTCCACGCTCGGCGGTGACGAAAGAATACCCTGCACCTCCATTTCTTCGCTGAGTGCTACATAACTATATTTTGTATGGTCTGCGGTAACTTGTGCTAGGACCAATTGGCTTTCCAACTGCGCAAACCAGAGCATAGGGTTTTGCTGCCAGAACAGCGGTGGTTTTACTGTGACAGACTGTAGCGCACCAATCATACTCACGGCGCCCATCCTAGTGCAAAAGGTCTCTCCAGATGCATGCATGTAAAGGTGTTTAGCACACCGTATCGGTGTATAGTAGATATAAGAGTGTTGTGATGATATAACAGGTAGTTAAGAAGAAACATGTGTTTTTATGCATGATGGAGCTCCAGATGGACGTAGTTGAAGCATTTTACATATGGTAAATCAACTATGCTATCAGTTCTGAAGTATTGTTCTGGTACTTGGTGTCCATACCAGGATGATATCGGAAAGAGAGAAATGATTGTGGAACATAAACACATACCAAAGGTTATGCAGTTCTGCACTTAAACACGCTATAATGCTAGAGATGTGCGGTTTCCCACCTATTATTCGTGTGGAATGCAATGGTGTTAATATTCCAATATAAGAAATATATTTTCAGTAGACGACGTATATTCTCCCTGGAAGTTTCCCTACGATAAACTATGGTGACAAACTGAATTTGCACTCCAAATACAACGTCGATCCTTTGTAACACAAACATTATATAGGTATCGATAGGTGTATGACGCCTGCTGTTTACGAAGTTCAAGCCCGATTACGGTTCACAAATTGTGATGTGTTCAAAACAGTCCTATAAAATGATCATTGGCACCTGAAAATGCATGCGAAGAAATGGTGACATATGGGGAGGAAATAAACACCATGATCAGTAGCCAGAGGAGATGAAACAGTCTTATCACAATTTACCATGGCCTCTGGTAACTTCCACACAGCAGTCATCGTCCGACGTTCGGTTGTATTGCTCATATTCAGGATAATATTGCCGTATCACCGTGATGCCACATCTTTAGAATATCCCATCTTTCCACTATTAAGGTGCGTATATGTAACATAAGTCTACTATCCTCCTCCAGACACGCAATTTGACTGATTTCGCTCACTACTCGTTTCACGATATTTTTCACTTTTTTTGTATATTCTCAGTCAACGTCCGTAATTTTACGAGTTTTTCGCGACTTAACATATTTCATCATATTTCCCTCAATGTTTACGTATTTCATATCAGTTTTTCGTGATTAAGCCAGATTTTCCTCAAATTTCACCGATTTTATGTGATTTTTCATATTTTTCCACTGTTTTCCATATGCGTATGGCCATATTGCTGACACACATCTGCTGTTTGATTTTCTACGAGAATATTTGCGTATCTTGTATATGAACCTACTAAAAAATCCCAGACTTGACATCTCCCTAATGATCCACATTCCTGCGTTTTGGATAGGACAATCGAGAAAAGTATAGTAACAGCCGCTTCTTTCCTATGAAACCGAAAACTCGATTTATGTCTCAGATGTGACAGAGAAATGTAGTACTTCACACACATTTTCGTTCGTGTAGAGGAGGGTGTTGAAACAGGTTTTCCATCAATGAACATGATTCACCACACATACGTTGGAAGCCCTCTGCTAACAGTGGTGTGGAGACGTTTACTGTTGACGATTGCAGGTAGATAGCGCTCTAAGTCACACACAGAATACGCAATTGTATACAAATCGATTGCTAGTTATACCACAAAACTGGGTGCACCCCATGAGAAAACGGAAAAAATGGTTAATTGCGTGATAAATGACTTGCAGCAACATCTCCCTTTCTCTCTAGAATGCACTTCAATCTACCATTAAATCACACCTCATTACAACCCCCTTTCAACCGATCACTTCATCTACCTTCTGTCATCCTTCAACGCAGATCCATCTCAATTTAGCGACAGATGGTTTTCTTTTCCAGGAAAGCGTCAGAGACAGCAGTCAACTTGCATGTATCACTATTACCTCAGTAGACATACAGTAGAATGTTGTTAAACCATTTCTGCCTAGCGTAACATATATGTCACTATATGTCACAGAACAGCCTGTCATTGTTTTCTCTCGTTGCCAACAATGCCTGCGTTTGGAGTGGCTATTGTATGGCTTTCGTCCGCAGCTCGTGGTCGTGCGGTAGCGTTCTCGCTTCCCGCGACCGGGTTCTCGGGTTCGATTCCCGTCGGGGTCAGGGGTTTTCTCTGTCTCGTGATGACTGGGTGTTGTGTGATGTCCTTAGGTTAGTTAGGTTTAAGTAGTTCTAAGTTCTAGTGGACTGATGACCATAGATGTTAGGTCCCATAGTGCTCAAAGCCATTTTTTGTTGTTGCATGGCTTTCAGATAAGGAGGCTTTGTTGTTCATGTTTAGGTAGGTTTCAGTCAGTTGCAAGCATTAAGTGGTCACCGACTGGTGCTTCAATTACGGAAGACTTTTCTAAGTGAGATTATGTCTTGGAATGAGAAGTAAGTATCATTTTTTATCGCAAATTATAATACAATTTGTTTAAATTATGGTTGATTATAATGTTAAAAGTACTGAAATTTATGTTTATGGTTATCTACAAAATGCAATTCTTATTTTTGTGGCTGCAAATACAGTTTTAATTTTGTGTTGTATATATGTCAGCCGGCCGAAGTGGCCGAGCGGTTAAAGGCGCTACAGTCTGGAACCGCACGACCGCGACGGTCGCAGGTTCGAATCCTGCCTCGGGCATGGATGTGTGTGATGTCTTTAGGTTAGTTAGGTTTAAGTAGTTCTAAGTTCTAGGGGACTTATGACCACAGCAGTTGAGTCCCATAGTGCTCAGAGCCATTTGAACCATATATATGTCACGCTAGGCAAAACAGTGCAAATAACGATTCGTTTTCTTTAGAGGTCTATCTCTCCATGAGATCCTGGCTATTCTTGAAGGAGAGGAAGAAGATGCAACAGATATATTTATTGAATCTCCTGAAGCTAATGTGGATTCGGGTGAAGATTCTGGGGAAGAAGATGGGTTAGGAAACGTCGATAATCTTGGACCAAGCCAACTCCAGGCTGGTGCAGAAATGGTTTTAGCAAGTAAAAACAGGTTAAGTAGTGAATCGGAGATTAATTTCTCTCCTGATGATAAACCAGATGAACAGGAAAAGTAACAGATCTTAAAAACTGTAATCAGAGATTGGAAAAAAGACGATCTGCGTAGTATTAGTTCTGTACTTCATGAGAGTGCTTATAGTAAATACAGGAACTTGTCTCCAGTTCATTGCTTCGAATTATTTTGGAACGACGAAGTAATTGAATTTCTTCTCACTGAATCAACGAAGTATGCATTGTTCAAGAACTGCTCAGATCCAAAAATAACATATAAAAAGATAAAAGGTTTTCTAGGAATCCTAATACTTTCTGGTTATAATCCTTTACCTAGCAGAAGACATTACTGGGATTCTGGATTGGACATGAGAAATGACATGGTCCACAGCACAATGAGAAGGGACAGGTTTGAAACAATTGTGAGATTCATTTACTCATGTGACAACACAAAAATAGATGCTAATAACAGAATGTGGAAACTTCGTCCATTAATAAATATGCTAAGAAAAAAGTTTGCTCTCCACTCTCAGCCTGAGCAAGATTTGTCTTACGATGAGAGCATGAGAAAGTATTTTGGCGGACATGGATGTCAACAGTATTTGAAAGGTAAGCCCATTAGATTTGGGTACAAAGCATGGTGTCTAAACACAACCATGGGTTATCTAGTGGACTTTCAAATATACCAAGGAGGTGATCCTCAGAGGAATGAAAAATATGAGAAAGTATTTGGAAAATGTGCTGCTCCTTTGATTCAAATGATCGATTCTCTTCCTGAAAAGAACAAACATCTTCCCTACAGGTTTTATTTTGACAACGTGTTTACATCACAAACATTGTTGATTTACCTGAAGCAACGAGATTTTGGTGCAACTGGGACTATTCGTGAAAATCGTCTGCCTAAAGTGTGTCATCTCATACTCTCTAACACTATGTCCAAAAGGAATATGAGAGGAGATTTTGATTACAAGAGCAGCAAGGAAAGTGGAATAATCGTTGCCAGATGGCTAGGTAATTGTACAGCAACAATTGCTTCCATAAGCTTTGGTATCAGTCCAGTCAGCACCGTTGCCCGATACTCTAGACAAGAGAAGTAAAGAATACTTGTACCTCGACCTAATGTAATTGGAGAAGACAACAAAAATATGGGAGGAACTGACCGAATGGATGAAAATGTAACGTTATATAGAGTGAGTGTCAGAGGAAAGAAATGGTGGTGGCCAATTTTTACATGGCTTCTAGATATCTATATACATAATGGGTGGCTTGTTCATAGAAAGACTGGTATAAATATGCCTCAGCTGCACTTCCGGCGCTACATTGTGAAATGTTAGCTGACTTCCAATGCTGCAGTACCAAGAGGTCCTGGACGCCCTGCAGGTTATTCAAACCAAGGCAGAGTGCTGTCTGATATTAGATATGATGAAACAAATCATCTGGTAGCCATGGTGCCACAGAAAAAAAGAAGACACTGTGCGGCGGAAAACTGCAAAGGAACCCCAAGACCAATGTGCTCCAAATGTGATATTGGTTTGTGCATAGAATGTTTTGTGTCATATCACAGAAAGTGAGTACTGTCGCCTGAACTTGTTGTAAATCACATACAGTGTATTATTTTACTTGCTGTCGTATATTCTGCCTAAAATGTATGTTCTGCCTAGTGTGACATATATGTTACGCCCTTTTTTGTTTCAATTATTGATTATTTTTTGTTTTGATTGTTGTATTGCTTTTCTTTGATGACAATAAGCACATAAATATCTAATTTGTAGAAATCAGAAGAAAAAAAATAGTTCAGGCAGAAATGGGTTAACAACGGTTCTGTAAGGTATTTGCTAGCTGACACCGCATGGTTGTCATTGATGGAGACTACAGAGAAGCACATTGTAAATACTGATTGTTAGGGTTTAAAACACCTAAACAGTCGTGCACAGGATCGAACACGCGGTCCATTCTGTACTTGTATACTGCAGTCACCAAAGCGGATAATAATTGAAGAGCCAAAGGAACTGGTACATCTGCCTAATATCGTGTAGGGTCCCCCACAAGCATGCAGAAGTGCCACAACACGACATGGCAAGGACTTGACTAATGTCCGAAGTACTGTTAGAGGGAATTGATGTCATGAATCCTGCAGGGCTGTCCACAAATCCGTAATAGTACGAGGGGGTAGAGATCTCCTCTGAACAGCATGTTGCAAGGCATCCCAGATACGCTCAATAACGTTCATGTCTGGGGAGTCTGGTGACCAGCGGAAGTTTTTGAGCTCAGAAGAGTGTTCCTGGAGCCACTCTGTAGCAATTCTGTGGGGCGTCGCATTGTCTGCTGGAATTGCCCAAGTCCGTCGGAATGCACAATTGACATGAATGGATGCAGGTGATCAAATAAGATGCTTACGTACAAGTCACCTGTCAGGGTCGTATCTAGATTTATCCGCAGATTAACCACAACAAAGAGGGCACCGACAGAGCGATTCAACGGGTAGATGGTCCCCGACTATTCGCCTATGACAGGCGCCTGCACTGCACACGTATTTTCTCATCAATACCAGAGCCTATGTAAGCACTCTACCGCCTGCTACACTGCCGCATCCCTGCTGCAGCTGTGGGCGGCTATGACACTGTAAGTGCAGTTGCTGGGACCGCACACATCGTGCTCGACCTTGGTACAGATACGCAAATCCCCTGGACATTCCTAGTGGCAGGGACACTTGAATCAGTCCTGGGAGCCAATATGTCCGGCACTACCAGCTGCTAACAGATTTCAATCGCGTGCTCCTATTACGACGGGACAGCCAGCAACCGATCTGTGGTGTCGTCAATGCTATACTACCTGCTGGCACAGTAACACCCTCGGTCAGACTACAACCACTCGGCACACCACTCGACCTAAAGCTACAAAGCGTAGCACTTTTCAACCAGCTACACGTACAGGCAGCCGAGTACTCATCATTACATCATGACAAGAAGTTCACGTGACTCAACAAGGAACAACTACGGAGACGAATTGTGAACGCCACCCCATCACTACAGGTACTTCAACAACATCTTGATGACCTTCATCAACACGTCAGCAATCACTACCTTGGTGCCATTGCTATACAATATGAGGATCCAATCGACATGGAACACCTAGACATCTGCTAGCGTGTCGCTGTGAAAGATGGGTTTAATGTAGACATCAGTCACCCTCAACAACAGTTTGGAAACGCCCTACAATGCCGCAAACTCTTCCAATTTCTGTAGTCGCGATGTCTTCCATATTTTGGTATTTTGTATATGGCGAGGCATTTGGTTACTTGAAGGGAGTTCGAAAGTAAGGAGGCATCCTGTGATAGAGGTAGATCTTAGCACTCCATCATGAGCCAAAAATGAGTCTAATATTTTAGTGATCTGATATGATCTAACAGATGTGAAGCTTATTAAAAGAGATTTTTTTCTACCTGACGAGAAAATACTTATATGAAATGAAGCCTTTGCCATACTTATGTAGGATTTTCACGACAATGATACTTTAGCGATTTGAAAACGTGTGTATGACCCTGTTTCTTCTGTCTTTGAAAATAACTTGTATCTAGGGGAGAAATCTACACTTCGAATGACAAATTCGAGGTGTATTGTCAAGAACATCGCTGTCTCGCATTGAATAATGGCGATTTATTGAACTTATAAGGAGACGACATTCTTCAAGCAATCCTTCACCGGGTGTACTTGATTGTGAAAGGTGTCGAACACTGGGCGTCGTCACTTTAGTGGTTTAAGTGGATATAACTTGTTTCCTGAAGTGTAGCACCAAACCCTTGTTTTGTGTTGTGCAGTGACAGGTGCTCAAGGCGTAGGCCGGTCGATGCAGGATCAGCCCGACACTGCTGAAGGAAGTTGTCTGAATCTTATTCTGCTGCCACGTCAGCCCAGTTAACGACGGAAAATGACACACAGTTGCGCGACAAGCAGTCAGCCACGACGTTATCCTGTCCTGCGACGTGCCGCATGTCTGTGGAACACTGGACAATGAACTCTACTCACCGATTTTGATGTGGTGAGTTGAGTCGGTAACGTTTTGGATATGGAAGTCAGATGATAAACGGGCATTCCTAGGACAAATATATTATACTAGAACTGACATGTGACTACATTTTCATGCAATTTGGTTGCATAGATCCTGAGAAATCAGTACCCAGAACAACCACCTCTGGCCGTAATAACGGCCGTGATACGCCTGGGCATTGAGTCAAACAGAGCTTGAAGGCGTGTACAGGTACAGCTGCCCCTGCAGCTTCAACACTATACCACAGTTCATCAAGAGTAGTGACTGGCGTATTGTGACGAGCCACTTGCTCAGCCACCATTGACCAGACGTTTTCATTTGGTGAGAGATCTGGTGAATGTGCTGGCCAGGACAGCAGTCGAATATTTTCTGTATCCAGAAAGGTCCGTACAGGACCTGCAACATGCGGTCGTGCATTATCCTGCTGAAATGTAGAGTTTCGCAGGGATCGAATGAAGGGTAGAGCCACGGGTCGTAACACATCTGAAATGTAACGTCCACTGTTCAAAGTGCCGTCAATGCGAACAAGAGGTGACCGAGACGTGTAACCAATGGTACCCCATACCATCACGCTGGGTGATACGCCAGTATGGCGATGAAGAATACACGCTTCCAATGTGCGTTCACCGCGATGTCGCCAAACACAGATGCGACCATCATGATGCTGCAAACAGACCCTGGATTCATCCGAAAAAATGACGATTTCCCATTTGTGCTCCCAGGTTCGTCGTTGAGTACACCATCGCAGGCGCTCCTGTCTGTGATGCTGCGTCAAGGGTAACCGCAGCCATGGTCTCCGAGCTGATAGTCCATGCTGCTGCAAATGTTGTCGACCTGTTCGTGCAGATGGTTGTTGTCTTGCAAACGTCCCCATCTGTTCACTCAGGGATCGAGACGTGGCTGCACGATCCGTTACAGCCATGCGGATAAGATGCCTGTCTTCTCGACTGCTAGTGATACGAGGCCGTTGGGATGCAACACGGCGTTCCGTGTTACCCTCCTGAACCCACCGATTCCATATTCTGATAACAGTCATTGGATCTCGACCAATGCGAGCAGCAATGTCGCGATACGATAAACCGCAAACGCGATAGGCTACAACCCGACCTTTATCAAAGTCGGAAACGTGATGTTCCGCATTTCTGCTCCTTACACGAGACATCACAACAACGTTTCACCAGGCAACGCCGGTCAAATGCTGTTTGTGTATGAGAAATCGGTTGGAAACTTTCCTCATGTCAACACGTTGTAGGTGTCGCCACCGGCGTCAACCTTGTGTGAATGCTCTGAAAAGCTAATCATTTGCATACACAGCATCTTCTTCCTGTCGGTTAAATTTTGCGTCTGTAGCACGTCATCTTCGTGGTGTAGCAATTTAAATGGCCAGTAGTGTAGTTCTAAGTTCTTGGGGACTGATGAACTCAGATGTCACGTCCCATAGTGCTCAGAGCCTTTTGAACCATTTTTTTCGAACCTGCGACCGTAGCAGCAGCCGTTTAAGGGCTGAAGCGCCTAGAATCGCTCGGTCACAGCGGCCGGCTCACGTGTGCAGTCCAACACTTTTGGCAATACAGAAATTTTCTTTCGCGGTTTAGCATTTTCGTCATATAATTCCCGAGCAGTCGACATTTCCGCAGAACACAATCCTTATATCTAAGAAATTTTTGCTTCAAGTATCTTGCAGGTCTCTCGCAACTGTGAATGCTCGATTGTGTTAAGCGATTAAGTGTAATGCACATGTGTGTTCTTCGCATTGAGATGGTAGCGATCTCGAATAGCGTATAACTGGCGCAGAAGATGCGCGTAGCCCAGAAATCTTCGCGCAACCGATAGCAGCGGAGTCACGTAGTACAAGTTCCAACGCATTAGTGAGATGGGAGACCTCGTGATGACTGAGTGTTGTGTGATGTCCTTGGGTTAGTTAGGTTTAAGTAGTTCTAAGTTCTAGGAAACTGATGCCCATAGATGTTAAGTCCCATAGTGCTCAGAGCCATTTGAACCATTTTTTTGAGATGGGAGAGAGAAGTATTTGCACTAAGCAATGATGCACTAAATCTGGTACAGTTGAAAAATGTCGAAGAAAATCAGCTCCTAAAATTGGCCCAGTCACATCGGCAACGACAAACGTTAATGTAGGGCAGAAGTTGTCACCCAGTTGTAGATTCAAATGGCTCTGAGCACTATGGGACTTAACATCTGATGCCATCAGTCCTCTAGAACTTAGAACTACTTGAACCTAACTAACCTAATGTGATCACACACATCCATGCCCGAGACAGGATTCGAACCTGCGACCGCAGATGTCGCGCGGTTCCAGACTGAAGTGCCTAGAACCGCTCTGCCACGACGGCCGGCCCAGCTGTAGAGTCAGTGATTTGTTCCCATATGTTCTGATTGCAGAATTGTTGGCAGGACAAAGGAACTTATTCATTTTTGCAATAACCACTCACCATTCTCCGATAAACGCTGATTTCTGAACCAGTGTCTACTAGGAAAAGTGCACCAGACGTACTTTGGTAAGTAATCGAGTGGAGTCCGTAACAGATGATGCCATTGCATTCTTTCTGCCTTTTAGGCACTGTAAAGAATCCCGATAAGTGCATACGCGTGTGACGTCCTTAGGTTAGTTAGGTTTAAGTAGTTCTAAGTTCTAGGGGACTGATGACCATAGATGTTAAGTCCCATAGTGCTCAGAGCCATTTGAACCAAGTGCATACGCCTACTGGTATCCGTAGCTCCTATTTGTGTTCATGCAGGGTCTTGTGCACTGCCTCACTGCAATAGAAAAACTCCTGTTATACCAACACCACTGCCCCCATCACTGGTTGTTCTTGCCCCTCGTTATCTGCATTCCTCTATAGCCTAGTATTTAGTTTGGTTAGTTCATTCATCAACTATCCCATAGATGGCTCTGCCTGTGGATCTTGCGTAAGTGTGTGCGTCGGGGCTCCCTGTTGTAGGCAAGTCTTCCGGTCCAAATGGTGTACCAATCACGTTCCTTTCAGAGTATGCAGCCACAATAGCGTCTTTCTTAGCAATCATATACAACCGCTCACTTGACGAAAGGTCTGTTCCTAAAGACTGGAAAGTAGCACAGGTCACGCCAATATTCATGAAAGGAAATAGGAGTAACCCATTGAATCACAGACCCATATCACTGACCTCAATTTGCAGCAGGTTTTTGGAGCATATATTGTACTCGAACATTATGAATCACCTTGAAGAAAATGACTTATTGATAAATAACCAACACGGGTTCAGAAAATATCGTTCTTGTACAACGCAGCTAGCTCTTTATTCCCATGAAGTAATGAGTGCTGTCGACAAGGGATCTCAGATCGATTCCATATTCCTAGATTACCAGAAGGCATTTTATACCGTTCCTCACAAGCGACTATTAATCAAATTGCGTGCATATGGAGTATCGTCTCAGTTGTGTGACTGCGTTCGGGATTTCCTCTCAGAGAGGTCACAGTTCGTGGTGATAGACAGTAAATCATCGAGTAGAACAGAAGTGATATCTGGCGTTCCGCTAGGTAGTGTCATAGGCCCTCTGCTGTTCCTGATTTACATAAATGATCTAGATGATAATCTGAGCAGCTCCCTTATACTGTATGCAGATGACGCTGTAATTTACCGTGTAGTAAAATCATCAGACGATCAATTCCAGTTACAAAATGATCTAGAGAGAATTTCTGTATGGCGCGAAAAGTAGCAATTGGCACTAAACAAAGAAAAGTGCGAGGTTATCCACGTGCGTACTTACGGAAATCCAATAAATTTTGGGTATACAATAAATCGCATGAATCTAAGGGCTGTCAACTCGACTAAATACCTAGGAATTACAAGTATGAGCAACTTAAATTGGAAAGACCACATAGATAATATTGTGGGGAAGGCGAAACAAAGACTGCGCTTTGTTGGCAGAACACTTAGAAGATGCGATAAACCTACTAAAGAGACAGCCTACGTTACACTTGTCTGTCCTCTGCTGGAATATTGCTGCGCGGTGTGGGATCCTTACCGGGTAGGATAGACGGAGGACATAGAAAAAGTCCAAAGAAGGGCAGCTCGTTTCGTGTTATCGCGCAGTAGGGGTGAGTGTCACTAATATGATACGCGGGTTGGGGTGGCAGTCACTGAAAGAAAGGCGGTTTCCTTTGCGGCGAGATCTATTTATGAAATTTCAATCACCAACTTTCTCTTCCGAATTCGAAAATATTTTGTTGACACTCACCTATGTAGGGATAAATGATCATCATAATAAAAAAGGAGAAATTAGAGCTCGAACGGAAAGATATAGGTGTTCCTTTTTCCCACACGCCACTCGAGAGTGGAATGGTAGAGAAGTGCTATGAAAATGGTTCGATGAACCGTCTGCCAGGCACTGAAGTGTGAATTGCAGAGCAATCATATAGATGTAGATGTAGCTGCAGTAATAATGCGCTGCCTGGGGCCTCCCGCCATAACCTCATTCAAAGCGGCGCATGCATGCAATTGTGATCCCATCTGCTCTGTGTGACAATTCGTCAAGGGAGAGATCCATAAAAGCACAAAGAGCAGCCCTCACGTTTTGTGGCAGTCTCTGAAGCCAGAAAAATTTTGAAGACTTCTGACAGCAGTTCGTTACCCACCATTGCATATAACGGTCAAAGTACTTGAGTTAGAGAATCACTGGCACGTGCTTTACTCTCAATGTTTTGTAACCTTGATTCCGGCAGTAGCACAAAATCCTGGAGTACAGCTTCTTTAAATTTTATGTATACAGGGTGGTCCATTGATCGTGACCGGGCCAAATATCTCACGAAATAAGCGTCAAACGAAAAAATACAAAGGGCAAAACTTGTCTAACTTGAAGGGGGGAACCAGATGGCGCTATGTTTGGCCCGCTAAATGGTGCTGCCATACGTCATACGGATATCAACAGCGTTTTTTAAAATAGGAACCCCCATTTTTACTACATATTCTTGTAGTACGTAAATAAATATGAATGTTTTAGTTGAACCACTTTTTTCGTTTTGTGATGGATGGCGCTTTAATAGACACAAACAATGGCTCACAAGTTTAGACGAACAGTTGGTAACAGGTAGGTTTTTAAATTAAAATACAGAACGTAGGTACGTTTGAACATTTTATTTCGGTTGTTCCAATGTGATACATGTACCTTTGTGAACTTATAATTTCTGAGTATGCATGCTGTTACAGCGTGATTATCTGTAAATACCACATTAATGCAATAAATGCTCAAAATGATATCCGTCAACCTCAATGCATTTGGCAATACGTGTAACGACATTTCTCTCAACAGCGAGTAGTTCGCCTTCGGTAATGTTCGCACATGCATTGACAATGCGCTGATGCATGTTGTCAGGCGTTGTCGGTGGATAATGATAGCAAATATCCTTCAACTTTCCCCACAAAAAGATCCGGGGACGTCAGATCCGGTGAACGTGCTTCGACGAGCAATCCACGTGTCATGAAATATGCTATTCAATACCGCTTCAACCGCACGCGAGCTATGTGCCGGACATCCATCATGTTGGAAGTACATCTCCATTCTGTCATGCAGTGAAACATCTTGTAGTAACATCGGTAGAACATTACGAAGGGAATCAGCATACATTGCACCATTTAGATTGCCATCGATAAAATGGGGGCCAATTATCCTTCCTCCCATAATGCCGCACCATACACTAACCCGCCAAGGTCGCTGATGTTCCACTCGTCGCAGCCATCGGTGATTTTCCGTTGCCCAATAGTGCATATTATGCCGGTTTACGTTACCGCTGTTGGTGAATGACGCTTCGTCGCTAAATAGAACACGTGCAAAAAATATGTCATCGTCCCGTAATTTCTCTTATGCCTAGTGGCCGAACTGTACACGACGTTCAAAGTCGTCGCCATGCAATTCCTGGTGCGTAGAAATATGGTACAGGTGCAATCGATGTTGATATGGCATTCTCAACACCGACGTTTTTGAGATTCCCGATTCTGGCGCAATTTGTCTGCTACTGATGTGCGGATTAGCCGCGACAGCAGCTAAAACACCTACTTGGGCATCATCATTTGTTGCAGGTCGTGGTTGACGTTTCACATGTGGCTGAACACTTCCTGTATCCTTAAATAACGTAACTATCCGGCGAACGGTCCGGACACTTGGATGATGTCGTCCAGGATACCGAGCAGCATGCATAGCACACGCCAGTTGGGCAATTTGATCACAATAGCCATACATTAACACGATATCGACCTTTTCCGCAATTGGTAAACGGTCCATTTTAACACGGGTAATGTATCACGAAGCAAATACCGTCCGCACTGGCGGAATGTTACGTTATACCACACACTTTACGTTTGTGACTATTACAGCGCCATCTATCACAAAACGAAAAAAGTGGTCCAACTAAAACATTCATATTTCTTTACGTACTACACGAATATGTAATAAGAAATGGGGGTTCCTATGTAAAAAAAACACAGTTGATATCCGTTTGACCCATGGCAGCGCCATCAAGCGGGCCAACCATAGCGCCATCTGGTTTCCCCCTTCAAGCTAGACGAGTTTCGTTCTTTGTAGTTTTTTCGTTTGTTGCTTATTTCATGAGATATTTGGCCTGGTCACTATCAATGGACCACCCTGTATAGATGAAGCAGCGTGTGAAAATCTGTACCAAGATCGGGACTCAAACCTGGGTCTTCTGCTTAATAAGCAGGAGCATTAGCCAATAAGCTACCTTGGCACAGCAGGTCACACAACTGCACGGATTACCCTGGCACAGCTCCCTCCTCGATCCAAATTCTCACCGCTGCCCCAGTCCCCTTTAAATTCCCCGTTACAGATGAACAGCTTTAAATACAGCATAAGCCTGTCGATGTAAAACCTCGTCTAATTGTTCTCTCACATTTAACTTCAACTGTGATATAATCAATGTAAACTGTTCCTTATCAGATACGAGTCCATGTAACAGATAGCTGGCCTCTACTGGTGTTAGCTAAAGTTGCGCTCAGCTAGGCCAGAAAGGAGGAAATTTTATGGTGTAGTTGTTGTTGCCTTTGCTTAAGTCTGTGTTGATACACAGAGCAGTTGTCTGCAGCATAGTGTTGCTGGCAGATGGCGGGTTATGGCCATTGTTATGTTGGAATCCATGATGCTGCATGCCAAATTGAAGAGAATGATCCTTATTGCTCAGTATGAGGTCACCGCTTTAGGGGAATTTACCATCCACTTGTAACACACATGACTGTGGTAGTAGTCAACACTTCATTGTATTTATTCATTATATGTAGAACACTCGTCCAATGCATACAACAGAGAACCCAACGCCACAGACATTACCAAAAAACGTAAGAACCTGTCAGATCGACCAGTTCAAAGATAAATTTAGTTTTTATATCACAGCTATTCATGAATCAATGCTTGCACTCTGTCTATACCGACTGTTCCTTTTAGTCAGCCACAATACCAAAGAGGCTTAAGCTGGTCTCGTTAAAGAAATTACTCCTTCAAGTGCAGTTAATATGTTTTGTGCAGGAAAAGATAATGAAATTGAAGGGTTTGCGGCCAATAAACGAAAACGCGAATGTTGGACGAAAGCAACTGCCACTGGGAAAAGAGCAAGCCATTGAAGATCTGCAAGCAAGACTTACAAATTACTTTAGACACCATAAATGGAAAAAAAAACCTGGATAAGGTAAGTTACTGAAAATGGCCACACACTGGTGTATTTGCAGAAAATGGTGGATTTGAGGGTGTTTTCTACTTTAGAGGATATACGAAAAATCTGTTTATAAACTTCCACTCGCATTTGGATCTGCTTAAAAAGGTTGATTATATTGTATCAAAAAATGGTAGACTGGACGAATCTAGAAACCGAAGAGGCTTTTGCAGCGTTTAAAACTGATGAAATAAATAAATTTGACGACTGTTCATTTGCTAAAGTGGTGAACTGAAAGTTTTGTATGTGAATTCCACAAAAATGTATAGGAGAAGAGCTTTCAATTGACACCTGAGAAGATGTGGAATGCTTTAACATTAGTGTAAAGCAGGGAATAAAACAGCCGAAATTAAAATTCCCAAAAGCTCTCGGTTAGAGGAATTGAAAGAAGGAATGGAGCTAACTGTTAAGGCCATACAAGAGGTAGTTTATAGGAACAAAATTGGGTATCTAAAAATTCGAGGCCTTCTTTGTTTTTATCGTATAACTGACTGTAGAAAGACTTAAATGATTTGGATGTAGACTTTAATAGTATGTTAAAAAGTAAGGTGGTTGCTGTTAAAGAATTGTTTTCTATGTGTAATGCATAAGTAAAAATTAATAAAGATTTTGCAGAGGAATGTTTGCTTTCTTCATTACCCTACGAAAATCCCAAAATGATATTTTACTTAGAATTAAGTAGCTACTTTATCAATTTTATAAAGTGCTCTGAGTGTGTCTTCTCGTCTAAAGAACATTGTTTTTCCAGACTGGAAGCTACAGTGCGAATTACAGCTATATATCTACAACCAGTACTTACAATGTACTGCATGTTAGATGATGTAGTGTGGTGTTAGCTATAGAACGGTGTTTTTAAATGTGTCTTCCACCAGTGCCATGGTTTTAGGATGGCTTCAGTGTTCTAATGTGAAGTGGTTACTTAGATCTAAACTTAGAAAGCTAGAAATAGCGTTGCTTACTTATAGCTAGCCAGACCTATGCATTCCACCTCACGTGCAGTGGCTGAAGGCGATTACTCTGGTCGAGCAACTGTCCTGACATCAGCTTAGGCGGCTGTGGTTGATAGTTGAAAAGGTGACACATCTTGGCATGGTTGCACTTGTTACAGCACTTGGAGCACATGTTACAGTGATTGCGCTATCTACTTCTGACGTATGCGTATTTGAAATAAAACACCCAAATAAATAAAACAGTATCGCAATTCTCACCATCTCATCATCCAACAACACACAGTGGCGGTAACACTGTAAATTTTTAAATGAAAGCGATAACTAGCAGATAACTTAGCGTTTCCCAGGTATTTATTGATAGCTGTGCGTCAATGCCCATACCACCAACACCACTACTTAAAGAGAAGGCAGCGGCGCATTCAGTATCACGTCACCCCAAGGTACCAGGCATGATGAGGTGCTGCACCGACGAAATCGAGGCACACGCCTTGCAAACTTTCTCAAACGATTTTACAGGCTCTATTCGGTATGAAAACTTGATTTCTATGTCACTTGTAGCTTTACATGTCAACTTCATGGTCAAAGTCCCATCATTTCTTTAACGGTCATAGTTATTGTGATATTTCCTATATAAATAACAAATTCGAATACGTTACAGGGAAAGATAGTGGTCCACTGTCAGAGGTATCGGAGTGGTTCTCACATATAACTTTCGACTCTGTCGTCTCTGGACCAGGGTCCCTTACCTCAAAGTGATGTACAGGGCTATTACAAATGATTGAAGCGATTTCATAAATTCACTGTAGCTCCATTCATTGACATATGGTCACGACACACTACAGATACGTAGAAAAACTCATAAAGTTTTGTTCGGCTGAAGCCGCACTTCAGATTTCTGCCGCCAGAGCGCTCGAGAGCGCAGTGAGACAAAATGGCGACAGGAGCCGAGAAAGCGTATGTCGTGCTTGAAATGCACTCACATCAGTCAGTCATAACAGTGCAACGACACTTCAGGACGAAGTTCAACAAAGATCCACCAACTGCTAACTCCATTCAGCGATGGTATGCGCAGTTTAAAGATTCTGGATGCCTCTGTAAGGGGAAATCAACGGGTCGGCCTGCAGTGAGCGAAGAAACGGTTGAACGCGTGCGGGCAAGTTTCACGCATAGTGATGTGAAAGATTCAGTGTTTAAACCTCCTCTACCAAGAAACGTGCCAGAACTGCGAGCTCGCATCAACAATGCTTTCGAACTCATTGATGGGGACATGCTGCGCCGAGTGTGGGAGGAACTTGATTATCGCCTTGATGTCTGCCGAATCACTAAAGGGGCACATATCGAACATTTGTGAAAGCCTAAAAAAACTTTTTGAGTTTTTGTATGTGTGTGCAAAGCATTGTGAAAATATCTCAAATAATAAAGTTATTGTAGAGCTGTGAAATCGCTTCAATCATTTGTAATAACCCTGTATTTACCCTTCTCCACCATCCCCGAGTGTTTGTAAGTTTACCATGGAATCGCCCTGTAAAACGATTACATTAAAAGACAAAATTTTTATTTTAAAAATTTAGAGACATAATTTCACTTACTAGCCTGTGGCTTGAGGTAGAAAAGTCAAGAAAAAACACAAAAATACAGTAACAGATTGCTCATAAAGAAACTAAATTATGAAATATTAGTCGCAACAAAAGTTACTAGAAAATTTGCAAGCCGTTGATAGCTTTAATCATAAATACATGTCTAACTTAAGCTAAATGTTATTATCTTTACATAACGCAGTATATTACCTTAGCTGTAACCTTCAAATCGTTTGCTACTCACGTGAAGCGTCTAAGTGAATTAGTGAATTTACTCATAGCAATTTTTATTTATTTATTTATTTATTCATCCGTGGAAGAATATATATTGTATGGATGTCGTCAGTTTATAATACATGAGCATACATTTAAATTTACAATGAAACATATTTCTCATATTTTGTGTAGTTTTTATAACTAGTCATACACACATTTATAATTACCTCATATTTTGGTGATGTCATAAGTTGGTAATAATCTACATCTATGTTAAATATTCTTTTACAGTATGACAACTTTTACTTACTAAAAAGGTTTTAAGCTTTTATCTGAAAGTGAGGGGCTCATTTATTTCTTTAATTTCCTGTGATAATTTGTTATACAGTTTTATCCCATTATAAAATAAACTTTTTTGCGTCTTTGCCTTGTTCTTTCTATCTAGATGGAGGTGGTCATGTAATAGGCTGTTTGTGCTATACATGTTGAGATTTTTCTTAATGAACATTATGTTCTGAACGATATACTCACAAGAAACAGAATGCCTAGCTTTCTAAATAATTCTAGACAGTGGGCCCTGTTGCTGCTGTTTGTTACTATCCCTATGGCTCTTTTTTGTACTTTGAACACAGTTTGTCTGTTACTGGCAATTGTTCCCCAAAACATGATCCCATAGCTGAGAACTGAATGTAGAATCCATAATATGTTATTTTAAGACAGGTATTATTGCATACCGGTGCAAGGATTCTAAGAGCATAGCATGCTGTGGATAATTTCTTTGCCAAAAGGTTGACATGGTTTGTCCATTTCAGTTGGCTGTCTACATTCATCCCTAAGAATTTGGTGCTTGTTACACATTCTAATTCATTATTATTAACTTTTATTCTAGTGGCATTGTGTTTTTTGTTCAATTGGAAGTTAATATAGTTAGTTTCCTTTACATTTAGGGTTACCTTATTTTTTAATGACCAGCTGTGGACATCATTGAGAGCCTCGTTTGGTCTTTCTGACAGTTGTGTTGGATTTTCACCTGTTATTAGTATGTTGCTATCAGCAAAAAGTATTTTTTCTCCATGACTGATACTTTGTGGGAAGTCGTTAATGTATATAAGAAACAATATTGGGCCTGGAACTTCCTGGCAGATTAAAACTGTGTGCCTGACCGAGACTCGAACTCGGGACTTTTGCCTTTCGTGAGCCAGTGCTCTACCACTGAGCTACCCAAGCACAACTCACGCCCCATCCTCACGGCTTTACTTCCACCAGTACCTCGCCTCCTACCTTCCAAACTTTACAGAAGCTCTCCTGCGAACCTTGCAGAACTAGCACTCCTGAAAGAAAGGATATTGCGGAGACATGGCTTAGCCACAGCCTGGGGGGATGTTTCCAGAATGAGATTTTCACTCTGCAGCGGAGTGTGCGCTGATATGAAACTTCCTGGCAGATTAAAAATGTGTGCCCGACCGAGACTCGAACTCGGGACCTTTGCCTGTCGCGGGCAAGTGCTCTACCATCTGAACTATCCAAGCACGACTCACGCCCTGTCCTCGCAGCTCTACTTCTGGCAGAGAATGGTATTGATTACAGATTCGCTAGATAATGCCCAAGAACAAATAAGAGAACTTCAAGAACAAGCAGCCAAAGTAGCACTACAAATATCCTTTGAAAAAAACAAAGTTCATGACAAACATCTGTGATGCTCCTCAAAATAATGCAGTTGACAACAATACAATACACAAAACAGATTCCATTAAATAACTAGGTGAGTTGATCACGTACAATGCAAAAGAAGAGACAGCTATAGAAACTAGAGTGCAGAAAATGGAAAGCGTGTTTCATATGACCAAAACGGTTTATAACAAAAGAATCCTTGTTCTGGAACACGAAATTAAGACACTACCAAACAGTTGCCAGACCTGAAGCTCCATATGCGGCAGAAACACTTAATCTAACAAGAAATGGAGATCTTGAGAAGCTAGAGAAGGTCTAAAGAATAATTTTAAGGAAAATTCTGGGAGCTAAAAGAAACGATATTGCTGAATACAGGTTAAGACCAAACAGAGAGTTATACTTGAAAACTGAAAAACTAACAGATGTAATGAGGAAGAGAAGACTACAGTTTATTGGGCATATATTCAGAATGGATAACAACAGACTAAGCAAGCGGATATTCACTTTACTACAAAATCAAACCCGCATGGCTCATAGAGACTGAAAAGGACATGGAGAACGCTGGAATTACAATTGACACAATAGAAAACAGAACACATTTCAGAAAGGCAGTTCAAAAGGCAGAATTTCTGGAAAGAAAGAAAACAACTAGACGAATTTGGACTCAAGAAGGAAGGGAACAGCACTCTAAAAGGATGAAGGAAATTTGGAAACTAAGGAAATCTAATACAGTGAGGAGTAGCCACAGCTGTTTCATCGTACCCTCCAAATGGGTTATTTGAAAGAAGAAGAAGACTTGGGAAGTGTAAGCACGGCCATGGTTTGGCAAAGAACATCTACCTAGGTGGGACCACAGCTGCCATTTACGGAGTGATATAATCCATCCAGGCCGACCATTTCCAGTTTCCGGAAGAAGACTGTTAAGTTTCCCAGTCAGTCACGCCCATGAAATATATGCTTTTGCCACTGACTAAAAGAACTGGACGACTTCCTTGTGTCAGAGGGAGTTACAGTCCTACCTCCACTAGATGTTATGCCAGCCACTCTGAGTTTTATGACCTCCCCACAGTTTGCACAAAAGCTCAGTTTACAGCAGTATGACTTTCTCCACTCACTTTCAGCCATCTGGCCATCTTCCATGAGGAACTGGCACTTGACACAGGTAAAATGTTTTATGAACCAGAGTCCTTCTGTCAAAGCCTAAGCGGAAGGAGGAGAGAACTTCAGCCAGAAGTCCCCCTGCAGGTAGGAACTACTGAATATTGTTTCCCAGAATCACTCACGCAGCCAGGTCACTGCGCTCAGCATTTATGGCACCCGATTCATCTCGCTCCCTGTTCTTGATCGATTCTGCTTTGGCCCCCTGGGTACAAGCTGTTTACAGGTTACACATGCAGTTATGAGAACATTCTGCCTGCAATTTTCTCATGTAAAGAAAGTCTTTAACCGCAAATAGCAAATGTTGTACTGGGGAACATCGATATCACGACATGAAATATGGATGTCAATCTGACTGACAATATGGTCAAAGTGAGAGAGTGGCATGCCACCTCCCACTACCTCCTCGTTATTCAGTAATTTCTGCATGGGGAGTGTCACACTTCAAAGCAGAGGTTATGTGACATGGAGCAGTAGAAATTATAACACTTTCACTGATCTTTGAGAATGATATACTGCACCGTGACTGTTTTGCCAAAAAAAAAAAATAATATATATATATATATATATATATATATATATATATATATATATATATATATATATATATATCACCCTGTCTTGACCTCATTAAATCAGGTGTCAAAAAAACACACACACACACACACACACACACACACACACACACACTTCTGGTATGCCTGCAAATGTTATGTGATTTTCTGGGTGTTAAAATTGTTCCTGTGGACTCTCAGGGCTTTACATACACCCCAGGTTCTAAATACAATGATTGAACGGTTAAAAGTTCGTACAGACATTTAACTAACCCAATCACACAGGGGCTGAGGTCAGAGATGATTGGTTTCCCTAACCACAGACAGTATCATTGAGCATTGAGCATTCTCTGCCTTTGTTACACCCGATTCAGTCCTCCATAGAGACAAGTAACATGACAAATTATATCCAAGCATTCAGCAATTCTAGTCATATCAAGTGGGTGTTCTTGTGACATGTGTCTTGTGTTAAGCTTGTTTCATAATAAGAGGTCTTTCTGTTCTTTTATTACAACAGTGTAAATCGTGTTAGCACAAAGAAGCAACATTTAAATGACATGTGAAACGTAGTGATACTTTACACAAATGGCAAAGACATAATAAAAACATGAGTCAATTTCAAAAAGTGGTTTGAATATTAGTGTATTCGTTGTGTGTGATCTTTTGTCAGTCTTAAATTGACATTGATCTTGTCCACCATTACGCATCTGAAAATGGTGTTGTACCTCGTGACAAACATAACAGGAAAGAAAAGTGAAAAATTGCATTTAACCTAATGAAATAAATAGAGCAAGGCACACAAAAGTAAGAGTATAAAAACACATTTGATGTCTCATACTGCTCTCTTCTGAAGGGTTTTTAGGGATTCCAAAAATTAAATTTACATTAGTCACATGAATAAACACAGCACTACACTCATGAGGTGTGTAACAGGTTGAATATGGCATTTATGTGGGATGAACTGGTGCTAAGGAAAGAGTTACCCCTTTACTTAACACCATTAGAGGTGACAGTGGCGTCTGTGGCAGGATGTGTCTCCTGTCTATGGCAGCAACAGATAGGCATCTGGAATACTGACAGTGAAGAGATGGGGCAGCTGTTGACAGACTGTTGCTTTTTTTGAGGACAGTCCTCCAGCAGTAGTTGTCAGTGTCGTGGCAAGTGTCTGGAGACATCAATCGCTTGGTTCCATCCTGCCTCTCCTGTTGGCAGTGGCGTTACATTCAGGTCTGGTCCATCGAGACTCTTGTGTCAAACAGCGGTCACCCTATGTTGTCGTGTGATGTCAGGAGCAAGCCTGTTACCTGCTGGCTGCAGGTGAGGCTCCTCTGCTGATTCTTTCAGCCGCAGTGCTGTGAATATCTTTCCCCCTCTGTTGGCACTTGTGAAAGGGACGAGCAAGATTCAGTGTGCGCCTCTATCGCCTGTGAGCCGCCCCAATGTCATCACTTCGGCTGGCTGCTTGCCCTCTCCCCTCGGGGAGGGGGGGATGGGTCGCCTGTAACTGACAGCTGTCGGTGCGACCATGTGGTGACGTCATATCAGCTTGGCGCTCATCTCAGGTGGCAGCCATGCAGTGACGTCACAGTGACAGCTGCCTGTGCTGTAGCTCGCCCGTCAGGCAAGGTCACACTACATCATGCCAACAGTGCCATGTTTTCTACAATGAAGGCTTACAAAAATACTACATACATAGAAAATCATAAGAAAAATATGACCTGTCTGTTGTTGAAACTTCACAATACGATTAATGCAAAGAATTGTCATACCTTACTGCATCCTTTTATTTAAACAATGTTACTACTAAGGTTTCTTAAAAAAGTTGCAATCCTTTACAGAATTTTTTGATTTTAATAACATTCAATAATTAATTGTTTGTCTAAAAAAATAAATTAATCATTTTCTAGTGGTGGAGTCGAGTTACTGTATTGTATGTAAAGTGTTTTATTGGTTTCCCAACACCATTTGTGCATCCCAATGGGCTAAGCCAGCACAGCTTCCACATTCACACTTCAAGCACTCTCACACTATGCAGCACTTAATTCTAATTATATCCTACCCATTACCAAGCTAGATACCTCTAACCCTTTCTACTTTACGATAATCAGAACTTGAAGATTCTCCTGATGCCATCTTATTGGATGATGACGCTGATGTGGCCATCTGGCGTAGAATCTGGATCGAATACCGTTCACTGCCATCTGTACACTCCTTTCTTTGCTGTCAGGATAGATCAGGCTGTGACAGGGACTCACTTTTCCCCCGCAAACTGACCTACAACATTCAAAAATCGACGTACAGGTATTATCAAATAACAGTTGCTGCAAAGACATAAAATACCGGCTTTTATAATTTGTAATGGATAAGGATATGTGATCATCTTCCGTGTTTACCTGGTCCCATTCACTATTTCCTTCCCATTCATCTAAAAACGATGTAAGGTGGCATCATTCTGAGCCACATTACAACTACCACTCCGGAAAGAAGACCCTTTGATAGTATAAACATCGAGACAGGAAACCATTAACGATACTGACATCGGCTAAGGATCTTAATTTGTAGCAGAATATCTGCACGTTGGGCGATAGTGAAGCGGACGGAGACAGCAGGCTGGCAGGAGAACGAGAAAGACACAAGCGAGGCAGGCAGGCGTGAGAGCTGAAGACAACAGCGAACGTAAGCTCCTGGAAACCCCAGGCGGGTGGACCTCGGCTTAGCGGGAGCCACGTGGCCGAGGCCAAGGAGAAGACACAGGGGCTCGCTCACAAAACGCGTGGCGGCGTGTAGGTGGTTTTCCCAACGGCCAGAGCGGAAGCTTCTGGAACAGTCTGGAAACTTCTAGAAGCTTTGGTCGATTGCAAAACTGAGATTGGTCAGCGCTCAGAAACGAACGCCTTCCAGCAACATGGTAGGCCACACACATTAAAGGGGGGAAGAAAAAAAGAACAGGAGCTCCGAAATAGCGTTGCGACTAGGAAACACTTGTTCCTGGAGCGTCGAGGAGAGAGGTTGGTCCTGGCGAGGTGTGCGACCTCGTTCTGGTACAGAGTTCTTGTAGCGAGAGCCTGAGGATCGTTTGGTGTTCCACGGCAGCCGTGGAGGTGTCTACGGAAGCTTTTGGTGAGGTAGAATTTATGTTATCTCGCTGAGGCGAGAATCTTTGCAGGTCCTTAGCAGGTCAGCAACTGGAAGTAGTTAATTCCATAAATTATCTGGGAGTACGCATAGGAGTGATTTAAAATGGAATGATCATATAAAGTTGATCGTCGGTAAAGCAGATGCCAGACTGCGATTCATTGGAAGAATCCTAAGGAAATTCAATCCGAAAACAAAGGAAGTAGGTTACAGTACGCTTGTTCGCCCACTGCTTGAATACTGCTCAACAGTGTGGGATCCGTACCAAATAGGATTGATAGAAGAGATAGAGAAGATCCAATGGAGAGCAGCGCGCTTCGTTAACAGGATCATTTAATAATCGCGAAAGCGTTACGGAGATGATAGATAAACTCCAGTGGAGGACTCTGCAGGAGAGACGCTCAGTAGCTTGGTACGGGCTTTTGTTAAAGTTTCGAGAACATACCTCCACCGAAGAGTCAAGCAGTATATTGCTCCCTCCTACGTATATCTCGCGAAGAGACCATGAGGATAAAATCAGAGAGCTTAGAGCCCACACAGAAGCATACCGACAATCCTTCTTTCCACGAACAATACGAGACTGGAATAGAAGGGAGAACCGATAGAGGTACTCAGGGTACCCTCCGCCACACACCGTCAGGTGGCTTGCGGAGTATGGATGTAGATGTAGATGTAGATAAGCGTTAGATCACTGTAGCGGTCGTGCATTCGCAACGGCGGTTAGGGATGTAAAGTAAATTGCTGATCACGTGTCTTTTTCGTTCTATGCTGAGGCTTCACGTTGCTAGTCGTGAGTGTAGTTCTAAATATAATTGCAATTGCTATAGCTGATGTCAGTATTCCGCGCTTGAATTAACGACCGCGATTATATCACAGGACAGTGCCAGACAGAGCGATTTCCAAATGCGAATAGGCAGAACTAAAATGTTGCTCGTACTGTGTAATCTTGTATAGAGTAAATTACAGAAGAGTAAAGAATTTAACACTACTGAGTGTATCATTTCATAGCTAGTACTTTCCTTTGTCATTTTATTATCTCCTTATTTGTGTATTTCATGTTTGCAACCACCTGGTGGAGGCAGTGTTTGTAGGTCAGCACATCTGAACATTCTAGCATATACTGAGGATATGGTAAGAAACCAACCAGATTTGCATACGACTAGTTGACGTCACATATAGAGCAAAGGATAAGCTTACCCTTCTGGAGAGCGTATAAGTGTCAGGGCGACAAATTAGCGTTATAAAATCCGTTGTGCAAAATTTTTCACTTATACGTTCGGCTCGCAGGCATACCCATCAGCAGAAAAGAGCAAAACAGAAGCGGTAGCTTACAACGTACTACTGTACGACCGTGACTTGCACTCCATACGCTCACGCCACTTGATACAAAACTTCGCCGACGACACGCTTCTGTCGTTGGCGATCTGAAATTGAAAAACCACAAGGCAAATATCATCGCACTACTGGTGATAATCAATAAATGATAACCACAGACGAAAAAGTACCACCAACGAAAAATAACGCACCATAGGCGACTATCGATAAGTGTGACCACACTCAAAAACCACCAACTAGAACACATCGCTCCACTGGAAAAAAAACAACAAAAAAACAAAAAAAAAAAAAAACGGCAACGTGCCTCTGGTAGGGACAACCCATACACACCTCGCATGATATCACTCTCGGTATCTTTAGTCCGATCACAATCACTACAAAATCCACTAGCGGTTCAGAAAACAACTTCTGTGTCACCAATATCCCCTCTTCGCTATGAATCGTGAAACAGACCGGGTATTCGCCCAAATGGTAAAACACACAATGGCAACGGAAGAAACCAAACCATTACTAAATTCCACATGAATTCTGAGAAGAATTTTGTCTCCAAGGTTTGTACAATTATTTCTGAATCAAAAATGCAATTTTCATGCTGTTCCAACACATCCCTTTGCTGTGACGTGACAATCTACTAATACAGCAATGCTCAAGAGTTAAACGAACTAGTTTTATCATAAACCCAAGAGGTTTCCGCCGAGAAATCGGCACATTCCTGTCCACGACATAATTTTCTGTCCGTGAAACATGAGAGGATACCAGTACGTCTCAAATTTGCGGTAAATTATGAAAGTGCAAATGATGTACAGACAACCAGGAACGCCTAACTCATTTGTCAGATGCCATACGAGAAGATCTTATCCGCTAATTCTAATATTAAATCACCCAAAAAGCGTAAGGGCAAACAAATGAAGAACAATGCATTAAATGACTACGTAAATGAATGGAAACAAATGATTCTTATCACTAACTTAATGACCGATATTCTGTGCGGCTTCGCTTGGCCTGAACCAGCAGCGGTTGACTGTCAGTTCTTACACGGACTACTGCTGCGGTTTCTGTTTGAGGGGTTAGGTGGTCTGATTTCTCCTACATCATTCTGGCGATCACGTCGCAGACTTCGCCTCCCAATCCCTCCATTATTACTTGTTTGCCCTGAGACCCAGACCGGCTGCATGAACTGGTTGGGATTTTACATTTCCCTCCTGTTGCTATTTCTGTTTTCTTGAAAGTTATCACCATACGTCCTCCGTCTGCTTCTGTCATTCCACTGAGGCTCATTATTAAATCTTTGGCCTTGATAATGGTTTCTTGTCGCCCTGTTTCTATAAAAGTTTTGCCTGTCATTATTTCCATCAGATGCACCTTGAGAATTTTGTTCATTATGTCTCCTTCGGTCCCTCGCGTTTTGTGCTTCCTTGTCAAAGTCTAACTCTCTTAACATATGTCCACACGATGCCTCTTTCGTCATGCGCAAACGCAGATGCACACCTATGAAAGGGTAAGCAAAAAAATTGTGGAAAAAGCACATGTACGCATGGGCATTCTCGTGTCCACACGGTGCCACATTGCGGAACTAGTCTGTTATGAATCCCCTTCTCTGCTTGGGAGCTTGTGTTGCATTTATTGCGATGTAAAAAAAAAAAAAAAAAAAAAAAAAAACGCAACATTAACTGTAGGTAAAGAGGTATATAAACAATAGAGGTACGGGAAATACAAAGTGATGACAGCGTTTTGTGTGCAAATTTCAGAAGGAGGCCACAACGAGATTTTAGATTTAGATTCTTGGGAAACTATAGCGATAAGGTTGGTTGGTTGATTCTGGAGAGGGGACCAAACAGCGAGGTCATCGGTTCCATTAGATAAGGGAAGGATGGGGAAGGAAGTCGGCAGCGCCATTTCGAAGGAACCATCTCTGCATTTGCCTGAAGCAATTTAGGGAAATCACGGAAAACCTAAACAAGGATGGAGGGGTTTGAACCGTCGTCCTCCCGAATACGACAGCGATAAGGCAGGCAATAAAATTTTGTTAGCTAAGAACTGGCAACTTATATACTCATTCGAATTATTTATTTCTCATTTAAAAACAAAGTATTTCAGTTCTATCAAATTTGTAACTTGTGGTGAACCATGGACCTTGCCGTTGGTGGGGGGTCTTGCGTGCCTCAACGATACAGTTAGCCATATCGTAGGTGTAACCACAATGGAGGGGTATCTTTTGAGAGGCCAAACAAACGTGTGGTTCCTGAAGAGGGGCAGCAGCCTTTTCAGTAGTTGCAGGGGCAACAGTTTGGATGATTAACTCATCTGGCCTTGTAACACTAACCAAAACGGCCTTGCTGTGCTGGTACTGCGAACGGCTGAAAGCAAGGGGAGACTACAGCCGTAATTTTTCTCGAGGGCATGTAGCTTTACTGTATGGATAAATGATGATGGCGTCCTCTTGGGTAAAATATTCTGGAGGTAAAATAGTCCCCCATTCGGATCTCCGGGCAGGGAATACTCAGGAGGACGTCATTATCAGGAGAAAGAAAACTGGCGTTCTACGGATCGGAGTGAGGAATGTCAGATCCCTTAATCGGGCAGGTAGGTTAGAAAATTTAAAAAGAGAAATGGATTGGTTAAAGTTAGATATAGTGGGAATTAGTGAAGTTCGGTGCCAGGAGGAACAAGACGTCTTGTCAGGTGAATAAAGGCTTATAAATACAAAATTAAATAGGAGTAATGCAGGGGTAGGTTTCATAATGAATAAGAATGCGGGTAAGCTGCTACAAACAGCATAGTGAACGTTTTATTGTGGCCAAGATAGATACGACGCCCACGCCTACCACAGTAGTACAAATTTATGTGCCAACTAGCTCCGCAGATGACGAGGAGATTGACAAATGTATGATGAGATACAAGACATTATTTAGATAATGAAGGGAGGCGAAAATTTAATAGTCATGGGTGACTGAAATTCGATAGTAGGAAAAGGAAGAGAAGGTAACGTAGTAGGTGAATATGGAATGGGGGTAAGGAATGAAAGAGGAAGCCGCCTGGTAGAATTATGCACGGAGCATAACTTAATCATAGCTAACACTTGGTTCAAGAACCATGAAAGAAGGTTGTATACATGGAAGAAGCCTGGAGACACTGACAGGTTTAAGGTAGATTATACAATGGAAAGACAGAGATTTAGGAACCAGGTTTTAAATTGTAAGACATTTCCAGGGGCAAATGTGGACTCTGACCACAATCTATTGGTTATGAACTGTAGATTAAAACTGAAGAAACTGCAAAAAGGTGGGAATTTAAGGAGATCGAACGCGGATAAACTAACAGAACCAGAGGTTGTACAGAGTTTCAGGCAGAGCATTAGGGAACTATTGACAAGAATGGGGGAAGAAATGCAGTAGAAGAAGAATGGGTAGACTTGAGAGATGAAATAGTGAAGGCAGCAGAGGATAAAGTAGGTAAAAAGACGAGGCCTGGTAGAAATCCTTCGGTAACAGAAGAAATATTGAATATAACTGATGAAAGGAGAAAATATAAAAATGCAGTAATTGAAATGAGTGGCCAAGTAAGTGGTCCCGACAGTCGGGATACCAGTTACTTTGGAATAAGGCTGGGCATCTCGGACATATTCTGAGTCGTGGTCACCTTTGTGCTCATACGGCAAAAACTACCAAATCCACCGGTTAGTCCCTCAGCCGTTAGGGATAAAACCCAATGGGACTAGGGGCAAGTAAGGCTAGCAACCTGCTTCCCTGGTATTTTAAATATGATGCTGGCAACAATCAGAGCAAAATGCCTCGGACCTTTGGAGGTGACGGAGTCCCACCTCTAACTCACAAACCAGGAACACCTAAGATACGACTTGGCAAACAAATGGTAATGAGATGGGGAGCTATTAATATCAATGGGGGCTACTCTGGGAAGAAGGTAGAGCTGGCAGAGGCTGCAAGTAAGATGAGGCTGGATGTTTTAGCTGTTAGTGACATTCGGGTAAGGGGTGAGAAAGAAGAGGTAGTGGGAGAATACAAGGTCTACCTGTCAGGAGTCAAAGCAGGAATAGCACAATGGGGTGTAGGGCTTTACATCAGGAAAGAAATGGAACCCAGTGTAGTTGCAATAAGGTATGTAAACGAACGACTGCTGTGGATAGATTTGACAGTGTCTAGCAAGAAAATTAGGATTGTGTCAGTATATTTGCATTGTGAAGGGACAAATCAAGGTAAGATGGATAGTTTTTATGAGGCACTCAGTGATGTAGTTGTTAGAGTAAAGGACAAGGACAGTGTTCTGCTCATGGGTGATTTTAACGCCAGGATTGGAAATCGAACAGAAGGGTATGAAAAGGTTATGGGTAAATTTGGAGAGGATATGGAGGCCAACAGGAACGGGAAACAACTCTTGGATTTCTGTGCCAGTATGGGCTTAGTAATCACAAACTCCTTTTTTAAACTTAAAACATTCACCGGTATACTTGGGAAGGCAGGGGAACCAGATCTGTCTTTGACTATATAATAACAGATCAGGAATTCAGGAAGGCTGTGAGGGACACACGTGTATTCAGGGGATTCTTTGATGACACTGATCATTATTTAATCTGCAGTGAAATTGGGATTGTGAGGCCGAAAGTGCAGGAGGTCAGGTCCATATGTAGGAGGATAAGAGTGGAGAAACTTCAGGATAAGGAAATCAGGCACAAGTACATAACAGCGATCTCAGAAAGGTACCAGTTAGTTGAGTGTAGTCAATTACAGCCATTGGAAAAGGAATGGACAAGGTACAGGGACACAGTACTAGAAGTGGCTAAAGAATGTCTTGGAACAGTAGTGTGTAAAAGTAGGATGAAGCAAACAGCTTGGTGGAATGATACAGTCAAGGCAGCCTGTAAAAGGAAAAAGAAGGCGTATCAAAAATGGCTACGTACCAGAACCCAGGTAGACAGAGAAAGTTATGTTGAAGAAAGAAACAAAGCCAAACAGATAATTGCAGCATCCAAGAAGAAATCATGGGAAGACTTTGGAAACAGGTTGGAGACTATGGGTCAAGCTGCTGGAAAACCATTCTGGAGTGTAATTAGCAGTCTTCGAAAGGGAGGTAAGAAGGAAATGACAAGTATTTTGAACAGGTCAGGAAAACTACTGGTGAATCCTGTGGATGCCTTGGGCAGATGGAGGGAATATTTTGAAGAGTTGCTCAATGTAGGTGAAAATGCGATCAGTAATGTTTCAGATTTCGAGGTAGAATGGGATAGGAATGATGATGGAAATAGGATCACATTTGAGGAAGTGGAAAAAATGGTCAATTGATTGCAGTGCAATAAAGTGGCTGGGGTGGATGAAATTAAGTCGGAACTCATCAAATACAGTGGAATGTCAGGTCTTAAATGGCTACACAGGATAATTGAAATGGCCTGGGAGTCGGGACAGATTCCATCAGACTGGACAAAAGCAGTAATCACACCAATCTTTAAACATGGAAACAGAAAAGATTGTAACAACCACAGAGGTATCTCTTTAATCAGCGTTGTGGGTAAAATCTTCTCAGGTATTGTTGAAAGGAAAGTGCGAGTATTAGTTGAGGACCAATTGGATGAAAATCAGTGTGGGTTTAGGCCTCTTAGAAGCTGTCAGGACCAGATCTTTAGCTTACGGCAAATAATGGAGAAGTGTTATGAGTGGAACAGGGAATTGTATCTATGCTTTATAGATCTAGAAAAGGCATATGACCGGGTTCCTAGGAGGAAGTTATTGTCTGTTCTACAAGATTATGGAATAGGAGGCAAACTTTTGCAAGCAATTAAAGGTCTTTACATGGATAGTCAGGCAGCAGTTAGAGTTGACGGTAAATTGAGTTCATGGTTCAGAGTAGTTTCAGGGGTAAGACAAGGCTGCAACCTGTCTCCACTGTTGTTCATATTATTTGTGGATCATATGTTGAAAACAATAGACTGGATGGGTGAGATTAAGATATGTGAACACAAAATAAGCAGTCTTGCATATGCAGATGACTTAGTTGTGATGGCAGATTCGATTGAAAGTTTGCAAAGTAATATTTCAGAGCTAGATCAGAAATGTAAGGACTATAGTATGAAGATTAGCATCTTCAAAACGAAAGTAATGTCAGTGGGAAAGAAATATAAACGGATTGAGTGCCAAATAGGAGGAACAAAGTTAGGATGCATATTCTCACAGGATGGCAACATAGTGAAGGAAGTGGAAGCGAGGTGTAGCAAAGCTAATGCAGTGAGCGCTCAGCTACGATCTACTCTGTTCTGCAAGAAGGAAGTCAGTATCAAGACTAAGTTATCTGTGCACCGTTCAATCTTTCGACCAACTTTGTTGTATGGGAGCGAAAGCTGGGTGGATTCAGGTTACCTTATCAACAAGGTTGAGGTTACGGATATGAAAGTAGCTAGGATGATTGCAGGTACTAGTAGATGGGAACAATGGCAGGAGGGTGTCCACAATGAGGAAATCAAAGAAAAACTGGGAATGAACTCTATAGATGTAGCAGTCAGGGCGAACAGGCTTAGATGGTGGGGTCATGTTACACGCATGGGAGAAGCAAGGTTACCCAAGAGACTCATGGATTCAGCAGTAGAGGGTAAGAGGAGTCAGGGCAGACCGAGGAGAAGGTACCTGGATTCGGTTAAGAATGATTTTGAAGTAATAGGTTTAACATCGGAAGAGGCACCAATGTTAGCACTGAATAGGGGATCATGGAGGAACTGTATAAGGGGGCTATGCTCCAGACTGAACGCTGAAAGGCATAATCAGTCTTAAATTATGATGATGATGATGATGATGACGATGAAATAGGCAAAAGGATTTCAAACGTCTAAAAAAAAAAAAGGTGGACAGGAAGTGCAAAATGGCTAAGCAGGTATGGCTAGAGGACAAATGTAAGGATGTAGAGGACTATATCACTAGGGGTAAGATAGATACTGCCTACAGGAAAATTAAAGAGACCTTTGGAGAAAAGAGAACCACTTGTATGAATATCAAGAGCTCAGATGGAAACCCAGTTCTAAGCAAAGAAGGGAAAGCAGAAAGGTGGAAGGAGTATATAGAGCGTCTATACAAGGGTGATGTACTTGACAACAATATTATGGAAATGGAATAGGATGTAGATGAAGATGAAATGGGAGATACGATACTGCGTGAAGAGTTTGACAGAGCACTGAAAAACGAGTCAAAACATTGCCTCGAGAGTAGACAACATTCCATTAGAACTACTGATAGCCTTGAGAGAGCCAGCCCTGACAAAACTCTACCATCTGGTGGGCAAGACGTATGGGACAGTTGAAATACCCTCAGACGTCAAGACGAACATAATAATTCCAATCCCAAAGAAAGCAGGTGTTGACAGATGTGAAAATTACCGAACTATCAGTTTAATAAGTCACGGCTGCGAAATACTAACATGAATTCTTTACAGACGAATGGAAAAATTGGTAGAAGCCGACCTCGGGGAAGATCAGTTTGGATTCCGTAGAAATGTTGGAACACGTGAGGCAATACAGATCCTACGACTTACATTAGAAGACAGATTAAGGAAAGGCATACCTACGTTTTAGCATTTGTAGACTTAGAGAAAGCTTTTGACAATGTTGACTGGAATACTCTCTTTCAAATTTGAAGGTGGCAGGGGTAAAATACAGGGAGCGAAAGGTTATTTACAATTTGTACAGAAACCACATGGCAGTTATAAGAGTCGAGGGACATGAAAGGGAAGCAGTGGTTGGGAAGGGAGTGAGACAGAATTGTAGCCTGTCCCCGATGTTATTCAATCTGTATATTGTGCAAGCAGTAAAGGAATCAAAGAAAAATTCGGAATAGGAATTAAAATCCTTGGAGAAGAAATAAAAACTTTGAGGTTCGCCGACGATATTGTAATTCTGTCAGAGACAGCAAAGGACCTGGAAGAGCAGTTGAACGGAAAGGACAGTGTCTTGAAAGGAGGATATAAGATGAACATTAACAAAAGCCAAACGAGCATAATGGAATGTAGTCGAGTGAAATCGGGTGATGCTGAGGGAATTAGATTAGGAAATGAGACACTTAAAGTAGTAAATGAGTTTTGCTATTTGGGGAGCAAAATAACTGATGATGGTAGAAGTAGAGAGGATATAAAATGTAGACTGGCAATGGCAAGGAAAGCGTTTCTGAAGAAGAGAAATTTGTTAACATCGAGTATAGATTTAAGTGTCAGTAAGTCGTTTCTGAAAGTATTTGTATGGAGTGTAGCCATGTATGGAAGTGAAACTTGGACGATACATAATTTAGACAAGAAGAGAATAGAAGTTTTCGAAATGTGGTGCTACAGAAGAATGCTGAAGAATAGATGGGTAGATCACATAACTAATGCGGAGGTACTGAATAGAATAAGGGAGAAGAGAAATTTGTGGCACAACTTGACTAGAAGAAGGGATCGGTTGGTAGGACATGATCTGAGGCATCAAGGGATCACCAGTTTAGTATTGGAAGGCAGAGTGGAGGGTAAAAATCGTAGAGGGAGACCAAGAGATGAATACACTAAGCAGATTCAGAAGGACGTAGGTTGCAGTAGGTACTGGGAGATGAAGATACTTGCACAGGATAGAGTAGCACGGAGAACTGCATCAAACCAGTCTCTGGACTGAAGACCATAACAACAACAACAATGTGGAATAATTGTAATTTATTATTTGCGTGTTTTATATCACTTTACAGTGGAGGTTGGTTGGTTGTTTGGGGAAGAGACCAAACAGCGAGGTCATCGGTCTCATCGGATTAGGGAAGGAAGTCGGCCGAGCCCTTTCAAAGGAACCATCCCGGCATTTGCCTGGAGCGATTTAGGGAAATCACGGAAAACCTAAATCAGGATGGCCGGACGCGGGATTGAACCGTCGTCCTCCCGAATGCGAGTCCAGTGTGATAACCACTGCACCACCTCGCTCGGTACAGTGGAGGAAATGCTTGTAATTGTTAACATGATTTGTTCCTACATAATATTAAATTTGTATCTATTAGCATATATAAGTACTGTTCTCATGAATAGTTATACTTTGTTCTACATCCATGTAATTCTTTTGCCTACTGAATCAACGGAAGACGAATAAATAAATAAAAATAAATATCATTATTCCTGAAAGTGAGAAGTTTTGGGTGTTCTGTGACCAGTAGGTATTTAGGAGTGCTTCTCTGAATTCCTCGTAGCTGCGACAGTTTGGTGAAATGCTACGCAGGCACTCTGCTATTGAACCTTCCAGGTATCCATAGACAAATTCATATTTGTATACTAGTGGCCATGACTCGAATAATTCCCTATTATACTCAGTAATCCATCATTTGGGGTGTAATGAATTTTGATTTTCTTTGTACACTTGAAATACTGAACTCAGAGAAAATGTCTTACGTAGAAGTATTCATAATTTTACGCCACTGGACTTTCTCTAACTTCTGGCGCGCGTGCGCTCAAGATTTCATGCCCGACCGATCCCTGAATGCTGTTGTACCCTCGCCTCGTGTCATCAGAGTCATGCAGTAATGTTTCTGTACGGCTGAGATGCGCGCAATTGTGGTCGGCTAGGTACTTGCTGCACTACGTGCCACTGAATGCAAGTTCTCCACTGAGCGCCGTACCCAAGCGGGCGCTCCTGCCATACATCGGCCTGTGCAGGGGATGTGGCTACGGGTTGAGTTGCAAAATTTTGTCTTTGACATTCCTGGTGGTCGATGAACTCACACCGATGTGCTGTTACTTCTGGCTGAATGTCTACACGAGCGACGCTTTCTCATATTTGCCTCATCTCATCCGCCAACTCATTCTGCTAGGTCGTGAGACGTGTTTGCTCGTCTTTGATTTATTTCTTCCTCCGTCTTTCCAACTATTCTCTGTCCCTGTTTTTTAAGAGCAGAAATAACCTCCTTGACTGCGCTCACTTCGACCTTTGCCAGCGCTGCCTAATCTCACGCAATTTGGTCATTTTTTCGCTCATCTCGTGCCACTAATCTGACTGTCCTAGCGTCACGTTTGGACTCTACCGCTATTTCTCGCGTCTCGTCTGACGTTTCTTTGATGTCTTCGACCTGTGATTTTCACTCTGAACTACAATCCTGACCTCATTTACGTTTTCGACAAACTCACCAGCCCTCCTTTGAATTTCTTTAACTTCTTTCATGACTGCCTCTGGTCTCTTTTCCTCCTTGTCTTGTCGCTTCTGAATTTCCCTAATTTCATTAGTAAAGATCTCCTGTCTTTGGTCTTCTTCCTGTCGTTGTCTCTTCTCTGCCTCTTGAATAAACTGGATGATCGATACTAATTGCGTACTTCCAGTAACGTACCCTGGATTAGATGCACGCGACTCAAATGCTCTATGACGCCTTGCCCGCAGTATCGGACTGCTACTTTCCCTGACTGCACCTCTTTCCATATTTACAGAACCTATGTGACCTGACATCTCGCCATCGTTTTCGCTTTCATTTCCTGAGTGAACTAAACTATCATTATCGGAGTATTTTGCATCTGACATTTGTGTCCCGTTTGCTGAGTGATTTAAATGAGCTTTTTCCGCCGTCCTATCTTGTTCTGCTTCAATGACTGGCTCGTATTCCATTTTGGACGACATTAGTGCGCAACCTTTCTCATTCTACAAAAGGGCTTTGCTTCTCGCAGGCATTCAAATCGATTCCTAATTCCGCAAGTTTCCGATTGTAAAGCATCACGAGCCACAGCTCTTCTCTGAACGTCTTTTAAATAATGTACACATTTATGCCTAAGCCCATGAAACAAAATCTTATCTACAATATCGTACACATCCTCATAGTGAAATTTCTTCCTCAGACGCTTGCACAACGCTGTTAGTAACGATGCAACATCAGACAACAAGTGACACAGAAAACACTGACAACACCATGAGAAAAAAAAAAAAATAAATAAATAAAATAAAAATAAAATAAAATAAAATGACAATAACAGTACATGCAGTAAAATAAAATGATTATAGCATACTACAAATTGCTGAGATATAAAGCATAGCATCAAACCCGACTCTAAATGTTCCCATTGCACCATAGTCTCACTCTGAAAAAAGAAAAAAGAATGACAAACATGCGCCTGTTTCGCAAGATAACGCATGTAGTGTCCCTTTTGCAATGTTCACCCTTATCGAGGTGAAACATAAATAAAAATGACTGTATGTGATCGAAAATGAGCTGCAAACATCGATTTATCTGCGAAAGGTAATAACACTAACTGTAAAAATATACAGTATAGATCGATAGATGCAGAAAAGGCATTATTTTTAGTGTATGAGATTATAATGTGTAAGTAATTAAAAGAAGTATTATCATCTCTGTAAGAGTATAAAACACAATGCAATGTTCATTCTTCTGTCTAGTCTGTTTTGTTCTGTTCGTTCTGGTGTTAGCTGGAATAAGGTACGCAAGCTATTGTGCTGCGCTAGCATTTGTTTCTGTCGTAACGTAATTGCAAATATTTAATGGAGTAAACTGTGTCCTAGTGAGAATATATTAGTATAAAGTGATCTCCGTGTGTTATTTCAAGAACCTACGCCACATTTATCTTATGAAAAGAATATTTAATGAAAATTATTTAGCATGTTTCCAGCTGCTGCGGAGCGAGTAACAGTGATCTCTGATTGTTAACAATTAGCCGCCATTACGCGGTACATCTAAAAATATTTTTTCACAGCACAATGTCTGATAGCCGGAGCGGAAGAAATTATGTAATAATATTCAGTGAGATTAATTGAAGTAATCCAGTGAAATAATTTTATTAAAACTTGTCTATTTTCTGTGATAGTGAACTGGAGCTGAGTAATACTACGCTATTGCATTTACAGTAATTTGTAGGGAGCCTGGCGCTCGATAAAACCAGATATAATACGTAATTGGCAACCTACGAAATTCATTATTTTGCTTATTATATCTCTTTTGTATTTTTTTGAAAGCTAAAAGTAAAAACTAACTCCACTAAAAATCAGTAACAGATCACGATAAATCAAAGGACAAACAAATTTACTAGGAGAGTGTTTCCTCAAAATAAATAGTTACATTATTTTTTAAGAGACATAATACGCACTAAATACCTCACAATAGTACCACGTTCAAGAACCTGGCCACGTGATGCCAATTGCAAGCCGTCCTTTGCTTTAATCATAAATATATGTCTGAGTGCAGCTAAATTTTATTATCTTTACGTACCGAAAACTATTACCTTGGCAGTAACTTTCAAACCGTGTGCAACCCATATGACTCTTCTAAGTGAATTAGTGAATTTACTCATAGCAATTTTGTTGCCCTATACGTGTAATCACAATCAGAAGTCGAATTAATAATCAAATTAACTAATTTAATAAACTTGAACCTTCAATTGCTGGTGTACTATTTACCACCACAATCAAATAAAAGCCGGCCGGGGTGACCGAGCGGTTCTAGGCGCTGCAGTCTGGAACCGCGCGACCGATACGGTCGCAGGTTCGAATCCTGCCTCGGGCATGGATGTGTGTGATGTCCTTTGGTTAGTTAGGTTTAATTAGTTCTAAGTTTTAGGCAACTGATGACCTCAGAAGTTAAGCCGCATAGAGCTCAGAGCCATTTGAACCAATCAAATAAAAGTAGTGAACAGTAGAGGGAGTTGAATCAGAACAATGACATACTTGAGTTTACAAAAAAAAAAAAGGGAGGGGTGGCAGGTTTTATTAAACGTTTAGCAACTACAACTTTCTGCGGAACCGGCTGATAAATCTTACACAAAAATGACAAACACAAATCAGTTAAGGAATGTCGTTTCATTGGCAAAGCATACATTGGGCTGGAAGCGATACAAATTCTCCCGTGAATTAATCCCTTTTACAACGCAATCTCACTTTGTTTACGTGAATCCACTGTAAGTGATGTTCAGATGTGTGTGAAATCTTATGGGACTTAACTGCTAAGGTCATCAGTACCTAAGCTTACACACTACTTGACCTAAATTATCCTACGGACAAACACACACACCCATGCCCGCGGGAAGTCTCGAACCTCCGCCGGGACCAGCCGCACAGTCCACGACTGCAGGGCCCTAGGCCGCTCGGCTAATCCCGCGTGGCAATCCACTGTAGGGTCCAACTCTATTCATATAGAATCAACTACGATCATCTATACCATAAACTATGCTTCACCTGAGGACAGGGAGCTGTGAATAACATTTTTTTAACAACCCTACACCGGTGTAGCAGTACTTTACCCTTTCACCTTGATTCAGGCGGGAGCAGAAAACAGCGCACTGTGGGTGAGGAGCGGTATACTGCGGCAGCTGTAATGTCCTGACATGTCCACGATAATAAGCAAACTAAGTGGTCTGGCGTTCTGATTATCAGAACGCGGGAAACTTCCCTGTCAGAGGCCTGAAATACCGGGAGATTTCAGTGTGAGGTGCACCCCTTCGCTGGTCTGGTCATACCAGTTTCATTCACAGACACTACGCTGAGTGCTACAATTGTCAGACGTCAGAGAGCCAACTCAAGATGAATAAGTTCACCCTCATGACACATGATATGGCTGAAATGATATCCAGTTCTACTGCTTGTACACTTGGAAACTGCCACAGACTCGTAGTCCAGCAGAAGATACAGACCATAAGACTCACCCACTAAGGGAAGACCTGAAGTTCTCCACCAGGGGATGACCAGAAGACGAACTCGTCTGAATCCTCACAACCGCTGTCCACCAATTCTCGGCATGGGAGCCGAATTAGCAAAAAGAAACTGCCATCAAATTCCAGAAACCAACAGAACTATACTCAGCTCATTGAATCTCACCTCTTGACTGTTCTGTTGCCCTGGTACTAATCCAGACACTGCATTGGCATTTCGACACTGAGGAGCAAGCCTCTACCTTGAGTATACTGAGAGGAGCCAATTAGCACCCCCAATCGCTGTTGTATGAAAAAAGAAGTTGTTAGACTAGGGAAGTGTTGTTCTCACGGTAAGCATGGCCACGTCTTGGCAGAAAAAAACTACCTAGTCGGGACCACAGCCCTCGTTTATGGAGTGATCTTTACGCGCCGACCATTTCCAATTTCTGAAAGAAGGCTTTTAAGTTTCCCAGACAGTCATTCCCATGAAATGTATGTTTCCGTCGCTCATTAAAAGAACTTGACGACTTCCGAGCGCCAATGGGAGAGGGGGAGCTTACAGTCCTGCCTCCACTATACATGTACACCAGCCAGCCACTCTGTTTGTATCGTCCCAGTTTCTAACATGAGAATGCATGGAGTTTTATGACCTTCCCATCATTTGCACAAAAGGTCAGTTTACAGCTGCCTCTCTTAAACAGCTTTCTCCACCCAGTTTCAACCACCTGGTCGTCTTCCACGATGGACTGGTGCCTATCCCAGGTAGAATGTTTTGTGAGCCCACGCCCCTCTGTCTGGCCTTAAGCAGAGGGAAGAGAGAGCTTCGGTCAGAAGTCCCTCTGATGGTAAGAATCATTGAACACAGTTTCCCAGAATCATTCATACGCCCAGATCACTGCGCTCAGCATTTATGGCACCCAATTCATCTCGCTCTGTGTTCTTGATCGTTTCTGCTACTGCCCCCTGGATACAAGCTTTCCACAGGTTGCATATGCAGTTACAAGCTCATTCTGCCCACAGTTTCCTCATGCAGAACTGGGGAAAACCGAGATCATTACATAAAATGTGGATGTTAATCTGACTGACAGTGTTGTTAAAGTAGAGAGTAGCATGCCACCTTTCACTTCATTAGGTAGGCAATACACTTTATTACACAAGAATCGCACTTCCAGGGTGTGTCTTATGCTTCACTATCATCCCAGCCTGAATGTGCAACATGCGCTCAAGATCTGCACATGAAGAACTGATACCACAGTTTTTCCTCTCCATGCTCTCCTTAAATAATGCAGTCTTTGTCATCTTCTTCCAACATTATTTCACTATTGGAGCTGTCATCCATAGAAGGAACCTCTTGTGACGACACATCAGATTATGAGCTGTCCAGTTGATGCTTTTTAATTTTCTTTACTTTTTTAGTTGTATTCGATAGTTTAGAGCACTTGCAGTTCCTTGAAGCTAATGTCTCGGCTTTCCTTTTCAATCTCTCCTGCCTTTCCAGTTCTAGCAATTAATTTTCTTACTTCGTTTTCTTAAGAATTTTTTTTACATGACGTCCAGAAATGTGGTAAGAAGGCAGTTTCTTCCAGGGTTCTTGGTTGTTTTCTTGCTAGCCATCACAAGTGGAGGAAGGGCTGATCAAGTAGGGTGCTGAAGAGAAAGTGTCGAGGAATTTGATGACTGTGAAAGAACAGTTGAGGAAATGGTAGGTTATGTAGGCAGAGTTGCTGACTTGATGAGGTCTAGAGGAAGGGCTGAGGAAATGAGGTACTGACTAATGGCAAAAGAGTCCTCATGATTGTTTTCAAAATCAGTAGTGTATGAGGCTTGAAATTCATCTATAAAAATATTGCTGTCTAGAGGCTCAATGCCAGTAGTTCTGAACGTGTTCACAACAATCTGGCTAGTGTTCACTGTAAGGTATGCTTTGCCAAATAATCGAGTTACCTCTCAGATTTTAACCATGACTCGTGGGAAAGACACTAAATAATCTTGGCACCCTTGACTACAGGTAGTCCTCAGCGGACAACAGAAAGACATAACAAGTGGACGCAACCTTTGACTCGCATCTGGTGGAAATCCTAGTAGTTATAGCCCACTATTTCTTTCAAAGTCAGTGGACTATATAGTGCCATGTGACTGTCTATTGTAAGTAGGTCTGGATTTTATTTGCTTGGGAGACCATGACTGGTGAATTATTCTAAGCTCTTCAGAAAATTTTGAGCAATCATCCACCCCTATTCATAAGCCCCCAGTGGCACACGGAGTGCTTCATTTACAAAAATCAGGGTTTATCCTTACCCTGGGAAAGACGACAAAAGGTGGAATTTAAGTCCCAGTTGGACTTATGTCGCATAAAGCCATGGCTGTTACTCCTCATTTAGTAGAACCAACTTTAATGAAAGAATGGGAACCAATGGGTGAAAACTCTTTAGGAGTTTACGTTGACATGGTGGAAAACTCTGTTTCATCTTTGTTGCAGATATGCTGAGCTCTGGAAAAATGTTTCAATCGAAGTTCTTGTAGTGGTTCAAAAAATTTCCTGCATTAACTCTATTTGAAGACAATGGGTGGAGCTACCAAAGTTGCCTCTGAATTTCTCCGAGATAGTTCGCAGATGTTCCGAAAGTACTTCATGAAGTCTTTTCCGGCGTCTACCTTATCTTTACAGAGCTGATGGCTCAATCATAGTTTTTCTGTGTATGAAAAATACAATTTCCTGAACTGTTTATTTGTTATCCTGATGCCGGCCGGTGTGGCCGAGCGGTTCTAGGCGCTTCAGTCTGGAACCGCGCGACCGCTACGGTCGCAGGTTCGAATCCTGCCTCGGGTATGGATGTGTGTGATGTCCTTAGGTTAGTTAGGTTTAAGTAGTTCTAAGTTCTAGGGGACTGATGACCTCAGATGTTAAGTCCCATAGTTCTCAGAGCCATTTGAACCTTTTTTTTTTGTTATCCTGATGCTCCATATCAGTTACATATCGTCTCGGCTCTTCCGTTTGGTGGTCAGTAAAAGTGTGTTTAAATCTGCCTAAATTCCGAGAATACTTCTAAAAGAAATAAAAGTTTTATCCATATATTTAGGATGCATTACTTTTTGACGCATTTATTCAAAAATGTTTTACTAAAATAGTTCACTTATGACTTCCTTGCTGGATCCACATCTCTGTTTCAAATATATCTGCAATGTTGGCTCTGGTACATAATGTTGCAGCATTTACACTTGAGATTTTACGCAGACGAGCCAAAACATTATGACCACCTGCCTAATAGTTTGTTTGTGCGTCTTTTGAACGAAACACATCACTGATTCTGCGTATCAGATATCGGACAGTTTGTTGGTAA